>NC_142283.1:55736195-56336195 GCF_052056855.1 Sturnus vulgaris
TAAAGGAAAGGAAAGGAAAGGAAAGAAAGGAAAGGCAAGTGCAGAAAGGAAAGGAAAGGAAAGGAAAGTGCAGGAAAGGCAAGTGCAGGAAAGGAAGGAAAGGAAAGGAAAGGAAAGGAAAGGAAAGGAAAGGAAAAGGAAAGGAAAGGAAAGGAAAGGAAAGAAAGGAAAGGAAAGGAAAGGAAGGCAAGTGCAGGAAAGGAAAGGAAAGGAAAGGAAAGGAAAGGAAAAGGAAAGGAAAGGAAAAGAAAGGAAAAGAAAGGAAAGGAAAGGAAAAGAAAGGAAAATAAAGGAAAAGAAAGGAAAAGAAAGGAAAGGAAAAAAGGAAGTCTACACCAAATGTTTTACTGGTACTGAAGGAATAATATTCTGGTTTTATTCAGAAGTACTTCACTACTTCATTGTTCTGAGAAAATAGACAGAAAAGTGTCACAGTGACGTCAGATAAGCTCCAGGGTAAAGGAGCTTGCTGCCCTCCTCCAGTACTTTGAAGAAAGTGTGTCTTTGAAAGCTGCAACTTCTGCAATAACATTTAATTATCTGCAAGGGCATTTTGATGCAACTGATTTCAGGAGAATAAGGTTAACTTCTGAGCTCCATCAGAGAGTTCCACCCTGTGTCCTTGGCCAATTACCCTACAAGTCTTGAATATTTCTTTCCCAGTCTATTTAGTGGAGGACAAAAAAAATATCGTAACCTGACTTCCAGTATTTTCTAAAAAATTGACTCATGACTTCTAGTTTGCTTTATAACCATGCCAAGAGCATCAATCAGGCTTGGACCCAGGTTCAAAAGTTGATGTGAGATCTGTTTCTGCAGATGGTAGTCCATATTTATAAAACAAACTGAAAGTAAAGAACACCAAGCAAATCTAATAAGCTTGCTATTGTTTGAAACAGCAAATCAAAAGCACTAAATCACATAGTTTTGATGGGGCATTTCAGCCTACTTCATGTGAACTTGTGGAAGTATAGAAGAAATTTTTTTAGCCCTGTAAATTCTTGCAGTTTGCATGATACTAAAGAAAAGGAAAGTGACCATAAACTTACGGAGCTTCAGAAAAATGCCAAATTCACATATAGGGTGTATGGGCCTTTTATTTTTCTCTTGAAATTAACATGCTCTTTTCTGGCTGAGATGTCATGAATGGGTCTGTTTCATAAAAACAAGGGGAAAATGGGGACTCAGAAGGAGGTGTTTGTGAATGTGAAAGCTTGCATTTTCTCATGCAAATTTTCCTTAATAAACAAATAATCTTCCAACTGCCAGAACTGATTGTACCCAGAAGACTGTTCGAAAAACCTTTCTGCTCAACACCTGCTATTCTGATGCTGGCTTTTGTAGTCACCGCAAATACGAAACACGGATCCTGAGATCCTCACAGCTCCAACAACAAGCCTTTGCAGGAACAAACCTTACTCGCAAACCCATCAAAAATGTGTCTGCAGCACAGCTCCTCGCCGCCTGACAATGTTTGCTGAGCCATCCATCCAACAGCAGCTGCTGCCGCCGGTGCCGGAGCGGGCGCGCAGGCCAAGGGCGGACCCGCGTTCCCCAGCGCGCTCCCCCAGCGCGCTCCAATGCGCGCTCCCATGCGCGCTCCCCCCGCGCTCCCCGGCGCGGCCACAAGATGTCGCTGTGCCCCGCGCCGCTCCCGGCCCGCGCTCCTGGCTGGAGCTCGCCCGTGCCCCTGGCCCCGGGGATGCGGGAATATCATCCATCGTGCCCCCGCACGGGGGTCATAACAGCGCCTCTGCTGCGCCGTCCGGAGTCAGAAAACCCGAAAACCAGGGCGTCAGTCTGCTCTTCTCACTGAGTCCACTAAGCTACAGCACAGCTACAAGGACTGCATGAAGAACACCGTTTTAAAATCAATTTTAGCGTTATTCCACTAACTTGTGACAGCACATACAAGTCCACTGGAAATAGGCTTGCTTCTTCTACCCCTGAAGTCTCTGAGAAAAAGTCCATGGATTCCTACCAAGTTTGCAGATCATAAGTTGGAATTCACCGAGACAGAAAGAGGGAAAGGGACGTCCTATAAACAAGTACCCTCTTCTACACAGGAATTATCCTGTCATCCAGGAACTATCCTCCCATTCAATTAGCAAAGGAGATGGAGGCACTAATTCTCCTTTCATCTCTGTAGGTGTAAAGCTCGCTTAATTCTGCCAAATTCTGCCTATGCCACTGTGATTGTATGAGTACAACTTGGTGTTAGATCAAAACTAAGCTCCACACAGTCTGTCTTGCAAGAGAGTCATGAAAGGATTTTTTAAAATATTCGTGAGCTCAGGTAAAAAATAAGCGGCCTCACTTTGGGAATGCAATCATTGCTGAATGCCAAGAATAACAAAAAGGGTCTGAGTTTGCTGCATTCGCAATGGCTTTTCTGTTGCATAAAGCCATTAGTTTAACTCTGGCAGTGTGGCATAAAGAAAAATGCTTGAAAGACCACACCTTTTAGTGGGGCACTTGTGTTATCCTTTGTGTCAGAGTGAGATGGATCCTCAGTTCCCACTTCCAGCTGCAAAAATGCAGCTATCAATGTAAATTACTTTAATCTTGCAAGTGGAAAATAAATCTCCCAAATATTACCCATATGCACTATTTTCTACCAGTATTTAAAGGTTTTCTCTACATTAAGTGTCCGTCAAAGCTGTTTATCTTGTTAGTGACCAATAGTCTTCTTAACACAACAGGTCTGATTTTGGAAGACAAGATTATTCATTACATATATCCTATTGCACATTATAATGATTTCTGTCCATCTTTACTGTGAAACTGTTAACAAAGTATTCTTAAACTCCATTAATATCCTCCCCTACTGAAATAATCCCTTTATGACCACAGAGAGTTCAGCTCAGATTGCTTCTTCAAAGTCAAATGGAGAATTTTTGACAGAAAGATTGGAGCCCAAACCTACTGCTTTAAGCGGTGGCAGAAGCACTGCACCGCAGTGGCCACAAAGCCAGGTGTGCTGGGCTTCCAGCTTCTCGACCTGGCCTGTATTTCATTGCTGCTGCTGGCACCACGCTCTACTGTGCAATGGACACATGCCCCTACTTACCTGGGGGTTTTGGTTACCTTATTTTCTGAGTGCCTCAAAAGCTTTCAAACCTATTTCTAGGAGGGTACCTTGTTGCAGCTTGTGCATTGGTTGCTTTCTCTCAGTTTTGTGGAGATGAAGAAGAGGAGATATATGTGAAAATTCACACTTAGCCTGGCACACTGCCTTGGTCAGATCCAGCTAGCTCCTGCCCTGCACTGAGAAACCAGCAGATGTTCACAGATCCTGCACAAGGGTTCTCTGTATGACACATTTCCCACAATACCGAGATAAAATGTCTCAGCTGTGCCCAGACTTTCTGCATGTGTAAGGACTAGACTTGTCTTTGATGGAGTTTTATATACTGTACATACTGTACATTTTTTGTGAGAAGAAATATATTTCAGGGTTTGCTTTAATGGCAGATTGTGGATATTTGTGCATATTGTAGAGTGTGTTTCCAAGACATTTCCGTTTTAAATAATTCTCTATGCAGTTGAGCCCAAAAGCATGAAATAAAATTAACACCAATATTAACTGCATGATTTATTTCATTAGAGCTGGCTTTTGAATGATAATGTTACCTGACCTGTTAGCAGCTGTTACAAGTAAATCAAAAGTAAATTATTTTATAATATAACACCAAATTTTTTCTTCTTTCAGTATATAAAATATTTTCTTTTCCTTTGAATAGTTCACTTGTATTACTATTACACAGTTATGTACACTTCTCCTTTCATTCTTTCGTTTGTTCTGCTTTATTAGTGAGGCAGTCTTACTCCCTCAGTTAAGTATATTTGTGTATTGATGACAATGATGCAGTAAAAACGCTAAGCTGTGCTGAAATAGATGAGGCCTGTTACACCCGTTCTGATTTATCTGACTCCTTTGCTAATTTGCCAGCCTGAAATCTTTGGCACAATTTCAGACCATGTCTCTGGCAGCGCCAGGCCTTTTTTTTTTTTGTATGTCTGTCTGTGTCACTGTAGTTGAAAGCTTTGGCTCTATTTTCATTACAGATGATGTAGCTCAAACTTAAAGTGCCACACCATACATTCTGTATCTTAAATCCCACATTTTTTTTCCTTTTTTCCCTCCTGCTATAAAAAAGGAAGCAAAGCAACCTGAGAAGAGAAGGTATTTTGTACAGGTTTCTCGAGCTGCACACATGCCTATCACACGTTCCCACAGAGCTTGGAGCCAGTTTGGAACACCAGCATCTGAATGCAGCAATAGTTTATGACTCAGGTCCTCTACTGGAGCTACTTGTGCAATTGCAGTCACTCGGAGTTGTCTGTCCACTTTTCTCCACTTGGTAGCAATTGCTGCATATAAAGCTAATGAGAAGGATTTCCTTCTTCTGCCTTCATAAACCAGAAGAAAGAGAAGCTGCATAGATCATGATGAACTTTTATTTGTATTCTTGATAGAAATCTGTAATTATATTATCCTGAGAAATTCCTTATGACATAATATTCTAAGAAATTACTCACATGACCTCTGTTCCCAACCAGGAGAAATATACTTTTAAAGAAAGTATTGTAGCTGATAAAATTATTTCTGGATTTGTCTTAGAAAATCCTTAATGCATGAAAAAGTCTCACAATACAGTTGCTTTAGCATACTAAAGGAATTAAATTTGTGAGACTGCAGATAGACCCCCATGGAGAAAGATCAGAGAAATCTCAGGCTCCATCAAGGAAGTCCATCAGTCCAGTACTGTTTTCAAAAAGGAATTCGGAGTCCTCCTGGAGACACAGGGACTCAAAGAACACTCATAGCTGGCCTGAGAAGTTCACATTCGTTCTTGCTGAGCTTTGTGTGGAAAAAACACCAGTATAGTTTGCCACTGCTCATTGACATTTTTAGGGGTATGTTTGGCAGGAAAGGATGAGAACTTTCCTTTATCAAAAACCAAAACTAAGTAATTCTTCCTTGCTGAACTATTCTTGATCTTTGGCAAATGCTTGATATACCATACAAATCTACACCACAGAGTGTCATTAATTTTACCACAAAACTCAATTGAAATTTCTTTTGAAAAATTATATGCATAGACTACAGGCAATAAAGAGTAAAGGTAACACATCAAATTCAGATTCATTTATTTTGATCCTAAAAAGATTTTAAGCAGTACTGTTCCTGTTCCTGTGAGTGGATAATATATCTTTCAGCTGATTCTTAGGTGTATGACAGCTGTAGGCAAAAAAAACCTTGTTTACTGGGGGTAGATTTTTAGTGCTTTCTTTTAGTCCTGTTTTCTCCTCCCTTTTTTCTACCTTTAGTGATTATTTAGTGAAATCTGAAGATTGAACTTTCTTATATATATTGCTTCTTTTTCATATTCACATGGGTAAGAACAAACAGACATTACCAGGGTATGTTGTACTGTCATAATGTAGGTACTACCATGAAATTTTCAATACAAATTAATTAGCATAAATTATTTGGTAACAGAATGATTGATTTTCGAGAAATTCCTGGCAGCAAATATTTGGCTCCAATTCAAACAAGTACTTAAGAACATGCTTTGTCAGGGTCACTTTCACTCTTGCAGTTAATTGGGATTGCAATTTATCTTTCATTAAGCAAAGCGCTTAAGAAAAGAAATCTCCTTAAAGCATTTAAGAAGAGGAGCAGTTTAAATGTCTTTTGACATAAATACTTCCTCAGGAAATGCGTCAGACAGGTTTATAAAAAGATCAAGACGAAAAACTAGCTCTTCAGTACGATCGCCATGTGTGCTTTATGGGAAAATAGGAGCCCAAATAAAACTGCCAGATGCAAAGCTGCTTCATCAGCTCACTCAATTTCTAATTTAGAGGGTTATTGCTTCTAATTTAGAGGATTATTGTAGAACTAGGAAAACAGTCATGGAAAGTCAAACAGGGAAAATTTGTTTCCTAAAAATGCTATGAGAATGAGAAGGGAAGGCAGAGCCATTTGGTTTTTAGTTAACTGTGTCCTAAAGGTGATATTTTCCCTAAGTAGGTCCCCTTCCCTGCAGGAAGAATATAATCTTCCAAAACTGGAGAAACAATACAAGACAACCTTATTTCTCTAGACATGCCAAGCCCTTCACACAAATTTTCACCCTCTAGAAGCAGGAGGTGGCAGGTCCAGAGGCCAAAGCCAAGGACATGTCAGCTCTGGTGGGTAAATCCATGGCCACCTGAGCACACATTTTGTTCCAGAGGTGATGGAGGAACTTGACAGCATCCATTTCTGGTACTAGCTAGTGCAAGCCCTGCTGGCTACAAGAAACTTCACTTCTTTGTAACAGTTTGCAGTTTTAGGGTGGAGCAGGATGCAAAATTGTTCCTTGGGTGGTTGACATTGTTGAAGGCACTGCTAGAAAATGATTCATAATATATATATATATATATGTTACAAATACATTTGGCATGTCTGAGTTTAGGGTGGGAGGAAATATTGGTTAGAGGTGCCTGAGTAGCAGTGTGCTTACTGTTTTGAGGTACTAAGTCCAGTTGTAATCCCAGACTTCATTCTCAACATAAGCTCAAGTAGTCTAAAGGAAGTCCCTCTGTACTTCATTTCTTTATGGCATTTTTCTTCCTTATCACTGTCTGTGTGCCTTCTTCCAAACAGTAGCAGTCATTTGTTTAGTAGACTTACTCAATGTCTCAACTGAGACTTATTCTGTTGATTTTGCCTTTGAAATTTTGTGGCTGAAGATAGTTTAATCCGTGTCTTTGGATGGGAAGAGAACAGTAGAGAAGTCTTCATTTCAAAACTGCATCTACTGAAAAACTTAGTGCAAGATGAGTGGAAAGGAGTAGTAGGATTATTAGATTATATATATTATTAGATGGACTAGCCATCTAATTAAGCTCTGCTATATATATTTTTATTGTTATTTTTATTGATATATGTACACAAAAATTATAAACATTACAATTTTACAGTTTTAAAAATATGTGTGTACATAGAAACAACCCCGCAGTAGGAACAAAAGAAATGTACATTAACCCTCTGGATCCAAAGGACTTTGGGAAATGGGCTGCCTGCCCATGAAGGACAGGTGAGAGAAGCAGGGATTCAAAAGAATGTGAGGGAGAAAAGACAGGGACGCAAGGGAGAGGAAACAGGAGACCAGAAAGAGGGGACTCCAGGCTGAAAGCAGCCTTCACACTTAATTAACAGGATCTGCTTCAGGGGGAACAGAAAGACATACTCCCCCTCCCCCAGTCCTTTGCAACTGCAACATCAGAAACTCCAGTACACAGAAAAGACATAAACCAGCAAAATCTGATGTTTTAAACATTTGCCATTACAAAAAAAGGTTAAAAGACTTTTGAAAATGACACTGTATGCAAGGCAATAGGGAGATCAGACAATGTCTGTCCAGAGCCCAGATCTTTGTCTGGCATTTCTCTGTGGTACCATAGTGCAGCCAGGAATTACCTGTAATAACAGGCTTTGAAGCAATAGGTATTTCATTCCTTGGGGGAAGCAGCTCTGAATCTCTTTGAGTCTAGCACAGCAAATAGATCTTTTTCCAGGCCTCCCAGCCACAATCAGAATACAGTGTATCCATCCCAAACTGAGACTTTGTTTTTTGGACAGTTTCTCAGAATCTACTTGGAACATGGATTTTCTAAATTTTTTTGCCCCTTTTTTGGTAATAACATCTAATCAGCGCATGAAGAAGGCAAATAAAACCTTCTATTGCATACAAATCAACCACCTCTAAAGATCCAAAGACCACAAGGCATTTTTTAATTTGGGGTACTGCCTTACAAAACAAATCCCAAAATGCTAAAGCATGAGACATCATGTCAGACACATCACAGCATTATCATGGGGGCTATTGTTAGCAAGTTGAAATCATATATCACTTTTCAGTTTAAAAAGGGAGAGTATCAAATGAAAAGCCAGAAACAAAACTTGTCAGTTTTGCCCAGAAAGCCATTATTCTTGCTCACTAAATAAAACTAGGTGATTAGCTTTCAAAGGGATGGGCTCCCACAGTATTAAAAAATCAAATACTATCTAGTTCCTTCAATGCTGTAAAATTACTATATGGACTGAAAAGAGGAGTCTGCTATAACTTCTTTCTGTCAAGATAATAATATGTTTTCTAACTTCAAGGACTAGGACTGTGAAGGAACTTTAGCTGTTTCTTTCTCAGGTATGTGCCGGATTGCAGATGCTTTTGCAGAATGTCAGTTTTAGTGCTTTTGTGACATCTTGTTGCTTTTATCAAACAAGATGTTCATTGTCCTTGGACCACATGGACCACTTGTGTTCAACAATACTTACCACAATCAGGTGGTGGAAAGGTCTATGAGCAGCATTTTGATCAGGAATAACATGTCTGTTTTTCAGGACAGAACCCGAGCAGATGGTATCTCTTACATTGTTTCATATATATCCTCCTTCAAAAAGGTCTTTCTCAACATTGCTTAGAAGTAAAATTTCATAATTAACTGTGTGTAAATTGATGTACTCTGAAAAGGCATATATATATATAATATATTGCATAATGCACAGCACATTAGTAGACACCAACAGTGGCAAGGATCCTATAAAAAGCAACATTTTCTCCAGTAGTTTAGAAACAATAACTTCTAAAACTAGCACTGATTCTGTTGCCTAATAAAAACACATGAGGAAAACTTTTTATCAGCTCTACCACATAATTTATTTCAGACTTGCAAAAGTTCATAACTCAGTCGTTTAATAACGGTGCAGCATAGCTTTTGTGTATGGGGAAGAGAAGGCTTAGAGTGAGTTGGTAGCTAGGAAGGACTTAATGTGGAGGTGCAGAAACCTGCATCACCTCAGGCTGTTGAAAGTCCTTTGCTTTTGTTAGCAAGTTTACACTTGTGAGTTACTGTGACAGATGAGTCAGCTGTCTTTTAATCACACTCAGGAACAATGACATATCCAGCACTTGTGACCTAACTGCAGGCACTCATGTACAAAAAGTCCCACAATCCCAGAATCAACTAGCTTGGAGACCTCTGAGATCATCGAGCCAAATCTTTGAACATTGCCACATAAACTAGAACAAGACACTGAGTGCCACATCCTGTCTTTTATTAAACACCTCCAGGGACAATGACTCCACCACCTCCTTGGGCAGCCCATTCCAATATTTAATCACCCCTTCTGTGACAAAATTCCTCCTTATGTTCAACCTGAACCTCCCCTGGCACAGGTTGAGACTGTGTCCTCTCATCCTGTCTCTTGCTACTGAGAGAAGAGCCTGACCCCCACCTGGCTACAGCCTCTTTCAGGCAGCTGCAGAGTCGTGATATCAGCCTTGAGCCCTTCTCCAGGTCAAACTGCCTGCTGCTGCTCCTCATAGGACTTACCCCGTAGACTTAAACCTCTTTTTACCTTCAGCAAAGAGATGTATTTTTTGGCTCAAAATCAGAAATAAGTAAATTTTAGAATGAAAAGACACTGATTGATACAGCAGTGGCAAAATTTATTATAGTTCAGCACCAGCAGAAGACATTTTAAAAAAGAAAAGGAATCTGATAACCTGCATGTTCTGTCTGTTTGCGGACCTGAGGGTAAGAAAGAAGTTGCTGCTTTTATCCCTGGTTTAGGATGGGTTTACAAGTTTTACACGTATCTTCATGTTTACATCATGCTGTCAAATCTCTAGACCTCTATGATTGAAAGGGCAGTCTCGTGTACAGTCCAAAAATATTACTTCTAAGCTGACATTGTGCATGAGGCACAGGAAAATGTTCTGTGGTTCTTGTCATTCCTGATATCAAGTCAAATGATCTGTTGGTGCCTTTCTAGACAAAAAGTACTTCTCCATGGAGTGTTACTATGGTACTTTTAAGACCAAGGACACAGGACACAAACTCAAAACAACTTTTGTAAGCTCTCCCAGAAAAACTAAGATGTGAGAATCTAAACATAACAGGTTCAGCACTAAGAGATAACAGATTAAGCACCTTCTCATTAGCTGTGATGGTTAACTCCAGACATTTACCTTTGTGAAAACTACATCCCAAAGGGTTCTATGAAGCAAGTTAATTCAGGTACAGTTGTGCAGGGGAATGCATCTTATATTCCCATAACAGCCTCGGAAATTCCATGATGTTTATAGTCGCTGGAATAGTTTCCTAAATTCACTCCTGAACTATACTTCAATCTGTTTGTTTATTTGATGTCTGGACAAGGGCTTTGATTTAAGTATTTGTTTTATTTAGCACCTGCACTGAAACATTAGTTATGTTGCGCTGAAGTGTTCCACATGTTTCTCTTATCTCAGACTAGTTAAGCAAGAGCATTCACACATTTCCTTAATCCCAGGCATCATAAATCCTTTACAAGATTTCTGTTTCATTGTTACTTCTCTCAGGGGCTTAGCAAAACCACTCAGCATGCACAATCCTTTTTTCCCAAGAGTCCACATGGCTTACAATAAACCTCATTTTTGTCTTGTTCTGGAGGGTTTAGTAGTGTTGCAGATTGTAAAGTCAGAGAGATGTGGTAGAGAAGAGCTGAAGTATTCTCCCAAATGGAGCAAGGACTGATGTTGTCTCTTGTCCGAGAGCCCCTCCTGCAGTGTTATTACATACAGAAGTAGCTTTCTACATTTTTGAAGACTGGGACTTCACAGTTTTCATCAGTTGAAACTGTTGTCACAGCAAAAATTTTAATTAGTTTCATACCAACAGCTAACATTAATAAAACAGCGTTTCTTTAACAAAATAAAAACTCTGGCCAAAGTTCCTTATTTCTTAATTCTGACTGTTACATTTAGAGAGTTCCACCTGCTTACCATGTCTACAGTATTCCTTTAACTGGGTTTTAACAATGGAAATATGACAATAGAAAAATGCAAGAGTGAAAGTGACTAGTCAGCAAGACTTTTATTCGGTGGATTACTTCTATGTGTCAGTAAATGTGTTTAGAAGGAGCTCCACCAGTGAGAGGATTGCCCTGGTGTCCTCTCATTCACTGACTGATAAAGCAGCTTTTTAGTGTTCCCCTCTGCCATAAATTCCTGTGATAAGTTTTGGGTGATTCTGTTCATTGATATTCTTGTGAATTTTTAAGGCTGAGACACATAAACGTATGAAAAAATAACCTAGATTTTTTTCACTAAGATCTGCTTGTTAGGGGCACTAATACATTACTAGAAGGCATGGGCAGTTCTTCAAGGTTTCCCAAAAGTTGCTATAACTTTTTCCCTTTCGACCAGGCAAAATCTTTAATCCAAAAATCTGCTGATAAAGTGTGAGCTTTGATGAAGTCAGTGAGACTTTACATAGTAATTTCATTAATGTCAAGCACTTGATTCACTGGTCTAGACAGCCACTCAGCCATGCTCAGGCTCATATAGGCTGGTCATATTAATAATTTTATGAATCAAATAGTTTTACCTTGGTAAACTACATTAATACAAGAACTCATGCCACTTAAAGACACCCCACTTCCACAAATGCTTGTGTAAAGGTGTTAAAAAGGAAAAAGCTCAGCTTCCTTCAAGAGTTGTGACCTCTTACTGCTACACTGCACTTGCTGGTCATGCCTTGCTCTATGCCTGTGTCTGTCTGAGCATTTAGAAATTCAGCTTACTTCACGTTTAAAGTTTTGATGAACTACCTTCTATGGGTCATCTTATAACAGCAGGGTTTTTTTGCTTAATGCAGCAAATAAACTAGCTCCAAACCATACCTGCTTTCAAATCAGTGATGCCAACGCTTAGCAGTAAAATAAGGTAGCTGTTCAATTTCTAAAGCACACACTAATGCTGTCTTTGGCTAAGTGGAAAGGAAAATTTCTTAATTTCTTGAATAGTTCTACTAAATACAGAAACTTTGATAGTTTACACCAACAGTTTTGCAGATATTCTGTGGCAGTGGCCAATATAAAACATCAGAAAAGTATCAGAAAGTGCAGGTATGTCCTGTTGGTCTCCTAGTCTTATGAGCAGCAATAGTTGCCTTAAAGTGAACCTTTTGAAGTTAACTAGAGCAAGCAATGGTATAGCATCAGTGCAGACCTGTAGTGATACTCAAGCAACAGTTATTCTGGTATTTTACAATGGGATGGGGAAAAGTGCCTGATCCATGCACAGAGATTCTACAGAAATAATACAGCACAACATACAATGTAAAGCAAATAATTTTTCACAATAATTATTTTCGTGCCGATTTCCACCTAACCCATCCCATTACCTAACCTTTCCTGCTATGCAAAGATTTACAGAGTGTCCATTTATGCCACCTGATTCTTTTGACTATGACTTGCTGTACCCAAGGCTGATGCAAGATGACTCAGAGAAAAGTGGAGAATTTTTGAGCTTTCTCTGAAACACTTGAGTTTCCTCTCCTGTTCTACACTTTTGAGGCAAGGAAATTCAACAGATAGGACTTCCTAATTAAGGCTTAAGTTAACCTGCTTGTTATTCTTTCTCTATGAGTGGATTGGTCTATTGAGAGTTGACTTCTCTCATCTCTGGGCTGTCATTGTTGGGAAAGCATTTACAGATGCAAAGAATACAGGGTTAGTCTCCTGTCCTGTCTTTCTTTTTATTTTTTTAGTTTGACATTGGCAGCGGGGAGCTGACAGATAATGCAGAACAGTAACTCAAAGTAGATCTTCAGATAACAGCAGAAGGGTGGAGGCTGGGACACGCCCTTCATTTTTCCCCTTCCTCGTATATTGTTAGAAATAACAATTTGCAATGCAGACTGGGAGTTTAAAAGATATTTGTGATAATAAACACAGATGTGGCAGGGCTTTTTCACCCTTATGCTCTGCCTGCAGGAACTTGCATGGGATTTGCAAGTGATGGTGGTTTTTTTTCCTTCCTTTAAACTTCCAAACAGAGACAAATACCCATGTGTCACTTGGCCTATTTAACTATTTCAGAGCTCACTGCATGTCGAGGATATGGAATAGAGATTTCTGCTGTATGGGGTCTTAGGTAAAACCTGAGTTTAGGAAGTCTGGAGAGTACATTTGCCAGTAAATCACAGGCAACCAGAAAGGTAGAACATTTTTGGTTCATGAGCTTGCTGCTCAGTTTTGGCACCGTTAAAAGCATAATCTTGTTATTCAGTCTTGGTATTCAGACTTTGTACTCAGTCTGTGACAGCAATGCTGAAGTTTAAAGCAATCTGCCCCAGCTGATCAGTGTAGCATATATGTATTTGTTAATTAGCACTAGCTTCCAGAGGGTCTCCTTTTGTATCTGTCCCGTTGGATGCATCCTTTTGTCTCACTGTATTCCCCAATTATGGGGAATATCTGAGTATTTAATAATCAGGTGTGTTCTTCTTTAACTAGCACCTTCTGCTTCTCCTTCTGGCGTATTTCCAGTGGTTTCTACAAGAATCTTGTTTTCCTGAGCTGCATGCGTAATCATGATTTCATCACGGATGTTCTGATCTGCAAAACAGAAGTAGCCATTTTCTGACGATGACAGAAAGACATACAGGGAAAAGGAGAATGAGATAATGGTAACTGTGATGCGCCAGAGAGATTTCCCTTCTAGTACTTGAGAGCAGTCTCATCTTAGAATTTTCCTCTCATGCTTACTCTTGTGCTGTGTGCTATTCTGCTTGTAACTGCTGCTCTGTTATGTACAATAATGCTACTACATCCTAGGTGTCTTCACATCATATCCTTGACATCCTCTGGAACAGGGCAAGAAGAAAGTAATAGCTTTGTTTCTGCAGAACCGGGGTTCTGTTGATGCATTATTTTTCAAGGCTTGACCTCCTTCAGCTTCAGTATTTAAGACATGGCACATGCTCCTTTGTTACCCTTTCTTTTTTATTGCTGTTATGTGGATATTATTATTCAGTTACAACAGCTCAGAAAACTATTAATTTGACAGCTCTAAAAAAATCTAAACATGTTCTAGTCAGCTTCACATAGTTAGAGGTAACTGTTCTTAAGTGTAAAGCACTTTTAATTTGAAACTTCCTAACAGTTATGAAATAATATTGTCTGTATAGAAGGGATACAGTGACAAACTAACATGGGACATTTCATATAAAAAAGAGAGGAAAAGTTAATTTCAATACAGAATATGGGAATTGAATATTCTATGAAGCAGATTGTTATGGCAAAATATGGCTGCTAAAAATTTAAATACATTTGAAAAACAGGTGAACAAACATGCTGGACAAATCTACCAAAGTATGTAAAATACAAAGGTACTACCATTGACTCAGAAATTACCTTAACAGTTCATAGGAGATTGAATAATTTTCTAGGGGATGCATGGGATGTATCACATGTTTGTTCTTACAATTCATTCCTTTCCCAGAATCTAGTTTTGGTCATTAAAAGATGCTGTGATAGGTGGATATATTTACTTGATCAAAGATTGCTACTCCCATTTGTCTGTTCAGCTGCAAATGCACAGGAGTCAGGGCAGCTACAAATCTCCATGAGTCTCAACAGCATCAGTCTTCATTAGCATAGCATCTGTCTTCAGGATCAACAGAATACTGTCACATTTTCTCACTGCCATCTGATTGGAGCTTTTGCTCTCACCTGAGAGCCAGAAATATGTTTCTAAGGTTAGAATCAAATACATTTCAGGTTCATGGACTTGAAGGTCTCTGTAAAATGTCTCCCATTGAACTGATGTTGCAAGTCTGTAAGTCACCAAATTTCAAACTTTCTCCCCTAAAAGAACAAAAAGGACTGCAGCAGTCCTGCATGATAATCTACAGGATGACTAGACCTTTCCCCACTAAAATGACTGTCACCATAGAGCCATTGCTCCTTAGGTCATTAGCAATTCAATGTCTGAGGGCAGCTGGAATGGCGTGGACATTTCTGACCACTCGTGGAAACTAGGCTGGTCTACTTCCCTTTCACAAAATTTCAGTCGTTTCCAGGAAGCCACACAGAAATATCCCTGCTCTAGTTGCAGGAGAAAGGGCACAGATGCAGAAATGGGATCCTACATTTCATTTTCACTATTAGTCTGACAGAAATCTATCTTTCAGAGCAGGACATCATTGCTGCTGCAGAAGAATTACACTTCAGCAAAGTTCTTACCAGGTTTGACAAGAATTGTGTTTCAGTTTATTCTTTGAATATGAAAGATCATAACTCCTACACTAACATTGTGGCTTTGATTTTGTTACTTAGACATCTACAGTACAGTAGGTGCCTTTATTAAAAGAAAATATATAGAAAAACCCAAAAAGTTTCCTGTAGTCTGAGAATAAAGAAAGCCTTTGCAGTCTTGGCAAAATAGACCTTTGACACTCTGTTCTGATCTCCTTGTAATTCTCTCAAATTTTTTGATGTTTATCAGTACACCACAGAGTGCTGTGCTAAGGAAAACTGTGTCTGGTTCTCCTTCACAGACACTGAGGATGGGGTCAGAAAACATGAGGACGATCAAGTTAAAATTTTGGCTTGTTCTTTAGTTTTTCCTGATGTGCTCTGCTAAAGCTGATGCTGGCATGGCCCTTATGAGCAATTAAAGCACTGACTGTACCTGAGGTAAGAGATCTGCCTACATCAATCAGCTTGCTTGTAAAATTCTTCCCAAGCAACCCAGGTAAGCAGTCCCTGCCATGGTCTTAGAAGGCAGGAAAGAGCCCACGCAACAGAGCTGGGGTCAGAATCCTACATCCTTGTACACCCAGGGTTTCACAGCACTTAGGACTGGTCTCCTGTGTGGCTGACTCTTGAATTTGCTGCTTGGATGGTTTTATTTTTCTGCTTTACTTTGCTTTACTTGCCTTCAGCATTAGCACTTTTCAAGAGAACTACTACATGATATGCAACACAAACCCTCACAATCAAATGGATTTGGAAACATGTTAACATTTCCTCACAGAGGTCTAAAATGTAAAGTTATTTTCATTAATAGAATCCCAATCTTATATGCTAAGCACAAGAACATGAGGAATCACAGAGTCAACATTAATGTAATTAGCACTTATTTGTTAACAAATGGTTTTGAATAGGCAAAGGATTTCTTCAGACCATTTTGTTCTAAGTTAAGGTCCTAATGTTTGTTAGAAATGGGTTTATCAGAATCTTTTTTATAACCTGGGTATTTTGCTATCTTGCTATAGCTTTTATTTTTATTGGTATTCAAGCATTTTGAATACATTACTTGGTATACAAAAGAAATATTGTGGGGGGGTTTTAATATGTGTATTATTTACTTGGGGAAAAAAGTGGCATTTTGCTTACCTGGAGTTGGCTTTGGAAACTTTAAATTGTCTAGAACCAGAAGTTACAGAATGGTAAGAATAAGGTACTGCATTTTATGGATGTCTTCACTCTGCAGGCTGTCTTGGTAGGTGGCAGAAATTAACATGAAGAAGAGACAGAGAGGACTCACAGGACAGTTTAACCTCCATTTTATGCCAGAAGAATTGTAAGAATATCACTTGCAACGATTATTCATTTTCTCTTTCAAACAGGTGCTTGCTCTACTGTTTCCCTGATCGCTGCACTTTATCATTGAAACCATGCCACAGGTTATGCATTCACAATATACGAAACATAATGTGCTACCTCACTGTCATCTAGGAGAAATTACTGTTATCAGATGTTGGCAGCTTGCAGAACTTGATATCATAAGTAAATTTCAAAAATTTTGGGGGTAAAGTTAGTCTGTTTAACTTCTAAAGAACTCTGTGGGGGAGACTTTTTTCCCTCAGAGTTTTAATCACATGTTTGCACTACCACATGAATGTTGCAGAACTCAAACTGGGGGACCAGGATTATTGAACGCATACTGTGTCTGGAGATTATTCTTCCTAACTTTCCATTGTCTACAATGGCTGTATGTTAAGCCTGATCCAGTACTAAACTCATTTTTCGGCAAAGGCTCCCCTGTGAAGGGGTTGAGTGGCCATCCCTGGAGGTATGGATCGGCTGGTAGGTCAGTTTGGATTCCAGCCCCAGGGAGTCAGCAGCCTTGCTGCTGCGGTCGGGAGAGGCGGCTGGGTGTGAGTGCAAACCACCAGGAGAGGATCGCACATTGCACATGAGCTTTCTTACGATGCTCCACATGGTCACAGGGAGCCAGGGTGCAGTGTGATGGGACCTTTGCCCGAAGGCCTGGCACCCCGGTTTTTCAGCTCCCGTGGCAGACAGCGCGCCGGCCTGTGCGCGGCCTGTGCGCGGCCTGTGCGCGGCCTGTGCGCGGCCTGATGCGGGAGCCCTCCGAGCCGCGCTGGCACAGACGGCCAGCTCCAGGGACAGATCTCCAGATAGCGCCTCGCTGCAAGCGAGCAGGGGCTGCCTGAAGCCAAGGACACATGAAAGGAAAGAAAGTTTATCCTGTCAGAAGCCCTCTCATTAATCATCTTCAAATGCCGTACGGATCAGATGCGTTTCTCCCCATTAACAAGCTTATACAAGCAGGCTTGTTTGGTTGTAGCTGGCACTGCGTGTAAGCCACTAGGAACCCACTGTAGAGTGTTTAATTTTTTCAGTTTTCTCCTTTCCAAGGGTGTTGAAAGGTCCCATTTGCGGTAACACTGCGTGCATTGTTCACCCTCCAGAAAGCCCTGTGTCTGTCAGTCTCTGGAGAGCTTGTTTTGTTCCTCCTCCCTCCGTCCTGCCCTCTGTGGTCACCTGCAACAGAGGACAGCAAACAGCAGCCTAAGCACTCCTACTTTCCTTTCTTGCCTCCACAAAGTAACTTGTCACAGCCATGAGAAAGGTTTCTATTTAAAAACAAAGAGCTGTGACCGCAGAACTGTGACTAATATTGGAATTTAGCAAGAAGTCAGCTCTTGTTTCAAGAGGTTGTGTTGCAAGTTTGGGAACATTTGCTACTAAAGCTCTTGATGAATGACTCCAGGAAGAGGCGTTAGTTTTTCTGATTTCTTCTTCTCTTTCAGTGCCTGTTTTGCACAGATGATAATGAGGAGTGTCAAGCAAGCATGTAGCAAACTGTTTTCTCTCTCTTGACAGAGAAAAGCTATCATTACTTCAGTCTGACACTGAGAACCTTCTGGACTTGGACAATAAATAGACTTAGGCAGAAAAGCATAAAAGAAACACCAAAAACAAATGACCAAGCATTATAAATCACAGCGCTGTTTCAAGTATGAGTTGTGCAAGACAACTCGTAGATGTCTGTTTTTCATCCTACTACATTCATTTTTTTTCTGCCTCCACCATTTACAGTTTAATTCAAATTGAAATATATTTTTAATGAAAAGCTTTAAAGGAGTCTCTGGGATTTTTTGCTCTGAATTTTTATATTTACCAAAACATTGGCAGTATAAAAACAACTTACAGACTCTGAATTCAGTTAGAAGTGTCTGCCCAGATCCAAATCAGATATAGCCAAAGGGGTCTCCTCAGGTTCTCAGTATCAGCACATCTCCTTTGTTGTCTCTGCTGTTGCCTCTGATAAGCTGCATAGCAGTCTCTCCCATGAAATGCAACCATATTTCTTTCAGTTTCTCTGGGAAATATCTACCTTTCTTTTATTTTGGAGCTGAATTTTTTTCTGGTTTCTTTTACAAAGTTTTTAATGGGTTTTTAGGTTTTTTTTTTTTCCTTGCATCTTGCAATCTCCTTTTCGATCCCTTCCCTGCAAACAGCGGGTACTGCACTTTACACTGAACTGTGTAGTTTCGTTCAACAGATTGTGCAATGGCCATTGCAGCTACTGAATAAAAAAATTATAATAAACTCCCTCTTCTCTTTTTCAAGTTCTGGGCTGCTTGTATCTCAGGAGGACATAAGGATTTTTTTTCCTTGAGGGAAATCCTTATCTGCCCATCCTTCCCTCTGCTCTGTTCCTCCCTCTTACTCAAGTGATAATTGCTGCAGGGTGGAAAGACCCTTTCAAGCCTTTCCTGTTCTGCTCTTCTGCACACTGTGTTAGCTGGCATGTCCTTGCTCTATTTTGCTTACAGATGTGCTGATTCCCTGGAAACTGTGTTGAAGGCATCAAGCTACACTAGGAGATCAGCTTTCCTCTGTTTCAAAGCCTTGTGTACTCCCGTCTTGTTAATGATGACAGACGCACCCTTTCAAGCAGGCCTAGTGTCCACACTTCAGTTACTAATCATGAAAGAGGATCTTGTACGAGAATTCACCAAATTAACACTTATTTCATCTGGTTAACAATTCCCAGGTTGATTTTGTTGGAGTTCTGGTTTCAGCATTAAGACAAAATCAAAAATACCCAGTCTGCAGTGCATCTCAAAATGTACTTAGCAGAAAGTGCAGATGATTGCTTCACCACTCCCCCCATTCTCCTCAGTGTTTATTGTTGTAGCAGACTGCTCAAATACACAGCCCCTGCTGTGCTGAGATGGCCAGCATCCTGCTGCCCTCAGATCAAGGGTGGCAGCTCTGGGACATAGTTCAGTGATAGAGAGAGGCTGGCATCACAAACCTAGCCCCAGTGAATACAGGGCATGTATGTTAACCTTATTGGCAAACTCATTTGACACTGTTAGCTTTTATACAAGACAAGCTTCATAAACCCCAGCTCAGCCATACTAACAACCCCTCCCACTTTTTTCCCTTTGAAGAGAGTTAATTCCTTTAGTTGGAGGACTATCAACTCATGGTCTGATCTGACTTTCCCTTACCTTTTCTTCTTAGCTGTGGTAGAGTGACTGCTGACTATCCTCTGTCTTACAGACATTAAGATTTCATTTTGAAAGCATTCGTTTAATACATAAGTTAATTTTTAATGTTCTGGAAAAGCATCATTACATCTGAGTTGCTGTATATCTGTATACAGATATTTATATCTGCTCAGTAAGCATGACACAATAAAGATCCAGTCACTCAGACACCAGATCTGCTGCGATAATCTCTTTCACATTCACTTGTTTGTTCTCATCAAACATGACAGAAGATGCCACTCAGTACTGCCCAGATCAAGAAGTGATTATGCAAGATTTCTAAGTGCTAAAGTTGACTGATTTTGATACGTTAACACACACCTATTGCATCAAAGAAAGACCTGTTCTCACAGGAGCCCAAATGCTCTAAGTTTGAAGATGCAATAAAGGAGAATATTTATATGGACCATCTATATGGCTTCCTCAGAAATCAGGTCTAAGTAGAATCAACACTAATATTGGGTATATGCAAAGACTGAGGATTGTATTTATGACCTTAAGAGATATTTAAGTTGTTGGCTGGGCGTCATCATCTTTTGTCTTGGAAAACTTACAAATCAAAGGAAATTTAAATAATGCTAGCACAAATTAAATGATTGGTGACTTCACGAGAGAGACTGCGTGGTCTTGTTACTGTGCCCATCTCCTACTCATTTGCCATATCTACACTACCATGGATTTTGGTGGTCATGCACTTGTCTAATGGTTTTAGAAAGAAGGTTGTCAGCATGCACAGAAAGTTGTAGTCCATGCACTCCATCTAAGGCAATGCAGACAATGAAGAAATTTTACTGCCTTCAGGGGGCTTTAAATAAAGGCCTAATTTTCAAAAAAAAAAAAAAACCAAACCCAAAAGCAAGCAAGCAAACAAACAAAATATTAAAAAAAAAATTCCCAGGGCTTGCTGAACTAAAGGTTGTGTGTAAAAAAAATTTTTTGTTGTTGTTGTAACATAAATCTTGTTGCTGGTTCAGATCACAATTTCAGGATATACAGTAATGTAATGTTGATGTAGCTGCTGATACAGGCTGTTACTTCAGGACACATAGCAATACCAAATGAGCATTTCATTTAATGCCTATGTATTCACATATGTAGGCTTTTCACGGCTCCCTAGGAAATCTCTGTGAGTTGCCAGCATCCGAACAGCACCAGGCCACTGGTGTTAAGGTTAGCAGTATTGAATGGTCAAATTCCATGGCAGCACTTAAAGCTCACGCATTTCTCTGTCACACCAAAACATTGCAGCTGAGACTCCTTCTGTGCTGCTGACATGGAAGCCTGATGCTACAGTTTGGTTTACATTTATCTTCAAAGCACAGGGTTGCTGATGTGATGCCACCAAATAATTTTTTGGCACTGCAAATGGAACTTTTGTGGGCTTATGTCTGGAAAATGTACCAGATATGGTACCATTCACATCAAGGAAATTTCTCATTGGACTCCCCACTAGAAGAACTCTCAGTGCATACCCTAGCTAAAACTTTGTATCTTTGACTGCAGTGATTTACATCCACCTTCCCCAAGAGTATATAATTCTCTTTCTCCAAAATGTTCATCTTGTTAAAACCAATGCAAGTCTGGATGATAATTTATTTGAGTCATAGAAATAATTCATTTAGACCTTAATGTGATTTTTCTATCAAGCCATGAAATCTGATTTTTTTTCCCGTCACCATGTCCAACTGATTGAATATGTTTTCTGTCTTTGTGATTTACACTGTACCTAATTGTAGCATGAACAGGTTAGTTTCTCAGAAATAACTAACAGGTGTACAATTATGTGCACTCACATTACTCCCATCTGGGTGATTTCACACTCCATATCCAAGTGCAGCAGCTTATTTTTCTTTTTTTTTTTTTTGCAAGTGGTTGAAAACCAACTCAAGGTGGAATGTTCCCTGCTGGAAATCAAACTGCAAGCATGGTACTTCACTGTGGTCTTAAAACAATGTTTGCTTCATGTTGTAAATCACCATAAAAAGTTGTCAATTGGGTGACATCATTATTTGTGTATCCTACAAAATCAACTATGAAGACAGATCACTGTCTATGCAATTATTTGGAATCATATCAGTGATGATGCTCCAGGCAATTTTCTATATTCTTTAGCAAAACACAGAGTACACAACATGCTAAGGATGTGACATTTGGAGAATCATGAATAAGAATCAATAATTTCTTTAATAGACTTTATAGAACATCTGATTTTTGTAGCTAGTTTTCAATTGCTGTTGCTATTATACAAATTATATTATATATATTCGATATGAAAATGGAAAACCTCTGTTTATTTTCACTCTTAACAAAATCAGCTTCCTAAATTGAAGCAGTTTTTCCAAATAGCTCATTCATGAGCTGTAGGATAGGCCACTGTGTGCTTGAACACCAAGTAACAGACAGTTTGACCTCTGAAGTGGATGGAGTTGTGATGATGAGGCCTGCAGGGACTAGAAAACTAATCATTTTAGGTAAAGGGTTTGCTTATGTTTTTAGTGTTTGTGACATATCTTTGGTTATCTGTTTTCTTTAAAGCTAGTTGACTCATACATATTACTTGATGCTGAAAGCTACCTGGAACATCAACTAGAAACCTTCTTGCCATCTTGTATTTTCATTAATCGTGCTAATGTCATAATTTTCTGCAATGCCTTTAAGATAAAGGCATTTACTTCCAAGTACATTTGCCTAGCATCAAAGACAATTTTGTAATGTGGAAAGTCTCTTTACTCTGTTGTCCTAATCAGAAGTGCACACCATGGGTTCTGAGCATTAAACTCTCCATTTCTTCAGTTGTGTCCCTGATTTCTCTTCTGGAAAAGCTGGAAAGCTATCTCCAAAAATTCCAGACTCTGGTATGTACTGAAATGAGAAACACAAAATTAGTGTAAGTTAAAACTGTTCCTGAAACATTTTACCAAAAGGTACCTGGTGGCCAGTACAACTTCAGAAGCTGTTAGGATTTATATAACCTATATGTTTTATTAAACAGATTTCCAAGTGACTTTAACCGAGAGAAAGGAGCTATCAGAGGTACATGATGTAAATTGAGGACAGTTGAGAATCTACAGGAGATACATTCAACTGTGTCTTTAGTTTGTCCACTGTGGGCTGCATGTGAGATGGGCAAGAAGGCCAAAACAGAACAAAATGCACAAATGAGGTGATTTTAAAAAGTCAGAGAAACTGAGGGCAAAGACCTCTTTCCAAAACCAAGAATTTGTAGCATTCTTTATAAAACCTACTATTCCTGTAAATAATGAGTAATTCTGCACACTTCATTCTTCCAGGCTTCCTAAAGAACCAAGAGGAGCCAAAATACTGTGAGATCTTCAAGAACAAACTCCCATTGTGTGGCTGCCCTCCAGAGGATGTTTTTCCCTGGTTTTGCTCTGCAATATTTGATAATAATAAGCCTTGCAAAAAGGCTAAGTGCATGATGCATCTGTTCGGTATTTTGCACACCATTCAGTAAGGATTTTCAAAACAAGATGTTCTAGTATATTCCTTGGAATGGGATTCCCCCTTTGAATGCTGCAGGTCTCCTTTAGAGGACAAATCCCTTCAAACTGCTGATTTGCTTTACCCATTCCCGGGAATGTGGGCTGGGCAGTGCTCCACCCAGGGCTGATTTAGGCAATCTGGCCAGTTGGGCTGCACTAGGGCAGCCATACCTGAAAGGAGGCATTACAAGGCAGCTGGATAGTTACCACAAAGAAAAAAGCTTATGTTTTTGAGGAATATGGTAATCTACTCTCTCTCTGGAACTCTTTGTTTTCTTCAAGACAGTCAGAGACCTTCCTGTGCACCAGCAAGTGCAGAATTCCTTTCCACTTTCTCAGATCTTCACTCAGCACTAATGCAAAGCTGAATTTTCAGTCTATGGCAGTCTGGATATCAAGGCATGGGAAGGGCTGTTTGTCCTGTTGTTATCCTGGTACTCTCTAGGGTCCGGTGGGATTTCAGACAGGGTTATGTATCTGCAGCATGGAGATGTAAATGATTTTCAGCCAGTCACAAAGAGACAAGCAATTTTCATCTGTCAAAGAGGACTCTAACTTTTCAATGCACCTTGTGAGACACGTTTGTAATGGGTTACCTTATCCCAGCTCGTATGTTTTATGCTGCTTGCTAACAGAACCTCCAGTACATGCCTGCCAGCCTCTCTTGCAAACTGCTGAACCAAGAGTTGAAGAGATTAAAAAATATCCACTGAAGGACTATAGAAAAATAATAAATGTCATAATAAATGAAATAAATAATAAATGTCCTGGGTGTAGACAGAAACCTTCAAGGAACATTGAAGAGGTTTGTGCAGCTGTTTGTCCTGTGTGTATGTACAATTCATGGCTATAAAGAGAGTCATCCCATTTTGGTGACCTGTTGACAGGAGACCTAGAGGGTGACATGGGCATAGAGTAAAATATACATAAACAAATTCATGTGAAGCCCATAATTTGGCCACAGAAAAAGCAAAAGCATGGGGAAAGCTGCTCGGGTTAAAAAGCAAGTTTATGAAGCTGGTCATTGCAAAAAGTCCTCAGAAAGCATCCCTAGAGCCACATTCACCCTCTCAATCACTAACAACTACCAGTGGCAGGAGAAAGGTGCACAAATTTAAACTGAAAGAGGGTACGTTTGGATTAGATATTAGGAAGAAGTCCTTCACTGTGATGATGATGATGATGACGATGATGATGATGATGATGATGATGATGATGATGATGATGATGATGATGATGATGATGATGATGATGGGGTACTGGAACAGGTTGCCCAGAGAAGTTGTGGATGCCCCATCTCTGGCAGTGTTCAAGGCCAGGTTGCTCTGACCAGCCTGGTCTAGTAGGAAGTGTCCCTGCCCATGGCAGGGGTTGAAATTGTATGGGTCTCTAAGGTCCCTTCCAACCCAAGCCATTCTATGACACTGTAACATCAGTGGACCATAGCTCTTTGCAAGAAGTTGACGATGCCAGAGATCAATGAAGAGAGCTCAGAAATGGCCTAATGCAGTTAAGTCTGCCCGAGGAGAAGGAGGAAGCAGAAGGCTTTCATACCTTGCAAACATGTCTTCTCTGATAGTACAAGAGCATCATTCTCCCAGCAGAATTTCTCTCTGGAGAAACATTGTAGAGAACAGACTGTCACCCTGAAATAGGATGAGCCATACATAAAGTTAGACCTGGGAGCTGGTAGGCAAGCCTAAAAGCACCAGAAACACTGATACTGTTCTGAAACAAGTTATAGATTCTATAATGTAAGAGGGAAATTTTAGGCTGTTACAATGATGTGTTTTTCAGTCACGCAGTGTCTGAACTGAATACGCCTGTTTACACCAAAAAAGTGTGACATTTGTTATAATATTAGTTTTTACAAGTTGTGAATCCACGGAGTCTCTGTGTGGGAGAAGTGGACCCTAATAATTGGGCAGAACACACCTCTTGATGGATGCAGACCTGTGCTCCGAAACGGTCCAACTGTCACGTTGTTTACTGCCACAGGAGATTTTGGACTTTCATGCACAGAAACAATAGAAGAGAAAGGTATGCATTATACTGCCCTCATAGTTACATTAGAAGAACTAGAATCAGACCAGATGAGCAAATACATTTCCCATTAAATGACAAATGCTAAGGGAGAAGGCAAACACCAAATACTTTAAAATGTTTTTTGATCAGTCAAGCATACATCCATCAGCACTTGTTCAGCCACTTACTTGGAAAACAATATTTACCCAGGCCACTGTTTGGGTAACCCTTAGTATCCAAAAGATTTTGATTCAACATGGATAATCTCTGTGTTGATATGAAAGGTCTGCAGAAGTAATACTTTGGTCTGATAGGAAAAAAGTGGTAAATAAAGGAAAAGTTGAGGCCTCAGACTATTTTTTAGAAAGGTATTTTGCTGCTGAGCTAAGCTGGATACTGGGCATCACATAACGAAACAAGTGGGAGAGTGGTCAGGGTTAAGGTGCATCACAGTCAAGGGGGCTGTCAGTGTATGAGGGAGAAGCAGTATGATGTTACCAGGTATCAGAGGATTAGGGAAGCCATTCACACAAATACTTTCTCTAACTTATAAGAATAAGTGGTGAAAGGGCTTAAAACTGAGAAAATCGTGTTAGCTTCTTATTCAGTGCTGCTAAGTGCTGTGTTGTCCCAGCTAGATTGTTTTCAGAACCCCAACTCTTTTTGGTTGCGGCTTACACAGATTTGCTTATAACAGCAGCAGTCTGCAAGGCAAATACATCAAAAGTTTGTTTCAGTGTGCAAAATTTGTGCCTCTGGTGAGAGGCCCATGGGATTTGGGTCAGGGAGCGATACTGGGCTGCTGCTAAGTGCCCAGGGCTGTGATGTATGAGTTCAGTACTTCTTCACTCTTGGGAGCTAAGCCTTCCCAAGCAGCAGCCACCACAGACTGGGAGCAAAGAGCAGGGCTGCTGCAGGACTGTCCAAACACTAATTAGGACCTACAGGGATATTTCCCTTGAGGCTGTGGTGAAGGATCTCACAGAGGGAGGCTGTTTTACCCTAAATCTCTCACTGAACAGCTTTTCCTTCAAACTCCACAAATTGCAAATCCTGCCTCATTAAGGGGTCACCAAGGTAAGGTAACAACCACAAGGTACTTGTGATACTTTGGAGTCGGCCTCACATTGCTCTAACTGTTTCCATGGCAGGGGAAGCCTTACAGACCAGGTGTGTTTATCAAATTCACTCTCTTTAAATTTATTCTGGTATAGCCTTTCAACTCTTTCTACATATTAAAAAGAGATCCAAAAAAAGCATTGGTTATTATTTTTTAGGCAGAAAATGGTAAGGAAAAATGTCCTGGTTTCAGAAAAATAGGAGGCTTATGTATAAGACAGTCTGTGAAATATCATGTCACAAGTGAGAAAGCAGACATATTAATACATTCAAGGAACTGAAACTGAGTTAAGCAGAACTTGGCAATAAGTATAATCACTCATCTTTTAATTCCTTGACACCCCAACAGCTCAGTTTTTGTGCTTTACTTTGAACTCCAGCATGTTTTCTGCCATGATCTTGCTGATCATCTTTTCTCAGAAATGAACAGAAAATGTCCATATGTGGAGGTTTTTCATGTATATCAAAGACTGCAGAGTGAATAAATAATATAGAAAGGCATGGTGTCCAGCAGGAGGAAGACGAGAGGTGATGGATGGAACAGATTCACCAAATGGTTATTTGCAAAGAAGAGGTCCTTGGTAATGCCAATATCAAGAATGACTTGCAAAGACAGCACTGCTTTACTCCGCCAGGAATGGGGCTTTGGGTCTGAAGAGAAAGGAGTGCAGAACTCATGGTATAAGTCTGTTTGTATGACCCAGTGTCTGCTCAGGGAAAGACGACCTGCTTGTGATTGAAATGGAACAAGAAAGCCAGATGTCTTTTTTTTTTGGTCATACCCCACCTTCCTTCACTATGTCATGAAAGCTGTAGGACTTGGGGTGTCGCAGAAACAAACCTGTGTCTAAGCCTACTCAAAGGCCCAAGGACACCCACCACATGGGTTAACATACATGCTTGAACATACAAGCCCCTGCTGAGATAAGGCTTTAACCCAAACTTCAGAGCTTGCTCATACTTCAAAGATCTTCATGGGCAAAATCAGTTTCCTCTCTGCCTGCAGACTGCAAGCACTACAAGCAGGAGAAACAAATTTCTGCAGACCCGGGTTTCTAGAAAATCTTCCTGAGAGGCTGCTGACCAATCCTTGGAAGACTTGTACCTATTCATATTCACTTCAGGAAGGAATTGCAATAGCCTGTGTCTCATGACAAGGCATAAGGCTTTAGAAGCATAACATGGACACTCTGTGGCAGTAGTCACGAGAGGAATTCACACAGGAAGTCTGTGGGATACAGAAGTCTGTTGATTTGATGTAGCTTATAAGTGCCACTTTCTTCTTCCAGTGTGGATGTAACCCTATTTCTTAGCCTGGCTGTTGGTAAAGTAAGGACACAAATTGCCTATGACCTGTGGCAGTAATAAACCTCAAACAAATGATGCTTTCAAAGTGCTTTGCATTCCTTGAAAAGAATGTGTTGTACAAACACAAAATAATTCATTCAACTTTATGTAAAGGTTGCATTTATAAATGCTGTACAAGTGGGTAACAAATGATTAACAGATGTTATAGCCGTATTACAGAGATTAATGTATTTTAGATGGTTATAAACTATCTATGGAGTTGTTGGACTCTTTAAGGATCTGGAGAAATAGATTAACCAAGGATTAAAATATCAATCACGTGTTAAACTCATTTATAACTTCACCTTTAGTAAAAAATGTGGATTTACTTTCTAAGAGGCTTCATTCATGGGAAAAAAAGCAACGGTGAATCAAGCCTGTCATTTCACTGTTACATGTAAGATAAGGGGAAGAATGACTCTTTACTTTTAAAAGATTCATTTTATTGCTACAAAAGAAGTCACATAATGGAAATTACACATTTTTAAGCCCCTCTTCTCTTACTCTGAGAAAGACTAACTTCCCCTATGGCTGTGGATTAGGCCCTTTTCAGTTTCTTCCCACATAACTACTAAAGTGAGTTTATTGTATCATTGTCCTTAAAAAGGGATACAGAGTGAAAATCATGTAGGTATAAAAAATACAAAACCTAAACCTCAAATTCAACTCACCAGGGATCAAACACTAATGAAACCAGCAAATAATGCGGTAGCAAAGCTGCCTTGGTGCTCAATTATTCCTTTTAATATGACTTTTTCAGAAGTGCTGCTCCAATCCAACACTTCTTACTTAAACACTTGAACTTTTTACAGCTTATAAGTAGTCCTCTTAGAATAATTACTCCAGCTTTTTGAGTTGTTCAGCATTCAGCCTTATCTTCCTGTCTTCTATTAGAAAATGTTTTTTCTAACACCTTAAAATTTCTGTTTTGCAGAAGCATTCTTGATTCCTTAGTATTATTTACTAGCCACTGCATTAGACCATGAAGGAGTCTATTGCATACAAGTTGCCTACTCTGATATATATTCAGAATAAATCAGTAAATTTGCAGGTGATTTGACACAACAGCATAGAAAATATCTATAGGGTCTGATTTCTAAATAACATGTTTTGTCACTGTTCTGCCTGGTCCTGTTCATGGGGGTGTGAGTTATTTCATCATTAATCATTATCGCCATAATCAACCTAAGGGGATATGCTCAGTCTGTGGTTTAAATCAATTTATCTGCTGTCTTGCCTGGTCTTAAGGGCTTGTGAAGGGTTCATTCTGGTACCCTTTCCAGCACGCCAACAAGCACATCATCTCTGGGCTCCTCTGTTCGCTAGCCACGGACTCTCTAAGCACAGAAAGAAATTGGTTCCTGCTGTGTGTGTTTGTAGGAGTAAAGTCTTGGCTGCCTGAGAAAGAAGTGAAAGATTATCATGAGCACAGGCAGTGTAAAATGGGCTGCACTAGACAACAGCTATCTACATAGTTTTATCGAAAACACCTTCCCTTCTCTATGTATGGTGTGTCAGACACCACTGAATGACAACAGCTGGTAAATAAGGACTTGTATGTAGCCTGTGGTAAACCAATTTCGCTAGCTGCATTGATCTCCTCTTCAACTTATATTTGTAAACTGTTAATCTCCTTATGTAGTAAACTCCAGTGCAGTAGTAAAGTTTAACAGGGAGACCTGTAGACAATCCTCACTGAACTGAGAGGGATTGTTGCACAGTCCTGCTTGGGACTGCAACAATTATAGAATGAAAAGCTTGAGTTTGTTAATATATTTGAATCTTTCTTTTCCAACAATTTTTTTTTCCAGACTTGATTTCTACATGTTGCCTGCTCCTGGCCTATTGTTTACCTCCCTTTACATATGTGTCTTATTTCATGCTTCTATTAATTGAGGTCTTCCCCCCTTCACCATTGCATGCCTTGTGTTTCAGAAGTAAGAAAAGAAACTGTATCAAATCAATAAATTCCGAGCTGAGAGGCCAGCTCCATCTAAGCCCTTAGACCCACTGGGCATTGGCTTGCTGAGTGTAACCTGAAATCTTAAAACACTTTCTAGACGAACATTAAGGTACAAATGAGGGCTGGTTTGTCTCTCAAGTCAACACGTAAAATGAAAAAGCTGATGATGTTTTCATTGAGGTGGAAAGAGTGACAGACAGCCTCTTGACAGAGGATTACCAGGAGAGAGAAAACAGAGCTAAAGTTCTGTTTTCACTTTCCACTGCAGAGTGAAGGAGGGAGGTTGGGGGACTGGGAGGAGATTGGAAGTGGGGAACTGCATTTTTCCTTGTGTTTTTTTGTTAGGCTCAGTTACACATATATCACCATGGCTAAATTAAAAGGCCTGTATTCTGCTGATGGATGGGCAGTAGGTTTTGCTTGGAACCACAGGAACTCTCAGGATAACATTGGCAATACCCATGCCAAAGGGAAATTGACAGCATAAGCTGTTAAGCTTCCCTTCCAGTAACAGACTGTGGCCCAATCCATGAAAACTCTTTCTGCAGTCATCTTTCTGCAGCAAAATATTTAGACATCTTTTAGGGTCCAGTTCTCAATACAGTGCTTAAATACAGAGGAGCGAAAATTCACATGGAACTCTTCTGTAAATCTAGAAATTTGAAAAAATGAACTCATGTATCACAAGAAAAAAAAAGCAGAGCTAATTATGGGGTACAGATGAATGGTCTGAGCTGTACTTCACTTGCCAGTATGAGTAATTCCAAGAAGGAATTGGTCTTCTCCAGGCAAAGGTAGCCAACACAAGCCATGACAGAAAACATTTACAATTACAGTATGCTTAAATTAAAGCAAGAGGAAGTTTTCTAGAAATTCATATCCTTGTCATGATGGGGGCCTACTCTTCATCCCATTAGGTCCAGTCTGTCATCTTCAACTGGAAACTGTAATATCTTGTCATCTTAGAGCTGCAGCCCATGTGTCAGGATCAAGCTATCCATCTGTCCTTCCAGATGTCTGTATTTCCCTTACTCTGAGGTAGTAGGCTATTCCCATAAGTGGAGGCCTCTGACCCTAGCACTTCCAGGAGGAAAAACTTTATTTTCTCTGGTGATACAAGTATTTCTGGATGCTGGGCCAATCTGTGTGGGCACAGGGGTCCTGGAGGACAAGAAAAAGCAGGTACCTCTTCAGTGATTTTCCGCCGTCTTGTTGCTAACCTTTCTTTGCCCATATACCTTTGGACAGCAATAGCAGAAGTGGAAAAGCTGGATGTCTGCCCAACCAACACATTTGTTTCCAAAGGGAAAATTTTTTGTTACTTTTTGAAAATCAAGTTCCTCCTTAGGGTCCTTCAGATTAGGCTCCTCCATAATTTGCTACATTTCCTGAAAAAATATCAACAAACCATCAATATAAAACTATCTCTTATGTCAGAAAAATCTTGGCCAGGTTCATCTCTACATTCTCATGGCCAGAATAAACATTGTAAAATTCCACCGTGCACGTGTTCAGTAATGCCTTTCCTTCACCACACACACTCATGCATAAGTTTTTTAAAAATACAATTGGAAATAAACAAAGTAAAAAATTATTGAAAAAAATCACACATGCAGTGAATGTGAACTCAGATGAAAATGCTTGACATGTTATAAAATACATTTTATTTTTTAGGAGAAGAAAAGACACAAGTAGAAGAGAGAGGCACTTCTATAGTAAGTCTGATGCTAGACTGAAAGGCTCAAAGTGTGATAGAATTGAATGACATCCCTGCACTGCTTAGCACCAGACTATCTAGCATGTGTTGTTGCTCTTACTGAAATGTAGTCAAGATTTAGACCCAGAGGCCAGTAAGTATCAAAAATTATTTCCAGAATAGGCTTGTACCTACAGCAAAGCAGCAATACAGTGGAGACAGGGGGATTTGGGGATAGGGGATTTGAAAGAGATCAGATCCACTGTGCAATCTGAGCAGCTGGACACCACAGAGAGATCATGTGGATGGGGCAGCACTGGTGAGCAAACAAAACTGGATTTTTAAAGGAAACTACTAGTACAAGCCAGAGATACGGTAAGTTCCAAATGCAAATTAGTGGAAATTTTTTTTCTGTGGGTTAGTTGGGTTTTCTTTGTTTAACTAACATGGTTCAATCTGATCATTTGAGTTTCATCATTGCTAGAGTTAACTGATTTGTTAGTTAATCTAAAATGCTGCTATGCGATCACTTGAATATAAATTACTGCCAGGACATCCAAAATTTTATTCTTTTTTGTATGCAAAACTGCAACCAGCTATTAACAAAGAAGGAAGCAGATAGAAAGAGAAAGTGTAAGTGCAGTAAAAGAAAGAGTAAGAAAAATCAAAATGCAGTAATTATGTTGAATGTCAAGTGTAAGGGCATCCACATGTACTTATGTGACGTTTTTTCTGACATTATCTCTGTTACATTACATTTTCCTGGTGGAAAATGTTGAAACCTAAAGAATAGACGAGTCCATATTAGGCTGGTGACAGGAGAGCTTATTAAGAGCAAAAGATGTTTGGACTTAAAGGTAACTCAGGGACAGCATATTTCTAGTTAGTTGTATCATCTGAGGCTGTTTCATATCTGCAGGGTAGATAATTGTCATGGACAGAATATTTTCCTGAGGCAATTTGGTAGTAGTCAGCATCATTACAATAGATGTGTTTCTGGCCATGGGAATTTTGAGATCTTTCCTTCCTGTTGAGGAGCAACATGAGTAAAAAAAGTATATGCAACCTCATCAAGTCAAGCCAAGGCCGGGAACCTGTGACTGACAATATCTGGGAGAAAAATTAATTCATTTTGAAATGTATTATATGCTGATTATGTTAACCTCTTAAAAGAAGCACTCCAAACACCCATAAAGGATGATTTTGCCTGTGCAAGCTGCTTGTAGGGAGATGTTTTCCCCATTATCTGTGCTGTCCACCCTCACCTTTGACATTGCACACCGTGTTACCACATCTACTGTGAAGCGAAGCTAAGCAAACGAGCTCCTCATCAGGTGTCTTAATATCAGGGACACTCTTCCTTTGTGTCTGCCATTCCCATCACAGGCATTAGATAAGGCAGTCCTCTTGATGGCTTTAATCATAAAATCTAACATTCAAGGAAGACAAAAGACTTCTTCTAGCTCTCTTCTTTATATCTCTCATATCTGCTTTATACATTAATGGCTGGAGAAAACATACACCAGTGTCCAGGATCTATGGTATATGACCTTTGGTCTATGATCTTCAGTATCTAGTGGTTATTAAACTCTGATCCCAGGTCCTGAATTAATTTTCTACATTGCTTTTCAGGAAGGCAAAGAGCCAGTCTGGCCATTTCAGAGTAGAGTTTCTCAAAAAAGTGAAGGAAACAAAACTAGCAGGACTACAAGCAGTGTTATTCCATACCTACAAAGTATTTCTAAAACCCCTGAAGTCCAAAGTTAAATAAAATTATGGTGGAATGCCCCTTGGTTTCCAGCAGAAGTGGTGTAAGGACCTTGCATCCTCTAAATGGTGTAGTGTTGTCTCTGTTTACAGGTGCACAAGGAGAAAGCAGCTCTTAGGAACCATATATTTGTGATTTTTGTTCTTCTCAGGCCCCAGACACATCCGTAGCAGAGGAAAGGCAAATACTAAAATGCAGATATGTGTTCGCAAAATATTCAAGGAGGAGGAGAAATGGAAATTGATATGTGATGGAAATGACGTGAAATGCAACTGTAAAACTTCTGTGCTTGTTTGGGTACTGACAACAGAAGAGAGGAAATTAATCTTCAAAACTCCATTATAGGACCCCTCTTCTTTCCTTTGCTTCTCTCACTGTGATCTTTCTTTAGCATAAGTGGGTGAGACACCTTTCCTTCACATACTTCAATATTTAGAGGTGTGCAGGAGCCCAAGAAGGCAGAACAAAAATAGTTGCCCATGTGCTGGGGAGGACTATGCAGCAAACAAAGTACTTAAGATGTCTTATTAATAATCATTTCATAACAAGAAAAAAGACTTTCCAGCTGCAAGGAAAAGCTGGGTATCTAGATAGCAGATAAGAAATGCAGACTGCAGTGGGACCAGAAAACGGGGTTCAGTTTACTTTCCAACTGGTGCTTCTCCCCACTGATTGCTGAAAGATGTATATAATTATTACACCAATAAAGAAACAGCTGTAAGATTAGGTAGGCTCAGCCCATGACTGCATGAGTAGAACAGTACAATTCTGTGGTCCGTCTGCTCCACTTACAAGGATTCACTCTTTTTTTCACTTCCAAACTGTGTCCCTGACCACAGTGCAACTTCTACCCAGGCCACTTACCAGCTTAGAATGTGGCAGAGATGCAAAGCAAGAGGAAGCTGTTGTCCCTTAAAAAGAATAAATTTCTCTGAGGTCACATTACATTCTATTCTACAAGTTTAAGATAAGAATATTTGTAGTACAGTAGGAAAAAGTCAATTTAGCTATGTTTCCCGTGTTATGGAAATCACCACTGGCAGCCTAGGGAAGACCAAAGGAAGAAATATCAACGTACACTGATAACATCCAGCATGATCTTCCAGATTCCAGGAGTCTGTAATTCACAGTCTTCAGAGCCAGCATACTCATGTTAGACAATCCTTGATAAATATTATTACACAAACTAATCTAATTTTGTTTAAGCAAAAAAACAGTACTGTGAAAACAGGTACTGCATTGTAAATATTTATTATAGATGTATTATTAAGGAAGAAGTACAGCAGGAGTTGCACAGCTGGAACTAAGTTGCTATGAATAATTTTGCTAAAGAACACTATCAACAATGTTTATACTGTGTCCAAATTGTGGTAAGTTTTTACACACTATTAGGAAGATAAGATCACATACCTATTGCAGTGTTTGGAGCTCACTCAGAGCCAAGAAGTCTGGCAGGGCTCCACTGCAGTCAGTGCCTAAGCTCTTAACAGATGGGTGTTGCACAACATGCCCCTGTGCACAGGCACAGCACGGCTCGCCCCGGGCTTCTCCCTGCCCCAGCGGCTGAGCCTGTGAGATGGGGTGCTGTGATGGAAACTCATTAAACCCCAAATGCAGTGAGCTATTAATGAGTACTTTAAGGGCAAATTCTCCTTTGGTGGAGGCACGGTGGAGAGAATTTCACTCTGTTGCGTACATACAGGCTTTGGTGTGTCTGTTTGTGTATGGCTGCATTCTGCTCAGATACTCTGCTCTGTCTTCACTTGCTCAGGGGTAGAGAAATTTGCAGGTGAGTTCATGAATGCAAATGAAGGCATGAAGTATAATGCTAGCTGTTACAGCTTAAAGACAACTGCATGCAAATGTGCATGCATAGATATTTAAATTCTCACGGGATGTAATTGTAAAATAATACACACAGAACCAGTCCGAACTGAGGTTTCTATATGCTTGCTGTTGTTTACTTTACTTAGTTCTTAGGCTGTCAAATTTTCTTTTTAAATGTAGGCTATTCCTTACTTTAATGCTTTCCTTTGAATTTTTTTTTGCTTTCCGGTGGCATCCTATGTTAAAAAATTAGTTAGGGCCGAGACAATTATTTTTAATTCAAGGGACTTAGAGCATGACTATGTGATTTAGTTTAAGGTAGTCCTGCGAGGAACATGAAGTTGAACTCAATGACCCTCATGTGTATGTCCCTTTTAATCTGATATACTCAGCAATTCAATGAAAATTATGTAAAATTATTTTTCCCCTACAAAACATCAATTGAAATTAGATCATCAGAATTGCCATTCCAGAAAGATATAATTTGGAAAAACATTTGTTGTCTATCAATCAAGCTCTGGATGGAATCCAGATAGCTGATTTTCAGGATATCTTAAAACTGTAAACACCAAGTTTTAGCCCAAGTTTCTTTGAAAGCCAGGTTTGTGAGACTAGAACTGTTGTCTGTTTGTTTGTCCTGTTAACCATTAATAATGTTTCAAACACCAGCAATTTCACTCTAACAGAGACTATGAAGTCTCCCATACCACCAAGTTTTTCGAGGTCTGGAGACCTGAGCGCCCAGGCTGCCAGAAGGACACCTGTGGTGATCCTTTATGTGGTGCTAGAGGACTGGAAATGGACAGAGCCATCAGAGGCTTCCTACAGCAGCAGAGGCCATGGGGCTGCTGCCCAGCCCCGGCACAGCCCAGCCCGCCGGGGCCGGAGAGAAGCTCCGGGGGCTCGCTCCGAGCAGGACGGGCTCAGGCAGGAGGAAGGCAGGCACGGCTGCCCGCTGTCATTCCCAGGTGGGTGGCTCTGGCATTCCCAGGTGGGTGGCTCTGGCATTCCCAGGTGGTGGCTCCGCAGCTCCTTTGGCCCCAGAGGGTGTCTGACCAGCGGAGCTGGGACAGTCGGGATCTTGTCCCAGCCGTCGGCAGGAGCGCGCTGCTGCGGATGCTGCTCGCTGCCCACAGGTGGCAGTGAACCTTCACGTTGGCCAGGGGAAAACCAAATTCACCTCTGAGCCTTCTGGTGCCTGTGGGCATCAGCCTGACGGCCCCTGCTTGAGGTGCTCGGGTCTGGATTCGGGGGAGCTCCTCGGCAGAGGGCTCTGCTCCTCGCTCCTGTCTTCCCGAAGGTGTAACACAACCTGTGTGACTGGGAGGGGTCTGGAGGTCAGGCAGAACTACCAAGATCTGCTGAAAAATCCACTGAAATCTGTGATGTCAAATGGTGTCAATACAGTTGGAAAGGCAACACTTCAAAGCAGAATATGTTTCAGAGATGGTGATAGTTTTATTATCTCTATCTGCCTGAACACAGGCCTGGTGTGAAACAACAGCAAGGGAGGGAGAAAGATAAAGAGCTGAGCAGATCAGAGGAGATTAGAAAATTGCTCCTGCTATACAGAGTAATAAACTTTGCTGTCAACAAACACAGCTTCCCTTGGATTTTTCAAAGGATAAAACCACCATTGTTTGCATTTAAGCTATCCTCTCTCCCATGTCCTTTATCAAAACAAAGTTATTTAGGTTCCCCATGAGACAACAGTATATATTTCTGATGTTCCAAAATACATGCTGAGTACAAATTTTCAAACCTTCACAGATAAATAGATTAGATTAAAGAACAAAAACAATGGTGTTGAGTGGAAAAACAGACAGTAAGTAACATTTGGCCAACCCATAAGCTGAAGATGCATATACTGCATAAAGTCTGGGTGTCTGTCCTTTCATTTTTGTCCTGGAATCAATAACTACGTGCATCGTGTAGGTTTGGATTTTTTGGGGGGCTTCTCCTTTTTTCTTTCCAAAAATAACAGCAAACTTCAAAGTGACAAATAACACCAGCAAACTGAAAAAAAAAAAACCCAAAACAACAAACGTAATTTTGTCTGAAACTGCTGCCCAAATGTGAATTAACTGTGTGAGTTTTTCTCTGCTCTCAGACAGCTGTGAACATCTGCCAAGTTACTGGAAACCCATTGCATATGGTGCCACCTGCATCTTGATACACAGCAACAAGCCAAGTTTTGCCATCATGTATGTTTTTGCATCTTCACTGAATCCACTGGGGCTGCATGCATGTAACTGAGAGTTTAATCCCAGTGGAGCTCCGTTGTGTTTCCCCGTGACTAAGTTCAGTGGACTCCAGTGGAGTCACAGGGTGTAACTGAGACCAGACACACTTTATTGATAAATACTTTTAATAGTAAATCATTTTACCAGTCTGCTGCCCTGCTGCAAAGTTTCCCCTAAAAAATGGATATTCTGACAAATAGGGAGCTTGGTACTAGACATCTACAGCTTTTTGGACACAAAAATTTTAACACAACAGAGTATTTTGCTGTTTTCTTGTGAAAAAGCAGTTCTGTGAATCCTCCATTCCACGCCCCTGAGCCAATGTGGTGGTGCAGGAGGACCAACTCAGGATCTACACTGAGTGGGAAAGATCTGGAGGCAGGGTCTCAGAGGCCATCTGGGTCCTGTCTCTCCAAGGCAGTGGCCAGATTGCCTTTGTGAAGAGCATTAAGTTCATCACGTTCAGCACCCAAACTAAGCTGATTTATTTCTGGAGACTCCTGGTCTGGAATGGCCCTGATCTGAATGTCTGGAGCAAGTAGGAGGCTCATCCCGGAGAGCTGGGCAGCCCAGGTACAGAAGGTGAATTCTGTGTTGTTTTGTCTCATCAGTCCCTGCCACAGAAGAGAAGTTTTGTTCTTGGACTACCTAGAAAGACATATTAGGTAGACAATGGTTGTGCTCTTCAGGAAAACAAAACCGCACTTAAAGAGTCCCCATATCACCTTGGGACATAATTTTAAATTCTGGTTGAGCTGCAAAGGAAAACATCAAAAAGAAATGTGCATTTTTAAATTTAATAAAATTAATCTTTGCAGTCTTTGTTATTTTGTATACTATGTGCATTTGTGACTCTTTGGGCAGAGTAATTTTCACAGGATCTGCATATTGCAATTTTATGCAGGAATAAAATTCACATACAAAGTGAAGCCAGAACTGTCTGGCACAGAGCTCCTAAGGACAGATGGTGCCACCTGCATCCTCCATTAAGAAAAGTCCTAGCCAGGTTTGTAGACAATGACCTATTTAAGTGAAAGGGGGGAAAAAATTCTCTGAGATCTCTTCTTATCTAAGTACAGAACATTTACAGTGATAGAAAATTATTAAAATTAAGCATTATTGAGATCTGTGTTTTCACTGACTCATAGCTCTCAGGATACATGGAAGTTCTCACTGCTATTCAAATCTGTCGTTTCTTCCTTGCCACCCAGCTCTTTTTTTCGAAAATGTATTTGAGCCACAGGTCTTGGGGCTTTATATAGAGGCCTTCCCTATGTCCTCCTTCTTCCTCTGACCAAGGTTATTCAGCCTTGCAGTTTAGTTTAAGCCGAGGTTTTTGACAGGCTTATTGTTGCAATGAATTTGCAGTTGTGTCTTGATATTCTGTTATCTTGCCACTGAAATGAAAGATGTCACAAATTCAGCTCTGAAGGGAGCACTGAGGATTTAAATGTCATTTGAACATGCACTTCTTTAAGAAGCAATAAGAACAACTAGCATCAAGATAAACAAAGAAAGGAGGAAAAAGGCTAAGCATGTGAGATTTTCTTAATACGAGAAGTATTCTTTTTACAGGAAAAACATTTCTTTCATTGATTATCATTGGACTGCATTTCCTGGTAAGAAAATATTTGTGTTGTGCATGTTTAAAATTTCGTCTGTGTTTTGTGGAAGGATGTTTGAAACCAGATAGTCTTTTACTTATTTAATAATCAGTTATTCCCAAAAGTTTGTGCATTTTGGTATACAGACACGTCTACGCACAACATTTTATGCCTAGTGAAGAATTTAAACAGTAATAAAGGCACTAGCTGACATTGAGTTTGCTTCTTTTTCAGCATTGTTTATTGGCAGTCAGATGAAATCTAATTTGTTCCTAGAGAAGTGAAAAGATAAACAAACTAAGAGTTTTAAATCTTACTATAAGCCTTTCCTTTCTAGATTTCTTCTAATACTTGAAAGAAGAGTCTATTCACACCTACTCTCTGCTTGGTGTTCTCGAAACCAGTAGAGGCTACAAGGTCTGCTGACAGGTCAGTCTGCTGGCAGTTCACAAAGCTGAATGTCCCCTAGCTTCTGGTACCTCACATTGTGGAAATAGACAGACTTAGACTTAGACTTAGTAGACTATCTCTACCAAGAGATAACAGAAAAGTTTAATCAGTAACATTATTCTATATCAGGCTGAGCAGAAGTGAACCAGAATATTTTTCATAGTCTTGACATTCAGTATAAAATATAAAAATGCTAAAAGCGGCTATACAAAAGGCTATTAAAAATATGTCACGAAATTTTTACAGAGTTTAAAGAAAGTTTTTTTCCATTTAAATTTTAGGATGAAGTCTGGGTTTGCTTTCGACTTAAATGCCCATTTTCCTCCATTACAAATTAGAATTCTTTGTGGTGGAGCATGTTCAGGTGGAAAAATGAAAACTACCCCCTTCTCAATGCAGTTGGGAGCCATGGGAATGAATGTTCAAGGAAATGTTTGTGTAGACCTTACAGTGCCACAAAACAACATCCGGTTTTGATTTGTTTAAGCTATATTTTTATTAATAAAATTATACGAATATTGTTTGAAGACTGACTAAAGCCAGAATGGTGGTTTTGTATGACAACTATGCAATTTAGATAGAATTTATATGAGGTAAAGTAATATGGATATTTATAGTCGCTTTTATTTCCTGTTGTGCTTGAGGTTGTTAAACTTTTTTATGCTCTTTTCTTTTTAGACTAGGGACCCTGAAATAAGTTTTTGAAACGTATCTGTAGCATATGTGTGTTTTCATAAACTATATTTCTATTTTACTGTGTAAATACAATATGAAGAGTATCCCTTTTGCCAGGAAAGTGAGGTTTGATAAATTCAGCTGAAATGGAATTTAATGAAAAGAAATGAATGAGGCCTTTACAGATTAGTTCACTGGATAGTTTTAAAGTTTCAAATTAAATGACACTTTAAAATGCCTGTTTTGCCAGTTTTTCTGGCACAGAATAGCTACAACAAAATGTAACTAAATCTCTTTTAACATTTGAGTTATAACAAAACCACAAGAGAGATTTTTTTTAACAAAGACCAGGCTACAGACAGGACTGAACAGTCTGAGCACTGACTTCTACACTTGTAAGCCTCAATGAAGTGTTGGTCTCACATGCATAAGTAAACAATAAGCCTGTAGGAGGAAATAGAGGTTTTAAAACAGCTTCTTTTACCTTAAATCTGGTTTCTCAGACCTCTCCAGGTAGTCTTTCAAGCAACAAAGTGTCCAGACTTCTATTTTCCCTTAAGTGGCCTGACAAGTTATTTTCCAGCCTAGAATTACTGAAAGCTTAGTTTCTCCTAATAACTTGACATACAAACTCCACCTTTCAGAGGAGGTAGTTTTTGTTTCCCAGGGGGAATACGTAAAACCTTTCTAATTTCTTGAATTTTTTTCAGATCCTGCTCTGTGATATTGAACCTGTCTCAAAGCTAATATACTGGAAAACAGTCAATATAAATAAATAAATAAATAAATAAACAAACATTTTTAAAAAATATATCATTTTCTAAACTCTTCTGAAACTCTGTTAAGATAATGTTTTCTTTATAAATTTTAGTTTCCCTGCCTATAATTTTTCTTGAATTTAGTGAGCACTGAATTTTTCTGTGATGTATATTACTATTCACTCCTGAAAAAAAGAGGCAAGCTGAGTTTCTTCCGGATTTAGAAGCAAAGAGGCCCAGATAGGACAAGCCTGTGTGGTCCACAGAGCATTTGAAGAATGAAGGAGAAGTCAAGCTCTCGGCATGGGAGAGCAGTACAGCTGAAGGGAGGGTTTAAGGATGGGTGGGGTGGCTGGTAGTGCTTCCCTGGAAACAGTCATATGGGGACTCTGCAAGGGAACTAGACAGCCTGGCTATCAAGTGTTTGCTGCACATGCAGAGGACTTCTATTTACACTTCTTGATAAGGTTCTTTCATATTTCATCCAACCTCAAGAGACCAATTCATGCGTTTCTGAATATTTCCTTACCAGAATACAATACATAGTAAAGAATACATAGTAAAATGAGAAGACTGCCCTCTGTGGGAAGGCAAACTGAGAAAGCTGTGACTCAGAATGGAAGAGTAAGGAGAGTATTACCATAAGACAGAATTAGAAAATTAGAGCTGCCTAACCCATCTGCAGGGCTGTTAAATCCACCCGTGCCATGAGGACTCTGCGAGGGCAGAAAATCTGGACCACCAGCCAAATTAATACAGTCTCCTGCAGTTTCTGGTGCTCGACATAACTGAATAACTTCAGATCCTTTATCCACAGTGCAACAAAATACTTGCTTGGTGCTGTCTTTGCTGCCTTTGAGCTAAGCAGGAGTTTTCACCCCCATTTCTGTGGGAATTGGGTATTCAGGAAGAGAGAGAATCTAGATGTGTCCCTCAAAAAAAAAAATGGAAACCAGGTGGAAGAGTAGTTGGTAGATTCTGGCCAGAAGATTTAAAGAAGAGGCGGGGGCTAAAAGAAATTATCATCAAAAGCTGCCAGCATAAATGGTAGGAAAGGCCTATTACTTCCAAATGGATGTTTCAAGTCTTTTGCTGTTTGACAGTTTTGAAGGCTATTCTTTTCAGAGATAGGTTTATAAGCTTAAAAAAATAGCTTATTTGTGTAAACATCAAGTTTGGAGAAGTCCTCCAAGATCATTGAGTCCAACCATGCACCACCGTGTTCACCACTATACTGTGCCCCAAGTGCCATATCCACAAGCCTTTTGGACACTTTCAGGAATGGTAACTCCATCACTTCCCTAGGCAGCCTATTCCAGTGCCTGACCACCCTTTCAGTGAAGAAATGTTTCTCAGTATCTAATCTAGACCTCCTCTGTTGCATCTTGAGGCCATCTCTTCTCATCCTGTCATGGATGTTAGCTACGTGGGAGTGGAGGCTGAACCTCACCTGGCTACATCTTCCTTTCAGGCAGTTGTAGAGAGTGATAAGATCCCCCTGAGCCTCCTTCTCTCCCCCTGAGCTCCCACAGCTACTCCTTGAAGGATTTATGCTCCAGACCCTTCATCAGCTCTGTTGCTGTTCTCTGTACACACTCCAGCATCTCAGCATCGTTCTCTTCCTAAGAGCCCCAAAACTGAATACAAGGTTCCAGGTGCAGATTCACCAGTGCCAAGTACAGGGGGACAATCCCTGCCCTGCTCCTGCTGGCCACACTATTGCTGGAACAGGCCAGGATGCCATTGGCCTTCTTGGCCACCTGGGCACTGCTGGCTCATGTTCAGCTGCTGTCACCAGCATCCCCAGGTCCTTTTCCTGAGGGCAGCTTTGCAGCCACTCTGCCCCAGCCTGTGGCACTGCCTGGGGCTGTTGTGACCCAAGGGCAGGACCCAGCACTGGCCTTGTTGAACCTCACACCACTGGCCTTGGGCCATGATCCAGCCTGCCCAGATCCCTCTGCAGAGCCTCCCTGCCCTCCAGCACATCAATGCTCCCACTCAGCTTGGTGTCATCTGCAAGTCTGGGGAGGGTGGCTTCGACCCATTCATCTAGATCATTGATAAAGACATTAAACAGAACTCAGTGTGGGGTTAAGTCTCTGGTGCTCTAGGCACCATTTGTCGGGTTGCCTTTTTTAAAAAGCCAAGCAGCTAATAGTTGCTATAAAGTTGTTTATTGCAAAAACATGTCACCCTCAAAAGGCAAAGAGTCACAAGCATTAAAGTCCATGCTAAGCTTTGGTTTAGAGTCTCAAATAGAAGCACAAGTTGCTCCTGGGGGTGCCAGCAGGGTGATGTTGCTGCAGCTCCCATCTTCTTAGGGCAATGATGATTGAGAGAGAGCAGGAACAAAAGCAAAGCAAAAAGCAAACGGCAAAAAGCAAAAAGCACAAGCTCTCTCCAATGCATGCTCTTATATAGAAACTTCCCAACAAGCTAAAGACATAAACTTGAACTTAACCTATTATAATTCTAGTTTTTTAACATGCCAGGTTACATATAAACTACGCATATGTTCTATCTTGTAGAAAAATGTAAACAATATTCTTACCATAGTTTTATTACATCTAAAACTATGTTCCTGCAGCCTCCATGGAAACACTAGTATCTAGAACTACATTTCTCAACCTTCACTAGAACTCGTACTTCTACTCTGACATCTGAAACCTTTTACTCACTAAAAGCACTTAAAACTAATTCTACTTACTTACTTACTTGCTTGCTTATTCTAAAACTTAAACTTACGTCTCTACTTTATGTGTGAGTGGCTTAACATACTTCAATCCATTCAATAGTTTTAATTCAATCCCTGCACTCTGATTTCTCTCTGAAGAATTCAGAGACTCCTGACTTACTGACTCCAACGCTTGGCCCCTATACCGAGACCTGGGCAGCACCACTGATGACAGTTTTGCCAGAAGAATGCTGTGGGAAGGTGTGTCAAAGATTTTACTAAAGTCCAGGTAGAAACATCCACAGCCTTTCCCTCATCCACTGAATGTGTTATCCTGCCACAGAAGGAGATCAGACTGGTCAAGCTGAACCTGCCTTCCACAAACCCCTGCTGGCTGGGCCTGAGCCCTTGGTTGGCCTGTACATGTTATGTGATGGCACTCAGGATGATTTGCTCCATGATCTTCCCTAGCACCAAGGTCAGGTTTAGTCCCTGTAGTCCCCTGTATCCTTCTTCCAGCCCTTCTCATAGATGGACGCTACATTTGCCAACCTTCAATCAACTGGAACCTCCCCATTTTACCCAGGACCACTGGTAAACAATGGAGAGTGGTCAGGGAGCACTCCCACCACCTCCCTCAGTCAGTTTCTGATAGTCATGTTCGCATTTTTATGATGATTATCAGTACTCCTTGAAATATCACTGAATCCTGAGGCCCAGGGTACCACTCTGCCAGGTTGTAGATAGGAAAAGTCTATTGCTGAGTATGAAGTAAAGTACAGCAAATGGGTAACATAAAAGCAGATACTGGACAGCAATGGTCAGTGTGTACACTGCCTCTGGATGGGATTGAGTTAATTTTTGTCTCATCAAAGTTCTCATAAGGGTTGGGACCAAAAGGGTGTTGAGGGCACAGTGGTTTAGCTGTTCTGAAGAGCATTTACACAGCATCAAAGCCTTCTCTGGATCTCACTCTGAGCCCCTAGGATGGATTGGGAAGGAAAAAAATCAGGCAGATGATTTGAACAAGCTGAAAGCATACTCCATGTCATACATCATGCTCAGCAGTACAGAGGGAAGAGACAGGATATTAGGGAGGGTTAGCCATCTTTTACTCAAAAGCTCCCAGGACATCTCTCTGCCCCTGGGAGGTGCATAATTTGTTTTGCTTTATTTACTTCTTCTCTTCTTTCCCTTCCTCTTCAAAAGTTAACAAATTTTGTCTTGTCCCATAAAATTTTTTTGTTTTACTCATCCTTTCTTCCTTCCCCATCCCACTATGTGATGGGTGATGGGGAGAAGTGATCAGGAGTCTGTGGAGTCCCTAACTGTCTCCTGGGGTTAGCCCCCAACAGTATGAAAAGTCAGGCACAGTCTAGTAAATAAAAGTGATTTCAAGGGTAATTCTGAAAGAGTAAAACTTGTTCTTAATTTCTTAATATTGGCAGGATGCAACTCATTTGTGAGAGTCATTATGAGAAAGAGCACAGAGATGTTTGAAATCTAATAAATGGGTGATAAATGTGGAGGGGAGAGCTGGTATGTAAGAGAGTGGGAGTTGAAAAACTATTGTGAAGAGACTGTGAAGGGCTCTGAAAATAAAATATTTTACTTAAACATCCTATAGGAACAGGAAGGAGTAGAGGGAGATAAAAGAGGGGTGATTTAGTGAAGTCTGTTAATTGAGAAGAGGAATTTTGCAGGAGGATTCGAAGTGGATACAAGCTGATTCTTCTGTTTCAGTTTCTTCTATTACTATATTCAAAACCTTGTCCAGCTTCTAACAAGGAAATTTCATACTGTTACTGAACAGACGTAACAATAGAAATCTCTGTGTCTGCAGGACTTATTTCATTTATCAGGTGCTGGGAGCTGATATATCCTTTTGTTTCATAAAGCACAGGGCGAGCTGTGCACATATTTCACCTTTCATTACTATTTCCACAGATGTCTCTAAGCTCACCCCCTACCTGACTTAGATGTACAGCATCCTCACACTCAGGTGTAGAAACACAGAAACCAACAGAGAGATTTAGCAAGCTTTTCAGTTAACATGTGCAAACAGAGAGTAACATCTGGGAAGAAGAACAACAATGAATTTTCATAGCCACTAGAGCATTGCTCATTCTGTTTAGCCACATGGATCAACCTCACTACCATTCTACATGGCCAGTGCACTTGAATGCAAAATGCCAAGGATAGCACAGTCCCAACAGTTAAAAAGTGTTTTTCCTCAGCAAGCCATGCACTTGTAGAAGGCTCAAACTGAATGTCCTTGTTGGTTTTGCTTGCAAAATTGTGTCATGCAAGCTCACTGGAAAAGGCTGCTGCTGGCACTGGAGAGGGGCAGCTTGCAGACTGACTAGCTGGAGACACCCTGCACACTGAATCCTTTCCCATACATGGATGGAGAGCTGTGCTACAAGCTCTCCCACCCCTGCCAAAAAGAAATAGAGGGAAATCTGCCCCATGGGACAGGTTTTACAATTTATATTTTTTATTCACAGCTTATGTCAAAGCACCTCCACATTTGGCTTGTGAGGCAGACTGGTCGCACTCCGGGTGACATGGAATGGCCCAGAGAAGTCGGGCAGGTGGCTTTCGCCTGGAGTGCAAATGCAACGCTATAGCTGCTGCAAACCTGGTGGTCCAGCATGGTACAAGGCAAAGGGGGGCAAACACCCTCCATGGTGCAAGCAGAGGCTAAGAGATTCCCAAGAACAGACCTAAACTTCAGAGTCAATGGGAAGGGAGAACTTTTCTGATGGACCTGGAGGATTCAGTATAGAAAATGTTTAATTTCAGTTAAATGTAAGAAGTCATTAAGAACATGAGCAGAAGGAAAATACCTTGAAAAGGACTTGCCTGTGTAAGCAGATAGTAGGGGGAAAGTTGATGAATTTTAAAAGGAAGGCTACTGTACTTCGGGTTTTAAAATGTTAGTTCCTCCTTTGAGTTCTGAGAATAATGGTTGTTTTCATGTTGGAAACAAGAAGTCTTTTGAGATTTTCCACATGCTGACTCCCAAGGCAAGGTACAGGTCTGGGTCTGGGCAGGTCAAGATCTTGCAGTGCATCTACCCTCTGTGCTTCGCTAGAGAGTCCAAAAGAGATTTTTTGTAAAAAAAACAGTTCTGATAGGATCATAATGAGTGTATGGGGTAAAGAAAATCAATTGGCCAAGGGAGGTACTCAATTCCAGATCGCCCTGGCATTAGCTTTGTTTGATTGGTTGCTGAGGAGTTTTCAAAATACACTATTGTGTTGGATATGGGTGAAGTTGGACAGTGACAGGTAGGAGCAGGTCTGCCCAAAAAACTTGTACCCAATTGTTGTTATAGTAATTCTGTCTTATCTCCCTGATTAAGCACACTTCCCCATGCTAAGTACTTGCAATTTCAAACAGAGTAAAAGACTACTGGTAAGACCGAAGTACCAAGATGTCTACTTTCATGAGACATGCAAACATCTTTCATACGTATTTATCAATAAATATTTATAGAGGAGAGACAGGTCCTAGCAGGACAATTGGAACAGGATAGCTCTTCCAGTCTGCAGGAAATAGCTAGAGAGATCAATCAGCAGTAACACCAGTTATTTGCATAATTGTTTCAGAGTTGTTCTAGTACTAACTAGTACCGGTGTTTCAGAAATTTTTCTTTTCTTCAGTTGAAATTGCTCACATGCAAAATATATCACTTGACAGAGAGTAGAATTTGTTCTGTTTAAGTGATTTTAAACAGTGATGAGCCACTGAAAAGCATCCTCTTTAACTGTGGCAGAAGGGCACTCTTCCTGCAGAAGGGATGGGTATGGCTTTCTCAGCAAAAGAAACCTTTCCTGATACTGGAGGCTTTTTTCTTCCAGTACATCCGATATCAGCCTGTACAGAAGGTAGGAACTGTTTATTGTACACTGTTATTACTAAATTGTAATAGGACAGAACTAGAAAGTGCTCATCTTAAATTCATCTTGAAGGGCACAATTTCTTCTCACAGTCTTACTGCTCAAATGCCTCTAAATACTGACTGACTGTCGTGCCACACTTGAAATGCACAAGTTCAGTTGCTTCTTGTAACTCTTGCATAAGCACTAAACAGAAAGAAGTTCTAAAAATGGTGAACACAGCTAAGATCTTAAAGATCTTGGCAGCTGCTTATAGATAGAAATCTTCCACTTCCCATGTGTCTGGTCCTCATGTTAAATCTCAGTGACCTTCATAAATTATGTTTTTATAAATTGGCAGACAACTTTCAAGAAGGCAGACTGTATGAAAGTATCTCCTTTCTTTTACCTGTACGGCTGCATTAAAAAAATCCCACCTTTGAGGGAGCATGAGAGGAGTGTCTGAAGCAACAGCAGGAAACCAGCAACTTTAAAAGTTTTTTAAAAGGCTTCCAAGAAAAATGGAAATCTTCATACTGTGCTTTTGCAAGAAAAGTTAACAGTGTTTCCTGGTCACTGTTTTGGAAACAAGTGAAAGGACTTTGGACCCCTTTTGTTAGCACCACTGCAGTCATGTAGGGGAACAGATCTTATGACATCAAGGAAGAGGAGAAAAACTTCAGTAAGAACCATTTCACAGTAAGAACCTTTTCACAGAGATTACGACCAATTAAGGACCATCAGCAATTAGGCAGAATTAGAACATAGCCTTACATAGGGAGTGCTGAGGAAAATACTTCCTAGCTAACATCCTAGCTAACACTCAGCTGTGGGTTTATGACAAAATGTCACCCAGAAACCCTGTACAGGGTGGAAATTCTGTGTTTGTATCAAAAATGTTTTAAACATTTCTGAAGGGCTGGCATTGCATAGTTGGGTTTTTTTTCCTGCAAAGTTACCTAAGGAGAGACGATTACTTTCTTAAGACTTCTTATGCCATATAACCCGTCAGTGAACGGCTAAGAAGAAATCTGGGTCAAAATCCATGCATAAATGAAATCCTGGGAAAGGAAATAGAGTTAATTTAAATAAAAACAGATTTTGCCTCTTCTTTTCTGATGTTCTTCAGTTGCAATAAGGAACATCTATCACAGAGCTGTTCTGAAGTAAAATCAGTGGCTTATCCCCAAATCTACTTTGACAAGCATCAAAAGAGATGACAAAACAACAAATGCCTTGAGATGGTTCAATGTGGTAGAAAGGGAAGAAGGTGTATGTTGCATATCGGTTGCAGGACAGCATCCCTTAACACCACAAATCTTGTGTTAGGATGGTCTGGTGGGCATTGTCCACCAAGGTGGTTAAATTCTAGAGAGTCATTAAAACATGGATTGAGGGAAATCTCCAGAAGAAGCCCACCATGCAGGGAAAAGGCTTCTTCTCTTTAGATGGTGACTGTCTCATGGCTGAGACACAGGCCCCCAAATCTATAATCATTATGTGACACACTTGCTCATTCTTCACTGTTTGTTCCCCACTCCTGGAACAGATTTATGACAGGGTCTCAAATGGGCTGCAGCTCTCCCTCCAGCATGCTGGTGCCTCCCTCCCAGCCTTCCCTCCAGCCGGCAGCATGCCTGCACTCCAGACCTCCCTTCTGTGTGGGAGAGCTCAGCTTGCTCCCAGTGACTAGCTGAAGGCAAGGGGAAGCCTTGCGTTTTTGCATGCCAAATGCCTAATACTACATGCTAAATGAGACCTATTTTTTATAGGTAGTTCAAAGTCCTGGTATGTGTCACCTAACACAGCCAGCTGCATTGCTCCAATCACTCAGATTCATAGGAAATCTGGGACCTCTCCACCACACCATACCAGGACAACAAAAGCCGTTTTCATAGACTTTGGCAACTTTTATGAGGCTGAAATAATCACAAACATTTTGGGGTGTGCCAAAAACTATCCGATTCTCATTATAATTCCTCCACAGCATTTAAAATGTTACTTTCAGTCTGTCACATAATGCCTCTTCTAGCAAGTAAAAAAAAAAACAACTAATGTGTGTATCTTTATGTATATGTGAGTTTACATGAAGCAAGTATAGAAGGACAACTAACTACAATCTGATGCTAACGGAGTAGGATATGAGGACTGATTTTTTTTCTTTTTTTGCTTTAAACATCACTATGTACTTCACTCATTTTAAGGCTATGATTTATGAAAGGAGCCACAGGATGGAAAACAAAATGAGGATCTTTGTACTACTTTTTTGTACCTCCAATGTGCCCTTTTTTGATGCAGTGGGATGCTTTTCCTGGATTCCAAAAGGTACAATCATAATATGAATGTAATTTTAATAACTGAAAAAAAGTTAGAAGTGTAAGATTATAAATCCTTGAACTGATGACAGCATCAGAAAAAATTTGTCAAACACCACGGATAGTTAAGTTGCTGCATTTTTTTGTGGAAACTAAAGGCTTGACACCACTGTGTAAATAACAGATTTTTACCTCCTATTGTGTATTTCAGACCATGATGTCACATCCAGAAACCTTGGTACAGCATCTGATGTCACCTTCCTTTCCCAAACATACCAGCTTAGTCTCACAAAAGTACCTGTAAAGGACCATTTATTTTTTCCTGTTAGGAGAGAAGCATTGAGAAAAAAGCCTGTAAGACGCAAAGCATACAATGTGTTCTTGCAAGGAAAGATGATATGTGTGATGTCAGCTTACTGAAGAATTACTTGGCAGATGGAGGTGAAACAACAAAATCCGTAAGACTCAGCTCAAACTTCGGAGGGGCTCGTGGTTAATTGCACTGCAGCTGTCCAGCAGCAGGCTTGGAACAGGCCAAGCCACTTCTTTACACCTCCAGGAATATTTAATATCTTATTTGTGACTAAAAGTTGTAGTTTATTTACATTTGAATGTTTGCAGCAGTTTCTTTCTGCAATCAAGAAAAATCTGTGCTCAGAATTCCCCTATAATCTTCACAATTCCCTTGATAACCAGACAACGTGGTGCAGCTGGACAGAATTTTAAATATGCGTTTCTTATGCCATCTGCATGTTTCCTCTAGCTGTCTGCCATCCCACATCGCACCAGGTGGGAAGCAGCTAACAGAACTGAGAAAACCTTTCCATTTCTTACATTTTTCATATTTTCACGAGTGATGCAGTAAAAAACCCAAACCCTTCTTTTGCACTGTATGTCACTGATCACAGAAACACTTTAGTGAAGGTGGAAAACACGTAAGAGGTGTAGATAATGTCTGAATATAAAAAATGAAAGTCTTTTGTGGAGATTCAAGCCCAGGATACATGTAATAAATTGGCTTATCTCTTTCGGTTGTTTCAGATGGATCATACCATAGAAAAAGAGAAACTGCAAGACAAATGACTGATAAGTCTCTGTTTCTGCGTACTTCTCTGTCAGACCCTACAGAACTGTTGTTCACAAGACCACACGTGATCAAAAGGGAGTTTGGGCTCCCTGGGAAAGACACTCAGGTTGTGCCCTTCATTGTAGTATGCTCAACTCTCCTAAAACAGCAAACTTATACACCAGGTGTGATTTGGCTATGTTGGTGACCGAACTGCTTTTAACACAGCAGTTCTACAAAGAGTCACACATTTTCTGAGTTAGAGTATTTCTATAAACACTAAATTATGTCTCTAATTTTTCTAAGATATGGATCATTTCCACTCCTCCCATAGCATAATGAACAAATGTGGAACCTGTATTCAAAATATGCTTGCAAAACTTCAGCTATCAGTAATGTATCTGGATAGATTTATATCTCCAGATATATAATAATACTTACCAAAAATTATATTATTTTTACAAACACCCTAATTATGATATTGCAAGAATGATCATTTATGATCATGTTTCTCTCAAAAAAAAATATCTGGCAAAGGATATCTGGCAAGCACAACAGAAGATGGGTGTATTTGGGCTATGATACGTTTTTTTCTAAAATTTTAACATAATCATGTCTAATCACTTCTTTTGCTTATGGGAAGATTAGATTTTATGCTGCTTTGGCCCACAGAGACATCAAGTAATGGCTCTGATTTCCATTGTGAAGCAAAATACACTGGAAAAGCAAATGAAAATTGTGATTGGTTCTTTGAGTCTTGCATAAGAACCTCAACTTCTGACTTACGCACCTCAACCAGTTCAAAGTGCTGCTTAATACCAGAAGAATCTGGCATATTCATTCCCCCATAAGGTCTAGTTTCTTCATCATGCTGGGTCTGTTTTTCATCCAGGTAGCAGTGATTGTAAGATTTGTTTCATAGATTCAGAACCAATTTTAGCCAACTGGAACTGTGTTTCCTCAACAGACATTTAGTGTAGTGCATCATCCTATAGGATGCATGCCATCTCTTCCTTGACTAATTCATGTTGCAAATAAAATTCAAAGTAAACTACAGTATAGTACCTTTTCATTGATAAGTTTTATGAAAAATACTAAAACACGAAATGCACTACAAATAATCCCAGCAAAAAATAAAATTGTTAAGCCAAAACCTAGAAGCTTGTACAGGAGCAAGAAATTGTCCCTGCTGTGTTTCCATCACACTGATTGCACACACTCACACATGCATGCAAACAAAGCGTCAGCTCTAGGGGGAAAAGCTACTTAGTGTATGTTTATGTCATTAAATCCCTCGGGAACTCAAACCCCTTTGTTACTCAGCTTTCTTTTAAAATCTGGTTGACAACAGTTTCCAGATGCTCAAAACTGCCTCAGCTAGGATGATGGAACTTCATACTTTGCTTTTGGTCCACTTATGCTATCAAGAGAATTTTCCATTATAAACGTCAAATTAGACCAAATCTTTTCTGCATAGGTGGTGCTAAGAAGAGTTTTCATCTTTAATTTTAAACTTAATCAATTTTTTTATTATTTAGTTACACTGAAAATGTTAACACAATGTGTAAGCTAGTGAAGACGACTGTAGTCAGTCCCATTTTCATTACTGTAGTTATCTATAGACATGGACTTCTAATGTTTCAATTCCATATCAGTTCCCACCAGCAGACCTTCCTGAAGAATATCTCTCCACTAAAAGGGTGCACAAATTTTCAGGTAGAAGGACCCATCAGAAAAAGGGGCTCATATTTTTCCTATACACACAGTGCAGGTGATCACCTAGTAAAAGCAACATAATTTGAAAAGAGGTGTTTTGACAGTTTCTGAGATAAGAGAGAAGCAGGAGGTAACATTCTCCTGCCTTCTCCTGTCTTTTCCTGAATCTTGAAGGACCATAAGAACATCTTCAGCTCTGTTCAGTCCCCTTGCAGCTCTGTACAAATCTTCTTCATATCTCTTACAAATGTGACAACCATTAATCTAGGGGCAGAGAGCACTTTCCTGTATTAAGCCAATGATAATATAAACAGAAATGGAGAAGACAAGGCCTTAACAAAGTTTAAATGAGGGCCAAAATTCAGTGGCCCAGCAAGGGAGAAGTAGTGTCTGAATTGATTATTTTTCTTGGGATTCTTGCCTTTTATTGTGATTAATTTTCACACAGATCTTGTCATAGCTGACCAGATTACTTCACCACCAGAACTATTGCCACAGCTTTTCATGTATTTGAAATTTTGTCACCAACATCAGACACTTAGTATGGACAAGCCCTTACATACTGTCTTTAAATGGAGTGACTGGGGCAATAGTGTTTGTGAAACAATATAAAGAGCGGATTCATTCAGTTCTCTAGCCTTGGCTTATTTTGAACCATTCCCAATAGTTACTTCTTTAATTCAAATTTGAAATGTTAGAAGAGATACTCTGTAGTCTGTTCCAGCTATAAAATCATATTTTCCTTCTCATTCTGAGTGTCTGCAATTGTTCTCTCATAGCGCTTAACCTTTAAAGTCAGGAGGTCACTTGGAAGCTCTCCAGTCTGAAATGTGAATGTCCATATTTAAAATACAGAAACCCTTTTAAAAGGATGAAGGTATTTTTATTTGAAAGCCCAGTTTATAATGACTGTTGTCCATCAACCCAGAACTACTTTCTTGCCAGGGATCTTTATTGTTTCTTTCTTATTACGTGGTATAACAACTCTTTGGTACTCATTTCCTGAAGAAGATTACTTTTCAGTATCAAACTTCGCCAACAGATCTTTTTTAGGCCAAAGTCTGCAAATCTGCATTGCAATGAAGCAGGGCAGCTTTCCAGACATTGCTGACTGCAGAGAAAAATCTGATGTTCGTTCTACTGTTTCTTTCCCTGCACATTTACTGCTGATCATGAATGTATGCACTCTGGGCTGTACTCATCTTAGAGTTTCTTGCAATGAAACACAAAACCAAGAGAAACCTGACTGGTTTTGGGTTTCATTACAAAATTCAAACTCAGCCCCATTTTGTCTGAAAGTTTGCTAACATTCTTAATATCTTTGAAATAAAGTGGGTGCACTTATGACTCAGCTTGGCAGATTTAAGGTGGTGTACTGAAACAGGTATTTGATTAAAAAAAGGTGCATCAGAATGAGCTAGAGTTAAGGTAAAATTTTAGATGCGCCACAGTAATTTAGGAGTTACTTAGGAGACCCTAAGTAACTTAGGTAACTTAGGTTACTTGAGTAACCCTTAGTAACTTAGGAGACAATTTATCAAAACTAGTTTAATCACTTACATATGCTAAACATTTGTAATACAGAGGCCAAACTTCCTTTGACCCAACAAATATTAACTATGTTAAATGTAGCAGATTCAATAACAATACAATCATAATTGCAGACTGGGACCTTTGTTGCTTTCTCTCTGTAGATCATTTCAGTTGTGGCTTTCACCAGCTACTACAACTTCTTGTTTTATTGCCACATATTAAAAATAATATTGTGGATCAATGTGGATAATAACATTGTGAAAGAAACCTTGTGTTTTCTAAATTTGGCCTGTAGTGTGTAGCTGTGCATCACACTGGAGGACTAGACCTGATGTTACAGTTGGTCTCCTCCATATCCACTTCCTTTTATTCATCCTAAATGGACCAATAGTCTCATGGCCAATGAAGCCCACGGTTGGAAAGAAAATTGACTCCTAAGTGCTTTTCTAAGACTCTAGAATGGGTCATTCTTCTTGGAGGTCTTAATTAAAAATATTTTCCTGAGCCTGAGAAACATCTTATCACAAAACCTAATAAATTTTGATGAAAACTCTCAGCTCAAAGTCACTATTAAAATTTTTTAAGTTATTTTTCAGTGAAATTTTGAATTCCTTGTCAATTACCCACAGAATCACTGTTGCATGGTCCACAACTACATAATCCCAATAAGAAACTCAGATACAAAGGAGAATTTTTTTAAATGAAGATTACTGGAGAAATTATCTCAAATCTGGGTGTGTAGAGGAAGACATCATTGCAAAGTATTTTAGTCAGGGCTGTGAGGGTAATACATATTTCAGAATAGCTACAATTTCTCTGTGGCTGGGCACGTAATTGACACAGTTGTCATATATTTTCCTCTGTGTTTGATATTTTTATTTCCTTCTGGAAGGGTAAGCAATAAATGAACAGGTCTTGCCATCTGTACTGCTGCTTATCATGTTTTCTTTTTCAAAAAGCTGATACATTTGTGGTAATTCTAATGTCTTTTATAAAGAACTCAAATCAATTTACTTCTGCCAACCATCTGTAAACAGTCAGTTCTTTTTTAGTTCTTTGTTTATTTTTGAGCCATTAAAATGTAGTTTTTTTATTATTGTAACGTGCTTGAAACCTTTTTTTTGGCACCAGATTACAGCCAAATCTTCTGACTGGATAATTTTCATTTTAATTTGAAGGATTTTTTTAAACACAGCAGCCTACTTTGCTTAATGCAGGACAAGGGATGAGAGGTTGAGAATTCTTTAGTCTCACTAGGGGACTCATGAATGGTCAATATGAAATTCTTGCATGCCATTCAGAAGACCTGAGATATTATTTGTAGAAATATGTCACCTGACAAACATACACAAAGAATAAGTGTTTTCCTGTCCAAATATTAGTACATCTAATATAACACCAGAGCCATATTTAAAATCTTTCCACATCACCTGAAAAAAATAAAAGAAAATAGAAAAAAAACCCTCTTAAACAGACTAATACCTTAGTCGGTGGAGTTATTCATTTAACAGATCATGTTGCTCAAATGACTGCCCTGTTTTCTTCATGCAGCAGCAGATCACACCACGAGTATTATGCCGTGATGAGCTGAGTACAACCTAATCTGCAATGTAACATTAAGCAAAGTTGCATTAATGTTTTGCGTTCATGGGGACATTGCAAGATTTGAACAAAACCGGGTACATATCACCATAATGGAGAAGCAAGTGACTTAAAATCAAGACTGCCCGCCAAATGAAAGATATTAGGCACAATTTTATTGCTCAGAGCAAGGAACAAGAGAAGCCTTTTGGAACAGAAGGGTTTCGTAAAACTTATGGAAGTAGATGGTTTTTTCACATTTCAGAAATTACCATATCAGACTGTCCAAACCAACGTTCCCGAGAGAGGTTTCTCTTCTGTGAGAAATCAGTCACTCCTATCTCTGACTTACTTCAAAAGTGAGCCTCCACAACTGCTCTGTTCTTCTCTGGTACTTGGCTTTTACTGTGGATACAGCAAATATTTCCTAGCAAGGAAAGTCATTGCACTCCTGACTCCTCTTCCTTTCAGCATGACTTCTGTCAAGTGGAGCAGTAAGATAGCAGTTAGCAGGTGTCCCTTTTGCTTAGTGCTCTCTTTCACGGTGAAAAATATGGTTCTGGCTTTTACTAGTATTGCAGGGAGTTTGTCTAACTCCAGCTCTTCCGTGACTAATAAAGTTATCTCACAAGTCAGCCTGCCAAACCCCCAGGACTGGCCGGAGGGTAACCTGCAAGAGAGATTTTCTTCTTGCAATGGCTCGTGAGTTCCCATCTGTTTATAAACCTCTTACACTGCTCAGTAATTTTGTATATGGTGAATGTGCCTCACCAACCTTATCATGTCACCTCACAGCCCCTTGTTAACATATGGTTTCTTAAATGTAGATATTCATCTGCTTGGCTTCCCTTAAAGCTACTAGTATAAAAGAAAAAAAAACCTAAATATGAAACAGATGTCAAAGTGCACCTTGGGATGGATGTATTACAGAGACAAAGCATCATCAGACTCCTCAAGATCACATTCTAGAGTTGCTTTATTATCACCTGGTCATGTGGCGTGCACCTGTGCTCTCATGGTTTTGCAACTGGCTTCAACACAAGAGCTCACCAGGTCCAGAAATAGCTTGGGTTTTTTAACTTCTCTTGTGTGTATTATTTTATGTTTTGGTGGGTTTTTTTTCCCTGTGCTGGAGTTTTATGACTCTCAGGGCTTCTGTGTGCATTTATTGCAGTGGAGAGAATTAAACTCAATTTTTACCCCAAATTGTGTACACATAAAATGAAGGAAAAAAAAGAAATAAAGAAGAAAATGTATGAATGCACTAGCAAAGCAAAAAAGAGAAGAAATCAGGCTCACATCCACAGGGAGTGAGATTGTTTGCTAAAAATTGCAATTAAGTGACATTATCTACTACAGTTCAAAATACCAACACAAACCACGTTTGCTCCTTGAGATGAAGAAAACTCCACCTGAATGTCTCCATTCCGAGCTCCAGAAAAATGAATACTGGCCTCTACTAACCTGCTTCCCTGGGCCACTTGTGCTCAGCATCTGTCTGCCAGCTCTGTCCTAGGCGAGCCAGAGTAGCATCTGGCCACTGACTTTGTGGGGCACCCAACCTGGCAGGCAAGTTCAGAACACGTCCTAAGCTCACTGATAGCCCAGCAACCAAATCACACTTCCTTAACAGGATGATGATACCAGCGGTGATAACTGCTGGCCCAATCTACAGGGCACATCCTTTGGGAATGGATGTGCTCTGGCTGAACGGGATATCCTTGAGGAATGTGATTAAGGGATTCCTGTGCCAGACCTCTTCCCTTGGGTAGCATGGCTGCCCTGTGGAAAGGAAGGCAGGAGGCAGGATATGGGGAAGAACAAAGCAGTGGGAACATGACAGAAATCAAAGGGCCAGGATAAAATCACTTAGAGAGCAGGACCACCTGAGGAAATGCTCTGTATTGATTTCACATCGTTTGAATCCACATGACTCTAGACTGAAATTAAGCTCTTCTCCCCCTTGGAACAGCTGAAATACTGCATTCCTCATCATCCTCACTATGATTCTGTGGAAATCCAACAAACCTGCTCGATTTCCATTAGGTTTTTGAGCTAGTGGGAGTGAGAGCTACTGCCATCTCTGGTAACTTGAGAGGACTGGAGCTCTCCACCCATTACTAGTGGAGAGTTCTTTGAACCACACTGGGTACTACTTGCTATTACTGTGACTGTGATAATTGCTCATCCTAAATACAGTAGCACAGAGTCCAGATTTTACCACATGATGAACATGCAGTCACATAAGTCTCCTACTGCTTAGTCTGATGACTGCTCAATATCCAAAGCATTTGCATCGACTTAAACGGGTTCCTTAAACGGGTTAAGCTTGTTTCCTAGCAGTTATTTTTTAGACTTTTTTAAACCACAACAAAACTCTTAAATTCTGTTCCATATACTTAATATCCTAACAGGGATACACAAAAAACTGTACTCACAAGGTCCAGCTCATGCTGTGTTTATGATTTCTTGTAATGTAGCAACACAAAGTGTGAGCCAGCTTCCTTCAGTCAGAGTTGCAGTGCACTAAATTACAGGGCAGCTCAATGTATCTTTACAGCAGCAGCGAGGAGCCAAATACAGCACTTCATAAAGAACTAGGGCTTATTGAAGCTGGGAAGCTTATCCATACAGAAATTAGGATGTGGGAGTGCTAATTTCTATTTGATTAAAATAGAGGTGTGCGTGATTTTAAGAACAGGTCAGGATCACCGATGTTAGAAAACTAGGTCATGTGTTCTGCCTCCAGTCACAGCAGATCTGCAGGAGTGGGGTCTGCAGGCTGGCCCCTGTGTGCCCTGTCAGCCACGCAGGAAGGCCTGCCCAGACCTAGAATTCAGAATAACTTCCCTGGAAGAGAGTGTGGCTAGGCAGTTCCCTGCTTTACTGTGTGATTTACCTCTCATACCTGTAGGCTGAAGGTGTTTCGGTTTGTTTTATCCTTGGTCGAAACCTTCAGTAAAGAAATAATTTTGATCATCCTTGAGACGGAGTGTTTAATGCCAAGTGACAAGGCAATGCTGCACTCTGATGTACAAGGGATATTGCTAAATATACTCTATCAGTCAGTACAATTAGCTTACTGCATTTTCAATGTATCTTTGTTATTTGTGTTGTCATCACAATTCTTCAAACAGTAAGCTAGTCTACTTTTGTGTATGCATATCACATACCTTAAAAGCCAAAAGGTTTTTAAATTAAGCTTTTTTTCCCCCAGAAATTTTATATTAAGACTTCAAGAAAGTGCTCCATTAGATTCAGGGTTTTGGTTTTTTTATAATAGTACAGGATAGACAGAGAGAATGAGTACTTTAATTCTCTTACATAAAATTTTACCTCAAATTTTGATATGTGGTTCCAAAATTATTATACACACCCTATTTAAAATTCACCAGAATTGAGGTAGAAGGTAACTCAGGAAGCAGATCTAAACTGACAAACAATTTACCACCAGGTTAAGAAGTTGTCTGGTTCATCAGGCTCCCATTAGCAACTTGTAAGAATTCTGCAAAAGGAAAAGACCTTGTTTATTGATTTGTTTTCAAGGTGCTATCCCAGTCTTTTCTGTGTAAAAAAGGATAAATTTTGGGGTGTCTATAAGCTAAGGGACATTTCTACAGGCATTCAAGAACAATTAAAGACACTCCAAAACCACCAGTTTAAAGCGCTCCAAAAATGAAGAGAAACAATGAAGTCTAACATTATTTTTTCCCCCTGCAACATATTCTTCCCTTGCAATATATTTTCCCTGTAACATGCTCTTTTTCCAGAGAATGAATAAAATCTTCTTAAATGCTGGTTCACAAGGGCTTTGACAGAGTTGCATACCTTCCCCAGCTGCCTTTGACTTTTTTTGTTAGCGGCCAAGGGTGATATAGGGAGGGAGAGTGCGCCTGTGGATGTGTTAAAAAGGAGGAGAGGGAGTGGAGAGGCTCCCATCAGAAAGGCCTGTAATCAGTGGTAGGTCAAAGAGGCTATGCTGAATTGCTGCTTTGGATTAGGCTTAGGTTGGGGATCAGGTTCAAGGCTGAATTGAGGTTAAGAGTTTTGGGTTACTGTGCTGAAATTTTGAGACACCCCTGTGAAATTATAGCCCCCAACAACAGCAGTCAAATGATATCCCAGGGAATAGGTTCAAGTCTCACCCTAAGTCTAGTAAGGATACCGAGTTGTACATAAAATTCGTAGTTTGAACACACTTCAGTGGGCTTTGGCTGACAGCTCTAAGGTTTGAATCATGCAAAGTTTATAACTGTAGGCAGAATTTACCTGCATAGTCAGGGTAGGAGACAAGAGAGTCACTCTTTCTTGTACTAGCTTGCTGCTTCCCATCCCAGGGTGAGGTGAGGCTGGTGTGTTTTTTGGATTATTATTTGTGGCTGAAAGATGGGTTATTATGTTTAGATTAAGAATGGAAAATGATACAGTGAATTACAAGTATAGCAGTCAAGGGAGGAAGCAATTTTAAAGAGTCAAGAGATCCAAACCTGCCTCACCAAAGAAATATTTGCTTTCTTTTTAAACTGTAACTAAACCTCCCCCCTTGGAGCAATTCAGTTAGTTAGCAAGCCAGTCTCTTCCTCAGCCTTTTGAGGCGAGGAGATGGATGAGATGGCCCACCAGAGAGGTATTTCTGGAAGAATTTTCAACAAGAAGCCCATCACCTATTTCTTTCTCAATGTGTCTTTCTTCTTTACTACAAAAATATTGGAGAGTTACTAACAGCATTACAAAATTTCAGCATCCTTTGCAAGAATACAATTCTCATGGGTTGTTTTTTGTAATGAGGACTGCTTGTGACACATATAGTTGTCTCCTGGAAGTATTTTCATGCCCATGCTTTATGTGCCTTTTAGATGTCAATCACTGCATAGGGAATATTTGTTGACTGAGATATCTGATGACAGAAAGTACTGCAATAAAGATGAACATTCAACTGATCTTAGGATTTGAAATGTCATAAGAGCTGTCATTATAAATGTTTTAACATGAAGACATTGGTCAAAAATTCTTTTTAATGATTCTACGCCTTGCAAGAAATCTATCACCCTGCATGAAACAGTTTGATCATCTCAGTCTGACACAGTTTTAAGACCAGGCGATACTTGCAGACAAGGGGACAATGCTGTTCCTGGGATGAATCTCCAGTGAAGAGTGGTTGCCATACTCTCTTCAGAGTTTAAATTGGAGTCAGCTGCACCAGGGCTGCTGTTATCACTGCAAATCCCCACTAGCTTCAGGGAAAGCAGAGTGGGCAGCTTGCTGTGGACATGTGAGGTGTGTCATTTTTGCCATGCTCCAAGGGGCAAATGCCTGAAGGGCACAAGAATCACAGAGTCACACGATACTCTGAGTTGGAAGGGACCCACAGGGACCATCAAGTCCAACTCTTCCATGAATGGCCCATGTGGGGATCAAACCCACCATCTTGATGTTATTAGTACCACGCTCTGATAAACTAAGCTAATGGGGAGATGATGCCATAATAAAGTGGTTCCCAAGAGGCTGAGAGACCCTTCCATCATTCTTCAGTCTCTACAATGAGGTAGAAAGGTAAGAGGCAAAAACTGTACAAGATAAGGTCTAGGAGGACTTATTTTCTCCCTAAAGCCTCACTCTCTTGGAGGAACCAAAGCTTTGAGCAGGCCCATGTCTCCTTCATTACTAAGGTAAGGTTTGCATTTTGTGCTAACATACGGCCAGGGCTGGATTCCAGTTTTTCCATCACAACTGCATGTGGCTACTAATAAAAGCTAATGTAAACCTTACCGAGACACAAATTTAAATCTCAGTCACACCCATCTGCTCTAATGCAACATTTTTAAAAAGCAACAAAGTGGGTTTTCTGTAAAGATTGTAAGGTAACACGTAATAATTAAATAATGACAAAACAACTGAGGAAGGGTGGATGCCATTTTCATGAATGTGTGACGAGTTCTGTATTAAATATTTGTTCAGCATCAACATGTAGTAAATATCTCTTCTTGCAGAGATCACTTGTAAGCTGTTTTATTGAACTAAACTTATTGTAAAAATTAAATATTCTTAGGGTTTGATTATTTCCACACACTTTTTGTTGGAAACCTGAACTAAAATATGAGTTTGGCACATGATAACAAAATTTTATCACTCTTATTTATTATAACTGCAATACATATGTAACCAGAGTGCTTTCATTACTTCAGACATCTGCCTGTTGACATACAATTTACATTACAGAGAATTTACCCACTAGAAACTGATTTGGTTGGCTATATAAAAAGTTTATGTAAAGTTAGGATTCTCAAATGGCATTGACTTTATGTGAAGCATTTTCCACAGTTATTTCGGTAATAACAGCACAAATTCATCTTCTGCAAGGAGTACTTTTTCTTACAAACTAATTCCAATATCTTCCACTTTACACTGAGCTCCAACGTTCAGCTGTTTTTTTATTTTCCCTCCCCAGCTCACATACAAATTGTGATGATACACAAGTGCTGGGGCATACTGCTTTCCTTCTGAATTTTTCTATATATAACAGTCAGATGTGTCAGCAGGTGACAAAGAACAAATTCATTAAGAGAAAGAAAATTCCTGCCAGTTGTGCAAGTGACTCACCAACAAGAAAGCATGTTTTATTTTTGAAGTCTGTCTTATGTTATTCAACTTCTTGTTAAGTGTTTAATCTAAAAATCAGTGAATCATCCTGCCTAATAAAACAGCAGACCCACTGCATTTTAGCAGTTGTCAGTGATACTCAAATTTCCATGAATGCCATATTTTCATTTTGTAAAAAGAAAAGAAGTCTTTGTTTTTGCTATTTATACAGAATGAGCTTTAGTCTGATTCTTTTTCTGAGGATCAGGAGACTTCTTTTAAGGCTGAATGGAGTGACTTTCCTACTTTTCCCTGATCTGATCTATCATAGTGGAAGCATTTCTGCTTATTATGGTGAGAACTACGCTTGACTTTAAACAGCATGTGTTCCAATTAAAACCTAGGATTTCTTAGCAGGGGAAAGAAAGAAGAAGGAAAGGAAAGGAAAGGAAAGGAAAGGAAAGGAAAGGAAAGGAAAGGAAAGGAAAGGAAAGGAAAGGAAAGGAAAGGAAAGGAAAGGAAAGGAAAGGAAAGGAAAGGAAAGGAAAGGAAAGGAAAGGAAAGGAAAGGAAAGGAAAGGAAAGGAAAGGAAAGGAAAGGAAAGGAAAGGAAAGGAAAGGAAAGGAAAGGAAAGGACCTACAGCTTTAAATTAAAATTTTAAAAAATAATTTTAAAAAGCCTGGAAACCACAAAGTCAGACCCCAGCTGAGACCTTCTCTTCATTTTTCTGATTTTTCTCTGAAATATGTGGTTATAGATCATTCTTTCCACAATTATTTTTCACAGATATGGATTTTACTTATATATATCTTTTACATCCTAGAATAATATTTTTACTTTATTTTTAACGCTGTGAAGTAGCAAAACCTTGTTCTACCAGCTTTGAACTAATTTTGAACACAGCTTAAACTCAGGGTTTAAGCACCCCTAGCTTTTATCCACACCTGGAGATATGAATTTGCCTTATATGTTTCAAATTCTAAGAGGATGATCAGTCTCTAGAAATGCCTACTTCAGTATGTCCATCCTTGCTAGCTCACTATTAACAGTCCTGGGCAAGTAAATGCTCTTGGCCCCATGACATGTTTTACTTTCATGATGCCTCAAGTTTAATTTTTCCCCTGATTGTAGGTAGTGTCATGATGTCAGCTCACAAGGGAATATATATTACTGTGGTATAAACCTTAATGAACAGATTATTACTCTGCTAGGAAGAATAATTCACAGCTCAGACCATTCATGGTCTTCCTATTCCTATTCCAGTGCCAAACATTCTTAAAGAAGCATTGAAAACCGTTTGTCTTTGATAGCATCCAAAATCTGGATTACAGTTCACCATTGCTATGGCAAGCAGAGGAAGGTACCAGATCTCCATCCTTGAACCTTTTCCTTCAGTTCTTGTGCCTTTGGTGGCTTCATGAAGAATAGTAGCATAAGTCTGTCTGATGGGAGCAATGTCACACCAGGTCTTCAACTTTCTCCTGATGAGAGGTCATTAAATGAGATGAAGTTTTGGGCCATGCTTGCTCGAATACCTGCTGAAAGTAACCCTCAGTTTGAACTACAGGATGCCATGGAAAATTGTCAAGTGACCTCTTAAGAAATCATCAGGGCTCTGGTATTTCAGTGCCTGCAGCAAAGCAGTAACCAGCCCCTCCTTGTTCCAGTAAAGGAAGCTGACTCCTCCTCATTCTCTCCTGTGCAAGGAAGAGGATCTATTGAACTTATGGAACTTTTCAAAGTGATGCTTTTGAACATGCTGGTAGATCTAACAGCTATCCAGAGCAGAGTCAGCTCTGATTGGGCTGCTCAGAGCTTTGTAAGCTAGCACTTGAAACCTTAAGAATTGAGACAGCTTGAACTCCCTGGACTTCAGCTCCACTGCTGGTCTCTCCTTGTGGGTAAAGGCTCCTCCTTGTCTCCAGGCTGAGATTCTGGTTCTTCAGCCTGTGCTGCTGCTTCTTCTCACCCTCCCACCACACACCACTGTGAACAGCTCAACTACATTCTTTTTTATTCCTTTTCATCAGTTCTAGTTATGCTTTTGTATGCCCTGAAACTATCCCTCTTCCCAGCTGAATATCCTCCCTCTGATGGAGGCCCACAATCAAATGCAGTGACCAGATAAGGTCTGATATGTACTAAGCAAAAAGGACAGTCCCTGTTCTTCCCTGGCTCTTGGGGATGTGTCCTGCTCACCACAATAGGTGCTGCTAGCCCCTGCTGTTGCTCAGGGATGCAGCTGACCCAGCTCAGCTCACTGCCTGCCAGAACTCAGTACCACACCCCAGAGGTGCTCCCTGGCCCTGCCAGCCCCAGACCGCCTCCCTGAAGATTTCTGTCTTCCCAGGGCACAGCTTAGTCACTACCCATGCTGGATTTCATGAGGTTCCATCAGGCTCTTCCTCCCAGCTTTTCTCACACAAACACACAAAGTACTCTATCCACTGCAAATGTACATGAGTGCTTTATCCTCTCCTTAGCATCACCACTGGTAGCAATGTCGACAGCAATGATTCATCCCAGGAGACACCCTGCAGTATCCTATTATTACCCCCCTCTGGATAGAGCACAACCCCTTGAGCACAAACCTTAAATCCAGCAGTCCTCCCACTCTGGATGTAATGTCCCAGTTTGGGCATAAGAACATTGTGAAAGGCATTACTGTAAGCTTTATCAAAATAAGCAAGAAAAATTACACCCATTGCTCTTTTTTTATCTACAAATCCAGTCCATTTGTCCTATAATGAAACCTGTTAAATTAAGCATGATTCTGCTCTTCATAAATCTATGTTGGTTTGCCAATCACTTACTCCTTTTTTACATGACGGCCATATTTTTTATTTGCACGTCTGTATTGAATTTGAGTCTGATACTTGGACTTGTACAAATATTTTGCAAATGTTCTGAGCTATGGAAAAACCTCCCAACCACTCAATCACAGTGTCTGCAGAAGTTTGAAAGTTCTTAGATGCAGAAATCATGACTTTATACTAATCGTTACTACATGAAGTGTGATTTAACCAGTTTTGATTAAAGACCTGACACTAGTGCGACAGAGACACTGAAGGGGAGTACAAGCTTTGTTGAATTTCTAGTGTGCATAGGATTTAATTCATACCTGCCTGAAGCAAAAATAAATAAATAAATAAAGAAAGAAAGAAATAAAGCCCTCAAATAAATTTCTCAATAAACACATCTGTTCACAACCTTTGTTTCTGTTGTTTGAGATAAGAAAATATTTTGCTTTATTTTTAAGCTCTGCAGCAGAACATTAATGCATACTAAATTATGGTCGAATGCTTGTGTTTCCTAATGCTCACAGCAACCACCCATTGAGGGCACAGGCTAAGCAGCAGTACTTCTACTAACAGAGATAAAAATAACTTGAAGTGTTAGGACATACATTTATGACGTGAATTTGTCAGGAGCCCACACTAACTTAAATTACTATTAACTTTATATGACATTTGTTTTGATGCATCTGAAAGAACCTCAGCACTTGTTTCTGCTATGCCAGACAGTAGAAGCTGTTTTCTGCATGTCAGCAATGTATACATTTCTAATCAGATTGTATCTGATAGCATGGCTTTTTGAGTGTTCTATTCATCAACTTGTTTTAAATCTCTTTCAAACCCTGTTTGTATGGCTGCATTCATAACCCAAAACATCCCAGCTACGACAAGCAGGATAATGTGGATTTACTTTAATCTGAGATACTCACCACAGCATAAACTGGAGATTTAGATTCAGTTTGGCTCCTAAACATTCAGGATTCAGTTGGAGTTACAGCTTACATGCAGGACACTGCAAAACAGTATTTTACCATATATTTTAATAGCAAATATAATGCCTTCATATTTCTTTAAATCCTTTTCATTAAGTGAAATGTTTCATGCCAAGCTTTCTCCAGACTCATATTTCAGACATCCTATTTCCAGCTCCTGTACATAAAGGTTCTTGGTGGCTAGCAAATAAAATACCTTAATGCACTTCTGTAGCTGCTCTCCAGGAACTGGCCTTGCACTGACTCACAAGAATATTATGTATCTGAAAAAGCCTTCAATCTGCTGGTGCCAAGAAACAAATGTTTCAAGTGTGGCAAAAATCATCGAATTACGGGCATCGTATGGTCAAACAAGAAACCTGCAGCAACCTTCAGCCGCTCCCGAACAAAGGAGGGCTGTGTCTGGGTGGAAATCATCACAAACTTGGGTAGAAAGAAAACTTTAAACCAATCTTTCCCCGTGTCATCCTCACATCTCAGTCTGCCCCGTCGCTCCTTCCCCGTCTTTCACACACACACAGACCGCAGCCCTCAGCTCCCCTCCCGCACGCCCTGAGCAGTCACTAGTAATGGCAGAAGCATATGAGGAAGCCAGTTGACTTCTTGACCCCCAAGTCATTTTGTAGATGTCACAAGGATGCCAAATGTGAAGCAGAAGGCTGTCAAAGATGAGCTGGAGCTAAAAGCAAGGCTATGAGCTGTAATACAAAGCAGAAGGAGTCTCTGGGGAGCAATCTGTCTTCCTAAGAAGTCTTGTGAACTGCTTTTTAGTATCAGGTGCATCATCTTGAGAAACCATTGTACATTCCAAGTAAAATTAGTTTAATGTTCCCACATAAAAAGGACCACAGCCAGGTGGAGGATCAGAATAGGAGCACACAGTGTGGAACTAAAAAGTTTTGCATGCTTCTGGAGGGGAAAAAACCCTATGTGGAAATTTATTACAGATATATTTCATATGTAAATCACAGCCACTTATTAAAGTGGGTATGAAAGTGGATGATTTTATGAGTGCTAAATACCTCTACATGTTACCCTTTTGGACAGCAATGTTAATTTCCACCACGGAAGTTTTACAGGCAGTGGGAAGCAGGTACTTGGACTCTTACACTCCTGATGTTCCTAGGATTAGGAAATGTTTTGGCATTTTCTTCTTTCCAATGAAGTTAGCAGGAGAAAGATCAGGTCCCAGCTCACTTATCATTTCTGAGAGCAAAACATCACGTGCACTATAATACTGAGAATGTTATGAACTAGAGGAAGAAGTAAGCAAGAAATCACTAAAATTAGGATTACAGATTTCTAAATCAATATAAATGGTCAAAACAAAATGTGCTACATTTCTCACTGATCAAATTGTTTTGTAACATGTTGCAAACCTGATTCCACTTGAATACCTGATGCATTAGTTACACATTTTCGGCCCCACCTTTTGTTATTCTATGTTACCATCTATAGAATTATTGTTGGATGTTAATACATTGCCAAATTATCTGACCTCATGTCAGTTACCCTGAGAGAAAACCTGCGAGAAGTGCAGGTTATAAACGTATGTTTAAAAAATGTACCTAGTAATAACAGTGAATTTATTTTCACCCAACAATTACATTTACAGCTTTGAGACATAATAAGCCATGTCAAGATGAGGCTTTTCTGCTCATTTGGTCATGATGAGTGGTTACCACATGTTGCTTACCCTTGCACCATGTCCAAACTCACAAGCGCTGTAAGTTTCAAAGTTATGTTACAAGCCATGTGTTTTAGTTCTGTTACAGTGGAAATGCTGTTAGAGCCTTGTTAAGTGTGGTATGTCATGGGCTACGGTGTTAGAGAGCATTTAGGAGGCATGTCTAGTCAGTGGAATCAATGTGAAAAGTGCAACATGGATTAAGCATACCTTTTTCTCTGCCAGTTTAAGTAAAGGCTTGGGATCTTCTGGTTAACCTGTTTGACTGAAGGATAATACTTTCAGGTCAAGTCATTCTGCAGAAAACCATCTTCCTTGTTCCTGTCTATTGCTAACATACAAGGCTATTATAAATGACTCCATTATTATTCCTGTGTGAGAGAAGGGGATTTATTTATCTGGCATTTATCAATGCATTAGGATAAAGAATAGTCTAGCTAGGAGCACCAGGAGGCCCCCGAATGTATTTACTTGATTCTGTTTTTTGAAACCATAATCTGTGACATCTCATGGTTCAGATCATTGGCAGTACTTGATGAAAGCTTAATCCGGAATTTGTAAGACTATAGTAAATGTCAGGGGCAGAAATGGAAGGAAGGTATGAGCACGTAAAATACAGATTTATTTCTTTTATGCTTCATCATTGTAATACAAAACAAGTCCACCAAAAATATTCAGCCCATTCAGTAACAGGACCATACTTGCATGCAAAAGCATGTCATCATTAAATATTATGTTGGGAAAATTCTTTCAAGTGAGAAACACATTTCTGTAAGCTTGCCTGTGAGAGAATCCAACCAGGCCTATTGTAGAATGTTTATTTCACTCTAACAGAGCCCAGCCTAGTTGGGTTATTTCAGAATATTTACCCAATGTGCATTCCTTGTATATTAGTCTGGAATAGTGACTCCTCTTTCTGAGCAGAGTAATTATTCTGAAATTAGGACATTCTGGAGAAAACAGGGAGGGCAGAATGGAGTGGGTAAACTCCTAATAACAGGTTCAAGAGCAAGGTGTTGAGCCTTACTCATGTTCTCTGTCAAAAGCTGATCACAACTGATTCATGTGAAGCACTGGTGGGTTATTTGGCCTAAAAAATCAATTATTTGAATGCAACCACATCACTCTCCTGTGTGATCTTTGCTTCAGCAACTGGAAAGCTTTATCTGCACCAGTCTGCCAGGCCATGTAAGTTCAGAGAGAAGAAGAATCTTCAAAAACAACAAAGCTTAGAAAAGAGGAGACTGAGGGGAGACTTCATTGCCGTCTAAAACATCCTCATGGAGGGGAGATGGAAGTATTTGTTCTAGTGTCTGGTGACAGGACATGAAGAAATGCCTTAAAGTTGCACCAGGGGAAGTCCACATATCAGATACATATTAAAAAATCTTCACTGAGAGTGTAGTCATATACAGGAACAAGCTCCCCAAGGAAGTGGGGTACTTCCAGCTAGAAGTTCAAGATCACAGATGTATAAGAAAATGCATACAAATGGTGTGGGAGGACACAGAGAGAAAGAAAGAAGAAAAGAAAGAAAAGAAAGAAAAGAAAAGAAAAGAAAAGAAAAGAAAAGAAAAGAAAAGAAAAGAAAAGAAAAGAAAAGAAAAGAAAAGAAAAGAAAAGAAAAGAAAAGAAAAGAAAAGAAAAGAAAAGAAAAGAAAAGAAAAGAAAAGAAAAGAAAAGAAAAGAAAAGAAAAGAAAAGAAAAGAAAAGAAAAGAAAAAAAGAAAGAAAGAAAAGAAAGAAAGAAAGAAAGAAAGAAAGAAAGAAAGAAAGAAAGAAAGAAAGAAAGAAAGAAAGAAAGAAAGAAAGAAAGAAAGAAAGAAAGAAAAGAAAAGAAAGAAAAGAAAAGAAAGAAAGAAAAGAAAAGAGAGAAAGAAAGAAAGAAAGAAAGAAAGAAAGAAAGAAAGAAAGAAAGAAAGAAAGAGAAAGAAAGAAAGAAAGAAAGAAAGAAAGAAAGAAAGAAAGAAAGAAAGAAAGAAAGAAAGAAAGAAAGAAAGAAAGAAAGAAAGAAAGAAAGAGAGAGAAAGAAAGAAAGAAAGAAAGAAAGAAAGAAAGAAAGAGAGAGAGAGAGAAAGAAAGAAAGAAAGAAAGAAAGAAAGAAAGAAAGAAAGAAAGAAAGAAAGAAAGAAAGAAAGAAAGAAAGAGTTAGTTTGTCCTCTGAGTAAAGCAGGTTCTAACTTGTCACAGTCACTCATGACTACAGCTTTTGACAGCCTACTGACTTTCACATTAGCACTGGCAGAGCTGCTTTCAAAAGGAACTTTTTCATACCTGCAGTATAAACACTTCCAAATAAAAGCAGTATCTGGGCTTTGTCTCTGGGCTATCTACATGCATAAACATCTGCTTGAAAATCTGAATATTACCTGCTATGGGAGTAACATAAGATAACTAATTGCCACTTCACAATTTGAGTACACTTTCTAAGCACAGGTAATACATTTTTAAATCCTAGTTGAAGTGCTGTAAAAGGAATACATGCCACAAACTTCTTTATCTATAGTGTTAATATAGATATATATATGTATATAACTCAGAGTGTCTGAGCAAGGGGATTGTTAATGTAGATGGAGCTGCATTAGTAAGAGCACTGGTAGTCAGGGTTTTCATGGAATCATAGAATCATAAAACTACAGAACCATAGAATCATAGAATCATAGAATAGCCAGGGCTGGAAGGTGTGCCTTAGAGACCATCCAGTTACAACCACCATGATGTGGACAAGGGCACCTTTCACAGGACCAGCTTGCTCAGAGCTCCATCCAGCCTGGCCTTGAACACTTCCAGGGATGGGACACCCGTAAGTGGTACCAATTTTTTTCCTTCTCTTGTTCAGGGAAAAAACTGAGCTGCCATGGGCTGTTCACAGGTCTGGCCAAATTGTCACATAGGAGTGGGGAAAGCTGAGAGTCTGGTAACCAAGCTTAAAGCCCCAGATCCAAGCAGCTGTATATTGCAATTGTTTGAAAATACTCCTTAAATACTGCCATCACCCTGTGCATCAGTAATTGAAACCCCTATGAACTTATCATAAAGGGGTTAAAATTCAGCACATGCCTGATGCTTCCATATTTTGGGCATGTTACTGGTGAACTTAACCTGCTGGTTCACATGAACTGGGGTGTTCTGTTTGGTAGCAGTCCTAAGGGACCCTATGGGATCAAACAGCAAAAGCAAGAACAGAGGGCATGAATAAGGGTGGCAGTAGCAAGGAGGAAGCCTTTTGTAGTGGTCTCATGCCAATTGTGTGTGCTCTAGCAGGAGCTTGCTGTGGCTATTGTTTCAGGGCAAGATGTGCCAGGGTGGGTAAGGTTGGTACTGTATGAGGCCATCTAATTGGAAAACTCGTGCAGCCAGGATGTCAGGTCTTCAGAGTCCAGAAGTCAAGAGTGAGAGAGAATTTGGAAGGCTGGAAAGTCATCTCTGTCCCCTCTCTCATTCTAAAAACTGCTAAAAAGAAGGAAGGATAAAATTAAGGCCGAGGGCTAAAAATATACCAGTGACTTATTCCTTGATATAAAAGCTCTAAATTTACTGTTTTGCAACAGACTGTTGCAATAATAGGCACTTTTTCCTAAATTTACTATCTTTCACTTAGCCACCAACTTATCCATTGTGTATCATCAGAAGGGCTGCCAAAGCATATTTTCAAAGAGGTTGGTAAAACTCTGATGGCTTTTAGACAGATTCACATGCTACAGAAACCAGCCCAGAGCTTTAAGCTATCACTGCCTGCAAAAGCAACCTTGTCTGTGTAGTTTCTTAAATATTGAGACAGAATATTTGGCAGCATCTCTAGATTTCACCTCCAGTTTTAGAAACCAGTTTCTATTCACTGCTCCACCTTCATCCACAAGAGCAGGTGATAGCCTGGCTCACGAATTCAGAGGTGCATTTTTAAGCAGGCACTTAGTGAATTTGGAGCAAAATGGGGATAAATACAAGGTGACATTGGAAATAGACACTTTTGAGGCAGACCATGTGCATTCAAATACAGCTTTTGTTGCCCATTATAAAACTGAAACATCAACAAGAATTTTAAATGCAAGCTGATAGTCTCCATTCCCTTGAAATTGTTTTGAGTTCTTACATTTCATTATTTTTACCCTTCTTTTTTATTTTCATGTAAAAATATAAAACTGTACAGAATGCTGATGAGTCCACCTTCTATTATTTACAATCATGTTATTATCTTTTATTGAACTTCAATCTAAGAATTAAAGATTCTGGAATGTTTTATAAAATATATATAAAATAATTACTGGAAAAGCCAAAAGCTGTCAATTAAATATGAAGGTTTTAAACATTAGTTTTAAACTTAAGTAGTTAAAACGGAACCATTCAGGTTTGCAGCATTTCTTAAAGCAAAATTACTTAGAAATAGTATCAATTTAAGAATCCTAGCACTAGCCATACATTCATAAAATCCTGGTTCATCTTTTTTCACACTGATGTGCAACTCTCTTAGTGGGAATACATGTAATTTATTCCTAGAGGGAAAGATTTTTTTTTTTTAGAATCTCAGATTAATAGAATGATGGAATGGTTAAGGTTCAAAGGGACCCTAAAGATCATTCAGTTTCAAACCCACTGCCATGGGCCACCCCCTAGACCAGGTGGCTTAAGGCCCCATCCAACCTGGCCTTTTCAGGGATGGGGTATTGACAACCTCTCAACAGGGCAACCTGTTCTAGCGCTTCACCATCTTCTGAGTAAAGAATTTCTTCCTGACATGTAATCTAAACATCTGAAATCTTTCTGTTTAAAACCACTGCCCCACATCCTGTCACTATCTGCCCATATGAAAAAGTCCCAGTCCCTCGTTTTTACAAGCCCTCTTTAGGTACTGAAAGGTGCAACATTGTCCCCCCAAAGCTTTCTGTTCTCCAAGCTGAACAACATCTGAGTCCCTCAGCCTGTCTTCGTAGGAGAAGTTCTGGAGCTCTTTGCTTGTCTTCGTGACCTCCCTTGAACTGCTCCAACAGGTCCCTGTCTTTCTTGTGCTGGGGCCCCAGAGCTGGGTGCAGCCCTGCAGGTGGGGTCTCACAAAGACAGAGCTGAGGGGTAGAATAACCTCCCTTCATCTTCTTTTGACACATTTGGGAAGTTTTATTTCTGGGCTGTGAGCACACACTACTGTCTGATGTGCATTTTGTTTTTTACATGCCTCAGCACACCTCTGAGAGGGATCTATTCCAACCTTTCCCAGGCACACAGCTGAGGCTCACTGGTCTGTAGTTCCCCACATCTTTCTTTCTCTCTTTTTTTAAAACTGGAAGTGATGCTTCTCTTTTTGCAGTCATCAGTGACTTCACCTATCTACCATGACTTTTCAAATACAATGGAGAGTGGTTTGGCAAGAATGGAGAGTGACTTGGCAAGATCAGCCAGTTGTGCCAGGATCCAGGAGTGCGTCCAATTAGATTCCATACACCTGTGGCTATTCAGCTTTGCAGTGTGATTCTGAAGGCAGCTCTTCACAATCTGACCCATCTTTAACACTGAGCACAACACCCCTCCTTCCCAGCCTATCTCTTCTGAAAAGCTTGTGGCCCTCAGCTGCTGTGCTCCAGTCATGTAACTCATGTCCCATGTTTCTGTGATAGCAATTAGGTCATAGTTTTCTAATTGCACCGTTTCCAACTCCTCTGGTTTGTTACCTGTGCTGCACGAATTGGTGTAGGGGCACTACAGCTGGGCTATCCACCTTTTCATCTTCTGGGAAGAGCCCTCTAATTCCTTTGGGATGATTTACAGGTATTTCTCTGCTGTTCCCTACAGTGCTGTTACTCAAAGTTCCTTCAGTGAAAGTAACACCCAGCAGAGCATCTCCTCTCCATGCTGAATCTAGTTTAAAGCCCTGTTAACAAGCCCCGCCACCTTGTCAAGGTGCACGCCATCTGCTGTCAGTATTCCCAAAGGCATATCCCTGGTCATAGAACCTGAATACCTGAGCATGGCACCAGTCTCCGCCAGTCCTCCTCCCTATCCACTCATCTCACTCTGCTTCAGTTCCAGTCCCTTCCAGGAGGACAGAAGAGAATTTTAAATGTGCTCCCGGTTCTTTCAAGGTCTTTCCAAGTGACATGAAGTCGCTTTTGGTATTTCATGATGTCTTTGTCACGGCATCATTCAATCCTACATGAAAGAGTAGGAGCAGATGATAGTCCTCAGCTTTTACGAGTTTTGGAAGCCTCTTTGTGACATCCCAAACACGAGGCACCGATAGGCATGAAACCCCTCTGGGAGGTTGTCTGGATGCCAAATGGTTTCTTCTCTGCCTCTCAGTGAAGAGTCACAAATAGCTAACCCCCTCCATGATTTTTTGGTGGTGCTTGTTCTAACACAGCTGACTGATTGTACTAATCTAGTAGAATTCTCCTCTGCTTGATCTTGACTACTGTAGTGATAGGGTAAAAAGTAAGGAATGTTTCTCCATTTCCTCTTGGAAGAGGATTGCAAGGTAAAGTTTTTCACTGCCTCTCCTAAAAACTTTAGAAAGAGCTTTATTTTAGAAAATTAAGTACCCTATTTGCAGGTCCTTGGAAGAATATTGTATCTGATACATCAGATGAGCAAGCAGCCAATTTTTGATACATTAGCCAATCAGGCAATCAAATTTTTGATACATCAGGCAAACCTCACATAGATACGAGAGACTATGAAGTGTAAGTGAGCAAAGCTGAAGCTCTCCACCGAGGTGCTGCTGCTGCGAGGTGGATGTGACAGTGCCACTCTGAAGACACTCTAAAAGCAGGCGCACCAGCTGCCATAGGGGCTGCGAAACTAAAAAGTTGTAGGAGTCTTTGCTGTCTGTGAAGCTGTGTGCTGTCCTGGCTGCTCCTGAGAGTCTTTTTGTGTCCCACTCTGCTGGTTCTGCTGCCCTGGCTCTGCTGGGAGCTCTCGGAGGGACTTCACCAGGGACAGACCCATCCACCCGATGCGGATTTTACTCATCTGTAGGCCAGCGCTGGACCCATGGTGTTATCCCCTTTCCTGTTTCTAGTAGTTATTCATGGCATTTTGCTACTCTTCTACTTCTCTTTCCTTCTTTTTCCTCTTTTATGAAAAAAATAAGCTTTAATTGTCTGTTGGAACCCAACATTTAACCTTGTTTGTGTTCTAATCTCACTTTCAGGTGTGTTTAGACCTTAGTTCCTTCCCGCAGTTGGGGATCAAGGCAAAACGTGCCTCTCTTCACCTTAAGTGAGAATGTGATACCAGGCATCAATCTCCTGCTCAGATTGAGCAATAATAATATTTATTCTTCTCATTAAGCAATCCTTGCCTTCCCTGATCTTCCTTAAAGAATGCCATAGTGCATGTAGTGTTCTCAATTAATATGAAGACTCCTGGACAGAAGAGTTTCAAAAAGAGCAGGAGCTGCTTCTCGTGAGGCAGACAGTATGGAACACATTTTATTCTCAGAAAACTGAAGCACAGCAAAATTTTAAAAGGGGATAAAATCAAATTTTGAATTACGGATTTTAACACTAGACAAGACTGGACAGAAGCTTTGGCTTTGTCAAATCCGACCTTTTTATTTATTTACAGGAATAAGGCTAAATTATTTTCTTCACCTGAAATCATTGGGATAGTTTTGGTTACAGTGCTATTTGTCTCTTGTTTTTACCCTAAAAGCTTTTTCAATGTAAACTATAAATTTCACTACATCTCAGTGCCTCTAATTATTGGGTTTCTGCATTGGATTTTATTTTTTCAAGAACACATATCATATAGTCGACATTATGTCTGTCAACTAGACAGTAAGTACAAGTTAATAAATATTTTTTGAAAATTGATAAATCCAGGGTTGTGATTAGAGAGAGACTGGGAGGTAAATATACAGTTACCTGGCAGCAAACATATAATCAAGCCCACCTGGAGTCCTGGGAAGAACAGAACCAATACATATCTGTCAAATCCAGACAGCTGGTAAAATCTGGCGATTCTGAGTTTTTTACTGCTTCTTTAAGAAAGATGGACTTTTTCATTGCAGAAAAACATCATTCCATTTCAAACATAACTCTTTGTCATATTGTGGCAGAAATTACAGTAAAGTTATTATTTATTATGTTATATATTTATTAGTTATTACAAGTATTATGCTTAGTGAAGTGCTAAAAGCCAAGATCCGTTGTAATAATAGCCTCAAACATAGCAGAAGCATAATACTGCATATAGAGCCATCCAGACTCAAATCATTCTCCTGGCCACTACTGCTAAAGCAGACTGAAACAAAACCCTATCTAATGACTTTCTGCCTTAATTCTGGTTCTGAATTTTGTGGCTTTGATCGCTACAGAAGTGTTGCTGCAAATGATTGTGCTAAATCCTTATTTCTATCTTTCTCCCTCTTTTCTGTCTAATAAATCACTATAAAATTTTATTTACTGGATATATGATTCCTCTACATGCAAGAAATATATTTGGGTTTCACGTCTTCAAATCATAAAGAATGGCAAAAACCCAGTTACAATTTTACATAAATATATTTAAAGAGTAAGCTATCATACTTTATGTCTGAATCATTATTTAAAGAAAGAATCCAATTTAAGAAATGACTGTGGCAACTGGGAAAAAACAAAAAGTGTGGGTAAAAAGTCCTGTACATGCTATTTGTTATTTACATTTTTTTCTATGTAGTCTATTTAAAAAAAAAAATATATAGCTAATAAGCCTTCCAAACAGCAGCTTATTTGAAGAAATAATAATTCTTCTGTCATGAAAATAATTTTTTTCTTCTTAAGAATTGGAGCTGGTGTGAATCCAGGCTATGCTTAGTCATTCCCAAGTCCTGCCCTATTCCTTATGACTAGTGCTTAAGCGACTGTTCTGAAAGCACTGCAGTGGTGGGTGAAGCTGGCTCACTGCGTGCTGCCTCGGTGCAGGAGCAGGGACACTGCCTGCTCGCACAAGTGAATGGGGCTGCCAGCTCCCTGTGCAGGGAGAGCAATGAACAGCAGTGGGAGGGAAAGCAGGACATTCCTGCACTGCTCCTGCTAGAGCTGAAAGCACATCTCTTCGAGTCCTTCATGCATTCAAGTGACCTGTTTGTGGTTCTTAAGCAGGTACGAAAACATTTGCTGGATCAGGCTCAACATGTGTTCCTTATCTGTTTTCATGTAGCCTGAAGATAATATACTTTTCCAGTTTCTATGCTAACCCTTTTGTAGCTAAAACTGATAATCATACCAGGTTCCCTTGCTGGGTTTTCTAGTCTCTTAAGCTTTAGTTTAGTAACATTTTGGCTGATCAATTGGATACAAAATCCTTTATTTTCTGTTTAAATTCCCATTCCAATAAATAAGGCTTTTAGGCTTAAGTCTACATAATTCTCTTTTGAAAGTCTGAGCCAGAGAGCTGAGAACTAAAAAAAAAAAAATCCACCTCAAACCATATTTTCTACTCTGGATGTTTTCAATGTTGTGATCTAAAAAGAATATAATGGGGTTAGAACAAAAGAGGTGGGAGCAGATGTTGCAGTTTGCATAAAAGAGCTTTCTTGGAAAACAAAATAAGGATTTTTAACCTTTAAGCGCCACAGACTTTGCTTAACTAATAGTTTTCATTTAAAAGTCTTAGTGAAACACTAGGGCACCACAACTCTACCCCTAACTAATTTCATATTCTGTACAGATTTTCAAGTTTCATGAGATTCCTTCATACGCTGCAGCCTAACCAAGAAATCCTGAACCAGTTTTAGTTTTTCTTTATGTTAAGTTGTATTTCTGTATTTTAGTCTCCAGGCCATTACCCTATGTTTGCATAATTGCATTGTATCTTTTCACTCCAAGGCAGATTTAGGAGTTGTTATCCTAGACTCATAGCAATTGCAAGAAAATCCGGTTCCATCTGTTTCTGCCAACGTATGGAAATTGAACAAGAGTATCGACATAAAACGGCACTTGCTCAATATCAAGTGTGTGCCAGCTATTGTGTTTGTTATAGAAACTTGTGGTCAAGCAGGCTGAGAGAAGCCAGTAAGCTTCCTGTCTGGTAGGAAATCAGGGTGCAGGTCTTGTTCATGCCAGTCTGTCAATCGTCAGTTAACTAGATTTTGGCTATTTCCATCACTTACAGATAATGTGCTGCTGAAAAAGGTAGGGTTCGCCCTACAGTGTTTAATAGGAGGAAATATTTTCACTGCATCAAAAGACTGATAACGTTTGGTTGGGAAAATCAGCATTTAACCTGGAGAAGGATAAAGAATATGTAGAATGTAACCTCTGGGCTACAAGGGGAGGAAGATTACTGTTTTATCCACTGTTGAATAACGACTATCCACTGTTAAATAACAAATATTTTTTATTCCTAATTAAGTCATCACATACCTTTGAGAAGTTACAGGGGTTGCACTACACTACCTCTATCCAGTTTTGCAACAGATTAGATAAGTGTAAATATATTTAAAATACACATGAGAAGAAAGAAATTAGTTGTCTCCCAAGTGCCCCAGAACACAAACTTCCCTCAGTATGATCAATTCGAAACAAAAATTTTCCACTATGCCCACCTGAGGACCGTCCCTTTCATGTGCTGCCTGCCTGTGTGATTGCCCATTAGACAACTTTCAAGTTGTCTGAGCTTTGCTGTGCAGAAATGTCAGAAATTATTTTGGGGTTTCTTCCCTGCACCAGCTATCCTAGAGGTTTTAAGTCCAAGGACTTTGGAATAGGAAGAATAGTGTTCAGGAAAAATTATGCATTCCTGAAGGATGTGGAGTAACATTCTCAAACAATCAAATGAGGATGGTTTAAAAAGCTGTCTCTCTGTAAGTGGACTCCACTTTTTTCCTGACAAGATATGAGCTGATCATGCATGCACATACTTCTAGTTTATTTTAAACACAGGTAAAATGCATTTTTTTTCAGACTAGCATGAGCTATATGGGTAATTTTCAAGCATTTAGTTAATTTTCCTTTGAGTCTATTCCTCTTCCCTACCTTTGCAGCAGTACTGGGAATGTTTTTCCTAGTTGTGATAGCTAGGAGGCTGGCCAGGGAATGTGCTGTCTAGTGAAATTTACAACATAGTTACTTATTCATGTCTGCTTTTCTAAGATGCCTAAATAGTTTAGAAAAAGTCATGACAACAATGCGAGGAAGACAGAAGTGTCTGTCTTATGAAAGACATTATTTTCCTTCTCCTCACGTGTATTTGTGTATCATCTCCCATCAGGTGAGCAGTAGAGCTGTTGGAGCTGCGAGAGCAGAGCAGAGCAGGGTGCGTGGTGCAGCAGGCAGGAGTGGCCTGGAGGCGGTGTCCCAGCAGGGACTGCCTGGGGTGGCTCTGCCAGCCCTGTGTCGGTGGCACTCCTGCACACCTCTGCATTGCAGTGCCATTCATGCACTCGCTAACCTGAGGGCAGGGTCCTCCCTAAACCGTCCCCATTTTCCTCTCCCACTTTTCTTCTCTGCTCTCCTAATTGTGATAAAAAGCCCGTGGCTATAAGAACACTTAACTGTAACACAATTTTCATAGCTCGAGTTACGTGTTAAGTAAGTGTTTTATATACTCTGTTTGTGAAAGACTAGACAAGCTCTTTGCAGGAAGTTAAAGCCCAGACCATAATCATCTTCCATCTCTGCCCTGTGATTTAATTTAACACCGATTATCAAGTGTTTTACTTTTACAACTTCTTGTGGTGTTTAGCTGACAGAAGTGTGTATTCATCACTAGGAGCTCAGGAATTAGACAAACCTAGCATACTGGATTACATATCACAGCATAAAGCTGCTTTTAAGATGTTACTGCCTTCACAAAGAGGAAAAAAAGGGCTAGGAGACTAAATTCAATGAAAATTCAGCATCACATTATCTGGGTTTCATCTCCTTCCAACTTCTCACCCTGTTTTTCTTCTCAAATATGGGGGTACTGCAAAGGAATATTAAAGGAACTTTTTCTCAGAAATCCATCGCCTCTGATAATTTTAGATTCAGGTTTTTACGTTTGTACAAGCTCCAAAGCTCCAAGCCTCTTCACCATCTCCCCACAAATGTTAGGTACTCTCTAAAGGAAAAAGAGGCATTTTCTTGGCCTTGGTGAGCTTAAAGATGAGAAATATAAACACAAAAAAATATTAAAAAACGTGGGAGAACGGAAGGAATGTGCTCCAGGAGAGAAGTGAAATTATCGTAATGAATTCCTAGCCTCACAGCTGGTCTGAGCAGTTTTTCTTTTTTTCTAGTCATGTTTAAAAGGGACAAATTACATCCTTGCTTTCCTACACTCCACATAAAAGTCAGCCTTCCTGCTTGCCTTACACTGGTGTCAAGCTTCACACTTGCACACCCACTTCCTTGCCCTGTCTTCTTAGGGCTTTCTGTTCCTTCCTTATTTTCCATACGGATGAAGCAGTTAAAAAAGGTGTTGATGGACAAGTAGAAGACACGGACCCTCAAAAGAGGCTGAAACAAGTGGCTTTGCTCTCTCGGCACAGCTCATGTTTCACTCCATGGCTCCATTTGCCTGAGCGAAGCCGCGCCAGCTCAGACCAGCACCTGTCCCTCTCCGTGTCTGCCACCACTGTGCCTGCCAGCCAGCAGCACATGCAAGTGGATCCAGCAGCATCTATGGCATCTGTGACAAATGACACATGAGGCTCTGCGAGCTGGGCATTTCCCAGTCCCTGGCCAAAGGAGCTGATTCTACTCTGCAATGTCCGCGATACAGCCAAATACGTGTAGGATTGGGCACCTGAAAGATTTTTTTTATGCGATTTTTTCCTTTGCAAAAGCAAACTGTGCTATAGCTGGGAAAATTTATAAGAGCACAAGAGTGAGAGATGAGAAGCAAAAAGAAGAATGCTGGCAGCTTCTTATTAGCTTCACAATATTTGTCTTTTTGTTGTGTTGCCTTTTCAGATTTAGCCTGCATGACCTAGCAGCTGTTTCACTTGGCTCAGGGCATTTATGACTTTATTTTGGACAAATCTTTAACATTTTCACTTGATTTTTCCCAACTCAGCTTTGTGACTCAAAATTTGTTTTAAATTTTACGGTCATTTTTTTCCCTTTCTTACCCTTCTTACAGCTGTAGGCTCTGGAACCCAACAACTGTGGTGTTCCTCTCTTTGGCCAGCAGCCTGTTTTATAAGGTAAAGACAAAGGAAAGGAGCGCTTTAGGAAGGAAAAGAAAAGTAAGACAAAAACGGAAGGAAGGAAGACAGAATTAAAGATGTGAGAGAGTTCTTTCACTGGATCTACTCAGAACAAGCTAAAACCTAACTATACTTATAACTATATAAATACTGAACTACACAGTAGACTAAAAGTATTCAATAAACATTTACTGTGAATGGAGGCATTAGGAAAGGCTTAGGCCCTGCCTGAATTCCCATGAAATTTATAAATATTTCTTTCATTTGTTCTCCATTTACAATTAGTTGCGGTCAAGCTGATCAAAGACAGAAGAGGCCTGTTGCATGTGAACCAGCATCCCTCACAATGACATTCACAAAGCAGAATGAAATATGAAATATCAGGTTTCCACGGATGTATGAACTTGTAAAAAATCTGAAAGAATAGGAGGTTTTTCACACTGAGTAATGTGAAACATTTGGTGCGGATTGTAGGCCTCTGAAGAGGAAAACTGAGAGCCAAAATCCATCAGGCAATAAAACAGAAGCAGGCAAAAGTTAAAACAACAGCCATTCACTACAATCTATTGATTTAGATATCATGATTGTCTCTGCTATAGCAGTGGCGGATGCTAGCAGGAGCTTCCACTTAAATCATTATCAGGAACAAACCCCAGCACCACAGACCTGAGAGTGGGCTGGAATAATATTTGCTCCAGAAATATATTTTGTCTGTTTCCTCCACCTAAAAAGAGAGGTGAAAAAGCTTTCCACAGCTTGTTCACACTGCTCTCTAAGCACTTCCAGCTAAACAGGTGCTAAGGTTAATTGGGTAAGTAGCCTGAAGCTTCCAGTTTTCAAACGAACTTAAAGTAAATAAATAACCTCAAGTAGATCCAGGAGGATAGACTTGCACAAAGCCTCCGAGCCGGGTGTTACACCACTCGAGGTGCCTAGTTTTATCTCTTTTGCAGACCTGCACTTTTTGGAGAGCAGGGCCCATCAGCCTTTGTGACTAATACAGTGTGCTTTAATTGCTTCTTATGTCTTTCACAGCTGTCAGCCCCTAATGGGGTCAGGGTCGGCAGGGGAGGGACACTCAGAGGGTTTGTATCCCTTCACCTCCTGAAGTACTCCCAGGCTGGAGAGGGACTTCACCCCATATGGCATTTGGGAAACCTGTGGCTCTCCCTGAAATTAGATGTGCGCCTGCTTCACCCCAGAAGTCATTCACCCCATTTAGAATCACCCCTTTTGGCTATTGGGAAAGGATGGACAAGTGGAGACAGTGTCCTTAGTGCTGTCCCTGACCCAAGAGGCTCTAATTGCTTCTCAAATTGTGTGAAATTTGTTTATGATATTAACCAGCATCAAGCAACAGGGGAGAATGCAAAAATAGATTGTTTCACAATGTTTTGAGAAAGACTTAGGAGGATTAAAGGTTAACAGGAGCCTTCTAGCATAAACAGAGCAGACACTTCATGCTGTTTGTGGTATAAACCCCATTACATTTCAGTCTGTACCATAAAATGTCTAAAGAGAGGTAGTAGTAGCTAGGGCAAACAACAGGAGGCATAAAAATGCTGGGGATGTCCTGTGCAATGACAGGCCTTCATGGAAAGTTGAGTACTTCCAAAAAGGGACTGTACAAGAAGACTTTTGAGAATACAAACTCTTTCATTTTTTTTCCCCTCAAACCAAAAATTACATCTCTTCTCAGGTGTGATGTAAAAGCAGGTCAGAGAATGTATAGCTTGCAGTTCACAGTACTGTCAATGCAGACATACAGAGAACTTTTGGGGCCCCAAAAGTTCTAAGCTATTACAAAAAGTATATTTATTTTGTTAAAATGACAAAATTGGGTTTTTCCTTATCAAACGTCCTCTCAACACCCACAAGAACTAGAAATATTCTGTTTTATAGGGAAGCTGAGACTCTAGTTTAATCATGTCTCCAAGGTCTGAGACTTTGAGGAGAATGTCCACTGCCAGATGACAATAAATCCCTTAGAGAGAAGAGCACTGGATGGTGACTTGCATTTACTTGCTTGGGCTAGACAGTGCTGTGCTCTGGACAGGTAGCAGTGTGGCCAGCTTCAGCCCACTGTAGGAACCCCAGAAAATCCTCTCCTGTTGTATCTCTCTGGTTCTTGAAATTTGCTCAGGCAATCTGGGCAGGCTGGATCATGGCCCAAGGCCAGTGGTGTGAGGTTCAACAAGGCCAGTGCTGGGTCCTGCCCTTGGGTCACAACAACCCCAGGCAGTGCCACAGGCTGGGGCAGAGTGGCTGCAAAGCTGCCCTCAGGAAAAGGACCTGGGGGTGCTGGTGACAGCAGCTGAACATGAGCCAGCAGTGCCCAGGTGGCCAAGAAGGCCAATGGCATCCTGGCCTGCTCCAGCAATAGTGTGGCCAGCAGGAGCAGGGCAGGGATTGTCCTGCTGTACTTGGCACTGGTGAGGCCACACCTATTCAGTTTTAAGCCCTTTATTCCAAGGAAGACATTGAGGTGAATACCTTTAAGATCTAGTCACTTCGGCTGGAAAATAACAAGAGTTTTTCAAATGAGCAGATGAAGAATTCTCTTTGTCCAAATGTAGCTTATATTTGCTAAGATTCAGACTTCACATATTCTATTTATGCTATCAAACAAAAAGATAAGTACACACATGCGCACACAGAAAGTTCACCATTCCTTAGACGCTTCCATGAAAGTGACATCTGTCTCCAAATTAGCACTAAACAAAATCAGAAGCTATGGCAAGCACACATTCCTCAGCACAGATGCACCTCTTCAAGGTTTTTTGCTTATTTACTTGCCAGTAACATACTCTACAGAAGAGATTTCTGGGAAAAATGCACTGTCCCTCCCCTCATGGGTGAATCTCAGGGCTTTACTTTCAATTGATTTATTGGAGGGAAAAATGAGAGAAGCAAAGTAATATTCAATGAAAGGTTGTTTCTGTCATTAGTCTGAAAGTCACTCTCACACTTTTTAAGTAACTAGTTAAGATGATCCTTGTACAATCCTGCAGCGGCTGCAGGAATATATGGCTTAAGTTTCTACCCGTTTTGTTTTGGTCCAGCTAACTGCTCAGCTAGAACTTTCCAGAAGAGTTTAGCCTCCTCACACGATATGTTGTGGACTGTATCAAAATACCCTACTATATTCTTTTTTAAAAAACAGTGTTTCCATTTTTATTGGCCAGCATGCTTCAACATTTGTTTTTGCTCAAGTCCATTGTAAAAGTGTATATATATGTATATATATCTCAGAACTTTTTTTATGGTGAGATAGTGCACATAATTCCTTTCATAAGCCTGCGTTATCATGAGTCATAAAGGTTCAAGAAATAAACAAGACATGGCAATTTTGCCCTCATTATCTTCACACACTGCTCCTGCCAGTAGAGGAAGGCAGCAGAGATGTGCTGGACTCAGTTAATGAGCAAAGACGAGTCTCTTAGGTCATGGATGAACAGCAGATGAAAAATGGACACCTCTGCCACCCAAATCACACATTCACAGTAGCAGTCCTGGCCAGCCCCAGGTTAAAAGACTGTAATCTTTCACTCCTTTGGAGAAGAGGTCCTCTGTAGTACATGAATATCTGCCGTCAAAATGCAGCTTGGAATTGAAAACACAGGTAATAGATAGAGGCAAAAGAAACAGAGATGCAGTGGCATTAAGAAGGGTGACTATTTTGAAAGTCAGATAATTTTTTACCTTCATTTTATAAATGCAGTCTCTTCATAATGTTCCAACATGTCATTTCCTGTGTATTTATAGTCTGTGGTCTTCATGGTCTTTGGGGGTTTAGATACCTTGAGGCCTCTCCTCTCATTTTCCCATGCTTGCAAGGGAGACACAACAAGGTTTACAGACCTTCTTGTCAAGAAAACACTGTCCCACATACATTTTTTCAGGTTTGGATTACAAATTTACTTTGTTTTTAAGCTTACCTTTCTCTGAGGGGCCTTATCAGTCTCTCTTTGGTTCCCATTGTCTTAACTTGGTCTGCCAGGGTGTGTCTGCACTGTGCAGTTCTGATTGTGAAGAAGTAGATAGAGAATCTGATTTTAAGTTGTTATTTTCACACTTTACGGTGTGTCCCTTTTACTTCATTGACTGCTTTGAGACCCGGAGCTATCTGACATGTTTCTGCACCACAGAGCCCTGGGCAGGAAACATACAGCTTAGGTTAGCTGCTTTCAGTCTGCAGTTTCCCAGACCACTGGTTATTCATGGCATGTAGCTGAGGAAAGCAAGCTCACATAGAACACAATACACAAATGTGTCTGCATCTGCAGTGAAAATGTCCTGGAGGGCCACCAAACCCATCAGCTCTTTTAGCCAGGAGGAGCAGCTCAGTGGACACTGGCAGGACAGTGCAGGCCCTTGCAGTCAGGGCAGTAATGGCTTTATTTCCTTCTTCAAATCACACTGCAACAGTTGTTTGTATTTTACTTGTCTTTCTGCTTCTAAAGAATGTCATTAGGATGCCTTCCCCCCCACCAAGGGTACTGTAAAACAAAAAATTGTTTTCTAAATACTGCTTGTCTATTGATAGTATGTATTGAAAATATGCACTGGCTTAAAGAGGATCTGGGGTTAAACTTGACAGGAACATTTTTACCTTTATGATTAGATCACAACAGATTGCTGAACAAATCATTGTGGCCCTATTTCCAGAAAAAGTTACGACAGAGCTTTGCTCCTGCTGCTATCATAAAGACTGCACCAGTAATTCTATTACAATCTTTATTTTCGAGGGTTTTTAACTGAACCACAACAATTCACTATACCCTGAAAGTTGTCATTTCATGGTGTTCACACCATGAAGGAATCTGTTTCAGCATAAACTCTGAAAAATAGTAGCACAAACTATTTTGAAGGTGGAAAGAAAGCTGGTTGAAGGCAGTGGTTTTGTTTAATATACGGAAAACAAAATCAAAGGAACATTTTCTTTTGTTTTTAAGCCAAGATCAGACATGAGGAAAACTATGAAGGAACAACTACAGCTTTCAAAATTACTGTTACAGAGTAATAGCCTCATCCCATAATAGGTCAACATTGAAAACTCCCTTTGGTGGACTTTGTCTGCTACATCTGTACATTTCCAATGGACCATGCTGTCACACAAATAAGAAAGCAGAAGGCATGGGACAAAGCTCTTAAGTGATGTGTATTGATAATTGTAAACTAGTATAAAAAAGATAGCCCCTGTGGAGCTCAAGCAACACCAGATTACTTACAGGGTCTAGTTTCTATAGGAATCACCTGTTCATTTGTTGAATCAATTGCTCATTGCAGACACAGCTGGGTTGACCAGAAAATGTTTTTGAAGGTATGTCTAAACTCCAGTCATCTGCAGACTTCAATTTCTACTGGCTTCTTTGTAACAGAATGTGTTCTTACTTACTTATATCTGCTTCTATTCCAGCAATTCGTCTTACTTGTCTATCCTGAGCCATTCTCAAAGCAGGACCCTTTTTTTAACTGTTTGTACAGCACCTAGCGCAGTAAAATGCTATTTTTACCTGGGTCCTCTGAACTTTGTAGTATTACAGGTAGTAGGAGTTGCAGTGAATAATAGGAAGCTCTGTTACTTCACTCGTTCACTTCCATACGAAAAAGCTGATCCCTCAAGCCTAGAGTTGAGCCTGCAATAGATCTGCAAAGTATGAGTTTGAATCCGTGCTTTCCATATTGTATCTCATGAGCTTGGCTCCAGGGTTTTGGTTACAGCCCATCTTTATTACTGAACCATTTTTCTTCCTTCCTCTGAAACATCCTCCCTACACCAAACAAGATTACCTGGGATTGTGAGTATAATTCATATTATTGCACATACTTTTTCTGCTTTAATTTTATCTCCAAAATATATTAAATCTGCATTTATTAAATGGAGTTACTCTTCCAGCCTGCAGGCATCAGCAGAGTATCTTGAAAGATGTAACAATGAGGTCTATGATTAAAACCTTTTTTGGAAAACATGAACAAATGATAACCAGTTGTGATAGTTTTCCATATTTTTATAATATCTAAAAATATGTTCAAATATCCAAAAATGATCCTGTGATTTGATTTATTCACAAGTCCCCTGAAGTGTTTAATAAGTACAATATGGTACAACTAAAATCATGCTTAATATTACTATTAGCTTGGTAATGCTCCAGGATGAAATCATACTTTTTGGGTTATAAATATACATTTTTATTGTTGATTTTATGCTGCATTTTGAAATACTGCTTCTCTGCTTTCATATTTTCAGTGCTGTATTACAGTACCATAAATCAGCCTAGCAGTAAAGGAATTCTAATTGGTATCAGGTGATTTTTTTTAAAAAGTAGAGGAAAAGTTAAACTTATATCCTTTTGAATGAAGATAAATTCTCCCGAAGCTCTTTAAAAAATCAGATGTGTCTAGAATGATCTAATTTATCTCTTTTTTGAAATACTAATCAGATAAAAGTATGCACGGTGCACATCAAAGTATATGTATGAACTCAAAACCATCATAAAAGATACCTCTAGATGTCTAACCAAAAGCAGAGAATTCTTACCATGGTATTTTTTCATTCTCTGTCTATGTTGTTTCAATTTTTCCATCCCACTAACTATGCAAGCTTGAGCTTCTGTTCTGCCTCCATCTCATTCAAGCATTTCAATGGTCTTTCAAAGAAAAACAAAACAAAAACCAAAACCAAAACCAAACAAAGCAAAAATAACCCAAAAACAAACCAAAAAAACACCACCTAATGACACTACAGCAATATATTCCCCATGTCTCAGCACCTATGTAGAGCCAACTTGATCCTTAAACCATGAATTCTTTCTGTGAAAGACTTGCCTAAAAATAGCCCCTATATCCATCTGTACTTGTCCAATGCAGAAGTCAGTCTAGCAAGTCACAATCAACTATGCAGTATGTGCCAAGTGCTGGCATTTATCCCAAAAAGTAGAACTCTGTGGGAGGGTGAGGAAAACGGCATTAAATTAATAGCTTTGGTATAAAATGCCAGAAAACACACTGTATATAGGATATTTCTAAACAAGATTATGGACTTCCCTTTTCCTTAGAATTACACAAAAGAATCCCTAGAAAACATTGGTTTTCAAGGAAAAAAAGTACAACAGTCATAAGAAATTATCATGCAGATTTAATTATTGTGTGCTGATTTGGTAAAGATCAAGAAAACAGGATAGGGAAGGCATGAGGTGGAGTTAGGAAGTATGAACAGAGTCCATGCCATAATTCATGTGAGCCATGAACCTGAACTGGAGGCCAACTTTGGCTCTTCCATTAGTGCTTCTGCAGCCCCTCCAGAAAGAGAAGCACTTTTAGGCTTTTAGAGCATTCAGAGAGCAGCCTCAGAGGTTGTGGTGGAATCCTGCAGTTTTTAATCTGAGCTTTTGGGCAATGTGGTATGTTTTCATAGCCCTTAAATGTTCCTGGTATTTTTTTCCTTTCCGGGGAAAGCAGAAACACCACAATGTACTTCCTGATGTTTCCAATAGGAAAGAAATATGCAAAAGAGATAGTCCTCCTACTTTCCCAGACATCCCTACAATCTTTAAATTAATGGCATTTGGGAGGAAAATTAATGGGATTAATTATTCAATACTGTGCACCATATGGAGTTAAGGTTTTTTAAATTTTTCATTGACTGAATTGCTTTAAATTCAGAAGCTGCTAAAAACAATAGGTTGACAGAGCAGCCCTGTCTTGAAGGCCAGAAGTAAGATTAAAACTGAAATAGATCCAAATAAAAATCATGTTAAGCAGATATTCAGCAGAAAGGCATCTCAGTAAAGATGAAACAAGCAAAAGACTATATATACACACCTTGCACAGCTGCTCAGGGTCATATGAAAACCAGATGGAGGAAATCAAGAGGAAAATGAGGTTGAACAGGGACATATTTGGGAAGATAAAAGATAGTCACCCTTCTTTGGGCCACAGAAAGTCTACAGCACTGAAATGACAAAATATATGATTTGGAGGTAAAATCTAACACCAACAGAATGGAATGTATGCATTTTTACATCCTCTGAGCTTTTGATCCATGAAGGAGAGTGGATTCCTCTCGAAGGACAGTGGAAACAATATGAGATTCATCTGCAGTGAATAGAAATATGAGCCTGGCATAAAATGTCAGGTGGTCCTGTGAAGGCTTCTGCTATTTATGTGATGCTTAGGCTGACATTAGTAACCTCTGCCTAGTTTTCCAGTTGCAGGGGAAGACTGGTGTGACCTGGCTATTGTCCCCTCTTTTCTTTGCAGATTGAAGGACTTCTGCAGGAGGATATTTCTCATCCCATCTCCAATTCTTTTTCCAGTAATGTGGTAATGTAAAATAGTAATTTTGAACTAGAAAATATAAGATGTGGGGGTTTCTTCTGGAATTACAGACATGGGTCAAGGATGCAGCAAGTGATCAGGCAAGCAGACAGCCTTTACTGACCCTTTAGCTCACCTTGGATGCTCTCCAGTGCCCAGTAAGGATGGTTATCTCAACTGACAAGCTCTTGGCAGTATGTCTCTGCATTCCCAGCAGAGCTGGAAAGTCACAGAACATCTCTACCCATGGGTGTTTACTAGCTATTGTGAGAGCATTTACTTATTTTGGATGTTTATAAACTCTTGTTGGAACACAAGGCCTACATGGATTCATCTAAATCCTGATCTTTTTGATCTGGAAAACCTTCAGTAAATGAAAAAAATCTATTTCATCTCTTGCTTCAGAACATTATGTATAGTTTATAACCTCGGAACCCATAGCTTAGATTTAATGGTTATCATATAACATCTGTTTAATTTTAAAATTTATATGGAGGCTTTTTTGGAAATCCCATGGAGTTTTTCGACTTTCTGTCTTCTCTATGCACACAGAGGATGTAGAAAATTAATTTCCTGTGTAAAAATACAAGATGACAGAAGGTCCAAGGTTAAACCTATTTACAAAGAAAATCACTGCCAGTGTTTAGAAAATGCTGCTTTTATTTGAAATATTTGGAGGTGTACCTGGCTTCCCATGTCCTTGTGGTATTTAAGCATATAAGGCTTTCTGTCCAATAAACTATAGTGAAAAACCTCCTCTGTATTGATTTTTCCCTGATGAATTGTGAACTGTCTACTCATTTGGTGATCCATTTGTTTTAATAAAGAAGACAAACCTGTAGAAGTTTCTTATTTTCCCACCCCTCTGGCCTCTTGTGAAAAGTATTACCATGCTGCAGAGGCCAGCTTTCAATTCAGAGACGAAACCAGATGTCACTGGCTGACATCTACTTCACTACTTTATAGCCAAGTTAGTTTACAGGAGGGTAGGAATGTGGTTCTCCTTTCCGCCTATGGAAAATGAAAGGTGAAGAAACACAAAGCCTGGATGTGGCTGAAGACTATAGCAAAGCATGACTCTTGTTTCTTGTTTCTTCCATTTTTACTGATGCACTGGAGTAAATTAGGAACAAAGATTTGTTATTCTGGAAGATAAGATATGAAAGAAAAGAAGATCTGTTGAAAGAGATCATGAATTCATCATCTCAGTCCCATTTAAGGTGGGAATAATGTCTTTGTATTTCATAAAAGCCAGTGTGAAATGGATCACGTTTTTACTAGCTGCAGCGTCCAGCCAATCTGTTGCGGTACAGAGACCTGTGAAGGCAGCTGACACCTTCACTCCCCACCTCAGAAAAAGGGGGAAGGGCTGAATAGAAGTCCCTGTTATTACCAGGACCACCTGGATGACAGTGAGGAGGAGCAGCTCAGCTCTTGAATAAGGGAGGAAATATACAGGAGGTGATACCCAGGCACCTGACAAGCATTGAGTGTAGTGACGCTGTGACCCACTGTCCGGACATTATCACCATCCTACCCTGCTTCAGCTAGCAGGTTTTGGGCTCCCAAACCCTCTGCACCAATCTGGGAGGACAAGAGCCACTGGCAACCCTGTTCTGCCAGGGACACATGGAACTTGGAGTACTAATGCCAGGTGAAAAGTTTGAAAAAGTTGCAGTTTATTTCCACGTAGCAGACAGCAAGCAAAGAAGCAGCAGGAAGCATTGCATACTCCAGTATGTCTGACCTCATCCAGAGTGGGTAGTTCCTCTTTTTCAGGACACCTCTGGAGACTCTGAAATTGACTGTTGTGTTGGATATTTCCTGTTTTACTGCTCCCTTCTCGAAGGATATTTCTAAGCAAGTTTTCATCTTTGATCAGAAAGGCTTTCAGAAGGTCTGAATTGCCTACAGGACTGCTGAAAATAGCTCTATTGGCAATTATATGACTGCTCATGTTAAAATCCGCAGTGTTGAAACCTGCAAGTAGGCCGGAGATTGCTGTAGCAAAGAACAAACCATGTTTGTATTAGGCACTAACCATAACTTTGCTCATTCAAGGATTTTCTGAATGTCAAGGTACTGTCGTTTCTTACTGATTTCTACTCCAAACACTCGTAGTTTGCAGGCTCAGTTTTCACTAATCTGCACTTTCCTCCCGGGCTTCAGCATTTAGACTGTTAGACCATTACTAGCTGAGGCTCACCCATCAGCTTTTGGGTGGGCTGTAGACCCAGGAAAGTTACCAGCTGGCAAAGCAGTGACACCTTGGAATCAAATACCCTTGCAGTAGAACCAGTGAAGTTTCATTGCTCCAAATAATTATGCAGATATTAACAAATACATTATTTTGCTGAAGAAGTTCAAGACAATACAACACAGTTTGCTCAGCATCACTTTTCTGACAAAGGTGTTAAAAACAATAAAAGCTTATTTTCATCAGTAAAAAGTTTATACAATTTAATGTGAGTAAGAGTCTGTGGAATTCAAAAGTGCTAGTTTTACAGTCCCTTTTTCTGGACAGAACCACTCTTTAATTTGAATTTATTCTAAATTGCTGGTTGTTTGATCTTCTCTTTTCTATAAAATGTCAATTTTTAGGGAAGACCTAAAAATCTAATAAGGGATTACATATAATGCATATTAACTGTCCAGAACCTAAAGAAATAGGCTAAGACAAGGTAAGCTGGCCATGGGTAGGATTTGCTACTTTTCCTCTTCCCCATGTGCTTTCCCATTCTTTCAAACCCTGGCAATTCAGACTATTACTGATTGCAATAAATCATCTCAGCTTCAGCTGTGGCCTGAAAGAAGAAGCAGTAAAATACTTCACAAAATAAAATGTACCTGAATAGCTGAATCTTTGATAGAGGACAGCTTATCCACAGGGAAGGATAAAAAAGGTGTAAAAACTGGAAAACATTTTGCTGCAGAAGAAATATAAAAAAGATGTCAGAGTAGCTAAAGCTGCAGACTGAGTAATGAAGGGAATCCAAGACTAATAGCATTCTATCCACCAACAGAAGTATAGGGCTGCTGAGTAAGACATTTGTATTTAGACACTTTACTCCTCATTTCACTCTTTATCAGCCTGAGGAATCTCACTCTTTGTCTCTAACACGGCTCAATGAAATTGCTCCTTTCTTATATGAAAAATGCATTGGCAACAACCGGGCAGAACAACACACAGGTCACCTGCTTTACAAAGCATTACTCGCTGTTTTGCAAGTGCAAGTGCAGTTTTAAAGGATTATTAAGGCCTTCCATGAAAAGAATGAAAGAAAAGATAAAGTTTCCTTCACCCTTGCTGTGGTATAGAAAATTAGAGGGAAATGCTAAAGCATTGTATGTGCTATCTCATGTAGATAATATTAGCTAATATTTTTTATATAATGTACAGTAGCATACAGATGTCTGGTTGCTACTGATTTTCTTGTACATAAGTCTTCCTATTAATCGTAAAATACAGTGCAATTTTTTTGGCTAATTTATCAACCGTTAGAAACCCCTTTCCCAGATGATTTTTACATGCATTTGGGGTGGCTGTGAAATAAAATAATAGCTTTCTGGTTTGTGTGTAAGGAAGCTTTAGGTCATGTATTATACTATATTACTAAGCTGTAATAGGTAGAAAATACAACATTAGCTTAGGCAGAGAGAACACCAGAACTGCAGTTGAGATTACCACTTAGAGACACAATAGAAAACGTTCTAAATAGAAAATCTCTTTTGAGACATCTACAAGGATAATATTAAAGTGAAAGGGAAGGATCCTGGCAGAACTTATTGAAATCTGGATCTCTTAAAAAGCATGAAATGGTGGTGTTCTTTTCTCTATCTTGGTAACACGAGAGGAACTATAAACACTTCAGTGATCCATCTCTGCTTTTACTCTCTTTTCTCATTTATATGTGTCTCAGTGTCATGTTCAAATGTATTGTGGACCAATACTCCCCACACAATGCATAAACGCATTAAGTTTTCCAGTGTTTAAAAGCATGTGCTTCTAGGTCTCCAGAGAGTCCCTCCAAACCTACACCTGAAGAAGGAGAAGAACATGTGCTGTTCTACTTCTTCACAACAAAGAAGTGACTCCAAGTTTAGGGAATAATACAAAAGTATTGCAAGAATATGCTGGGCAGGCAAAACATTTTCTATTCAAAATTCCCTGTGATTGTAACATGAGGGAAGGCTCCCCAGGAATTTGTGCTTTTTTTTTTTTTTTCTTTTTCAGTGTGCTGGGCCCCTCCAAAAAGATGTATCATATTCACTGCTGAGTTTCATATTTTGCAATCTGCACTAATCACGTGATGTGCAGCTTCTACTATGCCACTTGTTGTGAGGGTTCATTGTAGACCCTCTAATGAGCCTGCCATACTCCTTCAGCATGCACAGCACCGCCTTCTCAATCATGCCTTTCAAGAGATTAAGATTCAGTGATGCAATACAGCCCATGACACAAAGCCTCTTTTCAAACATAAAAGAGCCAATTGTTTTTACAACCTCCAAGCATGCACAATCTTTGCTTTACATGTCCATGCAATAAATGGCCTAAAAGTTTCATATCCTCCTTGCAATATGGAACTTGACCCTTGAAAATCCCTCATGACAATTCAACTAGTAGAACGGAAATCTTTTCCCAATACCCTAAGGATTCTGGCAAAATATTTGTACTATTTCCATGTACACATGCTTCACTACACAGCCCTCCTTGCATATTACAAAAACTAACAACATTTTTGAAGCTATGTATATTCTACCCTGTCCATAAATTATTTCAGCTGCCTCCTGAGTCCTCAGATTAAGCTTTTTTACTCCCAGATTCCTCTGGCAGGAGCTACATTTCAGAGTGTAGCTAAAATCTCTCTTCTTAGGCCAGCGCTCATAGCATTGATACAAATGTCAAGAGATAGGAGACACAAAGAAACTGACCTTTGTAGGCACTGGGAAGTGCTCAAAGATTTCTGCTCCCACTCATTCCAGGCTGCACTTTTATAGCATGGGGCTGACAAGCTGGTGGAGCATCAGGGCACAGCAAGTGGCCAGGGGCAGGGAGCACCTCTGCACAGCTGGCAGCCCTGGTGCAGAAATCTTAACAATTCACAGTCTTGTCTATTTCAGACCTGTCCTCCAGTTTCTGAAGATCACTTTGAATTCTCATCTGGTTCTTTGACAACTTGTTTTACTCAACTTTCCATTGTTTATTAATTGAATGAGAAAGCTATCTGCCCCAAATAGTTTAAAAAGTATTGAAAGTATCTCCAGTTCAGCCAGGACAGATGCAAGTCTTCCGTGGAATAATAATCATCTACATCAAAAGGGGATGGGCAGGCCCTGGCAGGGACTGCAAAAGGGCTGGGGGTTGTACCTTCAGTGCATAAGCAGTGCAAATATCAAAAAGAACTAGTTCCAGGGGAAAAAAATTCGATTGCCCGACCAAAATAGATAATCAGGAGTGTAATCTACTGGATGCACAAATGAATTCTTCTATTCCATGTGACTTTGGTAAGTCTGTAGTGCAGCAGAGGCTTGGCCTCTTCTTCAAGGAGTCATGAGAATGACTAGACAAAAATCATATTCATGGAAATCCTAAAGTGTTTTATTGTTTAGACTGGAGAAGGGAAGACCAGGGAGAGACACTAGTAACAGCTGCATTGAGGATGCCAGAAAAAAAAGAAGGAAAGAAAGTCTTCCCCGTGTCCAATAAGATTTTAAAAAGTAAATTATCCTCATTATCAGCAAGAAAGAATGAGGTCAAACATTAGAAGTTTTTAAGGCCAATAGCAAAAAATGTTGGGAAGTTTTGCCGTGGAGAAAGATTTATACCCAATAGGGGAGCCCGCTAAGGGCTCTGCAAAAAAAGAGATGTTGGCATAGTTATGCTGGGCTGGAGTATGGGAGTGAGCTAGATGACCCCTTTGAGCTGTACTGCCCTGGGCTTCTACAAAGAATCCATATCCTATCCTAAATCTCAAGTGATGTAGATGTTTTAGCAAATATCCCCACCCACCTTGCAATCCCTGATTTAAGAGCACAGAACATTCCTTCCTGACCACCCCACGGGCCCTGAAGAAAAGCCTGTATTTCACAGTGTTGCAGATTTCTCTGTCATCATGTCAGGCCTGCATATGGGCTGAGGTGGGGTAGGGATCTGACCATGCCAGCCCACCACACAGCCCTGGCCCAGCAACTCCCATTCCCAAAACCAAGTTGCCTCAAGTCAGCATATGCCTGTGAAACAAACTGTCAAGGCAGATGAGAAAAAACAGTGGAGCAGAGGTGAGAGATGGGGAGTCAGTGCAAGCTGCAAGAGAAGCCTTGAGGAGAAGCAGCTGCTCCTCCCGTGGTACCTCAGAATTAAATGTGTGGCACTCTTACCCTCGCCCCACATGCCAACATACATTTAGAAGGAGCCTTGCTCCAGCAGGGCTTTTTTCACTGTCCTGTTCTTTCCCCTGCCCCATGCTTTCAACTGCACATGTAGTCACACTCTTTCCTTCTGTTACCAGCCACAGGAAAACTGCCTTCTTGGATTTCTAGAGGTTTTTTACATTGCTCAGTTGTTTTAATATAAAACCACAGCTCCTCTTGTTAGTGAATGCTAGCATTTCAAACTGTAATATAATGTGCCATAAACGACATTCCATGCCATAAAATGTTGCAGAAAGATATACTTTTACTCCTAAAAGCAGTGGCTGGATTCTGCTGAACTGAATTTAGTGGAGATTCAATCAAAACTGAGACGAAAGAAAAGAACAAGATTCCAGGTTCACTGCAGAGTTCACTTGCAGTTTTTCCTGTCCCCGACAATAAGAGGATTACCTTAAATCAAGAGCATCAGTGTCAATGAGAACCAGAAAACTTAATACATAGAAGGACAAGGAGATCAAAGCTTAGCACCTGGAGAATACCACATGCTCTGGATTAATAAAACAATACACTCTGTTACATAAATCTTGAGCTAGGTTATTCATGGACAAACATACAAAAAAGAAATTACTATAGAGCTCAGATAACAGATATTTAATACTGGTGCTCTCTCTATCAGAGAATATCCTCTCACATTATATGAGTGTTGACACAGAGCAGTGAGACATTATTTTGTTTTAAACACTTTTAGTCTAAACTTGACATTACTGTTTTTGGACCTGGATACTGCACATCTGCAAGTCAGCGGAAATACCAAAATCTTGCATGCTCCTTTGATTGTTACATTTAAGGTATCATATATGCTACCAGCTCAGCTGCTGCAAGGCATTAAAGTCCATTACTCCAAGCTTGTAAAGTACTTTGGAAATACTATAGACAAGGATTAGAGAAGATGAGTATTCCACATGGCTTCAGAAGAGATGATAAACAGAGGGTAAAAGCACTGTAGTTAAAGTGATATATTGATTGCATGTGGGGAGAAATAGCAAGAGATCCCTTCTGATGAGTATTTTGTTGAGTGGTTTTGGAATTATATGCTTTTATCAAGAAGTTAGTTTCCGAGATCAGCTTTGTTTACAGTGCCACAGCATAAAAAGTACTGATAGGCTGAAAATTAGGAAACTCAAGGAGTCTGAACTTGGAGCACACCTCTGGTCCTTTGTTGTGGGATGATTTGGAAGTGTTTGGAAGAGAGGAGAAGTTTAGAGGGAAGATAATCCAAATAAGTTTCACAAAGAAATATTACAATCAGCCCACAAGCATAGTGTCCTTTATATGTTATCTAATCACAAAGTGGTCTTTTGGTTTATTGGTTTATCAATGTGGAGGCATATTTTCCCACAGATAGGAGAATAGCATCCAAGCACCACATATGACGTTTTGACCTACAGATAGCACAGAGAGCCACTCATCTGTGCAACATAACCATTGCAGGAGAAAAGCAACTCTTTAATACAGGAAAACATCACAGGACAGGAAAAGAAAAGGAATAAGGGTCCCCCTCTCTAGCTTCCAGAGTCATCCAAGAAAGCTGCCACCTTGGAAACAGTACTCCTGTGCTAGGAAAATCTTCTCCTTTCAACATGTCTGGTTCAAGCTTCATGTGGCATTCAAGGCCTCTGCCAATTTTGTTAATTTTTAGTTGCTGAAGGGCAGGAAATCCCCCTGCTATAATCAGGTATAGTGCCCACATGGCTATTATGGAAGAAAGCAAGTCTTTTATGAGCTTGAGATCCAGTCCATGGAGAGTCATAAAGGCTGACAACGTGTCAATGCAGAAGTTTACACAATGGCATAGATTCGGAACAATCTTATTTCCAAACACTAGCAAAAATATCCCAAAAAATTAATCATCAATCCTTCAATTAAATAGGCATCTAGGAAAATGGTTTTGTTGTGTGTTGTGGTTTAAACCCAGCCAGCAACCAAGTACCTCACAGTCATTGACTCAATCCCCTACCATTAGTATTGGAGAGACAATCAGATGGATGAAAGCTGGAAAACTCGTGGGCCAAGAAACAGTTTAATAAGGAAAGTAAAGGCTGTGCACACAAGCAAAACAAAACAAAGAATAAATTCAGTGCTTCCCATGGGCTGGCAGGTGCTCAGCCTTCTCTAGGAAAGCAGGGCCCCATCGCATGTAACATTGACTTGAGAAGACAAATGACATCACAACAAATGTCCCCCCCCTTTTCCTGCTTCTTTCCCCCACTTTATACACTGAGCTGGGTGCCACATGCTCTGGAATATCCCTTTGGTCAGTTTGGGTCACCTGTCCTGGCTCTGTCTCCTCCCAACCTCCCAAGCACCCCCAGTCCCCTCACCAGTGTGGCAGCACCAAAGCAGAAAAGGCCTTGGCTCTGTGCAAGCCCTGCTCTGCAATAACAAAAACATCTCTGTATTATCAACCCTGTGGTCAGCACAAATCCAAAACACAGCCCCATGCCAGCCACTGTGAGGAAAATTAACTATCTCAGCCCAAATCAGCCCACTGTGGAAGCCTGCTGAGGTGGGGTAAAGTTACCATTGTTTCTTCAGTGCTCTTTAGTACTCTGTTATTTTACATATGTAAACTATGTCCCATGGTTTGGCATTATTAATTTGACACAAAAGACTCGAGAAGACTGTAAGCTGAGGTTGAACCTCCTGAGATCCCTTCCCATCTAGTTTTTCCTGTCATCCTGTGGTCTTACTATGAGTTATTTCTATTAGATGGAGATGGAGGATTAGTAGGACAGAAGGAAAGGAGCAAATTGTTGCTGGTATCTGATTCAGTGACAAAAAAATTTGAACTGAAATTAGACAGCAACTGGACTCTCGGGGGAGGGTCAGAGTTGGTGGACAGAAAGGAAGACAGTAAGTGACAAGCATGAGAAGGACTCAGGCCTGGAGGGCTCTCCAAGACAGCATTGATGGCATGGATATCTTCTTGTAAGTATGGATGCCAAACCATGCTGACACAGGGCAGCAGCAGAGGGAACACTAGAGCTGCCACACCCAACACTACCTGCTCACTTAGACTGGACCTGGTTCTGAGGCCAAACTGCACTCCATCTCACTCTGCTGCCAGCCAACACTCCTCACCAAGAAGGGGCTGGGTTTTACTATTACACCTCTAAGTCTGAGTGGCAATTGTTTGAGCAATGGAGCAAGGCTTTTATTCTACTTAGTGACACAATTTATAGCTTGGTGTTGGAAACAGGGATTGGCCATAGGCAGGTTGCTTCCCAGGCCCTCTCGTAAACCTGTTTCGTCATCCAGGCTGCTCCTGGACTAAGTTTGCCTCTATTTCAATTGCATTTTATATAGTACTGTGAATTCAGATGGACATGGTGAGAGTTAATTAATGTCAGTCATACTGCTGAATTCTTCTAATGTAAAATATGGAGTGGCTGTAAATTAAAGGTACAATAACCAATAGCTCCACAATCTTTAGATAGTCCCACTTCAGTAGAGCTGCAGGGGAAATGTAGGAATGATAATAAATACATCATAAACATTAAAGAGCCATAAAATAGCCACATATAGATCCAATAAAACTTAATATAAGAATAATTCAAGCTGGGCTGAAAAGCAAATACCACCTAGTACTGAAAGCTTTTGCAGTACCTTGGGATTCCAGGAAAAGAGGTTGATATGGCAGCTGTCTTGAGTGTTTTTATTGGGCCTGACTTTCCTTGAAGGTCATTCTGCCACGGTATATTTGAAAGTCCTTTGAGAAGTCATGTATCAAAATTCATTTTCTTGTATAACTGAAATAGTCCACTGGAATTCTTTGATATTACCAGATCTGTTTTGAGACCAAAAAGAACTGTGTATCAAAGAGAAATAGATCGCACCATTTAGAGCTGAAATGACACCGACAGAACATTTTCCCCTTCTTTAAGTTTTGTTTGCAATTGTTGCAACTTCAAAATCTCAGAGGTCCTCTTGAGTTTTGGGATAAGTATAATTTATGTCAAAAAGACTCCATGCCAGAAAGCTCCAAATATCAGAGAAGTCTCAGTTTAACATTCTGTAGTATTGCAAAAATGTGCCTTTTACTAAAAGTGAGCATGTAAAAGTCTTAGAATTACTTTTCTCAACCATCATCATGAACAGGCAGAAGAGCCACACAGTTCAGGATGACTTTTCCATAAGCCCTTTGTAGATTTGTAATCATGGCCAAGCCTTCTCCACGGAGGGATTTTGCTTAGTAAGTTTTCCCAGCTTCTCAGCTTCTGCCAGGATGCCCTGGGTGCAGCTCAGGATGGGTAGGGGTGCAAGCCTGTCCTCAGACTCCCACCATGCTGAAAGCATGGGGCTGCCAGCTCCTCTGCAGACACCCAAAGACCTAGGGGGCTGGTGGTTTGCCAGGGCTGGCACAGCTCTGAGTCACCTTCCTCTCATGGGCATGCTGGGGACTGCAGGCTGGCGCTGGGAGCACAGAAGCACACAGCACACGTCCCTTTTCTGTGATCACCACCACCCCAGAGGGCAAGTGCAGAGCCCTTCACATTTCTCCCACCCCATGACCTGCCCAAAGCACAGGCTCTGATACTCTCAGAAGCCTCCTTAACCATGCACATAATCATCTCCAACTGTCGTTCACATGAATCTTAGTGGTTTCAAAGTATTTGTGGTATGGGTGAGATTCTTTCCTTATTTCCACAAAGGAAATCGAAGATATTTCTAAGCATTTCTATTCAGATGAAATAGACTTCACAGTTGTCAACAGCTGTCTCCCAAATTAGTTTAGAGCTACCGCACTGTCAAAGCCCGCAGTCTTCTGGATCCTGCATGGCAGAGGAGGCTACTAATCTTAAGCTTTGCATTTGTTTTATGTAAAGGCAATAATGTGGTGGCCATTTTAGAAACTTCATCAAGTATTAGCTGAGATGTTTGGGGTGAAATGTACTCTATTATGCCAGAGGAAGAAAGCAACTAAGATACAGAAGAATGTAATCCTTTTTAAAATATTATTCCTGGGAATACTTTTATCACCAAATGTTCAGCTTCAAATTGAATTATATATTTTCATCATAGGTCTACATTCCTACGTCCTGGTTCTAAAATGAAATTGTTTATACAGGCAAAAAATAGTTGATCTTATGGCATGGCAGGGAAAAAAAATATACTTTACTTTTGACTTTTCTCAATTCATTCTCTCCTAAGCCAACCTCCCATAGCTGGCATATAAAGCTCTTTATGTGACGCATGAAGGGTAGCCCATGCAACGCCTTATCTTCACAACACAAGTCCTGGCAGATATGGTGTACAGCATAGCTTCTCCCAGGGAATAAAATTAAATTAGTAATAGCCGATGTGAAGCATAAACCAGTTTAGACGGTCCATTGCCAGAGACATCCCAGCTTCCAAAGTGGAACAATGACACATGTGTAAGGGGACTTCCAGTCAGGCCAGAAACTTACAACAAAATCTCTGCTATCACATTTACAATTCCCTGCCCTCACCTCTTTGTGTTCAAAGGGAAGGTAGTGGAATGAAGCAGTTATTACAGGCAACAAAAAGAAAGAAGTTGTTTGCAAAATGGGGCTTATATGGAGAGGTCTCTTGGGAGCCAAAGAGTTCAAAACTACACGAGTGGTCTGAAAACACACTTGCTCTGTAGTGGCAGGCAGCAACTGGGGCAAACAACACCTTGTGGCTCCAGCCATAGTGCCAGCAAATGGAGCACTCAAGGCAGCTGGAAAAACTGATATTTTATTAGCATTCAAGAGAGAGCCTTGTTTTCAGTTATAAAATTAGTGTTGCTTCTGAAACAACACGGCCAGAAATATCAATTCTTTCAAAAGCTGAGTGGTGCCTGACACAGTCCCTCCTGGACCACCAGAAGCATTTCAGAGGTTCTTACCTGAACTAGGTCCTTTAATTAATTGTTTAAGCAATTCTTAGACATGGTCACTATGAATATTCCATTTATATTGTCACTTCCAGCAAGTCCAGGTGTTCACTGGGTCATATACTGCAGCTAGGGGTTCTTTCCAGCCCACAGTTGTGCTGGCTTCCATTAGGTGATACACAACTTGAGCCAAGCCTTGTGCATGTTTTAGCAATGCGCATGTTTAACAGAGGCGGTTTATGGCAGCCTGTGAACACTGTGAACTTAGTACATTAGGAACAAAAATAGAGCTAAACCAAACCTCCAGATTTGGTCCAAACCTCACAGTGGGAGCCTTCCCATGTTACAGTCTGGGGAAAAAAACCCAACAACTTATTTATGCACACTTCTGAACTTTCAAAAGGCTCATTAAAAAAACTGAATCCAAACTTTGCAGCTTGCATCCATGTCAACTGAGACAAAGTCTGGACTTGAAATGAAGCACATGAAAGAGCACAGATCTACACCGTTACTCACCATGATTTCCTTAGATGGTTTGAAGGATTCCAATGCAGGAAATTCACTGTAATTTGTTCAGTGATTTTTGTCCACCAGCAAAATGCAGCTTTATAAGCCATTTCTGTAGGAAAAAAAGAAAATTAACTTCTTTTGTGGTTCTATTCATTGGTTGGTTGAAGGGGGGAAAAAAGAGAGCTTTTCTTCCACTTTTTTAGTGGAAGCCTTTTAAGACCACAATTTTAAGAAGTGTCAGAAACATGGAACACAGGGTGCTCATTGCTTATACGGAGCATTCAGGAAAAAAATGTTTACAAGACCGTATAAAAAGTCTATTACATAATTTAGTTGTAAACTTGCTATTGCCAAGATATTCTAATATAAAGCCATACATACAAAAGAGTTTTGAATGCTGACAGGACTCTGCAGAAATATCAGCTAATTAATAAACCTAATTAAGATCTCACTTATTCTGTGGGTTTTTTCATATTTAGTGAAAAATTTAGTGATCTTGGAGTTTAACAAATCTGGATAAAATTATAGACAATCATATGGCTTTTTAAATTGTGTGAGTATGTGTGTGCTTACGAAGAAATACTTAGGAAAACTCAATTTCTGATGTAGTGAGTTAAATGTCCAAGTGTGTTTATCTACTTTGCCAGAAGAAAACAAGTAACTGAAGTATGGAAGAATGTAATCCTTCTTTAAATATTATTCCTGGGAGTACTTTTATCACCAAATATTCCACTTCAAATTGAATTATATATTTTCATCACAGATCCACATTCCTGGGGCTTGGTTCTGTATTGAAATTGTTTATACAGACAGAAAATAGTTTATTTTATATCATGGCAGAGAAAGATTCTGGGTTGTGTTTCTGACTATTCTCCCCATAACTTCTCAGAGTCAACCTTTTACAGCCTGCATATAAAGTGTTCAGCATTGTGGTGCAAATGCAGAGTAGCAGATGTACTGCATATCAAATACAAACACAGAATTAATTTCCTTTTTATGAATAAATGGCATCTTGTATATATTTTTGTGACTCAGACTGAAATTTGGGGGAACCTCAACCGAATTGCATGGGGAAATATTAGATAGTAAATTGAAGATATGTTTACAAACCATCTGCATCTTCAAAATACAAACTCCTAGTCGTCCCCTTGTGCTATTCTGCAATTGTTCTGCTCTGTTAGGTCAACGACACTAGCCAGCAGAGATCACAACTTTGAGAGTCAATATGAGGCTGAATTCTGATGTGTCAGACAAGTATTTCTCCAGAGCGTTCAAAAAATGAAGATCCTACCACTGAGAGATAATCTTGTTCAAATTCCTGCTATTACAGCCGAGCCCTTTGCATACTTTACCCTGTTTCCGGACAGATGACTGTGTTTGGGTCCCCTCTCCCAAAGGACCTGCCCCTTGTATCATTTCCTTCATTGCAGGCAGGTAGGGCTCAGTTTAAATCTGTTACTGTATCACAACATGAGCCTCACAGAACAAAGCAGGGTCATTATTGCTTTGCTTACATCTCAACATTTTTGCTGTCTCATCCCAATAGAACTCAATGGCAAAAAAGGACACTTGGGCTGATACAAATTCAGTGCGTGCACCCGACGGCAAGCAGATAGCACAGTGACACCATCAGTCAATAAGTGTCACAGGTACTGGTCCTTCTCTTCCATTTCCATCTGTCTGCATGGCGTGAGAGCAGTGCCTTACCTGGTGGCCAGCTGGAAGCAGCTTGACAGAGGCTCTTCACAGATGCTCTGGTATCAGGACTCCAGAACGAAGTGTCTGGGAACATCTGGCTGGTTAAGGAAGATGTGGACACAGAAAGTCAGACAGTACAGATGGAGAAGCTCATCTTGAGAATGAGTCTTTGTTCTGAGGGGAGTATTTTTGTCTTGAGGCTGACATCTGCAATGTTTGCACTGTGAGTTAGCTGAGGGGGAAAGGAGTGTTGTTCAGTGGTCCTTGAAGGACAGTTACATTATTCCTCTGTGGTGCTACATGCTCTAGCAGAGAGAGACAGTCGAGAGAGGGTAAGGGAGGTAAAGCTGAGCAGGGGAAGGAGTGCAACAGGTGTGGATGTGAGTTAAAAGGACAATTTGTCAAAACCCTTCCACTCATGGTCTATAAAGGCCCAAGCAATCCTGGTTTTTGACTGGACCTGTTGTGATTCCTGATACTAAGTATCCTAAATACTTGTACAATTTGCAGCTGCTCGGAGGACCAGACATTTGTTCTGACCCTTCTTCCTCCGGCAAGAGACTGGAGAGAGCTTAATGAGTTCATGGAGCTGAATTTTGGGTTTCATTTCTTACATAAAATTACGTTCTATTCTCACAGGACCTGCTCCACAAATTTAAGTGAGGTAAGTGGAAGAAATTCGAGGATTTGCAGTGAAATCCTATTAAAATGCTGACATAGCAACTCCAGCGTAAGAATACAGGGTGCCCTGTATCACCATCACAATAACACATGCAATCTGCAAGTAGATAGTACTTTCTCTTTCAAAATGACTCGTATGTTTTTACTTAGTGTTCTGATATCATCTCCCATGGTGGAAAGAGGAGAAAGGGTAAAAGCATATTCAATGCTCCCCTCTTCTCTGATTCTTGTGTTACTTCTGGTCTTGTGTTACTGCCTGTCCTTACTGAACACAGTAAATTGAATAAAAGTCACAGACAATTCTGTGCTGCAGAGAGATTGCCTTAATAAATGCTTGAAAAATGCTCAACAAGTTATACTGAAAAGCAAGTGAAAAATGTGTGAGAATCCAAAGTAAAGAAGGAAAGAATTGAAAACGTGACTTATATGACACTGTGTTATAAAATACATGTTTGTAATCACTTCAAGCATTACAGACAAATTCCGCCCAGAGAGGTTCAGAGTCTATTTCTGAACTAACATCCTGTAATTCTTTTGGAAAAAATGAAGGTGTCATCTTTTACTAATTAAGTGTTTCCTCCCACTATTGGGAGGACTAGAGGAGTGAAAAGCGGAAAGGAGAGCTTACATGCAAAAAGCATTTCCCAAGAAATCAGTTCTCTTCCCTAAGTAATGGTCAGAACTTTGCCAGCTGTCACTTTACCTTCTCCGTGAAGGACAAGTCTTTCCATTTCCACAATTCCAGTACTTTGTCCTACAGATTTTGCTTGCCCAGTCAAAAACAATGAAGGGAAAGAAGTTGTTGCTTTGGTTGTAGAATATGTCTTTTTTGTACATCGAATGGAAGACATGAGATGGAGCAAATTGTTCTTAAGACATTTTGCATTTTCTTGTGCTTTTTCCATTATCCTTTTTATAGCTGAGATTTCTGTAAGGATTCACAGTGAGTCATTTTATGAGGCAGCTCTGTACCATCTGTGCTAAAGAGTTTCCTATCACTCTAGACATTACGTATCTCCTTATGGCAGCCTGGACACTGCAGGGAAATTGCCAAGCCAGGTCACATGCCAGTGGGCTATCATTCATCCAAAAAAAGGCGGGCAAAATCTGCTTACAATTAGGTTCAACCCTTGGTTCTGGATAACATGTCCCTGTGGCTACAAATTCTTTCCTGCCAGCCCCCTACAGGGCTCAGAAGGAGTCCGAGGATGGTCTGACCAGTGAGAAGAGGTCCTGGCTTCCCTCTTTCCTTCTCGTGCTTTGTCAAATTTCCTCTCTTTTTTGTAAGGAACAATATGTTTTTGCATTGTGTCATGCTGGCAGTAAGCAAAGCTGCTGCTTTAAACCTTTGCAAAAGAAATGTAGTTAAATGCCAAAATGTTCAGGGTTTTAAATGAAATAATATAAAACTCTAGTGAGAGAAAAAAAATCAGTTTATAAAATACATTAGTCTAAGCTTCTAATTTGCAAAAGGAAAAATTTTATTGGAGGTACTATATATGTAGAAAGGAGCCAGAATATAAATAGTGTAAATGGAACTATTCTGTTACATGCAGAGCAGCTCTGTTTAACAGTAGAAAAATATTCTTTCAGATACCTTCAAGTACAACCCTGCTCTTGTAGCACAATCTAGTTAAAGCATAGGACTTCTTGTGTGGTAGATCCCAGTCTTGCAGCAGATCATGTGAGGTTCAGGGGGTCTTTCACCAGCAATAGAAAAACTTTAATCTTTAAACATGGTCTGAATCTGGCTATAAGAGAATATATGTCAATTCAGGAAATGCAGCAAACCATTAGGAGTTCCCTACCCCTTTGCTTTACTAGCCAAGATTTGAATCAATCTTTGCCACTTGCTCTTGGCGATTTCAGTAGCAGATACTCAAGGGTAAGGAGTGTTCATGGTGTATTCTGCTGGAGCAGGAGTGTGGGACACCGCGTAGCTGCACCTAGGGCTACTAGTGCTCTCAGACTATTTTCAGTGTGAAATATCTCTTAAACAAGCAATTATAATTTTGGGCTACTTTCCATTATTTCTTTTGGCGTATCTCAGTGTAACCAAAATCAGTATGGCTGGGCATGTAAGTCACAGCACAGCAGCTTACACCTCTCTGCAGACAATTACATCAACAGCTTGTGAGTCTTCAGTCCAGGGCTGCCTTCTACAAATCTCGGGGTATCACAGGTAAGACCTCAGGAACTGGACACACCTCACCTCTGTCAGACAGGCCAAAACACATAGTTTTTCATTGCAAAAAATTATTTTCATAATCATTGAAGACTGCTGTCAGTTTCGAGTAACTCAAAGTGGTCCAGCTGAGGAAAATATCTTCTCTTGTATAGATGATTTCCTTTTCACCTGGTCTTAACATTGTTATGAGATGGGAGAAAAAACAGAACACAAAGTGTCATCACCTACAAACTAGGAACTGAATGATCTTTTTTGTTATGACTTCTTCTTGCAAAGTAGTCTTAGAAAACCATGTCTGTACAATTGGTGATTGTATCAAAAGCAACAGCACTACCATAGTAAAGAGAACTGCAAATGAGATTTCATACAGAGGCACATGAATTCATGGAAAGTTCTGCTTCATAACCTTTGTGAATTTTCCAGAACTTAAAGAAAGAAATAGAATTTTTTAAAAAGGCTTGTTTTTAAAAGCTTGTTTTTAAAGTTCATGTTTTTTCACATATCATGGTACCTTTCCATAAGTGCAGGAAAGTGGATGTTGTGGGAGTGAGGCAGTGGGTTTAGGAATGCTCTCATTATTGTGATCTTGAGGACAAAGTGATGCTGTCTGAGACTAAGGACGGTTTGGTGTCGGTAAAAGTTTCTGTTCCCACTGCTTTGTTCTTTAAGGGAACAAAATACTGAACCAAGTCAGCAGTCTGGAGGGACACTTGCACGTGGTTGGAGAGATTCATTGCCATTTCTGAGCCCGGTTGCCTCTGATCCAGCTGGAAAAAAGAAACAGTTTCTCTATTACCTGCAAGCTGCTACAAAACTTAGTCAGCAGGGGAACACAGCAAGGCTCAACACTTCGGTTTAAATTCACTTCCAAGCACGTGCTGTTGGGTTAGAGCTTTTGTTTAAAGAGGCTCATACAGCACTGGATCATCTGAACTCTGCTATGTCAGCTGATACCCAAAGCCATCTGCTGGGACTTCTGCGTTCAGCATCTTGTCCTGAAAAGCACTTGCTTGGGCCAGCACTGCTCATAACTCACTCGCTAGCTGAGCAGGCAAGAGTATGATTTATGTAAAGAATGCTCCTAGCCTCTACCCAGAGGATTAGTCCTACCTGTAGGATCATGGGATAATTACCAAAACCTGGAGGACCACAGGACTTCTGTGGTCTGAGATAGGATTTTCACTATTGCTTGACTTATTAGCTCTCTCCCCGAATTTCTCAGAAGGCAGAAGAAAGATCCTGCAACCAAATCATATATTGATGCCAACACCACTCAGATGGTTTTGCAGAGTGAAATTAAAAATATCTGCACCAGAAAACTTCTCATCTCTGAATGCAGAGAACATACCTGCAAAGAAGCAAGTCATAGAATCACAGAATAGCCTGAGTAGGAAAGGATTGATAAAGATCATCAAATCCAACTCCTGGCCCTGCACAAGACACCCCAAGAAACACAACACGTGCCCAAGAGTATTGCTCAATGCTTCCTGAACCCTGTCAGGCTGCTGCTGTGACCACTGCACGGGGGAGGCTGCTCTGCTGCCCAGCCACCTTCTGGCTGAAAAACCTTTTCCCAACATCCAGCTTGAACCCCCCTAATGCATTCCATCAGGTCTTATCACTCACCAGAGAGGAGATCCGTCCCTGCTCCTGCTCTTCCCCTCACAAGGAAGTTGTAACTTCAGTGAGGTTGTCCCTCGGTGTCCTCCAGGCCGAGCAAGCCGAGTGACCTCGGCCGCTTGTCATACAGCTTCCCCCATGACTGGATAAGATACACTCATGGAGGGGACTGTCAGATGGACGATAAAAGGTTAACAGGATCGTAAACGAGGAGGGCAGAGTAACTTTACAAGAAAGGCACACGTACAGAGTGAACTGCAGAAGATACGGGAAAAAGTAGAGATGCAAAAGAAAAAAGTAAGGAAAAATATATATAGTGAAAAAACATACACAAACAGAATGGTACGTAGAAGGAAAATGTGGCAGGAAATGAAAGCTTGTGTTTAATTGTATTTGCATTCTGGTATACAGAAAAGACTTTTCAGATTTGATGTTATCATTATCTCTTTTTCTAATATTGATTGTTGACCTGAGGAAAACCCTAGCAACAGGTCATAACTCCCTTGTAATTTGTGCTTGTCCCAGTGAACTACGTAAAAAGTAATCTCTGAGTTTTTCAACAAGAGAAGCCAGTGATTTAAAATCTAGATTAATTTATATGAAGAAAACAGGAAGAAGGAAAATTATTTGACAGCTGCTGTCAGGTGAGGCTGATCTTCCCCAATGAGCTAGGCTGGGTCAAGGCAAGGGAAAAAGACTGTAAGAACTAAATAAAATGACTCGGGGAGAAAGCAATTCAAAAGACTTCTTACTGCTTTCTGCTTGCTGAGAAGTAACCCTTTCTGCAGGCTGCATGGATGGGGGAGGGCATGACGGCCACAGCAGCAGGAGTCTTGCACAACCAGAACTTCACTCAGGAAAAGTCTGGTCACAGCTGGGGCACATGTCATTTCTTCTCTAAGTCTTGCCTTTACCAGCCGAGTCTTTTACAGAAGCAGCTGCAGGAAGCTGGACAGGCTTTTATCTACTGTTGTCAATTTCTGGAAAATTTAAATCCTTGCACACATGTACTTCTGCACTTCATTTTTCAGGTGGCATTTCAGAACTGCTGACTTCTTTCCTTTTGAACAGTTTGAACAATAAGATGACAGAAAAAAAAAAGCATAAAGTTCAAATTTTGGACAGAAACACCCTACTGAAACTAGTAGTTCACAAAATAACTGTAGTTCAGCCCAGGTCTTTTTTCACCCCAAACCAGCTTGTTCATCTGTAAGATTAATAATATGGGGAGAGGAGGCCAAGAGGAGAAATTATTCTGTTGTGTGCACCTCAAATTAGCAGAAAAAGATAACTTTTCTTCAGAAACCAGATATGAAGAAAGACTAGATTTTGCAGGTGTTTTGCTGTAATACCTCCCACAATCAGACCTTTCTCTTTAACTGTGGTAAGTCCTTGTCTAGTTTTTGTATCCTTCTCCCCATCCTCCCACCTTTTATGTGCGTGAGGGGGAGACCCTCATTAGCCCAAGCTGCCATGTAAACTCAAGAGTAGAGAACATATTTACTAAGTGGCCCTGTCTAAACTCAATGAGTGTTTCACCCCTTGACTTACACAAGAATTTAAGACATGTTGCCTGACATCTTTTCCACAGTCAGTGCACTGCTTTTGAACACGTACCTTTAGGGGCAGAAAACGGGAGATCCCATGGAGAAACCTGGCAGGGGACCTATGGCTTCTGGTTTTATAATTTCTCAACAACTGAACTACAATCAACACAGCTCAGGGAGATAATAATAAACAGAGCTACCATCAAATTAATAAGGCACTTCCCATATGTCTGCACTTCTTTTATATGCATGTGTAAGCAGAGGAAGAGGGGCAGGAAGCATTCATATCAAGTGATAAATAACAGCCCCGGGGGTTCTTGGAAAACAAATGGGATAATTATGGAGAACTTAAGTATCATTATTATGATTATTTATTATTAAAAGCTATGCAGTAAGAGAAAGCAGCATCAGGTGATTATGGCTACGTACATAGAGAACTTTCAGCATTTAATGTAAAAAAAATTCCCTCATGTCAAACCAATAATCACCCTTTCAAAATTATGCCATGGAGAGTCATATATATGGAGTGCTGAGTATAAATCTTTTGATTCCCTGTTGTAATGTGCAAAGTGTCGCCTCTCACATGAAGGTTGCTGCTGCAGGACCCTGTGGCAGCTGAAAAGCACATGTTGTGCTTCCCCCACCTTCTCCTTCCTTTACAGTTCCTCAAAGTCTCTCTTGATAAATGTCTTCAGAAAAATATTTTATGAGGTGCTTACCTATAAAAATATATCTTTCAAGGCCATGTACACAATGAGGCCTTAAACACTAACCACACACAAGAAACACTGTTCATTTGGTCCAGCATGTAGATGCCGGGGGAAATAGAAAGCCATCAGTGCTGTGTCAGAGCCAAGGTGGAACATATTAGCAGTTTCTTGTGACTTGATGTTATTCACCTGCTGCCAGAGAGGAGTGAAGCCCTCAGAGATGATGCCCTTTTGTTTAAATGGCCATTTGTGCCTCAAGATATACAGCTTGAAAAGAGCAGCATGTGTGATCAAAGATATGGGACAGCTTCCATATGAAAAAAACCTGAACTTAGACTCCTCAGTGAAAAGGAGGGAAGGCTCAAGGGAGGAGATGGCCCAGATCTGGTAATAAATGTCAGGAATATTTTGAAGAAATTATTGGGGGGTTGGGGTTGGTTTTGTTTGGTTGTTTGTTTGTTTTTTGCATAACACAGGGACAAGCTAGGTTTAGAGCAAAAAAAACCAAGTCATTTTAAAGAGAGCACACAAATATGTTATAGAGTTCATTCCCACAACTTATTGCAAAGCTGAGGAATTGAAGTACTTTCAAAATCAGAAGAAATTTAAATTAACAAATCTCATAGACAACACCTTCATCCATCCAGTGTTTTTTAGTAACTAGCAGAAGTATCAGTTCAAGTATGATACACAGGGAAAAATTTTCCTTTTAGATTCCTAGGACACGTTTCCACTGTATTTAACATTTCCAAAATATCACGGCCATTTATAGTCCCATTTCAGGAGCAGCTCATTGCAGATTCTTGATTTTATAAATTATTTTCCATTGTGAATTGAGTTTGCATAACTTCTTTTTTTGGTGGGGTGGGGGCTCCAGGGGTGGATTCTATAAGAAGCTAATCCCTGGTGGCTCCAAAGGCAGATGTGCTTCTGACCAAGGCTGGGCCAGTTAGAAATGGTGGTAATGCTTCTGTGATAACAGATTTAAGAAGAAAGACAAAAGCTGTTATAATTGCACAGTTGTAATTGCGGCCAGAGAAGAGCAGAGTGAGAACGTGTGAGAAGAGCAACCCTGTGGACACCGAGGTCAGTGAAGAAGGAGGAGCAGGAGATGTTCCAGATTGCTAAGGTTCCCGTGCAGCCCATGGAGATCCATGGGGAATGCAGGGATCCACCTGCAGCCCATGGAGGAGCCCACGCTGGAGCAGGTGGATGCCTGGGAGGAGGCTGTAACCCCATGGGAGACCTATGGAGAGAGGGGCCGTGCTCCCAGGCTGGAGCAGCCTGTCCTTGGGGGACTGCACCCTGTGGAAGAGTGAGCCAGGCTGCAGCAGTTTGGGGAGGACTGTGTGCCCGTGGCATGGACTCACACTGGAGAAGTTCATGGAGATCTGTCTCCCATGGGAGGGGACCCACAGGGCAGCAGGGGAAGGACTCCTCTCCCTGAGCAGTGGCATTAACAACATGTGATGGACTGACCATAACCCCCACTCCCTGTCTCCCTGTGCCACTGGGGGAGGAGGTAGAGCTGGGAAGGAGGGAGGGGCAGGGGGAAGGTGTTTTCTCATTATCTTGCTCTGATTTTGCGAGTAATAAATTCAGTTCATACCTCTAATTAGAGCCAGTTTTGCCCATGATGGTATTTGATGAGGGATCTCTCCCTGCCGTTATCGCAATCCATTGTTAAATTGAAGCATTTTTTAAATTTTCTCTCTCCTGTCCAGCTGCAGGGGGGAGTGAGTGAGTGCCTTTGGTGGGTGCCTGGCATCTGGCCAGAATCAAGCCACTACACATTATTTTTAGCATATTTTCTGTATCACACTTGAACCTAATCAACCTGTGGTTGCCTGAGAGAAGCAGCTTTATTTACTGTTACAGCTTCTCAATTCAGAAGACAATTGCAAGATGTGTGACTTTCAACGGAAGTCAAATATCAAAGCCACCTTACCACATGTACCCTTCATTTACCCTTTACAATGTATTGTGAATACTCTTCTAAGTCCTAGAGTGCTTTTTCTCCCCCAGTAAAAGTATATTTTTTTCCCCATACCAATACACAATCCGTGTGTTCAGACTGAATCACAAAATCATAAGAAGTGGCACAGTTACAGCTTGATGAAACATAGCAGCTCAATTCACTATTTTGGTGAAATTATTTCGGCTATATAAAACAAGGAAACATCAGTGGATGAGGAAGCAGATGTTTTGTCTGTTCTTGTTTCACAGTAAAAACAGCAAAAACATATTGTCAGCATAGCATATTTTTAAATACAGATGATTCTGTGCAGCCATTGTCCTTTGCATTGTGTTCTGTGAGGTTGTAAATTGCTGATACAGTGCTGCACACTTTATTTCATTTGTTCTTTAATTTAAAACAAATAAACTTTCAATATCAAAGAAAACAATACAGAGGAAAAATAGAAACAGCACTGCAAAGGTGCTATTCCCTCTTCTACTAACCACAGAAAGGTCTTTAAAGGCCTTCTTTTGATTAGAATTACATCAAATTTCAGGCAGGGAGAGAGCAGCAAGGCCTAAGTTCTGACATGCAGTAACTACTTGAATTTTATTTCTATATTTTTAAGAAGACTGCAGTGAATCACATTTTATCAGGTTGTAAGAGAAAGAATAGCAGCAGAAAGATGTTAGATTTACTTTGAAATTCCTGGCTTGTACTTTAAGGGAATTCATCTACTGTAATACCAATTTGCTTTAACTCTAAAAGTATGTAAGATATTGGCTTATTATAGCCAGGAGCAATTTTTCTGTTGCATTTGTGACTTATTCAGAGGCTTTCTTTGAGATTCAAGCTGCTTATATTAGCTAGAACACAGGAACAAGTCACTTGACACTTTGCATAAAGATGTCCCAGTGCCTACCTGTGTTTCTTGAAGGAACTGATTAGTGTCTTTGCCTTGGGTAAGGCACATTAGCTGGAGCAGCAGCTGACAGAAGCACTTCTCCTTTACGTGCACAGTCGTATCCCCTCAGGTGTCCTGGGGCACTGGGTTCGTGCAGGGGTGTTCCTGGTCCGCCTCCTCCAACCATAACAACCTTTGACAGAACTATGTCAGACTTGCTCAAAAGTCACCTCTTTTACTGTCAGACAGACCAGATGTGGCAGGGACCAGATAAGGACTTAGACAGAAGAGTTAAGGCTCTCTCTGGCACTCCTCTGTCCCTTTTTTCAGGTACTTCTGTCCGTAGTGTAGAGTCAACCTTACAACGCAAAGGCTTCTCTGGCACATCTCATACTATGTCCCAAAAGCAGGATGTATTCTTTCAATTGTGCCATGAACTAATAATATCCCATATACCTTCCACTACCAAAATTAGGCCTTACAGTTTAGAGGGATCAACTAGATGATTCCACAGCTCTCCCCAGATCTAGCTCTCTCCCAAGTTTACATGTTGAAAGGAAGATGTATTTTTTTCCTGTGCTTGTAGAGATGTATTCTGTACAGTCTAATATTAGATTATTTTGTAAGTGCATATATTATGGTTTTGTGCTGATAATAGTAAATCTAGGATTACCCAGAAAAAACCACAGCATTCTACTTTTGACAATACTCATGCTACAAAAGGAAAAGAGAAACCTCAGACAATTATATCATACATCTACTTATACGTATAACAGCATTGGTGGCAAAAAGCCACATTCTTGCCCTTCTATACCTGCCCAGACACCTAGCTTTCAGTTATTTCTATTACTGTGTAAGACTGCAGAGATACATTTGTAATAAAACAGGTCCTTTTAAATTTTCCAAGTGTGTGTGCATCTGCAAGTAAATATAGGGTGGCTCCTTTACTTTTCATCTTTGCAAACTAATCTGTTCTACAAATGTTTTAAACACAGCATGGCAACCCTTGCTGATAAATTCATGGAAAAAATATGACCTGTGGACAATGACTAATGTCTGTCTCATGCATTTCTGCCCTATATTCTGTCATATGTTTGGGAGGAGAAATTATCATATGGATTAAGTTAGTAACACTCATCCTCACATTTTCAGGGAGTGCTTCCCCTTAAATCATATCTCTTTGGACCCTGACAGGCTTTCACACCTAGTCTTATTTCATGCTGGAACTTCCCAGGGACACATTAGTTGTGCTTCACAAATCACCATGTTTGCTAGTGAATGAAACACCCTAAGCAAGCATTACTTTATTATTTGAAGGAACTGGGAGCATTTTACATTTTTGTTGGTGGTGAGCTAAAGAGTCTATCTCCTTGAAGCTTCTACCATATGTTGTTCTTAAAGCAAGTGTCTTAATAAGGTAGTCACAGAAGATTTTGATTAGTGTAAGATTCCCATGATATCTTTATCCCATAGTATCTTTCCTCTATGGTTTTCTGCAGGTATATTTTTTTCTAAGAGGTAGTCATTAGGGATTATACAAGGGGGTTTTTACCAATTTCTTTCTTATTTTTATTCACCAAAAATTTATCTCTTCTGTTAGTTTTAATATATTTTTCTCATAGAAAAAAATTACATAAGCAGAGTCTGTACTATATACATAGACTAGAACTTGCCTGATATCAAAGATCAGACATGTATGATTGTACCTAAAAGGAGTAAACTAAATTACTTCTGTGAAATAAAGGTTTTCATGGATCAAAGTATGATGTTTCTAATCTGGAAATTAACTTTGAAACAAACTCTAACAAAAAGGAAGTCAAAAGCAGAAGGCTCAGAGACAACAGAGTCTTCTGCAGAAAGGCGTGACGAGTTATATCCCCTCAGGTTACTACCATCCCAGTGGCCATGATTATCAAAACTGTTTTGAGACTTTTGGGTGTAATTTTGGGGGCCTTCAAAGGCCTGAGTGCATCCACTGCTGTCCGAATAAATCCAGGCAGCATCAATAAGAAGATATTCAAACTAACATTATCAGATTAGTGATCCAGTGGAGTACAAGATAGGATCCAGACTGAAGTAGATCTTACCAGCTAGAGGAAAAATTAAATTGGTAAATGAAGTTAGAAAATTCTGCCAGGAGCCCATTTATTCCAACTCATTGTTGCGCATTTTCAAGAAGACTTAGCACTTGGAGTCTTCAGAGGCAGCGCTTGTCAATGTAAGAACAAACATGAATCTTGTGTTCCATAAATCATTTCTTGGGTATTTCATTGCAGCATCCTACCATACAGCAGAGCACTGACATAAGGAGATACCATATAGCCACAGCATAACAGCGTGATCCAAACCAATTTCAGCTAATTTTGCCAGTTTCTTCTACAGTCTCTAAAGTGTCTCTGCAGAAGATGGTGAGGTTTTCAGAGGATTGCAGCCTGTGCTCCCTAGTGCAACAAGTTATGTCAGCTGGCTGTTGTTGATACAAACTTCCTACACAAGGGCACAAGGTCTTTTAAGCTACTTCAGTTCTTGGAGGAGAAAGATAAATACCTCAAGAGGGCAGTAAATCTCATCTGAAGACAGGCAAATTCTGGAGCTGCTTATCTACTAACCATGAAGGCAGAGTGGACTACTGACTTACAACAGAGAGCTGTGTTGCAGACAGCTAAACATGAAATAAATTTGGCTTGTGTCCCATTGTGCACCCAGGTAATACAATAGGGATGAAGGGGTGAGTGTTCATGTGCTGGCTTCTGCACCCAGGCAAGGACAACTTGAAGGCAGACAATGATTCAACTTTGCAAGGAAGCCCATTCATAATATTTTCTTGTGAAATTTTTGCGTCTCTGAAGGAAAGTACAGAACCCAACTAAAAGGCAACTGTATTAAAACAGAGAGTTAAAACTCTGGTTTGCACAGACGAATAAGCTGTCTGATTTTTTTAAAGGATTCAGATCGATGAATTTTAGCAATTAAAATGCTCTCATTTGGTGTCAACTATATTCCCTGCACTAGCTAAGCCATAATGCCCTTCAAACCTATGGGCATCTTTAATTAGTTTTACTTCTTTAAATAGAAGTGCTCACATGCCTAAAACCAAATCTATGAGCTAGGAAGCATTACCGAGGTGTTAAGGTGGGAAAGCAGGAGAGACAGACCTCAGTAAAACAAATACAAAGAAGAGAGAACAAATCAGTGCCACTTCACCAAGAAATCTGTAAGTTGCAGAAACATGCTTTGTGCTGTTTGGTGTGTAAACTGCATGGCCATTGTAAACTAGCATACAGCATAGCTTTCTGTCTATCCTTAAACACGTCCTTTGTCACCGTAACAAAAGCCACAGCTGTAAGCAGTTTATGCTGCAATTGCTTGGTCAACAGCCATTGGAATAAAAGTAAGTTGAGTCCTTCTTTGTTGCCTCAACAGCCCTCACCTCTGCTACAAAAATGCTCTTTAACTGGCTGCAGCGGGCTTCTTCACAAGTGTTTCTAATTTAGCTAAACATCTTGATAGGAAATGTCATAAATTACATGTATGAGACTGTCAGTAGAATTTTCAACAGAAGTAACGTGAGTTCGTATTGAAATAAAATGAGAACCTTGGACAAATTTCTGAGCCTATAAATGTTCAACTTCACCTAAAATCCCACTCACAAAGACATTTGGGAAAACTTTGATGATCCCAGCAAACGTGTGATTGGTGAGAGAGGGAAACTCGTGGACTGCAATTTCCCTAAATCTTGCACTGTAATCTTCCTGCGCTTTTCACAAGTGATTCCATTTATGCTTTTCAGAAATGATAAAATGTATCACATATGAGCTATTGTGTCTATTTCCTGAATACTCATCTCAGTCCAGAAAAAAGATTCTCTTTGCACATGGATATTTATTTCCAGGTGTGCTTATTTCTCTGGTAGGCATTTGAGATCTGGGTGCTGAAAAGATGCATGCATGTCCTTAACGTTATATATGTGAATACCACCATTGATCTCAGCAGGACTACCCTCCATCTGAAGTCAGACTACTCATGTCTGAAATTGGGCAAGTAAATTAAAGCCTTTCAGGATCAGGGTTAGAGCAGATATGTTAAGTTTTTCCACTTAAGAATGGTGAATGAAAAAAAAAAAAATCTGATTTTCAGAGCTAGTAATTCATTTTCTTAACATTTCTGTTATCAAGAAAACTATTTCAGTTCAGCAACTAATTCTGCTCTATTTTTCCTGCAGTTATAATTGACATTTTTGTAAAACCCGATTCTTGTTTTCACTGCAGACTATGCTAACTTTGAAGTATTGTATGCTACCATGTAGCCACATTTTAGAGGTGTTGATTGGTTTCCCGAGAAGTTAAGTATGTCTACTGCATGTGGTTCTTTTCTATTTTATGGGATTCATATGCCACACTACTCACTTTTATGCCTCTGGTTCTTCGTTAAGGAGTGTGATTAACATCTATCATTGTCAAATTTGCATTGAAATAGAAACCATTGCTTTGAAGCATCATGGATTTGAACTCCATGTTCTGGAACTGATGTGATTCTACACACACCACTCATCCTAACACGGTTTCAGGTTAAGGCCAGTTGCCGCATATCTATAACTCACAGTTTTATCCACCCTTTTAACCTCTTTGGAGTGCTCCTTCAAAGCTCTGCTCTTGTGCTTCGTCTTGTTGGTCAGCATTCTCAGTAAAGTACAGCCAGACTTAAGAAAATGCTGCTTTTCCTTCGCATAACATCAGCAATAAGTATTAAAACAACTAGGCAATTTCAGTCAAAGTATAGCATATATTAAACAGCAGGACAAGATTTAAGAAGAAAGAGTTTATAAATGAATAAAAACCTGTACTCATGTTCACCTTAAAATAAGTTGAGGTACCCAAGGAAAAGTCTGGTTTCTGCACACTGCAAAGAAATGCAAGAAGCAGTTCTGCAAGAATCCTATGGACAGAATGAGATGGTTTTGCTGTCTGTTGTGCCTTCCACATGTTCAAAATGCCACATTTAGTTATAATCAAAGAAGTAGGGTTTCCCCAAATAATAGCTCATATGTGGTAACTTAGGCTTTCTAAGTGCTTAACTCTGAGACCACTCATACCTCTACTATATATTAATGAGTAAGGTTTTTTGCTCATTCTACCAGAAATCAGCAATTAAGTACACATATTCAAACAGTAATCATTCCAGTAACCCAAACACAAGTCAATAGTAAAAAACTAAGCAACAAAGTCCAAATATATGTAAATAGAAATATAAAGTCTGTGCATTTATATGTATCATTCTGTGGATTCTAACACTAATTCTAATTTCCTATACTTTCTCTCTAGCCAAGTGTTTCCTTTTCTCGTGTTCACAGAGAAAATCATATCTACTGCGTAATAAACTCATGATGGCATTCTTTAGGAGTGACTGAAATTGGATGCTCTAAAACCATAGATAAATTGCATTAGACCCATTGCTGTGAAATTGCTGAATCAAATACCAGCCACAGAAATGTCTCCATTTTCACAAGAAAAGGGTCTGGCTAGCATTTTCTTGCCAGTCTGGAAATACTCAGCCTGAGCTGACTTTTTTCCCGGTAAATAAGATTCAAAGAGATCCCAAATTACTTTCTAAAATGGGTTCATATAAATAAAATTTTAAAATCCTTAGAACTGTTGTCTAACCCATTATTATTTTCAGTATAATCCTTCTCAATGGTTATTGAAACAAGCAGTATGAGACAGAAAGCAAAGCCAGTGAAGACAGATGGATTGGTAGAAACAAGGCAAGGAAACAGTTTTAGCCTGTTTCCTGAGGGAATGTGCTTTTATGTGCCTCTGTTCGTCTGCCTGTTTGTACCTCTGAGCGCTGCTACCTTGCCATTGCTTGTCAGTCTCAGCCAACGTGCAGAGGACATAGTTCAAAACACTTTCATGCATCTTCTGTAAAGAGATAGTAAAATAGTGGGGAGCGAGCAATGAGTCAGTGGCTACAGCTTTATTCAGCCATGGTCTGTCCTCTGAGAGTCAGATGGGTGAAAGATAATGTGACTATCCTAAAGAGAGGAAAAGCCTTGGTCAGCATTTATGTTTCAGAAGGCTTCAGACAACTCATCTTTCAGACATGGATTCACAGGAGCCCTATTTTTCCTGTGTTTTCTGGAACTACTTTTTGATTAATCCATTAATTGTCTTCAGGAAAGCCGATCACTACCATCAAGCTCACTGCAACCAGCAGAGAGGCATATAAAAAGTGACTCACCAGCTTATGGTTGGGAATACACTCCTACATTTAAATGTTGTTACACTGTTAGTGATAAGAATTGCCATAACAGTACTTTAAAATTGCCTATATTTTTGCTTTTTTCCAGAGATTACAGGAAACATTCAGAAAATGCATAAAAATTTTTACTCCTTAACTCTTCTTCCAAGGAGGCAAAGCAGGCAAGAGGTGCCAGAAATGAAAGAAAATTTATTCTACTTTCTATTTGGTCATGTTGCCAAATATCAGCAGTTAGTAGTAGTAGTAGTAACTATATTACTGCAAAAACAGCAAGAATAATTACAGTAATAATTAATACATACATACATACATACATACATACCATTATATTATACCATTACCTGAGAACTACACTGAGAAACAGAGGCCTGGACAACTTTACTGACATAGTTCAGCATCAAAGCAAATAATAGGAGTGAAAATGTTCACCTCTGTCTCACCTTCTAAACAATAGACTGTGCTCTTTTATGTTTATCCATGTTTTCAGCTTTGTCAATCCATTATATATAGAATTGCCAAATCACCATATAGTTAAGCAATTCCAGGTTCATATTACAGTTTGTATTGTGGTTGGAAAAACATTTTCAAATACTGCTTAAACTTACAATAACTCTTCAGAACTTGCTTTTATATTTGACTGGGCCTTTCATCTCTCCCTATTACAGACAGGGACCTGACTCCATTAATCTGCAACTGATTTGTGTGATGGCAACATTTCCAGCTGCACAAGTGCCGTAACATCTACACCTAAATTAGCTCATGAGTCAACATATCTAGTTGGGTTATTACATTATTGCATCCATTATCTATAAATGAAATACAACTGCGTTGTCTGTTGCACCATTTTAAAACATCTACTTAACGAGCCTTAGAGCTCAAAAAGACTGGGAGCATTTAGTGACAACAAATAAAAAGGAAACTTAATCTGGTCCTGTATTATCCAGCTGTAATTTTTTTTTTTTTTTGGTGGTAGAATCTAATCAGGTGTTTACCGTAAATATGGGCAGTACTTTTAGTTTATTTGCTAAATAGGAGTCAGACACAGGATGCATGCCTGGGTCACAGTCAAAGGCTTTCACTTGCAAAACAAGGTCACCCAGGTCTTTGTGACAGACACTTGAATTAAGAAAAGCTTTTTTTCCCAGTAGTTCAACATCAGGCTGACATTTTGATGGATCCTCCTTAATCTTTTTCACATTTTCTTTCACTAAATGGGGCAGCATCATCATGGCCTAGCAGTTTCCTCATTTCTGGGAGGAGGGGGAGGATGGGAATTATGGGAAGAAGGAAAGATGGGACTAGGGGGCTGGGAAGTTGTCTCCATATTTTCAAAAGTTGAAAGAAACTCCGGAGAGCTCCCAGATTGCCTGTATACTTCTTTATGTGCAGAATGTAGGACACCTGTTTTCAATTGCATCGACAGATCAGAAGATCCTCCTCCTTGGAGTCTGCAGGCCTGGCTGGAGCATTTAAACATTCCATGCATATGGCTGTCATTTCAGTTTTCTTTGCAAATGATTTCTGTTCTGTGTGTAGGTGAGAGGCTTGTTTGAGGCCTGCTTACATCATACCTATGGAACTTGATCCCCACTGTAGGAAATGCACACAGAGGGCATTTGTTTAAACTTTTGGTCAGTGGAGGTCATTCTCATTGTAAATGGATTTTCACTCATAAACTATGTGAGATTAGTTTAAGTCCTCACTGGAGACCCCAGCTTTGCAGAAATCGTGCCACATGAAAGCAAGATGACTTCTCATTTGAGCTTGTCGCTGTGCAACTTCCAGATGCTGGCACAGCAGCCAGCAGCTTTTGCACAACTATCTGTCACGGCTGCAGCAAGGAGGGCTGGGGAAATTCCACATTACAAGGAGCTGTGATACATCTATTCCTGGGAAATAGCTGGCTCAGAGAAAAAGTTGGATCATCAGAAGGAAATCGACCCTTCTGCTCACATGAAGGTGACCCTATTGCTCCTTATTTTGTAAATCCTGATATCACAGATCTGGAGATGGAGCCATGCTGTTGGGTTAAAATCTGAGTGCAATTTTGAATATCCACATTTGTGGGATTCTAGAGGATAATGGTTGATCGAGTTCATCACTGAGAGACGATTTGGGAATGGAGGTCATTCAGCTAAAGAAGGTGGAAGGCAAAGGAGCAGGATAAAAAGGTCTTTGAGAGATGGGTAAACAAAGAGTTAAACAGGTTGTTCATTCACAAGATATCACAATAAAGAATGAACTTGACTGAGGAAACAAGTTAGGTCCTTTTTCCCCAGGGAAGTACATAAAATGAAAAAGTGGCCCAAAAAGTTGTGTGTGGCTCAGTGAGCAAAGAAGCACCACTTTTTTCCTGGTGTGCCCAGCAGCAGCACCTTTCAGGTGGCACCCCAGGACCTTCAGGGAAAGACTGCTGCCATGATGCCCTCAGGCCATGGCTGGAGGAGGCTGTGCCATGCACTGAAGTCTCCTCATGGATCTCAGAGGACTCAGAGCCCGTGCCACAAAGCGGGTGCCTCCAAGGCAGACAGCTCCATGCTACCAGCTACAGCCCCTGTGATGGTGTCCAGACACCAAGCACCTGAATTCCCTTCTAGTAAACAACCTTTTTATAATTATTGTAGTCACAAGCTGGTGGGGCCAGTGAGGGGATACAGAATCCCAGAAGATAAGAGGCTAATGTGTCTGCCTGAAAGGCTGATAGCAGGATGGCTGTGGAACCAACCAAGGATGGTTGGTTTCAACTGTGAGAAAGAACAGGACTTCTTTCTTTCTTTCTTTCTTTCTTTCTTTCTTTCTTTCTTTCTTTCTTTCTTTCTTTCTTTCTTTCTTTCTTTCTTTCTTTCTTTCTTTCTTTCTTTCTTTCTTTCTTTCTTTCTTTCTTTCTTTCTTTCTTTCTTTCTTTCTTTCTTTCTTTCTTTCTTTCTTTCTTTCTTTCTTTCTTTCTTTCTTTCTTTCTTTCTTTCTTTCTTTCTTTCTTTCTTTCTTTCTTTCTTTCTTTCTTTCTTTCTTTCTTTCTTTCTTTCTTTCTTTCTTTCTTTCTTTCTTTCTTTCTTTCTTTCTTTCTTTCTTTCTTTCTTTCTTTCTTTCTTTCTTTCTTTCTTTCTTTCTTTCTTTCTTTCTTTTCTTTTTCTTTCTTGCTTGCTTCCTTGCTTGCTTGCTTCCTTGCTTACTTTCTTGCTTTCTCTCCCTCTCTTTCTTTCTTTCCTTCTTTCTCTCTCTTCCTCACTTTCTCTTTCTCTCCTTTTTTGCTCTTGCTCTTTCTCTCTTTCTTTTTCACTCACTTGCTCTCTTACTTTCTTGCTCTTTCTCTCACCTTTAATTCTTCTTTTCCTTTGTCTCCTCCTTTACAGCCCCTCATCCAAACTCCACTGCTTTGTGCTTATGTAGTAGGACAGAGACTAACCAATTTCCATGCCAAGTGTGTATTTACTGATAAAACTAGGTGATTTTTTGTGGGCTCTCTGACTTCAGTCAATCCTTTTAACCGCAAGCATTTACAAATTTTGGGTGCTGGCTGTCCCGCTAAGGGTGAAACACCATAGGGGGTGCAGAAAAAAAAAAGACAACAGGCCAGGAGGAAGAAGTACGAGATAATCTAGATTACACACTCCAAAAAGGTCAGAAGAGAGGGCCAGCTCAGTGGCTTTCTCCAGGAGACAGGTGGCCTCCCACTGCCTGCCCTAAGCTTGTCACTCGCCTCACTGGGTGCTCAGACCTCGGCCAGGACCCCAGGGCTCCTCAGGTCTGTGGTGCCCAGGAGGAGAAATGCACCTCAGGTAGGGGGGTTCCCATTCGCACATGGAGGAGAGGGTGAGGACCACACTCTGGTGTGCTCAGGGAGTTTTGGTTATAATATCAAACCACCCTTGATGATTACATTCCTCTGGACAAAGACTTTCACACTTGAGACTCCCAGTGTTTTCCTTCCTATTACCATGATTACAGAGCATGTAATCTCTTTTCTCCTCTTTTTCTTCCTTCATTTGATCTGTCATCAAGGAGTTGTTTTCTTTGCTCCCCTGGCCACTCTGCCCCTCCCACCCCCGGCCATCTCTGGGAAACACACGCAGGCACACATGGCCTTTACTGTAAGGCATCCCTCAAAGCAAGGTAAAAAAAACAAGATCAAAAAGTCACAAGTGTAGCAGATGTCAAGTGGTCCCTCAAGACCTCTACTTAACCCCTTCCTCAGGCTTAGCTGGACAAGAAATCAATCAGTAGGAAAGCAAAGCTTTTCTAAAACTTTACTGTGTTTTATTATAAATCAGAGGTCAGTTTATTTATCCCGGTGCCTTGCACAACTACAGGAAACATTTAATGAACTGGCTTAAAACCCTGGCTCTGAACACACTTTCTACTAATTGGGATTGTTTATGACGTTATGTAATAAAGTTTGACATTGCAAACTGTGAACATTTTTACAGTACTTCCTTCTCTTTCTAGCCCTGAAATGTCATCTAAAACCAGGTGTATGAAATGTCTGTGCAGCAGTTAGGCAATCAATGCCTCTTATCTAAATGACAGAGATGTATGGGGCATTTAAATCCTAATGATTATAAATGGGGGAGAAAATAAGCGTGGAGGAACTTTTCCATCTTTTTTCTCTAAGTACAGTATGCCTTGCAAATTTATCATATTCTCCACAAGCCACCTTAGGATTGCCTACAACTGCTTACAAAATGAAAAATTGCAAACTGCTTTGCAGAGGGAAAATAACTTCTCAAATTGCACCTTTGTCTGCAGTTTCGGGAACGCTGCCCAAGTTAAAGCTGAAAAAAATGTAATAAAAACAGTAAGTCAGCCTGAAAAGGTAGAAAACTTTGAACAGTTTGTTGGAACAAGCCATTGAAAAATTATTTCCCTGTGAGCAGAGTGGGTTTTCAAAGTCTACTGAAGACTGGAGTGGAGGAGGGAACAGTTCTACCTATGCATTTTATTCTGAGTCAGTTTTGGTTTACAGCTGCTGGTTCCAGTTCTGCAATCAGTTCTGCCCTGGCAGACCTTTTCACCTAGGCAGAGATCCTAAGAGGGCTTTTCATCTTTGCACAAGACATAACTCCCCCAGTTATATCAGATTGCAGGATCAGGGCCTGAGCATGAATACATCCAGTCCTCGCAGGAAATGCTTGACTCAGCCAAAGAAGTGTAACTCAAGAAAAGGCACTCTACTTTGTGTGGAAAAAACAACTTCGCTGAATATATTAATCTCTTTCATTCTGTCACTGCAACCAGCATTGGCAAGAAAAAGTGACAGTTGCTCGTTTCTCTGAAGTGCCAGTCCTCTTCCAGGATCATCCTGGAAGAATAAAATTACAACTAAATCCTGCACAGGGACAGAGGTCTGTAATTATGTCTCTTCATGCATGACTGGCATCTTGATTTTGTATGATGCAGTTTGATCTTTATCTGCTGATTACAGGCACAATGAGAACAAGAGCATGACCTTCATCTCTACTTTTCTACCCCCACTGGACTAGAGATTTTCAGGCCTTGGTCTGACTTATCACTGGTGAACCAGACATTCCCAAGACAAAATAGTGGAAATTTGTTCAGGAGTGCTCAGGAGCTGCAGCACACACACACTTCATCTTTTCATGCATCTCAGCCTTATGCTCTTGGAGAACCTCAGCCACACCAACACACACCAACACATGCACAGCAGGTTCATTGGCAGATCCAGCTCCAGCAGGTCTGCATGAGGCAAACCCTCTTCCCTCATTTTTCCCTTCATAACTGATGCCCTCCTCTAAACTCCATTTGTCTGCTGGCTGAGGACAATGAATTTCACACATGGAGGCATGTCCTGGGAGACACAGCCCGACAGAGAATTGAAGGTGGAAACCTAGACCATGGGAGCTAGCAAGGATTAGATCCAGCCAGCTCCACTGACCCAAAACATGAGAGGACACACGGTGGCATGCAAAACGGGCAGCCAATCTTAACATGCAAAATCTTGAGCTGCAGTTGGCAGCCACAGGGCAAAGGGCACACCAGGCTCAAGGGTACACAGAGCAGTGCATACCTCTGCAGACATTCATGGGCTCTGGGCCAGGGTTGACAATTCTGGGATACTCAAATTAGTTATAAATGTGCCTATGGATCTAAGCATGTGACTGCAGGCTCACCGGATTTTCAAACCCAGTCTGAGCAGGATGAATAGATGTCTGGCATCAAATTATTCTAGGTCTTAAGCACATAATTTGCCTTTCTGCATCTGAAAATTCAGAAGTGTCTGTCTATCTCGTAAGGTTCTAAATACCTTTAAAAATCTGGCACTTAACCTCTGGGATCTGTGGAACAATTCAAAAGGCTGCCAGTTAAGACAAACAGGGCCAAATCTTGTTTTCTGGGTTTTGGGGGGGGGTTTTTTGGTTTTTGGTGGGTTTTTTGGGGGAGTGGGGGTTGTGTGTTTGTTTGGGTCTTTTTGGTTTTTGTTTGTTTGGCTGGTTGGTTGGTTTTTTATTTGTTTTTTTTCTTGGTCTGTTTTTTTGGGGGGGAGAGGGTTTGGTTTGGTTTTGGGGGGATTTGTGGGGGTTTTTTGTTTGGTTGGTTTTGGGTTTGGGTTTTTGGTTGGGGTTTTTTTTCTAGAATCGTCCTAAGGACATCTGGAACATAGCTGGGATTCTCACTGCAGTACTTCATGCAGCGTTATATATTGTTCACTTAGCTCCTGTAGCTAAGGAGTATTTTTCTGTGTCATTTATAGATAAAATACTATCAAGTCAAGTCAGTGTTTCTTTTTTCTTGATTTCCAAAGAGGACAAAAATATAGTGCAGTTCAATTAATCTTTTTTTTTATTAAAAAGCCGTTTTCCTTTCTTTAAGTACCTCCACTGTAACATAAGGGGGAAAAAGGAGAAATAGTTTTCTCTAACGCTACAGGATTTTTCTCTTTAATCAAAAGCATTTGATGGCTGAACATTAATAACATGTTTGTCAGTAACAGTAGTCTGGTTCAAACACCATTCTTTGAACTAGAGTATCATATTTGGGTACATTGCAAGTCCACAGTGATTTTTACACAGCGTTTTATTTTACCTTTTCCTTGTGTCAAGAGATTCAAGTTACATGTGAACTGACAGACTGATGCAATAGATCCTCTGCAGAGAATAATGGTAGGCAATGGGTTTTGTAACTTTTCAAAGTGGACTGCCATATTTCAAGTGTCTAACCTGGTGATTAATCTGCTATCATTTACCATTAAATGCTTTGGTCTCTGCTTTCAGATATGCTTTTTGTTTCAGCCTTGTCATGAAATACAAAGAATGACCATTTTTGCTTTTACTAAAATCCGTGCCAAAACTATAAAAAATTCCGGGACAAGAAGGACAAAACCCAAAATAAACCTATGAAATTGTGTCATATGGCGACCTAGCCTTAATGTGGAAGAGATATGATTGTCATGAAGATCTTCCACAGCCATCAAAGTCTGGAAGAATCTCTAAAAGATTACATCTGGCATTTGAATGGAAACAAATAAATATTTAACAGTTTAAGAATATGTAGGTGTTTGTGCCAGACTCCAGTAGGGTGTCAATCTTTGAAATAAAAGAGTTATTCTTTGTTGGCACGAGAATTATTTTTTCATTTTTAGAAAAATTTTAGGGTGGGAAATGTTACAAATATTTGAGAGAGTTTGAGATCATTATAGTTTGTCTAGTGTCTCTGATACTGGCATATACAATGCAGAGAAATGACAGATTGATGGTCACCACAAATATCAAAGAATATCACCTGCTGGCCCAAATATGGCATACCTTTATGGTGTCAGATTCTACTTGTGCTTTTTATTATGGTTTACTTAAAAAGGTCAGAGTAGACTGGGAATCCCAATGAAATTCAATCTCTCCATTTAACAAGGAATCTAGTAAGATGCCTTGAATAGGATAGGAAAACTGTATTTTGAGGACTGGAGTATTACCAAAGGAGTCTTAATCTGGCCACAGATAAATAAACTGACCTGATACTTTATTCAGAGTCAAGCAATATTTAACTTCTTATTTTTAATTAAAATTTTATTTCTAAGTGTTTCTATGTACAAACATAGGATTTGTGAGAGACGCCATAACAGTGTTTTATATATATACCTATCCAAATTCAGGAAAGCAGAAGCCTTGGACAAAAAATGCACTTCTACAAATAGCAATTTATATGCCCACATATCTCCTCTGTGAGGTATATGAAGAACAAGGGAATATGATCTCATTGAAGAAAGAATGGTTTCCTCCTTCCCGATTCCCATCAGCACACAAACCATAACCTCACATTTCAGAATATTAGATTTAGTCCCACAGAACAATATGCCACGCAATAGTTCTTTGTCAACTCCTCTTTACCACTATGCCAAGAAGCTGTCCCATTTAACACTGTGACAAGATAATAGCTTCATATATTCTTCTCCTACCTCTGATGGAGATGTTTGCCTTCAAAAATAGTTGGCTTTTTAGTGTATGTATTAAAATATCTGGAAAAAAAGTCAGAATCTAAGATCAATATCTCCCAAATTTTAAATACAACTTCTACTGGGGAAAAAAAATAAATCATGAGTTTGGTTTCTAGTGCACTTTCTTTCCTTCACCTCGGACAATGTCACTTTCAAGACTGGAGAGAGGACTTCTTTCACAGATTATCTTTGCAGCCTAGAATCCATTCTCAGACACTGTTTATGTTTGACTCTAGTGAATGCAGTTAGTCCCCCTGTTGTCATGACCACCAAAACTGCATGCAGTTTCTTCCAAAGAAAGACAATAGTCAGGTCCCATTTGCTGGGAAGTAGATCCTTGCCTGCTGACAAAATAAAGGCAGCACTGAGAAAAAAAGGCAGCTTTTAGAGTTACACACAAGATTTCACTTTTCAGTGCACTCGGCAACAAAAACCAGAAGCATCAGAAACGTATGTGCAATGAAAGGTAGTATGTTCCTACAGCATCTATCATTTCTGACAGGAAACCTACAAAATCCATATCCCCTTTTTCTTCTCTTTTCTGCTCTCCACCATCAGTCATTCCCTTCAACCACAGCTGAAAACCCTTGAAGTGTTCTTGAATTATTCGTTAGCGTGTGATGCTGACGTCAGATTTTTAGGTGAAATGGTTTCTGAGAAGCAGCTTCTGAAAAATCAGGCAGCCTCTCATCCTCCCCTCAGGAAAGAATTCCTCTGCCACGTCCCTACATTAATGTCAATGAGATGATAGGAGGAGTGAGGTCAGGAGGTACTTCAGGCTGCTCTCCTTGGCTGACATGTTTCAAAGCAGTCACAGACACTGACTGCAGCATCAGGATTGCCTACTGAGAAATGTAATTCAGGGAATTATAACCAGGCCCCTGGCTGAGCTTCATGTTTTCCCTAAACTGTCTGAAATCTGGCAACAGGTAGCAATGCAGTCTTTTGTGTGTGATGGAAGCACAGGTCTTCAGAAGAAGAAGCAAGTGGCAGCTCAGTTGCTGAAATAATTTTCTGATGGATCAGTGTAAAATACTTTAATCAACTGCCTTTTAAATTAGTTCACTTGCCTCCACCTTTGCCGTTCTTTTGGGTTCAGGTTCTATGCCTGTTCCCAGGGAAGTCAGTGGGGAAATGGACCCTGCCATGCATTGTACATTGCATATCCTAGGCTGTCTCCCAGCAGAAAGAGTTCATCTGTGGGTAAACAGCAAGAACCTCTGAGCTGGGTGGTCTAGACGGTAATCAGGTAATCAGGTGTCCTGAGAAGTCATTGTAGCAAAGTTGGCATCTAAGTCTTCAGAAAACTTTGCAGCAAATCTTGAGCTTTGGCTGAGGAATGATCATCTCTAAACTGTAGCATAAACACCTGCCACAAGAAACCCTATCTAATGTGACTTTGTCATAAAACTATCCTGTTTGGACTGCAGGAGGCTTCAGAGTAGACTTACCTAAAGAGAAAAATCATCACCTTTTTTGGTTAAATCCTAAAGAATTACAAAAAATATATTTAAGCATTTATTCCTTTGTCTCACCACAGAATAATGCTCAGCATAACTTTTTTTAAATCTTGTTAATGTGTAAGAAGAACTTAATTTCAGCCTTGAGAAATCTGGTGGAATTTTCTCAGATTATCACTGAAACTGTTGTCAGAAATGGAGTAAAGCATGTGACATATCCAACTCCACCAAAAGAGCTGTCACTAGGTTTATGAATTCAGGTGCTTTCAAAGCAGGAAATATTGTGCCTTTCTCTTAGTGTTGGCCCTACCTCGGACCTTCATCCAGAGCTTACTGAACCAGCTGCAGGGGGAAGAGCATAACTCTGTGCCCAGATATTTAATCCTGACCCTCCTGTGGCTGCTTCAAACACACCAATTGCTGCTAACTCTGCAAGGACACTGTCGCCTGCACATTGGGAACTAGGGTGATGTAACCAAACCCGTTTTTGCTCAGATTGTGAAGACTGCTGGTGCTGCTGATCGAAACCTGAAAAACTTGCTTTTCTATAACTGCCTCTTTTACAATTTTTTTTTTGTTGTTTCTTTTGGTTGGGATCACTTTTGGTCATCATTACACCACTTTGAAATCTTACAGTTATAGTAATAGCAAGGAATCCCAAACCACTGTTTTCAACTTACAAAGGACAGCGTACATGGGACAAAGAAGTAGAAACTATGCAATACACTGAGGTTGCTTTCTATTTCTCTACACTTAGGACTGGACATGGAGTTAGAAACAGTTTCATTATTGCTGATACATGATATTCAAAACTGAGAACACTGAAGGAATAAAGAATCTAAACTTTAAACCATAATCACACCAGCTCTTGCAGCTCTTGGACATGAAATATAATGTATTCAGCAGCTGCATGTTCTTCAGGTTGCACCAAAACAGCTGCAAAATGACTGTGTGCCCCAGTAAAAGTGAAATCCGAAAACAGAGCAGTCTGCATCTTAACCATAATGTACACAGGCCACTACATATGCTACAACAGCACCTTTCATCAGCAGCCAGCTAGAAGAATCAATTACTTCCTAGAAGAGCTCTGGACATATTTTAAACACAGAAAAAATGCTGTTTTCAAGAGGTTACTTTTCAAGACTTATAATGAAGTGTCTGACAAAACAATAGTCCTGTGCATTACCAAACTAGACAGAAATGACTGACTTCTCCAACAAGCAAATTCCACAGGACCCAGCTCTTCTGGAGGAAGAATGAAGGATATACAGCTGTTCCAAGGACAGTGCCTCAGCAGACTTCTCTGCAGGGAGCAGGAAACTCTAGATCATGCTAGAGTGTTTTTCTTACTTATACCAAACTTCTAAGCCTAAGCAAAGCTGGTACTCCCCTAATTCACAAGAATAACACTGCAGAAAAGAGTAGAAATCACAAAGGGAACGGGTCCTGTTACTCGGCAGAAGGAAATAAATAAATAAAAGACAACAATGTAAATGATGGTCTAGCAAGGATCAGTGGACAAACTTGCACGAGGCAAAGATTTGCAAATATGCAATTCTATCATTTTACATTTTATTGGAATGGGCAGATACTAGAGGATTCTAAGTGTATCACACCTGCAGAGGGAAAGGAGCACATAGGGTAGTGTTCCTACTCGGAAGATAAATAAGCATAACACTCTGTATAAAAGCCCATTAACTCGTGATATTCAGTCTTCCACAAGAATATATCAAACTGGAAAACCATAAATTCTCCACATGAAATATAAAGGGTCCTGTGAGGGAAAACATGGAGACAGATAAGTTATAGATGGAGACAGTGGGAATATAGAGCAGTAATGACAGGCGTTGTCTGATTTTGGAAAGACCTCTACCATCACAAACTGCATCCATTTCACAGAACAGTCATCCAGACTGCTGGCCTGCGACAATAGCCTATGCTGGCCACAGACAGAAAGCATGGAACTACTCATCAGTGCAGGAACCAAGGCAAGGAAGATGTCTTTTCCCTGAGGACAGTTTGTGCAGTGCAGCAGAGCAGGGGATGTGGGGTTTCTGAGAGCCTCCGGGTGCCTCCTGTGCACCCACACTGTCGGGCTACTTCTTCTTTTATGTAAAAAGCAAAGTGGCTAATAGTTGCTGTAAAGTTATTGCAGAACCACATCAGTCTCAAAAGCAAATACAAAGCAAGGCAAAGCAATGGCAAAGCTGCAATGGCAAAGCTGCAATGGCAAAATGCACAAGGCATAAAGCCATGGCATAGAGCCCCAGCTCTCCCTGATGCATGTTCTTTTATAGAAACTTTCCAGCTAGCTAAGACACAAACTCGGACCACTACTTCTTAACTTATTAGAATTCTGGTTTCTTAGCACGCCAGGCTACGTATAGACTGCGTTCATGGCCTATCTTGTTCTAACTGAAAAATGTAACCAATATTCTTAACTCTAACTCTATTATGTCTGAAGCTAGGTTCTTGGAGCCACTAAGAAAACACTAGAATGTTTTTCAACCTTCACTAGAACATGTACTACTTCTCAGGCATCTAAGACCTTTTGCTTACTAAAAGCACTTAAAACTTATTCCATTTACTTACTTATTTTCTCTCTCTTATGTTACAACCTAAGTCTTCACCTCTGCTTTATAAGTGAGAGGCCTAATATACTTCAACCCATCTAAAAGTTTCAACTCAATCCCTGCATTCTGATCTCTTTCTGAAGGATTCAGAGAAACTCCTGACTTACTGATTCCAACAGGGGAAGCCTGCATTCCATCTTTACCATTCTGCAGACATTTAAGAGCCACAGTATTTCAGAAGAAATATCAGACTGTCAAAGTTTAGTAACAGTGTCCCCCAATTTAGTACTTCCATTGAAAAGAACACCACAAACCATTACCCTCACTGCTTTAGTGGGAGACACAAAAGGTATTATTTGATAATGAGTTGAGATAATAACAATTTACTGGAAACAACGAGATGAAAAACCAAACAGTAACAGCAACGATAGTAATAACAACAGTGTACGAAGGAGAAGGTGATTTGCATCACCAACCTGAGACAATGGACAATGGTGGATGTACCCTATTCCCACCAAATTCTCTCACAACCACAAGCTACAAACATCATCATTTCCAAAGTTAGAGTCCCTCAGTTGCACCCCACAAGCCCTCCAAAGTGGTGTGCATGGTATAGAATAACAATGTAGACATACTCTCTGGCTCCAGGCTTCACCCCCTCACAGTTAATGCTGAAAAATTAACTCTGTTCTGGCCAAAACGAGGACACAGACAGAGAGAAACAAATATGTAGAGCCAAAGAATGGATGAAGGTATTGAGTCTTCCATTAGTAAATCTGCAGATGACACTAAGCTGGGAGCGTGTGCTGATCTCTTAGAAGGTAGGAGGGCTCTGCAGAGAGACCTGGAACGTTTGGATGGATGGGCAGAGTCCAGTGGGGTGAAGTTTAACAAGTCCAAGTGCTGAGTCCTGCATTTTGGCCACAATAACCCCCTGCAGCGTTACAGGCTGGGGCTGGTGTGGCTGGACAGTGCCCAGGCAGAAAGGGACCTGGGGGTGCTGGCCCACAGCCAGCTGAACATGAGCCAGCAGTGTGTCCTGGTGGCCAAGAAGGCCACTGGCATCCTGGCCTGTGTCAGGAGCAGTGTGGCCAGCAGGAGCAGGGAGATCATTCTTCCCCTGTACTCAGCACTGGTGAGGTCACACCCTGAGTGCTGTGTCCAGTTCTGGCCCCTCAGTTTAGGAAGGACCTTGAGACACTTGAGTGTGTCCAGAGGAGGCAACGAGGCTGGTGAGGGGTCTGGAACACAAGCCCTGTGAGGAGCAGCTGAGGGAGCTGGGGTTGTTTAGTCTGGAGAAAAGGAGACTCAGGGGTGACCTTATCACTCTCTACAACTCCCTGAAAGGTGGTTGTGGTCAGGTGGGGTTGGTCTCTTTCTCCAGTAGCAACTGACAGAACCAGAGGACACGGTCTCAAACTGTGCCAAGAGAAACATAGCTTTGATATTAGGAAAAAGGTTTTTACTGAAAGAGTGATCAAGTACTGGAATTGTCTGCCTGGGGAAGTGGTGGAGTCACCATCCCTGGATGTATTTAAAAAGGACTGGATGTGGCACTCAGTGCCATGGGTTAGTTGAGGTGTTGGGTGGGTTGGACTTGATGATCTTGAAGGTCTCTTCCAACCTAGTGATTCTGTCATTCTGTGTGAAAGAATGTTATGAAAATGAGCTGAGGTATTCCCAGAAGTAAATCTTAGAACTCATTTTATGAACAAATTTTCCAGGGATATCTCTGCAAATACAAGAATCACAGCCCTGCAGTGATGGATCATTGTGTCTTAATGTGACATTGCAAATTAATTCCCTGTCCCTAGTGCTAAATCCTAACCATCAACAAGTAGGACAGAGAGATGAGTACCATTGTGAAACACACTCAGCAGAAACCCAGCTGATAAGAAACCAAAATCTATTAGGATAGGCTGTCAAGAAACCACAGATGCAGAGAAAACACTTTGCAATGACAACCTGCTGTCATCACAAGACTAGCACCCATTGCATCACCCATATCTCCTGCACAGAAGGTGGAAATACAGGGAAAATAAATTAACTCACAAATAAAGAAGGTGAGGGAGTGGTGAGTGTGAACTAGGAAATATGTCTTTGGAACATTTTGCATTATTTGACTGATAACATCAGACATAAGGAGCCCAAATAAAATGCTAATGAAGTTAGAAGTTAGAAGATAGATATTGTAGTAAATTTTGCTATCTCAAATAAATGTGTCTGAAGGCTGTTATGATGGACAGCTTCCTGAAAGAGGAGGCAGGAGATAATACATGTGGTAGCATGAAAACTCTCTTCAGAGGAAGTGCTTAACAAGATAGACTATGTGGGAAACAGACTAAAGACTGAATGTTGCATTTTCTTGGCTTCCTCTCTTTCTTTATTATACATTGCAGAAAATGGAGAATGCTGTTCCCACTGAGGCCAACCAATCTCCTGAGATCTCTTGAGGCACTTGATGGAACATTTGTAGTACAGATTGCTTGTGTTGAGGTTAAAAGTTAAACAAAATTCTGACTTTAAACACATACCGGAAAGTATGCTTGGGCAAAACAGAATCCTCGGGGCTAACTGCTGAGTCAAATGATTAAGGTTCTGCTTGGAACAGTTCATAAAACAATTCCCAGTTTGTGTCTGACAAACTTCCTTTGTCACCTGTGGGTTTTGTTAGTTACCTTCTACCCTTCCAAGAACAAACCTGTACTTTCTGCTTGTCATCATTAAGTGAAATGAAAAGCTTTTGTTAACCACTTTGAGTTGTTTGACTGTGATAAAATAGTTTTGATTAGGGACTGGTTTATGTTACTTTCCAGAGTTTATTTTTCCTTTTAAAGGTAATATGAAACCATAGGTTAGATTTAAAGTTTTCTTAAGTAGTCTGTCCACAAGTAATAGATACTTTAGTGAAGAAAAGGGAAGCTGTCTTCACTTGCATTATACTTGCTGTTTATCTTCTTCATAACATGCAATGCGTTTTATCTGCTGTTTCCAATACCATCAGCAGTCACAACTTGCCGTTGACCTCTTTAAGATAAGTACACGCTCTTAACGTGAGCTTCATAATTCTCTTTGGAACAAAAGAGCTGAACTACCTCCTGGTTCTGCTCAGGGCAGGGGATTTGTAACACCCCCAGGCTGCAAATACACATGCTCATAAGCTTGACATGGAAATGGAGTGAAAAGTCTGTAATGAGAACTGCAGCCATCCCAAGCAGTATCACTCAGGTCCAACCTGTAGAAGGGGGTGATTGACAAAACAGAAGAGATTCAAGACATAACTAAAGGTTTGTACAGGATATTTTTAAAGCTAAACTGTTTCCATTTTGGGAAGCTGGGTGTTTTAGAGAGTGATTTACCAGCATTACTGAAAACTATTGTTGGTCAGGCTCATCAAAGGAGAGGAGGCAACTGCAGATGAACAGGTTAAAAGAAATATTCAAACAATTACCTCAAAAGTTTCAAGACATTTTAAATTTTACATCACACAGCAGGTACTTTTCCCTCAAGGACTACGTTTAAAGGAAGTTGGAAAACACGGGACTTGAGACATATGGATTCCTTTAGCATTAGTACAGAAAGAAAACAGAAGAATATTACCTTTTGAGGACTCACAGCAGAGATTGAAAAAGCAAGAGTCAATTCCAATCACTATCATTAAACTAGTTAAGCATTGTTACAGATCTCTGTGAGAAAGCTCCTAGGCCTTCAATATTTTATGTCTAATGGGCAAGAAAGTGAATGTATGGTATGCTCTAGGGGCTGTACCAATGAAAAACCTGATGCCTCCTTTTCCTCTCCTGGCTGAAGACACTCCTTCCAGATTTTGAAGGTACTACATGGACAGAGGTACTAAGTCAAGAAATTCAGCTACTGCTTTTCTGCTTCATACGCAAGTAGAAAGGAGAAGAACCTAGCATTCTATATTACTATACATCTGTTTTAAAACGGATAACCAATAGCAACAATTAATAAACAATGTGTATTTCATCTCTTTTATGAATTCTTGTGTAATTTTCAAACCTGTTCATAGTTTATATTTTTAAATACAAAATTTCAGCGTGATAGAAGTCAGACAACTGTGCACTGCAATTTTCCACAGTTGAAACAAAGAAATAATTCAACATATTAAAGATAATTCTAAGAAAAGCCCAATGCTATTTTTAATGTGTAAATGTTTGTTTGGTTTGTTGTTTTGTTTTTGTTTGTTTGTTTTTATTCTTGAAACCGTACATCAGAAAGCAGGTAGGGCTAATATATAGAACCATGGAATAATATAGTTTGGATGGGACCCTGGATGTTTGGGATCTGATTCTCTGCTCTAAGTAGGGCCAGTTTTGAAGTGGAGTCAGACTGCTTGGCCCTACCAAGCTAGCTGTAGCTCCAGGGACAGAGATTTCATCAACTCTCTGGGCAACCTACAGATTAAAAAAGCCTGATCCTTCTTGACAAGAAACACAGGTAAAAGCACAGTCAATGCATCTTGCCTGATATCTTAGGTGTTACTCGTACAGAAGTGTAAACAAGTAATTCTTAGGTCATATTAGAAGGTTTGTATTAAGGTTTTCTGGGATACCCCACCTCTAAGGTGGTCCTTTTTACTCTTCCTAGGCAGTCTTTCAGCCTACAGTCTTGGACCAGATTTCAGCAAATAATCAGGTTGACCTAAGCTCATCTCATTTTATCTCCTTTTTTTAATGATCAGCCACAAATATTGCTTCCCTTTCTTCACTGTTCTGAGGTTTGGGAGGTTGGTTGGGATTATTTTCACTGCACAAGTTAGCTACAGTTACTTAGTTATTTTTCACTGCAGAGATTAGCTACACTGTGAGACTATTCACTTTCATCATTTATATGGTAGCTTTTTAAAACAACAAAAATCATACCATGGTCTTGGCAGCACTGATATTATTAGTTCAGAGAGGTGAAGCAGGACTGTCACTTTTGTAGAATCATTATATTTAAATCAAAGAGCATTCTGCACAGTTTTTCCAAAATTCAGTAGTACATAAGTCTCCCTGTTTCAATTGCTTATGGCCATGCTTTTCTTTAATATGCAACTATGTGTTACTGATAACGATGTCAAACCAGTAGCCCTGGGCAACACAGCCTTCTGCTTTCCCTTAAAACAGTTATACTGCAGCTAGCAAGGATATCAGAGCAGTGTGCCAGCTAGGAGAGTGACTGACGTCAAGAGGAGCAATCTCTGTGTTCAGTCTGCATCAGATCTGTCAGTTACTGTGTAGTGACCAGGAAGAATTTGTTGTAAAAATAACATTTGTGTACTATAAACTGAGGAGGTAAAAAAGAACTTAAGTTCAACTGCAAACACACTTCCTCATGTGTTATCTTAAATTAAATACCATAGAAGTTCTGGAAACACACAAGCAATTAACTTTGTGTTCCCATAAACTCTACAGACACAATATGAAGGATTATGGCCAAGGCTGAGTGGGTATTTTTAGTTGAAATCTAAACCTACTTAAACCAGTTGCATTCAAATTAGCCAGTTCACCATGTATTTTCTAGTTCAAGGCTTCACTGCAGCAATGTGATAAGGGAGTGGTTTTCACCTGGGTGCTCTTTCTCCAGCCACTCCCTCGCCACAGCTGTATCTGTCACCGTGTGCTTTGTACTTCCACACAGCAGTGCTCACCATGGCAGAGCAGCCAAGAAAGTAGAGCAGGTCAGGAATTCCTGCCCAGGCTTCCTGCAGCATGGCTGGCAGCATGAGAGGGGAGAGCTGATCCCTGTGGGGATCATGGGAGGGAGCAACAGTGCAAGGGAAGGTCTGCACATCAGCAAAGTTGATGTGGCTCTCCCCCAGACCCAGATAGGCCGGGGAAACATTAAGGCATTGCATGGCTGACATTTTCTGGTGGTTGAAAAATGAAAACAAAGATTGAGAGAAGGATTTGTGGCAGTAGCATGCTGAAAGAAAGCTGTGACAGAGGGAGAAGAGAAAGAGATGAGGACGAAATTATGTTCTCTAGAGGAGGAAGAGATGATGACAGACTCAAAAGAGCGAGCAAGGACAAAAAGGTGAACAGAAGGAGTAGGAAGCAAAGAAAAACAAATAAAGGCCTTATGCAGACTACCATATGGTCACATTCACCTGGCTGACGTGGCAAAACTTTCAGTGGAGATGTAGAATCCACGAGAAAGAGGAGAGTGAGTGAGAAGAGGCAGCAGGATACTCCCTTTCCACAATTCTCCTCACACCTCTCCTCATTTACATAAGCACGTTTAAATATGCCCCAAGTACACAGCCATCTGTAGTCTTTGTTTCTTTCCACATCCCTGTCCCATCTCAGCACAGTCCACTCACATGCACCAGAGCTCCTGGGCACTGCCTCCTGTTTTGATCTATTTTAACCACTAGTGAGTGTTGAGCCAGCAGCAGCCTCTGAGAGAGCTCCTGCACGTTTTTTGCATGGACCCGATGCACCAATAACAGCTTAGCCAGGAGCCTCCACAAGGCTGTACGTGGCCATCCTCTACATCAGTCAGACACCTGACGCCAGAGATCTTCCCAAGACCCAAGTTTGCAAGGAGTCTCTGAATCTCTGGGGGTTGTAACAGGTGAGCAGCAGGCAAGCTACCTCAAGGCCAGCTGGCCAGGGATGTTAGTGCTTGCCTTTGGCAGCAACCTCAGCTTTGAAAGTCACAGATTCCACTAAATACTCTACATTTGCTAAGTAGTCCTAATGAGGCCTTGATACTTTAGTGACTTGTTTCTTAGCATCACCCTAGAAAATTAAGAGACCAGAGGTCTGAAGTAATCCCCAGAATATGTGAGTGGGTATACTTGTGTCTATGTCCTCTGCAGTGCTTGAGACCTGCAGCTTGTCTTGCTTCTACTGCAACAAACTACTTGGCATGCTCATGCCTTTCTTTGGTCTTCTTTCATCCCTTTACACTTTTAAAGACTGTCTTTCTAGATATGCTTGACTTTTAATCTATGTCCCACATGCTGTTCCTGTGGTCTTTCCTTATTATTTTTCTTTTCGTTCTTCCTAGGTGCCATAGATTATGTTTCATTTTTTTATTTTGTCATTATATGCCAATGACTGACACCTCTAATCCTGCATTCATTCCTCTGCTCAGGACTTTAGACACTGCAAAGGTGGGGCACTCTATAAATCCCACTATTGTTTATGGGAGCCATGCTGTTCTAAACAAAACATGAAAAATGATACTCAGCAGACCTTGATTTTATTCCAACACATCATTAACTGTAACTGTGAAATAGTCAAATGCATTAAAAATGTGATGTAGCAAATAGGTTTACTAATAAGGGAAAAACTGACACTTCTTCATAACTTCAGCTGAGACTTGAGTGAGCTAACTGGCAAAACATTCTGATTTATTTCACACAGGGAAAATATGATCACTGCCTATTTACAGCAATGACTGAAGGTAAGTACATTCTGTAAAGTGCTACTGAAATGTATTTCCTTCATTTCCTTGACAGAAAAAGGAAGCAATGAATGCCTTAAACCACAGAAAATATTTATAATACAGAAGATAAATGGAGGTCACATTCATTTACTGCAGCATGCAGAGTAGCCCATATTTTACTAGGTTCAGCTAGAGTTTATGGGAAATTATTTTGGTAGTTTTTCTCCTGGGCTGTGCAGCAGGCAACTGCCAACTGGGCCCTACTGTTGTTGCCTCACAAGGATGTCAATCTGGTGTTATATGTCTCACAGGGATTACTTGAGGAAGAAAAGGACAATGCTGGGCTGCTGAATGGTTTTCCTGCAGCAGTTCTTGACAATGTATTTTTCTGGATGGGGCTCTGATCAACCTGGTCAAGTGAAAGATGTTCTTGCCCAGGGGGTCAAAAGGAGTGGATCTCTTTTAGATCCTTTCCAACCCAAGCCATTCTATGATTCTATGATTATCACAAGAGACAAAGTCTTGCCTCATTAAGTCGTATGCACAAGAGACAAGAGGGAAGTCAATGCATCAGGTGCATACAAATTGCTGCTCAGATCCCAAAATGTTTTAGTCACATTCCTTTCTAGGCTACGTAAACACTCCAGCAAAACAACTTCTGGGACCTTGGATTAGAATCAGCAGATGTCAGGTACATGCCTGCAAGTACTGTTATGAAGCAAACCTGGACTACCTTCTGCAGCTGGTAAAGTCAGTCTCATGCAGGCAGTACAAAAGAACATAGAAACATTCACGATGTCAAGCCATGTCAGACATGGCCCAGGCTTTCAATGGCAATGGAGGGCACTCACACACAAAACTCAATCTTGAAATCACTGATTCTCTATTCACCTTCTTTCCAAACCTTACACAAAACAAAAACAAAACAAAACCAAAATCAAACCAAAACAAAAACCACAAACAAATAACCCCACAGCAACAGGACACCACCTGTAAATTAGAAGAGATTAGGATAGATTTCAGAAGAAAAATTCTTTTTTTTTTCTTTTAAGTGGTGCAGTTAAAATTGACCTCAAGTTAAGTACATTCCCTCTTCTTGTGTCTAGCTGAGAAAGACCTATTGCATCATTTTGGCTGGGGGCTTTTTTACCACATTTTCTGCTGGAAAAGCCTTTCCTAATTTACACGTATCTTTATTATGTGCAGCCAGCATAAAGTCCTTGTGATACACCTGTGTGCTGATGGTGTCAGCAGAAATGTAGGAGTGGCTCAGAAAAATGCTGTAAAATGTCAGAACAACTCTAAAGCAAAAGCATCATTTTCTGAGTGAAAGTTGAGCCATATGGCAATATCCAGCCGAGATTTTGGAACAATTTATCCAGGCATCTATACTGACGCATGGACAATGGTTGGCAGCAAAATGCAGGCGAAGCACTGCAGGAGATGAAGTGGGCTTGCAATTTGTAGGGGCAGGAAAAAGCTGTCACAGGTCTCCGGAGAGACAGGGAAAAGAAGGAAAGCACAAGCCTCTGGAGCACAGCCGTCCTCAGCTGGGTGAGCACATGGGCACACGGGATCTGCTGAGCTTAGGCAAGCCTAGCCCAGCCAAGCCCATCCTCAGCCTGTACTTCTCCATGAATTCCCACTAAAACATCCCGGGTGCTCTCCCTGGCCTGGGGAGCTCTGGATTCATGCAGACCACCTGAAGGTGCAGCCAGAACAGCCAAACAACATTCTGGGGAGTTTGCTTTGGCCAAGAGTGAAAACCAAACTGCTAAGAGAAGGGTAGGGTTTATTTTTCCCTTAAGAAAGGTCCTCTGGTATTTAAATACATTTTGGCTAAATTTTTGCTTGCTGTTGCTTATAATAATCCCATGGAAGCTTGAAACTAGAATATGTCTGATACCTGATACTTTTTTTCTCTTTTGATTACTGACAAATGCTGATTTATTATGGTAGGTCTGTAAGAAACACAGCTGTTCATAAAAGTCTATTTTTCTTTATACCCACCACCTTCCCCCCCAAAAAATTACATCTGCCTGGATTTTTTTAACATTTTCATCTTTTTCAGAAATATATTTGTCCAGGTACCAAAAATTCAGATTAAAAAAGGTATTTTGGGAGGAAGTGATATTTTATTTCTCCAAGACGACAAGAATTTTGAGGAAGATTTGCGTTTCATTCAAAAGACCTTTCCCCTTATATTTCCTTATATAACAAGAAAGACTTGTTGTACATTTAGCAAATAATATCTAACTGCAATATGTGCTTCTTATTTACTTTCAAACAAATTTAAGAAAACAGCACAGTGAATTTTGCAATTAAATGTAAGCGAATATAAGCTACATTTTTAATCTAGAGAAACATTCTTAGAAAATGTAACTACCACTGTTCCAAAAAGCACACAAGGATACAGATTTAGGTTAGGAGACAAAATTAGTTGCCTTGCAATTCGAAATATTTCTTAAAATATTTGTTGTTTTTAAATAGAGGAAAAATTACCTTTTGATAAATCTTCTCTGCTTGAACATGATAGATTTTACACCACAATGAAGGGTCCTGTTACACTTCCAAAGGTTCCTCTGAGCAACTGAGGTGTGACCACAGAGAGACAAATCAAACAGCATAGCTCAAGCCCACCACCTCACACGGTCTCTTTAATTTCTTGGCTCCCATATTTCCCTGAACTGTGGAGCAGTTTATGAAAAATGTTGATTTCCTCTAAGAAAAAAAAAAATTCCATGGAGTTGTTCAGTGATTTATTCTTTTCAGGTACCACAGAGAGTAGAATTATGCTGAGTTGAGATTTTGGTAGCATTTTCTTTAAGGAGTGCAGGTGCAATTGGTCATAATTATGCTTAGAGGTTGTTCCACGTGGTTTCTCACCCAAAGCAGTAAATCAATTATGGCAGAGCAAGTCCAAGCCAATACCCTAGATATTAGCTATAGTGTCAGGGACTTTCATGCATGAAGCAATATGGCATGTCTGCATCACAAAAAAAAATGCGTCGTGGAAAAGGACTAGGCTATGGTTTCAAAGGAAAAAAGAGCAAATAGTATTTCAAATAAAGCAACATATAGTTGCATTAAGTTTTACTTTAATGTTTTTGAAGGGCTGTCATTCTTACACATTTTTAAGCAAAATCACAAGCTTTTAAACCTGTATTTTTTTTAAGCTGATGGACAAAGTAGATTACCATCAAAATTCTGTCTTGGAAAAACTATTTATTGTAATAATGTTCTGGAAGATAAGTGAGTGACAGGGTTTAATTTTATCCCCCAAAAAATACTTATACTAGAAAGCAGAGATCCGACTTTGCCACTTGACAAGCTTCCAGGGAGAAAAGCACATACCACAAAATAAACACTTCCAAGTGGCACAGCTGGATACTAGCAGGACTTACCACAAGCTGAAGTTCTCTCCTGCCTTTTCTCACCCTTTTGATTTGACTAGAGCAGAAACAATTGGAGATATGACTTGCAGGTCTAGTGGCCTGACAATCTTTTTTGCTCTTCAGGATCGTATTGACATGCACTAGTCGAAGTACCAAGGAGCTCAAAGACTGGCTCTGAACTGCTTTCGTAAACCTTGCCTTCCCTTGAAACATACAAGGCAAACACTCCTGAGGATCTCACACTTAGGAACTGAATGATCCAGCACCTACAACTCACGTGAGTACTTCCACTCATTGAAAATTCAGTCTCAGTGAATATTACACGTAGTTTTCTCCACACCTACATGTGTGCCAATAAAATTTGATCAGTAGAATATCCCTGGGAAGAAAGACTTCATGTAGAAAGAAACAAATTTGGCATGGATAAAGCCAAAGAATTTAGCAGTTGAATACCTCATTGTAGAAGGGTTTTTCACAGTGATGGCCCAGCTACAATATTTACCACTATGACACATGTCATTCACTTACCTAGCTGGTACATGGTTGTACCTGCCCGTTTCACAAGGGTACCTTGGCAATTAAGGTTCAAAACTGTAACTGTGTACATCCAAATGGAAAAGGGGAGAAATCAATGAGAGCTGAGAGTGCTTGCTTTCTGGATCACCCTGACACATACTAGATGAGCTCAAAGGGATTGAAGGTGGAACATTACATCACAGGTAAGAAGTAATGGCAGTAGTGTAGGTTATGTCCAATTAAATTGTGATGGGGACAAACTGTGAACATGTCCATGGACACTGCAGTGTCTCAGCTGATGGGTGGTAACTTCTTGGAGTTCTGCTTGTATCATATCCTTGAATAGTTACTCACAAGTGAAATATTTAAAATTAAGAACAGACCTAGCAGAAAAATAGAGCAACACTAACAGTGACTGAGGAGTTATTTTAAAGGCCAGGTTCTAGGGTCAGAGGGGTGAAAGGTTTTTCCTTTAAAAGAGTGATGGGAATTTATGTAATGAAAAAATGTCAGCCTTGAGAAGGACACTACAGAAAGATATTGTGAGCATTCACTAGCACATATTCTACTAGATAGTGGAAAGTATCTTTTGAGAGCAGAGACATTCAATTTGATCTCAAAGGATTAATAAAGATACACGATCACCAGGTGACTGGGCAGGAACAATAACACATGGTTCTGTCACGTAGAGTAAGCAAGCTGTCCCTTTCTGGCTTGCGTTTGTTTCAGCAAATCCCATAGCAGTTATGCCTCTCCTTCACCACTCATCCCTTGCTCTCCCATTGACACCACTCTCTTCTGTTATGTTTCAGGAAACACAACACTCATGCTAATGATGCAGACTCCTCTGTTGACAAGGTTCTGCTTCGGTGCAAGAGTAGAAGGGGGAAAAAAAGCTCTCAAGATACGGACTGATTTTTTATGGTATCATATCCAGAGTCAAGGCCAAGAAATCTTTTAGATGGAATGACTTAATCACTTGTCATCAGAAAAGTCTTTCTCAATATGGGCTTTAACCATTTTCTCTTCTATGGAGACTCTACATGTAATATATTGCTTATTTATTTGAATGCCACTTCTAAACTATAACTGTCAAGAATTAATATGGAATAATAAAATACTAAATACTCCTCCTTTGTTTTTTAGGCACTTTATATGGAAAGAGATCTTTGGTGAAAATATAAATTTGAACATTTGTTATACTAATGTTCTAAAAGGTAAGCTATTCCAGACTGGAAATAAAGTCAATACATCTGAGAAAAATTATATACATTCAGCTACATGAACAGTTGTACAATCTTCCCTCTCTATTGTCTTTCCTCAGTTTATTGAGACTCTCTGTGGAATTACGACTTTCTTTTCCTTCCAAATCAAATAATTTTCTATTCAGCAATTTTCATTTTGGAGTCCATGGAGTACACTTCATAGTCATTAAAAGTTACAAGTAGTATTGGAAAAAGTTCAATGGACCATAGATCATTTATGAGCTTTTCTGTCACAGCATCAAAGTCTGAGAAAAACATTTGCTAATGTTATTTCCTCTTCTCTATTGTTCCTACTCCATGTCTGAACACCAAAAAGCCTTGAAGAATTCAAATATTTAAACAGCTACAACAAAAAGAGTTACCCAACTCATTAATTTTGAAAGAAATTCAGCATAAAAGTATCACTTTCAGCGAGTCAGTTCTACCACTCTGGTCTTCTTTAAACACACAGATTGCTTCTCACCACCTTGCTGCCCTGCAAGGGAACTTTCTCTCATATTAAACACCTCACCAGCTCTTTTTATGTCTACAGTGTGCCTTTTGCCAAAGTGGAAAGAGCCCAACAGAAGTGAGTCAGACATCTACCGAGGCAAGTTTGATCAGGTCTTTTTTTTGCTAAATGAGGTGTTTGGGCAGAACAAAAGAGCATCTACCTGAAAAAAAAAGGAAAGAAACCTGGGTCATTTCAAGCTATGGAGAAATTAGAAAACAACCAAAATGAAGATAATAATTATTTAAAGAGGCAACCTACGTAATCAGAATTTCACCTCAGTAGTTAATGCCGATGCCCTTCATTATTACACCTGTAATAATGTGCTACCAGGGCCAGTACACACTGTGAGACTGTCACTATGAACTCCATGAAGATGCTGGCACTTCTCACTTCAGGGAGCAAAATCTCTGCTTAGGGATGGGATTTGGCTTTCATTAGCCTAGTCTGTGTTGCCACTTGGTCTGCTTCCAGAGATGTTATATGGAAGGTCTGGGGGTCTGAAGGGATGCCAAGTTAGGAAAGCAATTCACTTCCTTCAAGGGGCCATTTGCTTTTCTTTCTGGTCAGGAAATTGGCTGACAAGAAGTAGAGCTCCTCACTGCTGCTACTGGATGCTGTCCAAATTTCGTCCATGTTTTGGGGGTGAAAGAATGACCTGTCTGGAGCATGCCTGGCAAGTGGTCACAGCTAATGCTGTCAAAGCCACACAGCTCCGTGTTCCTCCTTCCTGTTCCTCTTCTTTGCACGGGGGTCAGCCTAGGGCATCAGCCATCCTGCACGTCTTCTGTCAGGAGGCTTTCAGCACCATAAGCACAGCTCAGGCAAAGCTTGGTGTCGTGGTTTAGGAAAGGTACTCCCCAGTTTAGTGCTGGCCCTGGGAGTCTCCAAAGCATGCTGCTGCTGTGGACACACACATTCACAGAGCTATGGAATTACAGCTTGGAAATTCCTTTCAGGCCTGGATTTCTCCAGTCTCTCAGGTCCATTCCCAGGCTGACAAGCTGACTACAGCTTCAGTTAAGGGAAGCAGTCTCCCAGAGTGATAACTTGGTGAAAAACAGAAGGGAATTCATAATAAAGATTAACACCTGGTGTCTTTCCCGTGGGACATCCAGACATGCTGTCCCAGGGGATGTTTGTCCCAATCGTCCAATGAGCTACTGTCCTGTCCTAGCTGCACATAACACACTTTAAATATGGGATGTCTGTACAATAAAGTTGGCCTTTTTTTCCCAAAAGAGGTCCGTGTGTGTTGCTGTCCTTTCTCTCTCCCTGCACCACATGCTGCTCGCTCTTCCCTTCTTCCCACAGTGCATGGAACTGGAGGCACAGTAGGTAAAGGCCATGGATTTAGATGAGAACGGTTTACTGGAAACAGCAATGAGATGAGAAAACAAATACTGACAGCAACAATATTTGTAACAAAGTTTACAACAGGGAGAGCAATTCACTTGCAAAAATGCTCACTGCAGAGCTTGACCTGAGCACAGCCACACGACCTCGACTGTTCCATACAGCTTGGAAATGGCATTATTCAACCTCTCCCTCCGGGTTGGAATCAGTATTATTCAACTGCTCCTTCCAGCTTGGAACCGGTGTTACCCCACCTTTCCTTCCATCATGTTTACTTGACTGGAAGGAAACCTTTTTCCTTGGAAGAGACTCCCTTCCCACTGTCCCTGGTAGTGATGTGATGTGGTATAGAAAAACCTCTGGGCCCTAACCATGCTCTTCCTCGCTGCTGCAGAAATTGACCTTGTCCTAGCTGGAATCAAAATACTTGGCATCAGCCCCAAGATATGTATTGTAGCAATAATGTAGTGATTCCTGAAATACTGCTGCACTGTTATCAAGGTCTTCTCTATCATGCCACTGAAGGTTGTGATTTTGCCACAAATGTAATTGGGTAAATTTGATATTGGGTACAGGTCTGCTGTTTCTGGGTGTTTTTCATTCTTATGGGGACATGAGAATCCAGATTTTCACATGTACAAAAAGTTCCCTCAACGCCAAGGGCTTTTCTTCTCATTAGCAAGTAGCAGAAAAAAAAATCATAATCTTGCTGGGGATTTTGCTTCCTATTTTAAAATGAAAGGGCAAGCAATGCAATCCTGGTGAAACTAGACTTCTAAAAGCATAGTTCTCCATCTCATCACCACCATCTCAATATCTCATCAGCACCATTGAGGCAGAAAAGATAAAAATGTCAACGCCATCACAGGAAATCCAGATTTCCTGCCACTATAGTTGTTCCTTTCTATAAAATGCAATTAGAGCTATTGTTAAAATACATATCTCAAGGGAGATTTTCCAAACTGCAAAAGTAATTATTGTATTTTTCTTTAGCAATACACAAATAAACCTGGTCATCCAGGTACTTTATACAGATGCAGTGTATCTGAGGTATAATTTCCGGGAGATGCCCATGGACTTGACATGAACAATCAGCACCAGAAAGGAACTGTAAATTTTGTCTTTCCAGTGGCCTACACATGATGGGCACCGCAGATGGAGTTAACTGCAATCTTTTGCAAAGTCACTGACGATAAAGGGAATTACAGACTGACCTGAAAGTGGGTGAATATATAAAGGTGTTTGTAAAAAATCATGTGCAAATTACTTGAGATTTTGGGATCAGCAGTTTTAAAATAGTCTGTAGTATATCAAAACTACTTGCAGAAAATACATTTTCTTTCTGACATGTACTTTGGAACAAATTTTGAGGAAGGTGTGAATCGTAGGCCTTGGATGGAAGTCATCGTTATACCACTCTGAAACCACAACCATTGCCCAAACCAGGTAAAGTAAGAGGAGAACAGCAAAAAAAGCTGTCTTTGCCACACGTGGCATAGTCTGTGCTTTACTGAGTCCAAGTGGTGGAGTGAGGTTGTTTCCCCCTTTCACCCAGAATACTGAGATAGCTACAGCTTGCTTTGTGCAGCATGCAGAAAAGTCACAGAACCTCCTACCATCAAAACTCCTCTGTAATGTGTGATTAAAAACTTCACAGAGAGTCAAGGATCCCACTGAGCTCTCACAGCATATCTGGGTGTGCTGCTCAGATCCCAGCTGAACAAGCTTTCAGATGGGTGGTCACTTTGCTGATCACTAATGTGTAACATGAGCAGCTAGAAAGGAGAACTCAAGAATGACTACTGAAAATCCATTACCTCTAAGAACTTTTCCACAGCTCTCTGTTTTCACCACCGTGTTAAACAGCCATTCAATCCCAGACAACAATACACATTTCTTTCACAGCAGTCAGTGTGCCAGCAACATTTATATGTTGGGAGGTGAACTTGCACTTATTCAGCAAAAGTAAAAGGAACAGAGTTTGCTTGAATAAACATGTTTAACATGCCATGGCATCAGCTGCTTGCTGCTGGGAGAGAAGAACTGAAATGATACATTTTTCATCCTCCACTAATCTACTGCTGCAATGAATGACCTGTTAAACACCCTTCAAAGCTGACAAGCCAGGAAGGCTCAGGTTGTTCAGGTCGCTCTTGCAACAGTGAGCACTGTTAAGTTCAACAGACATTGGCTGCAGTGGTTTCTTAGTAAGGCTGCAGAGAGCTATTTGCTGCTAATTAACCTCTGGCTGAGCATCTGATACATCCTAAATCGTGGCTGTGACTTTTCAGCGAGGTGGGCTCTGTGGCCTGAGAGGTCTTTCCACTCTCAGACTGTGATGCTTGCATATTACTGCTCTGGAACGGTTTACTTCCAGAGGACTTTTTAAATAAGACCTGAAATCACATTAAGTCATCTCTATTCTCTTTTCCCTTCCTCTCTGGGTATTTTCCTCCTCTGACTATACACACTCATTCCTACTGTTTTCCAGGAGCATTGACAATGAGAAAACAGCAACATTTGTCTCTCTCTCTGTTCACGTGACTGGAATTTATTTTCCTCTGAAATATCATTCATCAAACAATCACAGCTCATGTAAACTTGTATAACTGAGTTCCCTGGGCCACTTCCAAGATTAGTACTTGGAATATCTTAAGCTAGAAGCAAGTATGTCACTTATTGAGACATTAAAGACATTGAACTGTACCAAGTTCATTTCTCAGTTAAAAGAGCTTAAGGTCAAGGACTACCACTCAAAATAAGGGAGAGATGCAGATGGGTTTTTCTATCTGTGGTTCAGTTCACATGTAGGCTTTAACTGAACACTCAAACACCCAGGATTAGCTGGTTTTGATAGTGTTTTTCCAGGCTAGTTGCAAATATCAGGATTTTAACTTTGCTTTGGTTTGTTTTCAGTCAACAGTGGTAGCAGAAATCATAATGCAGACTAATCCAGCAGGAATTTATCCCTGAAAATGTGCAAGCAAAAATGACACACACAAATTGTTTTCCATTATTACATTGGTGAGTAAAGTTCATACTGTCTATTGTCAAAACAAATCCTAATAACACTCTGACTTTTCTTTAGGCAGCTCATAGCATAAGAATTTACCTAATAATCTTTCCTGAATAGCTGTGCTTCCCCCCTTTCTTCCTTTATACTATTGTAAAGGAAGAATTGTATTCTCCTTTTAATTTTTCTTTCAGTATTCACCCTTGCTGATAGCCTCATAATACTTTCCATTTTAAGAACTTTCAGCCCATATTCTTCTTGGTGTGATCATGAATCTGTAGTTTCAGAGGAAAATTCTGCTTGGTGATTTTTAGCTTCTTCAAAACTAGTACCCAAGTTATTTCCCAGCACCTTGAGTCTTCATAGTAAAGGAAGAGGAAAAAGTAAATTCCTGGCTTTGCTCTGTCACAAGCTAAAGTAACAGGGTCTCAGTATGTCTGCTTTTATTTTCCCCAGGAGCTGAGTGAGAACACAGGAGAAGTTGAGAACAAAAGTGAGTTAAACTCTTCAATGAAGTCTGGCACCCACAGGTTTTTCTTTCTGCATCTTCCATATAACACAGATTTTACCTTTTGCATCTTCATATAGCATTCATTACCACTCATGACTGCTACTTCTGTTTCATTTAGTCGCAGGCTAAACCTATTGTCCTTTTCTGGCCACGTCTTATTCACTCTACTGCTCATGACAAGGGGTGCCAGGCAGTGGGTCATTATAACCACTCTAAGAAGGAGTTTTAAACTGATGGATAGATCCAGTTAGCAAACAGTGTATTCAAGTGGTCTCAGAAGAGTAGGAAGCGTGATATTGACAAGAACAAAGTCATGTGTTTGTTGTCTTCTAATAAATGCAGGAAGTGTCTCATTATCAGAGTGGAGATTCTCAGATGCAGTTTTGCAGAATTGCAGACTATTTCTGCTGATTACTGCTGGTTACTGCTGGGGAAAAAAAAATGGTCTTGGAGGAATTTTAATTTAGTTTCTCTTCCCACATCAGGATGCCTCCCTCACTTTCACCTAAAATACACTTATTATTAATTATTATTTTTTCTGAAAAAGTAGTTCCTTTTGTATTTACTTGAAAGTAACAATTGAATTTTTCATCCTTATGGTCATAGAATAAACCTTTTCTTTTCAAATTCACAAGTAAATTATTAACAGAGAAATTACCTAACAAAGGCTAGAAAAGTTATGTCCAAAGGGGTTTTTTTATTTTATTTGAGAAATACCTTCCTCATATCTATGAACAAAGTTTCAAAACTCTTTTGTAAGGAAGAGTTAGAAGTGAGACACCTGACCTTTAAGAACACTCAGCTTGAAACAAAAGTTACAGCGTCTAGAAGCCGTAAGTAAAAGAAAAGTATCATAATGCCAGGTGATGGATAAACATATTCCAATGTGGATTTAAATTGTCATGCCATGCCAATATGCTGTCAGTCCTGAAAGATTAGTCTGGCATTGTAAAGATTTTCATCCAACAAAAGTACTGAGAAGTTAAAAGTATGCTGTCTAGTTTTATATCAACAAAATGTAGAGTTATATTAAGTAAATACGAAGAAAATTGTATAAGAGGTATAACTGTTGACATGGAGGTTTAGAAACAACAAAGGGAGCCTTTTAAAATGTCATTGCATTCAGATAAGAAAACGTATCTTTTATCACTTTAGCAAAAGGGGGGGCAGCCCTCAAAGTACAGTTTCCAAGAAAAACAGACATTAACTCACGGGGAAGAGAAATTTCACCTTTTCACCAGCTTAATCCACACATGTTTTAGGGATACCTGATACTTTTATTTATGTGTTTCATATCCTATTCCCTTACAAACTTTTTGTTAGCTTAAGTAGCACAGCCTGTAAAGGCAGCAGAGCTGGCACAGTAAAGGGCTGACACTAAGCAGTCCAAACATGGTTAACGAGTGCCTGCTGCAAACACCACGGAGGGCACAGCCCAGGCTGCCCCAGCCCTGGTCCCCACATGCAAGGTTCCCTGCTGGCAGGGGTGCAGGCACCAGGACACCACAGGAGATTCCCACTCCCCTGCCCACCCATCTCCGAGGCTGGGATGAGACTGGCCAAAAGCTGGGTTATTGTCTCAGGAAGCTCTGCATGGAAAGTAAATTTTTTCATGCCAGTCATGAGCTGAAACACTTCAGCATCCTCCCCCAGAAGTATGTGTTGCACTACAACAGCTTGGGAAAATGCAGGAAGAGGAGATTTGGAAGTTTTTGTGAATCTGAGTGTAAAACAAGAAACATACAAACAAAAAAACAAACACACCAAAAAACCAAACAAAAACAACAACAACAACAAAAAACAAAAACAAAAACGAACCAAAAAACCCAAGAAATAAAGGCAAGGGGTATGGGGGAAGGTGTGATGAACTCTGGTTGCTGCCATTCCACACTTTCATCTTGAAGTGATATTAATGGTATTCAACGACTAACCATGTGAGAAATGCATCTTTGTAGCTGGAGCACAGAACTGAGGGCCAGGAAATCCTCAGTCCTGTGCTGGGACCCTGAGATGGATTAGTCTTGTGGCTTTGGCTGGCTGAATTAGATTTCCTTTCTCAGCAAGTTTGCCTCAGCCAGGGAGGTCAGTGACGATCGCATCTTGTGGAGAAACAACATGTCCAGCCCGTGGCAGGGCGGCTGAGGGTGACAAATGACATTGTGACTCCCAACCGAACAGGGAGCAGGGATGCCCTCCCCTCAATCCCTGGGACTGATCCTGAAACACTGAAATCAACAGAGACCCAAAACTAGGGCAGACAAGAGAAGGATCTCTCTCCAGAGCCCTTGCAAGCTTTGGGCCTCACCAGGATAGCTGGTGGTCACCGTGTGTCTGTTTGTGCCAAAGAAGGACATAAATAGGACAAACATGAAATGCCATCCTGGACCTGCAGCTCTAGGAATACAGCCCATGCATTTAGTTCTGCATTCTGAGAAACAAATCTCCATTTCAGTCACCTTCTCCCAGGTCAATTGTTTCTCTGTCTGCCTCCTTCCCTGTGTTGTTGCTTTATGCATGAATGGGGGAACACACAATAAATTCAAAAATGCCCTGAGTGGGAGTGGTGGTGATTATTAACACCTTCTGTGCCCACCCTCCATCCTGGAGGATAGGAAGGCTCACCAAGCACAGCCTTTTTCCCAGCTTTGCATGCAGCTTGCCTCCACTTCTGCTCCACTGTGCCACTATAGCAAGGCCCCTGCTGCTGCCCACCTTGACCCACCAGCATTGCAGCCCGGGAGATGCAAGGTGGCCATAAGATGCCATAAGATGTTATACTTCTCTGCCTGCCTCCATGCTCCACTTCTCCTTTCTCTTCTCAGAGAGAACCCCCAAAATTCAGTTCCTACCACTGGAACTCTAATAATTCCTGCAGGGGTGGAAGCTCCTCCGTATCTAAGTCCCCAGTTTTAATTCGTCAAGAATATTCCAGTTACACACCAGCTGTTCAGGCTATCACATAAGCAGCAGCCTCAACAGAAAGACCAAGGCCTGCAAGGGCAGAGGAAATGAGCTAAGCTCTTGCCCTCCACAAGTAATCCTTCCAGACCATGGTGGAGGTTCAGTGGCTGCAGATGCTGTGGGAAGGTTTAAAGAGCCACTCTGAGTTGTGTTCAGGCAATGAATACCAGACTGCAGTCTCTGATCTGTTGTGTTAGCATTACATTTATCTTTGCAAGCATGGAATTCAATTCACTGCACTTTCAAAAATGTGTGTTTTAAATAACTCAACCCTAGAAATGTGTATGTTCTCATAGTTTCACATCAGCCTTTTGCACAGCTGCCAAAAGCCTTCACACCCCCTTGCCTAGCCCACCTGTGTAAACACTACAAAAGTTGCTCTTTGTGAAGCACAGGTAGAGTCTTGTGGTTTGGTAATGAGCAAAAAAGGGGACAGAGGAGTTCTTTGCAACAGCTGTGGGAGGGTTCTGCTCTATCTAAGTTGCTGTGCATTAGAGGGTAGCTTTTACACTTCTCTTACAAATAACATTTGTTCAAAAGTATTGTAGAGGGCATGTTTGACATTTCTGACCAAACTAATGTTTTTAGAGCCTCTTTAAATGTTTTCTGATTGAATGGCATTGCAGAAAGGAGCAGATATGCAACTTATTTCCCTTATTCTGTGTCCCTTATCTGTGCTGAACGACACTTTTGCATACAAATGCTGCTGCTGGTTTTAAAGAGCTAAAGCATATAAGAGCATATTCAACACAAATCAAGAGCATTCCTCCTATTTATTTTTTTTTCTAGGTACAATGAGAGAATGGACATTAATGCAGTGAAATTGGAAAAAGAGCATCAGGCTTCTGGGAGAGGTTTTGTGGGTATGATCTGGAAGCTGGTCTGGGGAACATCCAAATACAAGGTCTCCTAATCAATGCTTCCTGGATGGGCTCTCAAATGTATTGATTAGTGTTACACATTTGGGATTTACCAGCCTTATATGCTGTGAACAGGCCTGCTGTAACAGCATGATACTTGTGGAAATTTAAGTCACCAAGCATGTCAATAAAAGTGATTGCCCCAGAAAGGAGGAGTATAAATAAGTCACTTTCATGCCAGTCCACAGCAGAAATCCTCTCCATAACAACTTACCACATAAAAAAATTATGATGAGGACTCACTGTCCTTTAATCTTGGACCTGATTCTTTTTTCAGAGAAGTCTGGTTCAACAAAACACCACTCTCTGCAGCAAAACCACTCTGGAGTCACACTACAGCCCCATGAAGAGCTTTCTGGCAGAGAGTTTATGCACTGTCTTTGGCCTATGACCTTACAGGCTTTTGTGCTCAGGCTTGCTCGTGCTTGATAAAGAGAAGACAAATAACTGGCCCAAAGCAGAGCTGCTATTCAGCTCCTGTTCCACCTCAAACCCCACCCAGCACCCAAATCTCTCATACCTGGCAAGCAAAAGAAGTGCTTCTCCATATCACCTATGGGCTGCACATGGCCACAAGGTGCTCAGGCCCTGAACGGGAAGCTAAAGAAAGTCTATGCAGCTTGCTTCCTGTGTTACATGACTGAATTCAAACTTTTAAAACAGGTTTATTACCATCCAGCTGTATTTTGGACACCACCTTGAGACCAAGAAATTCAACTTGTCTCTTTAGCCAGAGGCAAAAATACTTCAAATGCTATTGCAGAAAAATATAAAAAAAAAAAAATTATGGGGAAAATCATGTCTAGCAGGCTAGCTTGTAGGTCTTGTTTAACCAAAGAAAGCAAGCTGTGTCAAGCAATGTACTAGACAGCATGTTTTAACAACTGCAGATTGGAATGTTACTTTGCACATGTCATGTTCCAGGACAGTGAGCAAAAAGAGTAGATGTTAATACATCACATTAATTTCCATCCATTTTCTACCCAGCTAAGGGGAAAGAACAGCAATTTGGGCCATAGTCTAGACATCTCCTCCCCTTTGTGAATCCCTGGAATCACTGAGGCCTTTTTGCAGAGAAAGATACATAACACTGTTTAGAAGTGAAGTTTTTCAGACACATCTGAGGAGTCACAAGTCACAGCCTGCCTACACTGTGGATGTAAGGGTATTGTGATGTTTTACAGTACTCAGGAGGTATGAAGTGATGCAGTGACCTGAGCTGCTTGGATGCGTTTGTGGATGGGAAAAAAATGCTGGACATATGCCCATTCTTGCTTCTTCCAAGTGCATAAAGAAGTCCTGAACACTTTTTCCATTTGGAGAGATGTAGGGCGATTTGCCGGCTTGCTGTTCTTTTCGCATTAAGAAATAGTTTTGTACATTACAGAAGAGGCTGTAAACAGCAGCAGAAGTGCTGATTAGAAGCAATAATTGGTAGCACAGAGGGTCAAACTGGGCTTCATTTCATAGGCATTTTTAGTATGATTTACACATATGAAAAAGAAAAGACGTCTAGGTAGTGAAAGAGCACAGTCAGTGGCTAACTGACATTTCTGAAGTTCTCAGGAGGATTGACAATTAAATCAGTCCAGGAATCACTTGGCAGCCTCAAGAGTCCCAGGATTAAAGAAAGAAAAGTCATGAAAGGTCACCCTGTAAACAGTTTCAGTTTCTACTAATACATTGGAAAGAAATAGCTTTCAGAAAATGTCCTTGACATGAAGGTACATGTGACTGCTTGTTATATCTAGCATCATGATCACTTACTTCCTCCTGATTAGAACCCACCTTTCCTCTCCGTTCTTTTTGAAGCACTGCAGGGACTGGCCCCAGGTCTGTCTGAGAAAACAGCCACATTCCATTTGTGCTGTGTTTCTCACTGCAGAGTCCTCCCATAGTCAGCACACACTTCAAGTTTCAAGCGACAGGATTTCATCTTCAGCCTTTGGCAAACTGAAGGCTGTATTGTCCAAGCATAGGAACATGTTGCTGTATTAAACTTATAATTTTCCCCACCCACATTTACAATGTCACTTGCAGAAAAGAAATAACAAAATGAAGCAGGAGCACCTGCTCCTAGAGGAAGAAGTTGCAATTGCCTGTTATAAACCAATCAAGATAATTTAAATAAATGAACTTGTTGTTACTAGTAACAATGACTAGCCAGTCTGTTTTTATGGTCTGTATTTAACATTAGTTTTAACTGCACTGTGTAACTTTAAAATAAAATTCTGTCTTGACTTTATAGACTCAACTATATTTATGCTAAAAGGCAGGTAGCTGAAAAGGAGTGTCCCTTGCTATTCTTTAACTAGGGCACTGACTTAGCTCTGCTGCAGGCACTTCTGAGACATATCAGCAGCTAAAGGACTTCGGCGACTGAGACTTTTGTAGTCCATTTCCTTTATTCCTGCATGTGTACACAAGGTATACGCTACAAGACAGAGTGCCAATAATGTACGTCTTTGCTGGGGTTATTGCTGGTTTTTTAATTTCTTTTTGAGCTTGGTCTCAGGTTGCACTGTATCAACAGTATTATATTTGCAGCAGATTATGTAACAATGTCTCTTTACCTTTTATATTCCACAAGCCAGGAAGCAACAGGGTGTGAAAGTACAAAATACATCTCTGCCCCCTCAGAGTCCATGGAAACACACAGCAGTGAAGATGTTCTCCGGTCTTACCTGACCTCGGGTCTTCTTTGCATCACACACACAGAGACACAGAGACACAGACACACAGACACACAGACACAGACACACAGAGACACAGACACACAGACACAGACACACAGACAAGCACAGAAACACACACAGAGACGCACAGACGCAGAATGTGGAACATTAAGAGCGAAGCTGTGAAATCTTCCACTCCTACGGTTAACGCGCTCCTGTTAAAATCAGAGGCGTCATCTAGTGGGCACTGGGAGAAGTCGGGATGCGGCAGGCGGCTGGTGGCTGCTCCAGGAAGGCGTAGGCAGGGCTGGGAGCCGGGATGCAGGCAGTACCGGTGTGCGGCCAGCGGAGGAGAGCAGCGAGGACACAGGGTCCGGGAGCTGCGCTGCAGCCTGGGCACATCCATCCCAACACTCGGGAGCTGCGGCAAAACGGACCCGATCCTCTGATTTGAACTGAGAAGGGGGTAAGGAGTCAGCCCTAATTCACAATTGATGTAAGACTGAGCACACACGAACTTGGGGAAAAAAAAACATCAAAAAGAATGTAAGAAGAAACCACTGTTCTGTCACTCCACGATTGGTGACAACTAGTTGTTGTTTAATGAATGCACAAATGGTAAGCAGACGCAGAGAAAGCAGTGCTTCTCAGGGTGGATCATCACCTAAACAAACTACTTAAGTTTGAAAGAAAAGTCATCCATTCCTTCAGTGTTTTTATTTGTGCACAATAAACAGTGACTTCATTGGCGTTATATATTGTCTTTCCAACCTGTTTCCCTTCAAGCATCACAGCATCGTTATTCATAATGCAGTTATATTGGATGGCAATAGAAGAAAACATTTCAAGAACTGGCCAGAGATCATCATAGGCCACAGATCATCGTAGGATTCAGACGGCTGTGCTTTCAGCTCTCTGTTATCAGCAGAGCAGCCTGTCTGTTCCCAAATTAGAGCTTTATTACAGCAGCAAGCAAAGCTGATTGTGGTATTAATCACCATGAGAAAATGCCTGTGTAGAGAAGGGGGTGTGGGCTGTAAGCTGGCTTTGCATGTAATTACTGTGCCCCGGCACAAAACATGAGTTTTAAGCAGCCGTGTGGATGCCATCAGGCTGGGAATGTATCTGCAGTGCTCACACAGGCCAGTGGGTTCAGAGTGTTATCTCCTGGTTCACAAGCAGCTGCTAAGGGTAAGGGCAAATTCACTGGCCAAGAACACAAGAAACAGATGCAGAGTTAGCAGTGCCAACCTGCAAATCGTGCCTACATGTATTCTCATGACCCGTGCTCATTCACAAGGAAGTACTCTATTTGCTAAAGTCAGATTACTTGCTATGTATAGGAGACTCACTCACACCAGCATGAAAAGCTCACAGCAGGATGATAATAAAATGAACTCAAGCCTTAGTTATAAAAGACATACATTATCAAAGTTGAATCAGAGTAATACTACCAAATAGAAGAAAGCATGTGTCAGGGAATAAAACAGGCCTTTTAGTGGGCTTAAGGCTCAGTTGCAGCTCAGCTGAGTGTAACTTGCTGAGTTGGGAAGGAGTAGAAGAAGCCTTTGAGTAAGTGACCTTACCTAGAGGGTTGCAAATGAGTAGGTTAGGTCAATTAGAGAGTCACTGTCAGAGGTATTAGCAAAAATGGTTTTAATAAGAATTTTTTTAAATGCAACTTCCCAAAGTTTGATGTTCTATTACTTACTATATGGCTGAAACATAGAAAGGCACATTGAATTCGATAAAATTTAGAATTATTTGCACCAGAGACACAACCGGGTTATGGAAACCCTTCCAGTGAGTCATTTCATAGTGGACCCCTTATATGCTAAACTGCTGATGGAACATAGGTATGTTCCAGCACAGAAGCCTTTGCACTAGTGATGCCAAGATGATTTTTTGCCTTATCTTTTATATACGTTTCATATAACTTTTATATATCCTCACTATTCTTAGCAAGCGTACTTGCAATTCCTTAAATCTGATAACTTAGCATAGTCCTAGTATTTGGTTAGGCCAGGAGACCAAACATCCTAAAGGCGTTGTAGTAGGAGGCAGGAAAACCCAATGCTATCTTGGGATACCAAGGTCCTCTCTAGAACATATCCCGTAAATTCAAGATTTGGCCCATCCAGGGGGGAGTTCCTCAAATGGGGAAAAATCATGCCATTCATCCTGGCCTCCCACTGGGGTATCCTTGTTAGATATGCTAATTTGTAAGGTCTATAAATTGTATACATGATCTACTGTGTGTGTGCATTGTGGCACCTCCCACCTTGGCCAAATGGTGCACCATTAAAGATCCTTATTAAAATACCGAGGTAAAAACCCCTTAACCGTGTCTGGCTCTCAATTTTTAAGACAGGAAAAGGCACCCCCATAAAAGTTGGGTTTAAGATGTCCAGGATGAAGACGCCTGATGCAAGAAATACATGGATGTGACAAAATGTGTCCGAGAAGAACTGGAGGGCAGTGTTGGAGGGTGGGCACATCTGAGGAACGAGTAACTGCAGGAGTAGAAAGGGGATAGAAATTTTAGGGTAGTAGCAGTGAAGGAAATACATGGTGCCTCAACCATGTCCTGGCAAGAAAGTGCCCATCAGCACAGAACTTCTGGTCATCAACTGCTGTCATAGCAATTCCTCAAGTACGTTCTAAGCTGTCAGGAAAGACAGCTCTTGGAAAGAGGGTTGTGCTCCATCCTCTCTCTCTCACTGACCAGCAGCATTAGCCCTGTGTTGTGCAGAACACACAAGGTTCAAGTTTGCCTAAGAGGTCAGAATTACACATCCCATCTCTGTCAGCTTGGCATTTCCCTGCTCTGTCAGCCAAGGCAGTGTGACCACCATGAGCAGGGGGAAGAGCTTGAGAGACAGATTCTGCTCTGGTGCTGACTGCCTGCAGAAAACAGAACAGCCAGAGGCTCATCAGCCTGGCTGAGATTTATTAGCTGCTAGGGCCATATCCACAGGTGCCAACTACAAGCCTAAATTACTACAATTTATAAGTCAGTTCCTTTGCCTAGTTTGCTGGTGATCACTCTAAAGAGAACCACTAAATTTTTTACTTCAAGTAGAGTAACCTGTGAAGGTATGTGGCCCCATCAAGGAGCCTGTGAATATTACAGGTTGGAGAGGGAAGCAGCAGGCTTAGTTTCTGACATGCAGTAGAGACTTTCAGGACCAGGGAGATGCCAAAGGAGAGACCATGAAGAGTTTACATATAACTCCTTATCTATGCAGTAGTAGGGTGTAAACAGCAGGGATGCTCTCCTAACTATGTTATCTCTTCAACTTAACTTAAAGTTCTGCTTCACTTCAGACCTATTTAACTTTCTCTCCCTGGAGCTATCTAGTCACGTGCTGTGACACCCTTAAAGCACAGTTTGGGTATACCATGGGAGAAATTAAGTAAGTAAAAGCCCGATATTTGTGCAAACAGGCATCAAAAAGTGAAATTCCTAGCACAGACACTTCATTTGTGTCTCTTGAATCTTTTTAGACAGATTATTTGCTACTCTTTTACTGCTGGCCAGCTCACACAGGGAAGAATGGGGGTGCCCTTCATGCCTTGATACAGTATGTGTGCATACAGCTTTCCTAGACATGCTTTTAAACACCTCATGGTCTTTCAACCAGATGGCAACCTGTTGCGCCACCTCCCTCAAGAGCTCTCTAAGAGTTATTTTTGGGCACAAGACAGTTTAACAGCCCCATCTCTCTGCTCTGATTGCTACCCTGTTTTGAGCAATCAACCTATTTCTGAATGAAGGTCTTTAATAAAGAACCTTCAGAGTTTATCTTTTTCTGCTGCACAAAGAAGAGCATGGAAGAGGCGTTTGTCTTGTCAGACTCTTCCAAGAAACGTAGAAGGCTGTAGAAAAGAAAGTGGCTTCAGCAAGTTCTGCATCCTACAAGAAAAGACATTCAGGAAAGTGAGCAAGGAGCTGAGAGCCAAAAGAGGACACTCTGTATACTGAGAAAGAGTCCACAAATCAATATCTACGCCTTTCAAATTTAATTTTAAACTTAATCATCTCTACACCCTTCTTGTTATCACGCTAAGTCTTCCATGAGGCCATAAGACTTCTGCTGAGATGTTCGAGTTCTCCACAGAATAAATCAAATGCTGTGGTTCCAGACTGCCTACAGAATCAGAAGGAATTGCTAGGTGTTGTAAAAATGCAAAAGTCATTAAAATCCTGCCTGTCTCTGAAACTGGTAGAAGGAGGTTGGATTTAGCTGAGATGCCCTGTTGTCTAAACTAAGCCATTGGAGGAAGGTTAACATTATCACTTCCAATAAGAGTTGCTCAATAAGACATAAATACACATGTGCTCTTGTGTAATGCATATCTATTGTGGGTACAGGCAAATGCCATAATTTAACACCTTCTGGGGTGGGAATGTGAACAGTGGGAAGTCCCTGCATGTGGCTAGCAAGGATCCTTGCCAAAGCTAGGTATGGAAATATAAATTGTTTTCTTGGGAGCTCTTGAAAAGTTTATTCTCTTTCAGTCTGTCAGATGGCACAAACTAATCGCTGTCTAGTGGTCAGCTACATTTCCCTCTAGACAACAACTGACCATAGCAATATTTCTTTGGAGCAGGTGTATGTTCATGTGTAGCATGAATCACTGCTGGACTTCCCAGCTCCAGCCTGGACATCCTTGAAAACTTTCATCAAAGCAAGGATTGATGGTAAACTCATAACACTTATTTCACAAGCCTGTCCTTTTGGAAGATTTAACATGCTGATACACTGCAACCAATTTTAATTTTCTTTCTTGATAATATCTTCAAATAATATTTCTCCGTTTTAAAACCCAAGGCTTTTGTAATTAAACACGTTTGATAGTAACATTGCCTCATAAGTGGGAAGGTAAAACAATCTGGGAATGAAACATTGTATAGGGCTCTTGGAGGCTGACATCTGAATGTACTTAGTGGAGAGGAAATTTTTTTTTTTACTTTCATTTCTTGCTTCTTTTATCCTTAAGCTCAGTAATAAACTAGCACTCTATGGTTAAAAAGTCAGGCGAACAGATGTATGGTACCAGTGTATCAGGATCTGTATTTCAGCTATGGGGTGTAAATTATAAGGAAGTCCTTCCAAGAAGCTTTGAGATATCTAGCTACCTTTCATTCAAATTATATTGCAACAGTAAAGATGATGATTATCATTATTATTATTATTCCAGTCACTTGATTGCACTGAAGTAAACACTTCAGTCAAAGTTCATTCAGGGTTCACTTTCAACTTATCGCTTTTAAGGTGAGTCCTGAAGAAATTTCACTGAGCACTGCACACGTTCCAGTCAGCTCCAACCACGCTTCTTATCAGGGGCCTGGCTGGACTCTGCTAACTCTGCAAAGCTTTTGAAGGCACAAAGCATCATGCAATAAATGTTGAGGATTTGGGTGTAAGAAGCCACATGCTAAAGTGATTTTACATGGTTCTTTTCTTATCCCTGGCTTGTCCTTCACTTTTTTCATGTACATGTCCCTTTTGAGAAGAAGCATGTCTAGTGATTACAGCATGTGGAAGCTTGTTTTTATTACATTTGGTTTAGGTTACTTTGCCACAGAGGGTGTAGGTTAGCAGTGAAATGATAGAGTTGAAATGTTGGGTGTCTGGATGTGGCTCTGCCCCCAGGTGTGGTGCTGTGCAGACTGTGAGACCGACCTCCACACCTTGCTGAAACCCCAGTGAGGCTGGTGCCATTTGAGAGCAACTTAGGGTGAAGGATCTGTTCTAGACCGTAGTACAGCCTTCTTCACCCTGTTGTCCCAGCGAGCCACCCAAAAGTCCCTGATCTTGCCTCAAACTGCTGAATAATCTCCTCACGGGATGGAAGTTCCCGCTGTCTTTATGGAGTTCTTTGAGTGATCAGAGCAGAAAAGGATATACAGTGTTTATCCGTGAAGTCCATCAATCTTAACAAGGTGTCTCTACCCTCAGCAGGAGGCTGTAGAGGAGAGATCAAAGAGGTGAACAAGATTTCCCAAAGCACAACCAACAAGAAGATGTCTCCTATTAGGCAGGACACAGTGCACCACATTGCCTCTGCCTAGGGCAAATACCAGCGTTCTGGAAATCTGTATATGTGCTGGGGTGAACTGTGAGGGTCCTGCACCTCTTTGTCAATACAGTGATCTGCAGATAGAAGTGAGGATGCCCATTTGCAAGAATATATTAATCTGCATGTACCACTTCCCAGCAGGAAGAAGTAGCCATCAGGCGACTGTCTGGCAAGCAGATGCTCTGATAGAGCAGGTGCTGATTCACCCTCTCCTCTCCACACACAGAAGTTAGTGCATTTACTAGGCCTTGGATAAAGGTGCCATGGCACCAAGGCTCCTGACACCAGAGTATTATCCCACCAAATTGTCCTTGTTTGTGGAGTGCTCTAATCCCACCTTTCAGGTGAGGGTTGGAGAGAAAAGTTTCACCAGTAGCTTCGGTAGGAACCAAAGGTCACTTCAGACCCCCATACATTGATCCAGATCTCTGGAAACTCTTCCTTTTTTCCAAACTCCCCATAGCAAAAAGCCAAAGGACCAGCCCACGAAGTCACCATGGAGTTGTCTGAAGCAGAGACAGGAATCCTGTTTGTATGGGATGTTGTCCTCCAGTCTGTGAAAACCAGGCTTAACATCTGGAACCATCTCACTGTTGTCCAAGCCAAGTTTTACACAATCTACCCAGATCTGGAATGATTAGCAACAGATCACCAGATGTTGATCCTGGATGGCTCCCTAAGATGCAACCCTTCCCTGTTTTTCTTAAGAAAATGCAACACATCTTGATGCTCTCATGCATTATCATCCTAGATCCTCTCTGTCTTCCAGGTCCATGAAGTTGAACTCTTCAGCTGGCAGAGACCAAAGGAGGGCATTTCCTTAGGAGCAAATGGCCTGTATTTATTTTCAGTAAGTCTAACTTATTACCAGTCTTCCTGTCAAAGTGAGGAGTTGCCAAACAGAGCTGGAAATATGATAGTTTCCACATCAGTGGCACATCTTGTTCAGCAATTTAAAATCCAGAAGAATTTAACAAGTGGATATTTGCAATATCAGTGTTCTCTAATGATGACTTGGCAGAAGTCAAGATGACTTTGTTTACATGCAGGTACTGTCACCTGGATTTGCTGAACTTAGGATTTTAGGCCTTTCAGTCAAAATATCAGTCTTCTTATTCACTGTATCTTGTTTTCATAGACATTTTTAGCAGTAAGATGCTGTGGATGGCACAGCAGATGGCCTTCATTTTCTCTGAACTTCAAATCCAAGTTTCTGCATGTACCTCAGCTTTTTGCCCCGTGGTTTTAATCTCCCAAACACTGTAGTTGTATTTGCTTAGCACATTAATACATTTCCTCCGTATAAAACAACAGCAAGGAGAGAATGGCTCAGAATAAATGAAGGAAGGAATTAGTCAGATCAGCCCCTTAACAAAATACCAGATATAGGATTGAGGTATTTGGGGGTTTTTTGTTGTTGTTCTTTGGTTTGTTTTTTCCTTTGTTGATTTTTTGGGGGATGTTTGTTTGCTTGGGTTTTTTTTGGTGGTTTTTGTGGTGTTTTTTGTTTGGTTGGTTTTGTTTTACTTTGAAGAGTTAAACCACATTTGGAAGCTCCTGAGCAAACAAATGACACAACGGTTTCAAGACAACTACTTTGATTTAAGCAAGCACAACAAGAAACTGCAGAATGCCACATTCAAGCATTTTGGAGATCAGCCTTCTGGACTCAGCTGTTAAAGTCCAAGCGAGCACCAGAAAGCCAAGTGTTGCAGAAAAACTCGAAAATGTTTCTGCTGAAAACCTTCATTCTTTCGGAATGCTTATGGCTTCTAACAAGTGTCAGTGTGGAGATGACCATCTCTGCTTCATCTTTGACAGCAATGGAAATTGGGATGGTTATGACCGCAGGTTGAAAGACTGAGCCCTGTATTTTATCCCATTCTCATGGTGTTTTCTGAAATAACACGTCGGAGGAACATTTACAATTGTAATAATGTATTCCATACATTTTCTGGTATAATCAGTACACAAGAGACTCTTTGGATGTACAGTCACTAGGGAGTAGTACCTGCCCTGTTTTGACTCAGATGCAGTATGATCTTTACCCTTTGCTGTAAATTGGCTCTGAGCACATCTTTATTTGTCAGTTTTGCTACTCGCTTTCAGATGTTACCAACTTCCAGCATTATGGGGCTGCTTTGCACTACATGTGATTTTCATTTTACACATTTTTCAGTTTCTTCATATCCCCAAATGAAAAATCCAGCATTCAAGGACATCACATGGTTTTATGATACGCTCTGGTGAGACTTTGTGTTCAGAACCTAATGAAGGGATTATCTTCATCCACATGTGGTATTTTGCAGCTGTAGGAGATATGTTATTATTCCTTGTTTGTTTTGCAGCTTCCACACAAGCATGCTGATCTGTTTGCTTTTGAGAAAGCCTTTACAATCACTCTAGGGAAGGCTGTTTTGTAGCACAAGAGCCCAGTCCTAAGAACAAGTAGTGCTGGTCCTCAACTCCTGCCACTTGCAAAGGGAAGCGAGGAACCAAGCATTTATGTTGGAGAAGTCACTCGTATGCCCTAGACAGAAGGAAATATCATGTGTAGCAGGAAGAGAAGGAGCTTAGGTAAGTATGTAAGATTAACTGCATGGGAGAGGATGACAGGAAAGCACATGAGAACAGATGTGATTTTAACCATTTCCCAAAACGTTTCACATCTACTTTACTCTGCTTTGGAAACTACTTTGGTTCATTTGCAGACGGCAGCATTCTCCAGGGCAGCAAATTCAACAAGTTTCACAGATATAGTATGTTAAATAAAGAAGATACACCACTCAAATGTCTCCATGCCAAGAGAAAAATATAGTAGGAGGAAGCCCTACTTTTATTAGTGGTTTTACAGAGAATCCAGCTCAAAGGAAGGAGAATCCAGCTCCCAGCCTTCTGTTGGGACCCTGGATTCAACCAATGTGTGTCTTGTAGAAAGGCTTTATTTGCATCTGCAGATGTCAAAGTGAATGCCGAGCAAAAACTGAAACAAAAACAGCTAAGAAAACACATGCCAATATTACACTTTCTTTGTATATGCTGGGATGGTATTAACAATTGCATGTTTTAGTGCTGAAGTGTGAGCTGTTGTGCAGTGAACAGTAAGAAATGGTGGAGTGCAAAGATTAGCTGTCTGTTATTACTGCGTGGCAGAGGTACGCCCTTCCCATCTTGCTCCCACAGACAAGACAACTCTGAGTTGCTCTGTCCCACTGCTTGGGACAGTAGCTGACACCAGAAGCTGAATTTAGACACTTCTACAAGGACCCAGTTGTTAACATATGTGAGCTTTCCTTTCTGTAAGCCCGGACTTGTTACCAGTTGCCATAAATTACAGAAGACCATGCACTCAGCATAACCTCTGGCTCATATCCTCTGTTTGACATGAACCCCTTTATGGTTAGCTACACTATCAAGGCTTTGAGGTTAAATCATTAGAAACAGTGCTCACTGCCCCATGGTTTACTCTATTGCTATTGGCTCAAAATCCTGGAGCTGTTCTCCTCTAATTCTGAGCAGGTAATTTAATGGACTGAAGAAGAGTTTTATCCCAAAGACCTTTTTCCTCTCACTTCTTTGCATTGCAGAGCCTCTGACTAAAGCCTTCATACCCAGCAGAGCACTGCTACATCTGCAAGCTGTTAGTCCAGATTTGCTGCTCACACAGGACACAGCAGCAAGTGGTTTTGCGTGGAGGGGATAATCCAGAGTCTGAACAAAATAAAGCTTTTTGACAGAAAAATCTCCATCAGCAGGCTCCAAAAGTGGCTGCCACCCCCCCACTGGCTGTGGCAGCAGCTGGCTGTCCCCCTGCAGCCAGGCTGGCACTCAGGCTGTGCTCTCCCTGCCCAGCTGGGGCAGGCACTATGGGAACTGTGTAGGTGCTTGACCAGCAGCAGGACCCTGTTGCCATTCCCCACTTTCTCAAAGGCCAGGAAGAAGGTGGAAGTCAGGCATGGCACACCCACCTCTTGTCAGTCTTGATCTTGTTTTCTCCTGTACCTTTGTACAACACAGAGACAGTTTCCAAAGAGAGCAAGCTATTGTATCTCTCTGTGCATATCCTAGAGGTAGACTGATGGCTAAGCAATTTCAATATGAAGCCCTGCCTACCCAAATTCAAGTCCTAGACCAGCCTGCCAGAGTGAGAATGGAAATAGTTTTAAACTATGATTCCTGTTTTGTCTGTCCATTTTTGAAAGAAAAATACAGAAGGGCACAGTGAATAATGGGGTGGACATTGTGTTTGAAGCTGAGGAAACTCCCTAGCATAAAGTTTTTACTTGTGCTCTAAGGAAACTATATCTTCACTACACATCACTACTAATCTAACACAACTGCCTCATCTTGAGCCCGAGATGAAGTTTTAGCATATCTTTAAACCACTCAGGTTTGCTTAGGTGTGCAGTATGATCGATGATGTGCTTTCAGAATTTCACAACTATTCCTTTTCTTGCTTTCTTTCCAAACCTTGAAGTATTAAAATCACAGGAAGTAGTTTTTCTTGCTCTTGCAAGAATCAGTGCTTATCATGAATATAGTATAATACACAATGATTTAAGAAGAACTAATTTAATTTCAGTGAAAATGATAGAAGTACTGGGAAATGCAGGTTTTTCATGACATGCCCTGAGTCACAGTAGCCTGGTGGACACCCAGTTGACCAGAAGGCAGCAATGTGCTCTTTGGCAAGTATGTCCAAGAGCATTGTGGTCTGTATTTGACAGTGTTGCCAGCTCATGGAAGGAACTAGTCCCTCCTCTCTACTCAGCCCTGTGAGACACATCTGGATTACTTTGTGCAGTACTGGATTCATCAGTACAAAGGAACATACTGGAGTGAGTTCAACAAAGGTGCCCTTGAAGATTGTTAAGGCACTGGAGCATCTGTGATATCAGGAAAGGATAAGAGAACTGCTCCTTTCTAACCTGGAGAACAGAAGACTCAGGGAACCTTACCACTGTATATATATCTAGTGGGAGAAAAGAAGACAGATCTTACAGTGGTGTCCAGGATAGGAATAAAGACAACAGGCACACACTGGAATACAGGAAATTCCACCTAAACAAAACTGATTTTTTCCTGTGCAGTTGCTCAAACACTGGAACAGGCAGCCTAGGGAGGCTGTGGAGCCTCCATCCTTAATGGCAGCTTTAATCCAATATGAGTGTAGCCCTGAGCAACCTGCTGTAGGCAGGAGTGGCACTGGGCTCCAGGGCTGACATCCAGCATCAGTGTCACCACAATTCTAGCCTGCCGTTCTATCATACAGCACTAAGTTCCAACTACTAAATGTGTTAGTGCTGCTTTACAGGATAAGGACAGTTGAAATTATAATAAGTGTAAATAAAGCTTCCAAATTAAATGAAAGATTAAATAAAATAGATTTTTTCACATGGGTTGACGTGTAAGGCTCCTGTACATTTGTCATCTCCAAGATACTAAGATCTTCTGTCAATTTTTTTCTGCTGTCCATTCATACATTCTCCTACAGGTCTAAAATTTCCCAAAAGGTGTTGGATTTACCAATACATAATTTACACTAAGATTTTGTTTTTTCTCTCTGCATACATAGTTCTGGTCTTTCTAAATCTGTGTTCCAAGGATTCTGTGACTACTCACAGCATCTTCCCACAGAAGATGAACTCCAGCGTAATTTTCACAACCCAGAAGCAAGCCATCTCTGAAGGTGGACAGTTCATCCATGTCTTCTGTCTGACACTAAAAAATGGAGACTGGCAACGGCCACCTCATGGAGGAGGTTCTATGGGTCAATGAAAACCAGGAAGGGTGTAATGGGTGCCACTATCAGCTCTTGAGACACAAATACAGAAACTATGTCACACATGGTAGTAGTTCAACCTGCTAGTTTCCTGTTCAGCTAAACTGACAAGGAATGACTAAAAAGTCTAGGAACTAATTTTAGCCCAGATTTGACTAAATGCATTCATGTATAGATGCAGAGACTGTCAGCCACACAGTGTGACCATAAAATGTAGCATTCCTAGAGCCTTTGTATGTCTTCTAAAATTATTTCTAGATTCCATCTTGCATAGATAAGTGCACACTTTAATGGACTCCTGTTGGCGTACATATCTGTAGGCTTGCCTGTGCAGTTTTTTGCTTTTTCTTAGGTGGAAATTAGTATTTATAAAAATGGGGGAAGGGCCATTGCATTTTTCCAATGTAATTTTTCATTCTTCCAATTCTTCTAACATCATATCTCAATGTAACTTAATACGAGGAACCATTCCTTTCTTTTTTCTGTTGGTCACTGTGGAAGTTTTGTTTATTAAGATGGATGCTTCCTCCCATAAAACACCAACTGGTTCCTGTCTCTCCAGTCACAGTGACATTCCTGACAGTGGTTCTACATGCTTCCCCAGCAACCCTTCTTGCATAAGCCACAGTTTACCCAGGTTTCAATGCAAGCAAACAGAAAATAGCTGATCACTGCTATCTGAGTTAAAGGAGTCATTACATGTACTTTATTCTGTTCAACTAGCAGAAATTCAGGGGAGAAATTCAGTGACACAGTGGGAATCTCATACTTCATAAACAATGACTCCTGGTGCCAGCTTTCACATCAAGGTCAGCTGGACGGGAAGTGTCTGGTACAGAAACTGAAAGGCTCAGTCATGCAAACTGGCTGTCAAATTAAAATGAGAACATACCTCCCTGTTTTACACCTGAAATAAAGAAATTGGCCAGTGTCAAATTCTCTGATTCCAGAACAATAACAGCTGGGATCTGGTTAACGTTCAAGCTCCAGGACTATACCAGGACTTGTTCCTTCACAGTTGGCCAAAAAGTGACTTGTTTTTATGACCACAAGAAGATGAGGAGCTCAGACTGCAAACTCAGAGGGGTCTTTGTCATAGCAGAAGGACAAGCAGACAGCACAGAGCTATCTTATTCTCAGGACAGAATGCAAAGACATTCCAGCTGATGACTTCTCAAGATTTTGAGTCCTGACACCAGCTGAGTGACTTGTGCCTGGTAATCCGGTCATCTTGCCTGGATCTTCCTCAAGCCCAGAATCTCAGCTTCATGCTTCAAAGACATCTAAGACAAAGGACAACTTTAAAACAGACTTTGTGTAAGAATATCTGAGAGAAAGTTGGCATCCTACCCTAATGAGCAGGGACTTTCCCCCACCTTACACATCCCCTATTGCAATTTTCCTGTGCTCCTTCTTCATGAAGGACGAGCAGTGTCACTGCTGCAGCTGTCAATAATCTACCTCTTCTCCAAGTGAACCCACTCCTGCCCAAGCACTACAGAAAGCTGTTGCTTTGCCTTTACCTCCCCAGGGCATCCTAACATCTGTGCCACCAACACTGAGACTAAGTGCTTTCCTTGCCAAGGAAGGAAGTCCAGGAGTCCACTTTCAGAACTTCAGGAGTCCACAAATTAAAAATTTGGAATCAAGCTCCAGAACTGAGTATATTCAAGGACTGCTCTTATATGAAAGATGCCAGGGTAGAAAGAGGCAGCTTTCCCCTGGGCCAAGGGAGTAAGGCCTGGCAATAAGCCAGGTACTGCCTGGGGTGCTGTTAATTCTCAATTCCTCTAGTTGTCTACATTTATGCACCTCTATGCACCTATAAAAATTTTTGTCTCAGCATGCATATAGAGGGCCCAAAAAGTAGTTGACTGTCTCTGATCATGCCATTGCCCAGGCATGCTATTTTGCAGACCTAACGAATAATTGTTTTGTGCTCCACAGCCAGCAGAGGTTCTTGGCCTCCTGTCCAAACACCAAAAGCTGAACTTCCCAAGAGGCATGTTCTACTATCACATGAAAAAAGCTGTGAAATAGAAGCCAGAAGGCCATCAGAAGAGAAATGCAACCTGACACCCATAACTACAGCACAAATGTGAATCTTGTACTCAAACCAGTTGCACTGAACAGGGGATACAGGCATACACACGCCCCAAAAATGTCACAGAAATTCTATTGAAGAAGCAGAGAGCATAGGGGACCATAAGATATTTTACCAGCTGACTTACTGCCAGCAGGACAGTGGCTTGCAGTCAGTGCTAGACAATTTCAGAGAAACGCCTTCTTCTCTTTTCCATGAGTGTGCACAGCTGCATCAGCAGATGCAGACACTTGGCCACTCATGCTCTAGAGAAGCTTGTGGCTTAAAGAGTGCTGTACAACCACCGTAAAACTGTGTGAGGAAAATCACATGCTGTCTAAGTGCATGCTATCTTGCTCAAGCTACTAATCGTCCTCCCCATGAGTTATAGACTTTTTGCACACTTTTGATTAAGGAAAGGAAAGAAAAACTTAGGGATGCAACAAGTTTTCAAGATGAATGAGAAGTAGGGCCCAGGGTCTATCAAAGAAAAGGAAACTAGGTACAGAGTGATACAATGGAACTGTAGCAAGACATGAGCACTGTAAGAAATGCTGACTCCAGTGACGTTTGCTATTAAAGCAAACAACTTATCCAAGTCTCATCTCAGTTTTTTTCAAATAGTAGTAGAAAGGTCACGCCTCTCCTGACTACTGGGATTTGAGTAAAAAATCAGGGACATACATGTATTATAGAACAGCATGTTGTTCTGTGTTTGATTAGGGGGATAGAGTTAATTTTCTTCTCAATAGCTAATATGGTGCTCTGTTTTGATTTTAGCATGAGAACAATGTTGATAACACATCAATGTTTTAGTTTTTGCTCAGTAGTTCTTCCCCAAAGTGGAGGACACTTCAGTGTCTCATCCTCTGGCACCGGGCAGGCACATGGGAGTCTGTGAGGGTGCATGGCCGGGATGTCTGACCCAAGCTGCCAGAGCGCCATTCCACACCACAGAATGTCATGCACAGTGGCTGATTTTTCTGCGGGGATGGGCTGGGTATCGGTCAGTGGATGTAGCGTGCATCACTTGCCCCTCTTCAGTTTTATTCCTCTGCGTCTCTCCTTTTCATTGCTACATTTATTACAGAATGGTTGTTGTGTTGTTATTGTTACTACATTTTATTTTGTTTCGATTATTAAACTGTTCTTATCTCAACCTGAGTTTTATGGGATTTTTTCCCTTTTTTCTGATTCTTCACTGTAGAGAGGGTGGGAGAGAGAGTGAGCAGCTGCATGGTACAAACTTGCCAGCTGGGGTTACACCACGACGTGTGTGTACATACAAATATCAAGATATACTTATAAATACAAATGCTTGGTATATGTTCAGGATTTTTTTCTTAAAAAGGTCAAGAGGTACCAGTCTGTCAGAGGGCTTTGGTTTTCTGGTCTTTTTTATTAGCAGATGAATAAAGACAAGTGATTGTCTGGAAAAATATTTCAGATGTAAAATTGAACAATGTTAGATGCACACATTGTCAGGCAGAAAAAATATTTACGTGGGACTAATTCCAGTATCTGATATTGGTTCAGTGTATAAATTGTTGAACTTTCTTTCATCTGTGATCCTAGTTTATACCAACAGCTCAAAAACCAAAACAAATAATATTTTTAAAAACAAAGGAAGTCCTGCTTAAGTAAAACTCCTTTTTAACATTTAATGTTCAACAAAGCCAAAGAAGGAAACAGTGGTGAAAGCAAACAAATATGAATTATGAAGAATATGTCTCCATTTATTCCAGGTAAAAGCTGCTTAACTTGATTTGACTGCTAAACGGATTTACAAGCAGATTAAGCTCAAGCAAGTTAAAACTCCCTCTTATGGCAACTGGATAAAGGACAGACTTTGAAAAAATTAAAAGCATCTCACTGTATTTGAAACCTATTTTTCACTAAGAAAATGTTGGTGTGAATTCTTTTGAAAAGTGAAACCTTAGCCAGTGGCCAAGATTCTTTTAAATTACAACTTTTTTTGCATTCCTAACAGAAAGTTTTTATGAGCTTTGTAAGATGTGTTATGCAAAAATTTACATTTTATGTAAAATAATTTTCTCTAACCTGTCTGACTCCTGTACACAGAAAGGGTCCTGATATTCTGCAACACCACTCCTAACAGTAGCAATAAACACTTAGAGAGATGATTTAGTTACAGAATCTGGAATTCACATGCAAAATAAGCATTTAACCTTTGCAGGGAGTGTAATGAAATTAGAAAAGATTACTTTCTGCCAAATACCAAACAGAAATTGTCTCTAGAAAATCATGAAAATTAAGAACAGATATCAATTCCTTTCTATTGGATGGACACTGTATGCAGGATTAAAATGTTAAGGAAGGAAAGTAAATAAGAGATTGCCTGTTAGCACTAGTTAGATGTGCTGGCAGCAATATATAGGGAAAAACTTACAAAGTCACCAATTTAAAAAACTTCAACCCCTGTCATAATGAGATCTAGCAATGCTTTTTCCCATAACCCTGGGGCAATTTCAGTTCTCAGATAATTTATGTCGGATATTCTCCTTTATTTCTATCTTTATGTTCTATCCCTACACACAAACATGGGATTATAAAACTGAAAGACCCTTATTTCACTTCTCGTTAGCAGTAATAATTCTGTGCATCATTTTTACAGCCTGAAGGTCATTTCAATTACTACAAAATAAGAATCTCAGGCTCCTGCTGGTCAAAAGTGAAATGCTCTCAGAAGGGAAGTATTCAAGGGGGTAGAAATTCGAAATAAAGTGAATTGAACATTTAAAAATGTAAAAACTAATTCTAAAAAACAGACTTTTTATTCAAAAACTGAACTTCAAAAAATACTGACTTTTTATCAAAAGCTTACTAGAGCCATTCCCCTCAAAAGCAATCTAGTAACTCTCCCACTTTAGTAACCTAAGTTTTATAGAGAGGTGTGGAATAGACTAGTCTTTTGTGCTAGTCTGCACTTCCCCTTCAGAGTAAGAAAGGCATATGGAATCTGATCCAAACCTCACTTACAAAATAAAACGTCTTGTGAATTCACACTAGCCTACATAAACTGTTGTTACCTATTCTTATTGTTATTGGAGGTTCAAAGGAGAAATGACCGGTTACCCCAGCAGTTCAAGTAGTAAGTACATTTATAATGGCAGATAAAATAAAAACTGTATTTTGAAAGTAAGGCATACTAGCCGGCAAGACGCTAGAGACACGAGAGAGATCAGTCTATGCTTGTAAAGTAAACTCATTTTATTGAATGGTTTGAAAGGCTGCTTAAAATAAAAGCACTTTACAGTCTGTACATGCAGTATCAATTTTTAAAAATTAAATTCATTTTTCAGAAAACATGCATATTTATGTACATCATTTTGAAATAAAAGAAAGCATTACCATTTACTGCAGAAATTCCTCTTTAAAAATCTTTTAAGAGGTAAGGCAGGTAGGAACAATTCTGCAGAAAGCAAAGCTTAAAAACTCTTTACTCTGAAGGTAAAGTTTATTCATTCAGAGACATTAGTTACAGCAGAAGAAGGTCGCTTAAGTATGGATTCAACTGAAAATGACAATGGCTCAGATGTTGAAAGTTTTGTCGTGGCCTGTTTGGCCCCAAAGAAGTCTTTCGCACATTTGTCTACAGAAAACCTGTATTTATGGTTCTCTTTAACAGCACACTCCCTATATTTCTTAGAAGAGTCTTCAAAAGTCTCCTTCACAAATGACATTCTTAGCTCAGCTGTTGGAGTGTCAGGAAATGTCTGGTGGAACAGTGACTGAAACGCACTGTACTTGAGCGGTGCGGGGGGTTTGGTACTGTTTTTGCTGATCTTGCTTAATGCCTGTTCCTGAGGAGACAGAGAACTCTTATCAGAAATTTGGGAGAAAGTCCTTTTTGGAGGAGAGAAAGCTGACCTCTCACGAGCTTCCTGATGAAGGCACAGTATTTCATTACGTGACTGCTGAATGTCTCGTGTGTGAGTCAGAACAAATGAATTTTCCAGTTTTGGAGGCATGATGTCATGCTCAGTGTTTGGACAGTCCTGACTTTGTGGGACTTTGGAATCCCAACCTGTCCCAGGTTTGAGAGCTTGGACAGCAGTAGCATTTAACAGGCATTGCTGGTAGAGGAGAGCATCACTAATGGGGCCACATTTTGGCCACACTAAGAACCTAGAAGACAGGGGATACTGCCTGTAGGTAGTAGCTACACTAACATTTGAAGAAATTAGTTCCATGTTGCTAGGTCCTGAATACTGCATCGTTAGATCAAGGCAGGTTGGTAAAAAATTGGAAAATTCCTTGTTTGGATTATCAACTTGAGTAGTGTTGAAGGCTGTTTTATATGAATTGTATTCAGCTCCACGCACCATACGGTTAGGGAGAAAAAGGGCAGCTGCTTGTGTAGCTTCCATCATATCTCTCTCCTTATACTCTCTCTCTAACATAATGTTCTCCAACTCTTTATCAGCAAAAGCCCGTCTCTTTCTCATCCTGTCACTTACAGGAGGTGGTAAGGGTGAATTCCCTCCCAGGTAAGAGTCTGCTGGAATAGGACGGTAACCTAAAACAACAAAGCAGTATTAGGAATTAAGCCACTTAAGAAAAACACTAAAGCTGTGCTTATACAACAGCTCCATGGGCCAGTCCTGCCAAGCACCGTGCCCTTGCCACAGACCCTGGTCACCATCAGTTCCTACAAAAGTCACCATGACACAGAGACTTAGCAATCAGGCACATTCAATTCTTCAGTATAGATAAGCAAGCCCTGCTTTTTTGACACGTGCACTATCCCTCAATGCTAGCTGATTAGTAGTTTTTTAAAAAGCAGTTCCAGACAAACAGATCTAGGAGGGAGAAGAAAAAAAGAAAAAGGCAAAGCCCTACTGTGTATTATGACTGGTATTCCATCATGAGGCTTAAGGAGAGAGATAACCATTCACTTTTAACACATATGGAAAGCATTCAAATATTTTATTTCTTCTGAACTAGAACATCAATAAAACATAGAAATTCAGTGTCCAGCACATTCAATTACCAAGCTATCTGACTTTATTTTATATAACAGATAGGGTCGAATCCTATTTGCTCTACCCAGACAAATAATTCCATTGAATTAATGGAACTATTCACATAGAACAGGATTTTACCTGTTTTCACCCCATTCCTCTCATACACGTTTCCCCTTTTCCAAGGAAGATACCTATATCTATAGCTGGTGTCTTTCCTATTTTCTAAAGATGAATCACTATGTACACATTGCTAGAGACGGTAGAAAATCCCAAGGGAGAACTAAGAGAAAAGAAAAAGACAGTTAAGATAAATTAGAGGAAAGAATACAAAAGACTTTTCAAAAGAATGAACTGTAGATGTAAATTAGAGGTTTCTAATAGGACTAAATATTAATCGAGCTTGAACAGGCAAGGAAAAGAGCTTTCCGTTTGAGAAAAAAAAATTCGATTGAGAAGTACGATGATTTATAGGGGTATAGTTTGGAAGGTAATTAAAGAAAACATAGGAATAAATACGTGCATAATCCCAAGTAGGTGTGTGGAAAGAAATAAAATACCGATCACTAAAATTCCGATCTTTAAAACGTCATTCTTCCACAGAAAATATTTTCGACAGTGAAAAAATTAGGCGCCTTATTTTGCAGATCTTACTATCGATAATGTCGCAAACAGTAGTGCTATGTAAGGCATTCAGATAAAAGAAAAAAGGAATCCATTTATTCGTTTGCTGTTAAAAACACCCGCGAATAAACTACCCACTGAATAAATTACCCTGCACTGCAATATGCTGCTGGGTAGCCAAGCAAAAAGACTGCCGGCTTGTAACAGTAACTCTAACATTTCAAACTACCGCTACCAGCATTTCAGGCATTATTTTGGGTGGAGGGGGCAAGGAACTGAAATTCTGCTACATCGACTCCAGCCTCCAAAGGCAGGAGCCTCCGCCGCCCGGCGCTGGTAGCGGGGCGCGCTTTAACCATATTTCGGGAAAGGACGCTGCATTTCACGCGCCTCAGACGGGAGGTGCGGCTCTTCCTGGGGCAGAGCGGGGTTTCCCCGCTGCCAGAGGTGTTGCGGGAAGCCGTGGAGGGGCAGGGGATGCTCTTACCTTCCAGGATGCTCTTGGCCAAGAGGCTGGGCGTTCGGACGTGCCTCTGGTAGACGGCTTTGCGCTCCAGACTTGCCTGCTTCCCCGTCAGCCCCTTCTTGTCCTAAGAGAGCGACCGGATAGCGCCGTCAGACCGGGGCCGCCCCTCCCGTCCCGTCCCGTCCCGTCCCGCCGCGTCCCGTGCCCCTCACCTCGGTGGCCTGCTGCCGTCGGAGCGCCACCTGGGCGGCCATGACGCGCTGCCGCTCCACCACCAGCAGGCAGTTGGCGCACTGGCAGTCGCGCCAGCGGCAGAACCGCTTGTGTCCCTTCAGGCACGACACCACGCCGTGGTTGCGGCACCGGGCGCACTTGGGCGTGCGGCTCAGCTTTCGCGGCTCGCCCCGCCGCGGAGCCGCCGCCGCCTCCTCGCCTTCCTCCTCCTCCTCTTCCTCCTCCGGGCCGGTGCTGCCGCGCGGAGCTCCGGGTGCCTCGTCCGGCTCCCCTTCCAGGCTCTCCACGTCGATCTCCCAGTCGGCGCCGGCGCGTTCTTCAGCCATGGCTCCTCGGCGGCGCAGCTGCGAGAGAAGGGTCAGCCTCCAGCCCCCGCGGCGGAACAGCGGCCGGAGAACGCCCGGCTTCCGAGGTGCCCGCCTGCAGCCCCGCCGGGATGCGCCCCAGCCGGGAAGTCACGGCAGAGCCCGCCTGGAATCTCGTCTTCCCCCTTACCGTCAACTCGGGTCTCTTGCGCACCACCCACGCGGAGCCCAGTTTAGCCACGACGGATGCCTCCCTCCCTCTCTCCCTCCCTCCCGCCTCAGCTTGCGGGGAACTGTGATAGCCCGCGGCAGGCAGGAGCGCATCTCCTGCAGCGAAGGATGCGGGAGGAGCCGTCCCAGGGCAATGCCCCGCGCTGCAGCGCTACGGCTCTGTCCGGTCTTAACAGGGTCCTGCTTATTACAGGATCCCGAGAACCCTCCTGCCAGCTGCGTTCAAACTTGAGAGACAGGCAGAGGACAGCTGGACTTCACACATCGCCGCTGTCCGCTCCAGCAACCAAAGGCAGTATGAGCTCCTAGAGCTCTCTGCGGAAGCGGCATCTTCAGACCCACACCTGCTCCCACACGACCTCCCTGTCCTTGCTTCTGCACACTGCGCTTACCAAAGGCAGGTGGTGCAGGAAGCTTGCAGCCCCTCAGCTCCTCGCAGGTCGCAAGGCGCCGCTGCCCCAGACCGGCCGGAGACGAGGGACTCCCGATCTCCGCACCTGGAGCTTAAGGCTCCCCGACAGCCGGGACGCTGCGCCGTCGGGGGGATGGCTGCGCGGCGGGCGGTGCGGTGCGGTGCGGTGCGGTGCCGTGCCGTGGGTGCGGTGCCGTGGGTGCGGTGCGGTGCGGCGCGGTGCCGTGGGTGCAGTGCCGTGGGTGCGCGCTGGCCGCAGCGGGGCCGCGGATGGCACCGAGCTGAGCCCGCCGCGATATCAGCGCCCGCCGCCGCCCTCCGCGCCGCCCATTGGGCGCCCGCCTCGCGCCGCCGCCCCGATTGGCCGGCGCGGCCGCAGCCCCGCCCCCCGCGCGTGTGCCCGCCGGCCGCTCGTGGGTGCGGGCGGGCACGGGGCGGAAACGGGAGTGGGCGACGAGCTGGGGAGCTCTCATTTTGGGGTGAAAAAGGAGCGGGAGAGGAAAAAGGAAGGGAGAAAAGATGGTGGCGCTTGTGATGATGACAGCTAAGAAACCCGCTCCCCAGGCGAGCAACGTCCCTCTAGCCGAGGAGCGGGCCGGGGACGAGGGTTTAAAAGCCTCAAACAGCCACCGCGTTTTTCGTTTGCTGTCGTTCCCGTTGCCTGACCCGCTAGTGGAAGGTACGCGTGGCAATGGTCTTTCTTTCCGAATCTGAAAATGCGGCGGGATCCTTTCCTTTCGGGAATTAAAGTGAGGGAAAATTCGTCTATTTTTTAGCATTCCCTCCCTTCAGAGGGAACGTTTTCCACGGACCACTGAGGTTTTTCCCCTAAGTAACTTTATTTCCCCTAAGTAGCTTTATTCCCGCCCGTCCCTGAAGGAGGCTGCTCTTTGGGAGCTAGGTAATGTCCGTTGTCTCCCCAGTCAGAGAGCGATCGAAATTATGACCTACAAAGTCTCAGTCGTGCCATGGAGAGGCTAGTGGTCCATGTTTCTGCCACTGAAAACAGGAATTCCCAAGAGGCAGAAATGGACAGAATACACCTCGGCCCCTTTCAGCACCGAGCAGGGGGAAAACTGGTGAATTTAAACGGGTTTTGACCAGGCAGAAAAAGAATAAAGGCATGCGGGAGGACATTAGTTTCCCACCAGTGTATACTGATCGAAATCTTACGATATGCAGAACATATGTCCGAAAGTAGTTTCCTAAAAATGGAAAATATTTTCTTTTTCCTTGAGAAGCGCGTGTGTGTAATAAATACGGACAGTATTCATGTGTATAATAAACACGGGCATCCTCTCACGGTAAGCACGCAGACCAGCTGCCGGCTACCGGTTCAGCACGGAAAAACCCTGCGCTTGTAGGCCTTCGGGACAAAGGGCAAGGGCCGAGTGGCGCGGGCGGGCAGCTCAGGCGGGCAGCTGCGTGAGCTGCGGGGCCCGGTGCCCGGAGCTCCCAGCTCCGCTGCAGCCCGGACAGGGCACCAGCCTTTCCCTTCGCCCCGCGGGCTGCGGGCATCAGCGAGTTAGGAAGGAGGGTTTGTCCCCGGGGAGGTTTGTCCTCTCCTGGCTGCACCGTCGGGAGAGCGGGGAGAAGGAAGCGCATCCCCCGACGGCAGGTATTACTCATCTCAAAAGAGAGCCCGGCTACTGTTTGACTTACAAGCATGACTAAAAGGCAAATACCCAAAGAATTCCACTTTCCCCCTTGGGGTCCCTCTTAAAAGGCACAAGCATGACAAAGGACCTGCTAGGTTAGGAAACAGAAGTCGCCTTTGTCTGTAAACCGACACCAAATTACAAAGTACGAATCTGCGGTCCGCTGGAGTAAATTACAAAACAGTTCGCCTCCTGTTTACTTTATCCACAGGGAGCTGTGAAACCCAGCCACGATTTTAAAGCGTGTTTGTATAACTTTCTTCTGCTCCCGTTGTTTGCGCTCGACTCCGCAGCGCTTTTGAGCTCCCTTTCAACCACTCCTCTCTCTCCCGTCTGGAAGAAGAGGTGTCTCCGCCGTCCTCCGGCGGGACGCACCCGCGGCAGAAGGCGGAAGGCGATCTACGGCACTGCCTCTCCCACTCAGTCCTCCTCTTTGGTCCGTGGTGTCAGCCGTGCCTGCTGTGAGCTGACATGGGCAGATGCGGCGCCGTGCCGTGCTGGGAAAGGTGCTGATTTCCACGCGAGGGGAGCCTTTGAAGCCAGCGACATGCAGCTGTGCATCCACCTGCCCCGCTCAGCGTTCCCAGCACAGCTCCCCGCCGCCAGGGCTGCTGAGGTGCCCCGGGACTCCCTCAGAGCCTCCGCCGCGCACCCTCGCCCTTGCCCCTCCGCTCCCCGCGCGTTGTCGCGGGGTCCCGCCGGGAGCCGCGCTGCCCAAGGAGGGGTGGGGTGTGCCAGACCCCGACGGGGGCCGCGGTGGGTCCTCAGGCCTCGCAGGCGGCGGCGGGGGCTGTGCCTCTTGCAGCAGCGCCCTTTCCCGAGGAGCCGAGGAGCAGAGCAGTCCCGGAGCCCTGCACACTCGCCTCGCCCGAAGGCTAGCGGCCCCGGGCCGCCCAGCGTTCGGTCCTGCTTTGCATCACGGCTCTGCGGGCAGGTGCAGGTGCAAGTGCCTCAGTCCCCCGCGCCTGGCCTCCCCAGCCCTCCCTTCCTCCGGGGAAATTTATTAGCGAGGTTAGGGCAGGCTAACCAAACGGCAGCTCCGAGCGCAATTTCCCCGGAGGAATGCTTTGATCCTGCCTTCTCTCCGCGCCGTCGAGGGCAGATTGCAATGACAAACGCGGGCGATGCCAGCCGCTTGTTAGGTCAGAGATGTTACCGTTTAATCTGAAACAAATTGCCGCTACCCGCGACCCGCCCGCCGGCCCCTGCCCTGCCCTCTCCGGGCCCGGTGCCCGGGCGGGGCTCTCGCCGTGCCCGCGCCGGCCGCGCCCTGATCCAGCCCAGGATCGGACCGGATTGAAGGGTTCTCCTCCGCGAGTCACCGCGTATTTGCCACAGCGAAGATGTTGACATTTCGCGGGTGATCGCAACTGCTGGAAGTAGGGGATGGGAATAGGGGGAAAGCTTAAAAAAAAACCCAAATAAACAAAACCAAAACACCCTCGAAGACGCCACGTTTTCCCTTGTTATCCAATCTATACAAACCACCACTTCCCACCACTTCTTTTGCAGGCTTTTTGTTTTCATTAAAATGTGGATTTTATATATATGTATTTAAGACTCCCTCTGTCTCTTGTAAGTAGCATTTAAGTAGACCTTAGCACCAAAATAAACCTGGGTAAGATTTTTATTCATGACATAGACCTTTCTAAACTAATTGTACGTTGGAACGTTTTAAACAAGCAAGATTTTTCAGTTTGGGTTTGGGGTTTTTGGGGGTTTGGGTTTTTTTTTTGTTCTGTTTTAAACAATCATTTAATTGCTGCCTAACAGATTTGTAGTCACGGAGTCAGAGGAGGGATTTTCTGTTATTCTTTTATGTCAGTCGAATAAATACAATAAATACATATTGTAAAGAGGTAAGAAATGTTGAAGTAATATATTCACTATAGCATGATATGGAAGAAAATTTTATTGAATGTGACAGTAATACCACTGCATGTGTGAGAATGTTTGCTTTGGCAAGGAGGGTAAAGGTTAGCCTCTTTATAGGAAGACTTGCTTATCGTACCAGAATAATCCTCTGTCCTACTAAACTGGAACAATATCAACAGCAGTTCAGGTGAGCAGAGCAGAACTGCCACTTCTGACACAGTTAGTGAGAGTCTGACAGGCAGTCCAGAGCCCTCAAAGGAAGGGTTCACACGGACATAGACAGCTTTGGATCGAGCACAGGGTGCAACAGATTTTCCCATTTACAATCCTTCTCACCCTGGCAGCTGAAGCTGCCAGGAAGGGAGAGGAATAAGCTGTAGAAGGGCAGTTTAGCCCTCTGTGGTTGGAGGCGCTGCCCTCTCATTGGGGATGTACCAAGAGGGCACAATTTGGCCCATGCCTCTGCAAGCAGGACCACACAGTCCCAGAGGTCATTTGATGAAGCAAGAAGAAACAGATCTCAGTGAAATAGAACTGCCTCTTCTGCAACCTCCAGATTCGTGGCCAGGGGATATGAGGGCAGAATTAGAGATACTTTAAGTCAAAACTAGTTCAAATCCATTCCCACCCAATCCTGTTTTAAAATTCTGAATTAAAAAAAAAGAAGAAAAAAGAAGGCATGAGGAGTGTTGGTGTGCCATTTGTAGCAGCTTTGCTGTGGCTCATAAACAAGCCTGACCTTTGGTTTGCCAGCATTTAATAGGCCAGTAGACATTTGGCAGGTCTCTTGCTAAAATGTGTAGAAAGTTGGATTACCTCTCACCATGAATATCAGGAATCCACTATGCAAGCAGTAAGCACAGCAAATTGTCAAGTCAGCAACTAATATACTTCACTATAATCTTCCCGTGTGTCTTAAGTAGTTTGGCAAATCTCTTGTTGCAATAAATTCTAGTGAAGTTTCAGGGTTTCTTTTTTTTCAACATATGGCCTTAAAAAGTAACTTAGCCAAGAATATTTTTAGAGTCAATGCAAAGTTTGCTGGATATGTTTTCTCCAAATTTGTTTGCACTCTGGCAGTTTTATTCAAATGTCAACCAGATGCAGAAAGTGTGGAGGTTAAGGTTTTATTTTACAGTCCTGGAAAGTAAAGGTCAAGTGTCTGCAACATAAATTGTCTTTTTGATTGCCATATTTTAGCAGAACACCAAAAAATCTTACTAATAAACTGTTTTGTGGTGTTTTGTTTTGTTTTTCTTCCCTCAGGATGCAATATAATCATATGCAAAATATTTTAAATGCCAATAAGACACCTGCTAAATCAAATAAGTTGGGTAGCCTATGCTGTGCTTAGCAGTAAAAATTCAATCATATAACTGCAACTAGCTAGACTGTAGCATTGCAGTCTCTGAACACCCTTACTGAAATTATTAGGATGGCCTGAGGTAGCAGTCAGCATGAAAAACAACATCAAAATCTGGCAATATATCAGTTAAACCGAGCCAGCCAGCCAGCCAGACTCAGGCCAAATGATCCATGTGGATATCTAGATCACACTTATTACACTCCAGTTAGCAAGAAAGCTTGTAGAACCATTTTTAGATTGGGATATCGTACCATACTAATACAAGCATCAGACTCTGGCTCAGTGTGGATCCACTATGGGGTATGCAGATGCCTGAGGTGGTAGAGGAAGAAGATATGAATCTCAGCACTCACAGCAAGGCAGAGTGAATGCAAGACAACTGGGGTCTTTGAAAATTGGCAGAAAACACTGGGCTATATCACCACCTGTGACATTTCCACTAAAGCCCAAAGAAGGATTTTACCATCTATCCTTGTGAGAACAAACCCTGAAAATCAGACAAGCTTGTGCTGTAACTTCACAACCAAGGAGCTCAGTCTTTGTGGCACATGGATACGTGGAGGTACTGAGGACTCCTACTCCCATGATTTTTGGATACCAGTTGGGAAAGCAGCTAGAGATACAGCAACACAGCAAACATGATGCTGATGTGCCTGAAACTCCTCACATAATTAAAAGGAAGCATTTATGGGTGCAGAGTCCCCTTCCACACGATTTTAAGTGATGTTTCAGTTAGAAGAGATTCCTGTTACTATACAAATAAAATCAGAGCCTTTTTTTTTTTTTTCTTCTATTTTGGCTAGTACTTCTGCACACCTTCTGATCAGCTAGTTGAGGCTAGATTCAGCAACAGCACAGAGAGAATCTGAGAGAATCAGTAAGCATACAGAGGACAGTGATAGAAAAGTATTTCTTTAGGACTCCGTAAACAGAACCCCTTCATTGGAGGTGTTTTAAGTACCCCAAACAGACTGGTACAAGTTTTCAGCATGCCACACTTGGTCTTTATAACTTTCCTACGGAGTATTTTAGAAAGCAGATGAATATGACTCCTTCCAACCTTTGTCTCAGCTACCATCATTGGTAGATTCCTCTGGTGTGAAGAAGCAGAGAGACCCAGAGTCCCCAGGCAGGTGCAAAAGAGAGCTCCTTTATTGAAAAAAACAGGCCTTTTAAAGCAGTTAGCCTTTTATCAGTTATATGTTTTTAAAATATCATGCAACCAACCGTCATGCACCACAGTGTGAACACACAATGGTTACATAACTTGTTTTTCTACCTCTAATTCAGCTAAGTCGCTCCAGCATCCTTTTCTGCTCAGCTAAAGTAACAGGAGTGAGCCATGATTTTACAAGGCCTTCCTTTTATAAAGTTTTACCTATCCACAATATTCTGACTCTTCCCAGAGTCAATAGAAATGGAGGCCTGACCCACCTTCTGAAGGGGTGTTTTTGCCATGACACGAAAATCTGGTGCCCTAGCTGAACACAGCGCCTGCCTGCTAAGAGAGATTTAGGACAATCTCATTTGCTGCTTCTTTTGCCCTACTATTGGTCCACTCTTGGTTGCAGTGCTAAGAAGTGGTTTTGCACACAGTCTTACCAGGCAGAGGTACATCTTCCTGATCTTGTGAATTTGTCCCATGGCAGAAGAGAGCTGAACTGAAGTATCCAGTCTGACTTTATATGTATGAAGGAGAATACAGGAGCTGTAACTGCTTCAAACCCATTTCTTCTCACAGGGGAACGTGCTCATTGACAGGCCTTAACTTAATTCTTGGGACAGATCCTGATCATGTCTCTAGGCCGGAAGCACCCTTACCAGGCATTTAGCACTGTGGCTGAAAACATGTCCTCATGTCAGATTTATCTGGATGCACAGTTTTCTGAAATCATCAAACAGAAAGCAAGCAGTACATGAAATTATTCGTAAAGTAGACAGACCATTGATAGCACGGAATTTATTATAAATATATATTTAATAAATGATGTGTTTATTATTATAAAAACAAATCTAGGTGAAAATCCAAGGCATAAACTGTTCCCAAAAGGTGCAGCCATTGAGTATTCTGGGATCAAACTTTTTCCTTCATTCCATACAGACACCCCATTGAAATCCTTGAGATTAAATGGGCATGAGTCTGAGTTTAACATATTGCAGATGTGTATATACATATTAAGAACATTGGATGCATTGTACTCTAAAATGCTATTTTACTTATGGTATTTTTTCAGCACTTATGATTACTGGCAATGATACAAGAGACTATCCCACAAAGTGCACTAAGATCATATGACACAGAGAGGACACTGTCATCTACTTCATGATTTAATATCTGTGACACTTAGGTAATTCATGGTCTCTGGACATCCAAGATCATATCAACTATGCAAAGTGTCAAACCACTAAGTGCATAAAATTAACCAATTCTAGGAGTCAATGTCTTTAACCAGCTCTGCTGAGGTCAATAGAAAACATCCTGCACCAGCTGCCAGGGAGATTGGGTAAGGTCCATATTTAATTAATTTTGCCTTAAGAGAGAAGACAACAGGCTGATCGGAGATTCTGCCTGCCCTGCGTGACCAGTTAACTGGCAGTATGATCCACAAAACATTGTGCTTTGGGAGTTTCCTTCCAGGTCTTCTTTGACTATTCATCTCATAAAGCAGGTGGGAGGAGCTGCTGTGCCACAGAGCTAGGGCTGAACTGCCTTGCTGTCTTTGTTCTGCACATCTCCGTCTCCTCTGTGACTTTCATCAAGGGATATTTTCTTTAGGGACACTTTCCTAGTCTGTAGAGGATGATTTCCATCCTGGAGCAGTCTGCAGGACAGTAGCACCAGCATGTCAGACACAATGTCCATCCAGTTGAACCCGTCTGGTTTAACCCCACTCTAGAGACCTGGATGACATACTACTGAGGGAGGATATGTAGCTATAAATTACTTGCTCCCTCTTCTAAACAGTGATGAGAAAACTCTTTCAAATACATTTTTGACAGCAAGACACTCACAAGTAGCTAGTTCAGGAAAAAAATTAATCATCTATAATTTTTACCAAGAAGTAAGAGCACATGAGAACATACCCAAGGCCCAAGTCATTTGTTGTGGTGTACTTACTTGCAAAACTTGGCATCACTCCCACACCATAGCAGATTTTAGTGCCATAATGATCAAACTAATGCTATCTATAGTCAACACACCGAGTGATGTGCAACAGCAGGACATACACCTAAGCTTCAAGTGCTAGTGAGTGAACTCTACAGAGTTAAGAGAGACGTACCATAAAATCCCAACCATGAAATTGTGGAAGTAAACGGCAGCTTGCCCACGACTTCCACAAAGCCAGACTGTATCCACTTAGGGATAACTGCAACATAAATGTGATAATCTCTTGCTGTCCAGATTCCTTCCAGATTATCTTTGGCTATACATCGTGCATCTCTTAAAATCAGTGGAATTATCATACATTAAAAAGAGCACGTTGCAGGGAATTGCAGGTATGTCACTATCTCTCAGTACAAGAAAAAAAATTCCTGAGACCTAAAAATAAATGTTCATGTAGTCAAGAATGAATTTTCATTAAATTTTTACTGTTCTTTTTTCTGACTTTTCTGCTGAGGAGCTACTTTAAGCCTGGGACATACTCATAAAGGTTTACAAACAACAAGATTTTCATTGCAACTTAACTGCAAACAACATGGATGCAAATCAACAAATAAGTTTTCATTTGTACAGGAGCAGAATGTGTCCCCCAACACACAGACATCCATCCACAAGTCAGTGGTTGCTCTGCCTGTGTTAGGGCTGCCTGCCTAGCAGCAAGTAACACACACAGATACTAGCAAAGATAGAAAACCCATTGTACGCTATTTGAGAGCTCTGTTCCAGAATAATAATGGACGATAATAAACAAGAGTCCTCAACCCTCCTCTTTGGCTGAATAGGTCTAGCTGAGTCAGAAAAGACCACGTCTCATTTTTCCAATGTGTACTTTTGTTAGGTCAATAGAGGGACTGTTACAGAGTGGTAATGTGAGCTGGGTAATGTGTGCAGGTTCTGGGGCTTTATTGTGTCCCTGCTATGTTAATTAGTATTAGGAACATGATGGATTAGCAACACATGTATTTTCTGAGTCTTAAACCAGCCCTGAGAGTTTAGCACTCCATTAGTTACACATCACAGGAACCCAAAGATGTTTACTTTAAAAAGTATCACTTACAAGAATGAAACACTCTAATTCCTTTCTGATAGGGGATGTGGGGAGCACCCGCCCAAGATTCGGGTTCTGCAGGACAATGCACCCACCCTGTCCAGGGTCACCCTGGGAATCCCACATCAAAACTTTCTCTGAAGCATCTCCTGAGGGAGCTACAGATGGAGAAGCACCAGCCTGGACAAGCAGATGTTTTCTCTCCATGGCTTATCTGGTAGAGAAGATAGGAGCTGGGAGTCTAGTGAGAAGTGTGTAAGACACATCTCTCAGTGCAATTGCTCTTCAGAAGAGAAATCAGAGGAATAGACAGGGCTGTTGCCTTCCCCGGCCATGACAGCCCTCTACCCCCCAAGAAATGCTACCATACTAACATACCAGCCAGCAAGAGAGATTTCCTCTTTGCAATCTGGAGGTGCAAATCAGCATGGAGGGGACAAAGTTGCAAAAGAGCCTCAGAGCTTCTCAAAGACCCAAGGAAAAATGGTAGCAACATATGCCGAATACCATTTTTCCATAGGCAAATCCAACAAAATTTTCCTTCCATGCATCAAATAACATAAAACCCTCAGCTCTGCTCCCTGATGATGTGCCTCCTTGGAAAAAATCTGTGAAACTTCCTATCCTTCAGTAGTATGGGAGAAGGTCAGTTGTACCACATAATTCTTCCAAAGAGGCACTGGTACCTTCAGAAGACAACAGCTGCACTACTTCCTCTTTTCATGCAGTCTTTCTTTCTCATTACCTGGCAACCTCTGGAGTCTCAGGAACAGCTGTCTCCCTTGCACATAGCTTTATTCCCCATCCCAATCTCCTTCACCTCAAATCGGGGCTGGCAGGCTAATATTTATTTTCTTACTATTAATATTACAAATTCCTGCACAGAAATCTGCAAGTATGGCAACATTAACAAAACAAACAAACAAACAAACAAACAAAGACGTCTTCACCTTCTAGCAAATCAGTCCGTAGCCACCAATTTTGCAGCCATTCTGTAGTGCTGATTTTGGCAAATGTCCTAAAACAACTCTATATTCTGAATGTATACCTGGGATTACCTTTCATCATCCCAGTTACAGTGGATAGCAACCAATATTTAGTAGAGTGGCTCTGGTAGAGTAATGGACCTGAGGCTGGCCTGATATTTCTCACTGGTCTTTCAGCATGGCTGACAGTAGCTAGAAAACCAATGACTAGTGCAGCCAAGCCTTCAATAGTAGTAGCTGTAGCTGTGGTGTTGCTGAATTGGCTTTGTGTACTAAAGTATGCATTGCAAACCCCAGAAATGTGAACCCAAGTAGATGATTGCAATCAGAAAAGAAGCATCAAAGTCACTTCTAGATTGTCATTGAACTATTTTCACTCTACAGACCATGATTTTATAGTCAGTTACGTCTGTGTAATGTGACAGAGACAATTTAAGTTAAATATTCGTGCCTATGTATTGGGTTTGTTTGTGTCTTCCCTGACACGTATTCTTATCTATAGACAAAGCCACTTTCTCATACGTTCAATTGTCTGTAGGTTAAAATACGTGGCCTAGTGAGGCCAGCACATTTACAATTACCATGTGAAACTGGTATGGTCTTGGTGATCTTTCCATATTGGCAGTCAAAAAGAAAAGTTACTTTAAATTGAGAGCTAAAGGTGGACACTCTGTATCTTGGTGGATGCAAAAACATATTCAATATATTATTTTAACCAGTTTTTGGTGCAACCATATTCTAAGGACTGCTGTGGGTTTTGTTGTTTTTTTTTTTTTTTTGTAGTGAATAAATGGAGTGTTGGCAGTGCTGCTGTCAACAACTGCAAAGCTAAGAGGCAATTCAAATAATCTAAAAAACTCCAGCATCTGAAGAGGTATTTTTCAGGTCTGTGTCACATCCTACAGTATACAGTGGGTCATCACAGCTTGTATACCACTCAGCTGTTAGACCATGTCAGCATCTGAGCAATAAATAACACGCCCAGGACAAGCCAGATGTGCTGGTATAAATGACCAATGCGTGATTGTTACAGAGAAGCCAGACCAGCATGTGGCAAGGTGCATGAGCACTGCAGATCACTTTGCCACCTCTTAGCACCTAAGATAAGAATGATCAAAATCAGGAGTACAACGATCACCTCTCACAGCTTGCTCTCAGGCAAAGCCACTATTGCAGTTGGGTGAATGATCCTGCAGCTTTTAATATTAGGAGTGCAAACTTAATAACTTGCATTCTGCATTGAACCTTGCACACTGCAATCCTAAAACTTTACAGCAGCCTCCAAGCGATGCCAAAACACAAGCAGGCAGGTCCAATCATAAGCCTGTGCAGGATGTTGTTCTCTGTAGTCATTTCCTGCTTCTCACATGTAAAGGTAACAGACACAGCTAAAGAGGCTGGAATGGGCTTTATGGCTTGGCACATCTCTAATAAAACAAGAGCCTTGATCATATGAAGGAAGGGACACTTCTGGGATATAAATACTGCAGCACTTCAGAAGAGCTGTGGCAAGCAGAACATCTGTTTGTTACATTTTCCAATGTTTTATTTTCAGTTGCCCATGACAAAGAATCAGAACTTTTACCATCGCAAACCACAGTCACTCATAAACACAGCACTATCCTTTTGAGGTATACCTTGAGCATTATAAAGCAACAGCTTTATTATAGGGAAGTCACAGAGTCAGAAATCAAGGTACAGGAAAGACAGTTTAAGAACAGGCCATATTTTATGAAGAAAGTATTTTACTCACAGGTAAAGGGATTTATTTTGTGTGAACACAGAGACTTCAGGCAGTATGAAGGAGAATTTGGAGAAAAAGGAATTTGGAAAAAGTTTCTTGTGGTAAAACAATCACACTAGAGTTCTCCACAAGACCCCTACAATTATATTAACCTACTGACATTCATCTCAAGGAATGAATTTTGGTAACATGAACTTTATTCTGTGTTGTACATTAGCTCAATATCACTACTGAACAAGAAAGAGGATGTGTTCCAAAAATGTTATTGTTAATGGGAAAATCAGAAAACACCACACTCAGCAGTGAAATCCATAAGGAAATTCACTTGAGGCCACATCCAAGGTATTACTATCCTCGGTTTAGTCTTCATTTTATGTGCACCATTGAAAAGTGTTACATTGTGAACTCACTTCACTGTAATGAAATACTATTTTAATAAATACACCCTTGATGGGTCTCTGGGTCAGCCAAAGACCTCAGAATGATGCAAACATAAAGCAAAGCAGTCATCAAGTAGAATGAACATTCTAGTCAAACTCGAAACAAACCAGACCAAGGTATCTCTATGCAAAAAAAAGTACTTGCTGACTCTACTGAGAAGGAGCCAAATATGAGTTTAGAAAATTAATCTATTTACACAACTAACTACTTTTCAAATTCTTGCATGTTGGAGACAGGCAATCAGCTTCTCCACAGAAACTGTCTCACCTTGTGGCCTGAGCATCCACACAAAAAGAGATTTACTAAGGCGGTGAGGCACTGTGTCTGTGCACTGCCTATTTCCTAAGCGTAAAGTATAAGTCCCAGAGCAAATAAAGTGAAAACTACTTGACATTACTGCTATCTCTCGCAACACTAAAGATTTGCTAAGTACATGATATTAATTGCAACAAATGCAAGGAAAATGTCCCAATGCATACCCTTCCCATACTGTGGGAATGCTACTGGACTGGCTGGATTTTTTTTTTTTTAATTTCCTAGCATCTGAAGTCACAATAGGAATTAGCAGAAAAGTAGTGACAATGGGAAATTCCTATGCTGCTGAAGTGGAAAGCTTAGCTGGAGAGAGATGTAGAAGAAATCTTGGTGACCTGCAGTTTTCACAGCTCCCTACCTCCTGACAGGCCAATCCCTAAATTTATTCCAGACACAGAGACAGTTAGAAGTACAGTAAATCAAATCCACATAACCTGTCCCTCATTTAGAATTGAGACCTTAGCATTGTCAAACAGCAAGGGAGTTAGGATATTTTTAAGGTAAAGGGAGTGAAATTTGAGCCTATCAGGACTACTTCATGGACAGAACATAATAGGGACTGTTTGGCATGAAGAGAAAGATAATCTAGGTAACTCTCACTTCCAGTACATACACAAGGCATTACCACAGACACTTTGTTTTGACTACAACATGTTTTTCATTTGAGAATGTGAAACAAACTGCTGCATCTGGCACTAGCCCTACTTCCCAGGCAGACTTTTAGTTCGTATTCTGACACAGCACAATGAAATAATCTGGTATGGACTATAACCAAGACAGATCAAGGTAATAAGCAGCAAAAAAGAGGATTGAGATGTCCAACACAAAAGTAAATAGGAAGAGGTTTACATCTTCATATCAAAAAGCAGCTAACAGCTAGTGGTCCAGCACAGACAAACCCATTGAAAGGGCATACACATCATCCACATGTATATATTGACATTGCCAGACATCTCTGGACTGACCTGGCACTAATTAACTTTATCCCACGGACATCCTTTAACTGCCTTGTAGCTAGAAAAATGTAGAATTTTGGTTACACGCTGAGGAAAATAATAAGTCTCTAGAATGATAAAGGAGAAAGGCAATATCAAATACCTTGAAACACTTATACACTAGATGAACCAAGGGTTTGTCATATGGCTTTGTCCTAGTTTCAGCTGGGATAGAGTTAATTTTCTTCTCAGGAGCTGGTACAGTGCTCTGATTTGGATTTAGTAGGAGAATAACAATAACATGCTGATGTTTCAGTCATTGCTCAGGAGTGCTTAGCATTAAGTAAGGGAGTTCTCCGATTCCTATGTTCTGTCAGGGAGCAGGGACACAAGAATATGGGAGGGAGCATAGCTGGAACAGGTTACCCAAACTGGCCAAGGGGATATTCCATACTACAGAGCAACTTCATGCTCAGTATATAAATGGGGGGTAGTTGTCCAAGAGGAGCTGGTCACTGTAGGGGAACAGGTTGGATATTGGTCAATGGGTGACGAGCAACTGTACCATGCATTAATTTTTTTCATTGGTTTTATTCCTCTCTCCCCCTGTCCTTTTCTTTACAAGTCTTATTATTGTTTTTACCATCATTGCTAGCAGTGATAGTATTTTAGTTTAGTTTAGTTTAGTTTGAATTTTCAAACTGTTCCTATCTCAACACTTAAGATTCTCCTGCTCAACACTTAAGGAGGTTTTTTATCCAGTTCTCTTTCCTATCCGGGGTCTGGGGGCTGAGCAAGTGCCTGCATGCTTCTTAATTGGCTGTTGGGGTTAAACCACAACATGTTTCCTGAAGCATTCCTTCTTTACTTGTTGACCCCACTTCCACATACAAATAGGATAATAACCTTTGACATCTTTGACTTTTTGTGAGAGAGGACTTCAGAGAGAAGCTGATTGTGAGAGTGCATACACATGCAAAGCACATGGGAATTGCTGGCTCTCCCACTATGCTGTGGGAGCTCCATGCCACCCGGAGTAAGCAGAGGCTGCAGTGAAGCTGATGCCTGCTGTGGTCTTCAGGTTTGAGAAAATAAGTCCAAGCGGGCAGGAGTCTTGGTGACCCCCACCCTGCCACACTGAGCTGACCCCCAAAGCAGATGGCAAGCTGAGCCCTGGCCAAGCCCTGGCCATGTAGAATTAGGAAGGCACAGACCCATCCCTCTTCAATATCTGGCCATTATATCATGTTATTCCCTCAGTTTAGGAAGGACCTTGAGATGCTTGAACGCATCCGGAGGAGGCAACAAGGCTGGTGAGGGGTTTGGAACACAAGCCCTGTGAGGAGCAGCTGAGGGAGCTCGGATTGTTAGCCTGGAGAAAAGGAGACTTAAGGATGACCTTGTCACTCTCTACAACTCCCTGAAAGGTGGCTGTGGTCAGGTGGGGTTGGTCTCTTTCTCCAGGCAGCAACCGACAGAAAGAGAGGACACAGTCTCAAACTGTGCCAAGGGAAATATAGGTTGGATATTAGGAAAACGTTTTTCATGGAAAGAATAATAAAGTATCGGAATGGTCCGCCTGGGGAGGTGGTGGAGTCACCATCCCTGGATGAATTTTAGAAGATTGGACGTGGCACTCAGTGCCATGGCTTAGTTGGCGGTGTTAGGGCATGGGGTTAGACTTCTTGATTTTGGAGGTCTCTTCCAATCTTCCAATCTAGTGATTCTGTGTCATCATCCTCTGGCCAAAACATCATCCAGCCACAAAATCACCCGGCCATAAGGTCACACGGCAGTAAGGTCACTCCTGGCCGGGGTCCCAGCCGGGCTCCCAGCCGGGGGTCCCAGCCGAGGTCCCAGCCGGGGTCCCAGCCAGGAATACCAGCCGGGGGTCCCAACCAGGGTCCCAGCCGGGGGTCCCAGCCGGGGTCCCAGCCGGGGTCCGCGCTGTGCCCACGCTGTCACTAGGTGGGGCCATCGGCTAGAGCGAGGAGGGCCGGGTCTCGGAGCCAAGCTCCCTTCTCTTCCCATCCCAAATTAATTACCGCTCCTTAGCCCTTACAAATCCACCCTGAAATACAGCCAGGCAGCCTTATTTTATGTGAAGACAAGGCCATGCTTTTGATGTCCCGCATTTACTTTAGGTATTTGTTTTAATAATATACGCTACATGGTCTGAGTAATACACGGTACAGTCATTTGCAACCGACTTTTTCCTCCTCCAGTCTCTGCTCAGGGATGAATTCAAACACAGTTGCAATTCTAGGCATTTGGAAGGGAAAAACAGAACCTATTTCCCGAGGAACTCTCAAATGTCTTATACACACAGTTCACATTTTTGCCTGAATTTGTACTTTTCCAGTTTAAGGAGGAGAAGGGAACTGTGGGCTGAATTACTGCAGCCACCAGTTCTTCACCATCAGTGATTATTTAGGGTACTGGTGAAATATAAAAGTGATTTGAGTTCTTTCAGGCAGCAATTTCAGTCCTCTGCAGGCCAATTAAAAGCAGGTCCCAGTAACTAGCTGACCCGCGTTTTCAAGCCTCAGAAAGTGTGCAAAAACACGGGAGGAATGGTGCTGCAAAGGAGGTGAGGAGTCAGAGTAGAGCCCCTACGAGCAGGATGGAGGTGATTGTACTGCCTCACACCACACCCACCACCACAGTTACTTCGCCTATTGCCAGAACAAGAGAACAAAAAAAAAAATATTAAACTGTTAAAACAACAGAGAGCAGTGATGACCAAATCAGGAAATACATGAATGCCGAACAATAATTCAACAAGCAGGGTGTTTGCTTGAGTTTTTCTATGTCAGAAAACAAGCCATTCACCTGGGAATTAGTCATAGCTTTTTATACACATACACCATGCAAGTCTGCTAAAACCTCATGCAGTGAACTTTCTGGGGGAGGAGGCAGGCTTGAGCACAGCACAGGGAGACCAGCTCCTTTCATCCCCTGGCTCTGGTATAGATAACTCTGTTCCCTTTTCAAGGCAACAGCAATGTGGGCATAAACTCTGATAGCCCAGGCTTGGGCCTGGGAAAGACCCACTCCCCAGAAGCCGTTGAAGGTCAGAAATTATCCTTTCCTTCCCTCCTTCCCTCCCTCCCTCCTCCTGTGTTTCAAAGTTCTGCAAAGCAGCTCCAAATCCAGCCCGATTCCCACTTGTTTGCAAGGGCTGTAGCGATTGATGCCTGTGTTGTGTTCACCAACATAGGTGAGAATAGCCAAAGCAGATATGTGTGGGTAACTTAAAACAATACTCTCTTCCCTTTGGAACCCTAGAAAATTTATCGCTTTTGTTTTTGTAAAATGTTTGAGAAAAATTAAAAATAAATTAACTTCTCCCTCATACCATCATTTCCTTGAAAATAAATTATTTGGCAACGGAAATAAATTCGGAAAAATACATGTGGCCAAATTTTCCTTTTGTTTATATGTCTGCAGATCATTTGAGAACAAGAAATTACAGGAGAAAGAGCAAGAAAGAAAATTTATAACTTACACATAGCTGGCCATAACTCTACTAATGACTAAGTCACGTGGTCTAAAATGTAATAACTAGGCTGTGGAAGGGTATTAAAGTCTCATGAACAGGGTTTGAAGTAAGGATAGAGCCATGGTAAATAATTTGCTGTAGTTTAGCAATGTTTCTCTTGAGAACATGTTGTTTTTTCACAGCCCTATCAGACATTGAGCACTGTCCTTATTTTACTGGAAAAAAAGGCACATTCAAGGTGAGAACCAAGTGATTTCGGTTCCCAGGAAAGTTGCTAGCTGTGCAATAGGAACAGCTGCAAGCACCTTTCAGGAACCTGCCCCTAGTCAGTAAAGATATGAATATGCAGAGGCAGAGAAACCTTAATTTTTACCACAGTTCTCCCTCAGGTATAATGGCCTGTGAGGATTGCTTCTGTATGCTTTGTCATATGAGTCATTTGGCTCTTATAAGTGATAAAGTGATAAAAATATCTAGATTTGACAAGTAGCATGTAAGTATTTCTGAGTATTTCAATGTCTCCTTCATGTTTTTCTGTATATGGTGAATTTTATCTCTCATTTTTCCCAGTTTATACTTGCCATGGCAAGAAGGAATGTCAGCAATGTGCAGAGGGACTAGGCTCCAAAGAAAGCTGTTTCCAAAACTGGGTTTGAGCTTTGCTGCATGCAACAAAGCAGGAAATCTTCTATCAGCTACACAAGCACCTTCAGAGTCACGCTGCTGCCACACTCCTCACTTCACGCTGCCCTTCTCCTCTCATGTGGGCTCGCTCCTGAGGGGCTGCAGACGCCAAGCTGGGATTTTACTGCTGGCCTAAGGGCCAGGGTGTGCTCACCCTCCCCAGAGAGGAGGAGGAGGAGACAGCTCCTCCTGAGCCTGCATACCTCCCTGAGCCTCACAAGTCCTGGAAGAATGAGTAGATTTCACTGTGTCTCAAATTCTGCTCTGTCACTTCTCCTCAGCCTTTTGCTGATTCATGTATTCACTGCCTCTAGGGGAAAAAAGGCAATTAGTGCGATTGTGTCACAAGATTTCTGGTTTTATCTAGGTGTTACAGAGGAGAAAGCTGGAATGTATACAGTCCATAAATTCGGAAGAGCAAAGAGAGAAAGAACCCAAACAATGTTTACCTTAGGTCTCACAACTTTTAGCCATTTTATGACAGTTGTTTGCTCAGGACTATCGAAGGATAATCCTTAGGTTTTCAGGAGAATTCTTGCTGAAGGCAGTCACAGGTCAAACATTGAAAAGCTATAGACACTCTCAGAGTGTCTCAGAGAAAAAAATCAAAAAGAGAATCCTACCATACATGATATGGTAAACACTGTGTTTTACTCTCTTGTTCGCAGAACATTTAAACTCCTTGAGATTTTTCAAATAAAACAATTAAATCCTTGTAGCACTTATCTTTATCTCATAGGGAGGGAAAACTCTTCCTCAGGTTATAGGGCAGAGCAAGGATGTAACCTACCTCTCAGCTTAATCTCCTGCACAGCTTGCAGAGATAAAGTAGCAAACCATACTCCTAAGGAGCTGTAAATATTTTCTTCCTGTTGCAGCTTCAGGAGGGCACAGTCTCTGGCGGCAGGCATCTTTAAAATATATCTCCCTCTGTAGAGGCCAAATCTTTCTGTACATGTGATTCTCTGTACCCATCCTCTACATGATCTGCTTCCTGGTAGGGATCTAAGGGTTGGATTCTCCCCTAAAGGCCAGGATCTGGCCTGTATTCAGTCATGCTTAGTGAATAGCTGGGGCTGTGGCTCTCATGCACTGCTGCTAATGTGGAAATTAATAAAATTAATCTCTAGTGAGGAACACAACCATTAACCAAGACTCCTATTGTAGCATGCATGCAACACTGAGTCACGCATGAAATCTGTGACAATGCAGAAAGGCTGCAGGAAGCACATTAACAAAACAGCATTTAGGGTAAAAAGTCTTGTCTTTGTTATCCTCCGGTGGCAGACTAGTGTGAGATTGTTAAATACTGTATTAAGTTAGTTTTTATAAGCAAGCAAGAAGAATGACGCATCAAAGTTAAATGTCCACTAAAATTGAAGTTTAGATAGTATGCATTCAGAAATAATTTTATTTTCCAGTAATGACAATATGCAATATCACGTAAGAAATGAAATTGAAGAATTGATCTTATTCTTCGAATACAGGATAGATTCAATATTAAAATTAACATATAAATTTAGCATAAATCTTATTTCCCCACTCACGTCTGCTGAGTAAATGCACATAAAGAATGAATCACTGAAACAGTATACTGAGAGAATCAAAGTCATTTTTCAAAGATGTCAGCACAAATGTGAGGTAAGCCTGCTCACCAAGCATACAATAAATGTTGCAGAGGTGGCCCTTCAGACCCATAGGGAGGACAAGCCGGGGACCCCCAGGAAAGCAGCACAGCACCAGCAAGGACAAGGCAAGGGGCAGTTTGGCACAGGGCATCCCCATTGTGCTGTGCTCAACCCTGCTGTCCCTCTGACTGTTCCCTCGTCTGCAGGTATGAGAGGTACCAGAGAATGTGAGCACCACATTAGGGCTCTCCATGGCATTCCTGTGAGGGAGAAATCATTATTGTTATGGTTTACATCCGTGTTGGCCTTAACCACCTCGTCACAGCCAGGGGTCAGCTAGTGGGGATTTGGCAGTGTGCCTCTGGGGCAGCTGCCAGCTCTGCACAGCCCACTGCACTGGTGTCTGGCCGGCCTGAGACCTGGGCAAGCAGGGCTGTGAGCAGAAAGAGCTTCCTGTGGCATTTCCCAGAGAGCTGGCAGGGAAATCACCTCTCTGACAGGAGAAAAAGCAGTCCTGGGGAACCCAAAAGAGAGTCCTGAGGGGCTGCTCAGACAAGAGCAGAAGCTGTGCAGAAGGCACAGGACAGAAGGTCTTTTGCTCCAACAAAGCCACAAGTGCACTAGTACCCAATAAAAGACTTCAAACCCTAAAAAAAAAACCCAAACAAAACAAAAAAAAAAAAAAAAAAAAAAAAAGAAACAAACAAACAAAAAAATTGGACTCTGAGATCCTACAGAGACCTCACCAGGCTCAAGGCATCCTACTTGATACTTGAATATTTTTCCCCTTCGGGGAGCTTCTGAGCATCAATGCTTCCTGCTCCAACCCTCCTCATCCCGATGCCCTCTCTTTCTCAGCGTGAAGTACTTGCTCCGACGAGGAGATACTCTCTTTTGCCACAAGATGGAGTAGGGAAACGCAAGTTTTAGGCGCTGCCCCGGCCGGGCTCCCACCAGCACAGCAAAGGTCTGAGAACAGGTCTCATCATTGTGGGGGCAGAAAAAGATTCCTCCCAACTTGCCAAGGGATCCTTAAAAAATTCTATCTGCCTGTAGTGCCAGTCACTACACAATACAACTGGATGAACAAAGTAATTTCTCAAAGGTATCAAGGCAGGCCAATACATATTTTTGAAAAAAATTAATCTTCTGGATACATAAAATATTGTGTGGTCAAACAAAAATTACTGTTCGACAGGAAAATTTGCATTTCTTTTTTAAACAGATATATATTTGTTTAAAAATATTTGTTTAAAAAAAGTATTTGTCAATTGAGTCAAAAGTTATTTTATAACATGAGACATGGATTATTTTAACTTGTTTCCGTTTTCAGAAAATGACTTGCCAAAAGAGATAGAATTGAAAAAATCATACCATCAAATCTGTATTTTTGACCACAAGTGTGATAATAGTTCATTCCACGTTAGCCAAGGACCATCTTTCTTTGAAAGATGTGTCCCAGTCCCAAGATGCCAAAATTCAGTTCTCTGAAAACCCACAGAGCATAGAGGGTATGAGCTTTTGCAGGTATCACAGTTTGGTGTTTCTGCTGAAGATGATTCAACATCTGTAGCGAAACAAACACACAAACAAACAAGCAAAACAAACAAAAGAACACCACTGAAATTTCATTTAAAGTACAGGGGATGCTTAAGATTTCTGAGGGAAGGAAATCTGCTCAAAACTGGAGCTCCTGGGCCTATCTGCTCTTATCTAGCCTTTGACAATTTCCCTATGGTGCTGGAGCACAGCGTTTCACTACCACCTGCCTTTCTGCTTGCAAGATCTATTTTACATATTACTTTTCTCTCCAGGATGGCTGTAAGATGAATTTGTTTACAAGTGCCATGTGAATGCAGGCAAATCTGTCCGTTCACAACTGAAATCCTGCATTTAGGGGAACTCCAGATGCTTCCACGCTTACATTTCTATAAGGGATTTTTTTTTCTCTCCTCCCTTTCCCTGCTTTTATGTCTTTGCTCTGTAGCATAACCAATAAAATACTTTTCTGTACAGGTTGGAAAGTTATGCAAGATAAAGTATGTTTCAGTTAATTTATCCCCGAAGGAAAATAAAGTCCTTATTTTATTCTCCTTTTTGTGCGTATTCAGTACCTTTATAAAATGAAAGATTCACTGTGTGCACAAGACTTACAGAATATGAAATGCCAAATGAGAACACAGGCATTCGTATCAACAATGACACCAGATAACATGCCTGATACATTTATATAACAGTTTTAAAGCCCAACTGCTTCAGAGTCCAACTTCAGGGTGGCCTCAACTTTTTTTCTTTTTGAGGGGTTTTTAATCCTCACACCTGAAGACTGGAGAGTCATTTCATCTGCACTCAGAGGTGTGTTTTGTAAAAGTTAATTGTCAAGCATATGCAGTCACTTGTGAACAGTTGATAAAATGATACTAAAAGCTTAACAAATTTCTAAGCGGACATTAAACTTGGAGGCATTCCTCATCATAAGCAATTCCTAATGTTACTCAGACACACATAAGATATGCAGTGTAATCAATACATGCAATCATGCAATAATTTTTCAAACCATTACTTTTCTAGGGGAAAAGGGAAGTTGCCATTTGACTAAAAATTATTTTAGAGAAATGCCCGCTATTACATCCTATTTCCTTTTTATTCTACTTCTACAGAATAGGAAAAAAAGATGCTTCTGAAGCATTGGGAGAGCGTTTTGTTTTCTGCTTTCTGTGATTGTAGCAAGCTCTGCTTTACTCAGCTGAGCTTGGAAACGTCTGCAGTACAAATACAAGAGACCTCAGCTTCCCTGATGACAACTTCTGCCTAATCTCAGTTGCAAGTTACAAGTCAGGGAAGCAGAACCCAGACTTGGAAAAAGAGGTTTCCCCTAACTGCAGCTGCTGGAGCTGGACATTTTAACCCCGGCTGAGAACTAATCAGCTCTCTATCTTCAGAATGTTATTTGCCCAGTATAAATGACATAAACCAAGATCATCATCTTAGTTTATTTTTCTAGAGTCCTTAGCATGCTACATTAACCTGACAATGCTTAATCTGGTGTTCATTTCACAATACACTTCATGCAATTCACAGCTGTAATTGGTTTTACATTGACATTACACATTTCGACCTAGCCATGGGAAAAGAATAACTCTTAATAATATTTCTCTGAAAAGTGTCCAAGCTCAAACGGCACAGAAGCAGCTCATGTTAGTTGCATGTGTGCATTTCTTTCTTCTACCCTTTCTTTCACTGAAAGGATGATCACTGGCATAAGATTATAAGGTCCTTGTTTTAGTCCATTTGCAATTGAACTATGTTTGCTTGATTTCTTATGTCCTGAGGAGCTCTCAATTATAAAACAGCATTCAAGTATTCTAGTTTAACATCCCCATTTTTCTGAGTTAAGGAACAAAGTAGACCTTGGGCTTCTGTTTCCATTATGAGTCTTCTAGAGTCCCATAACTGGTATCCATAAAGTCTTCCTTTGCAGCACACACTCAGCACTAAAGCCAGAGTATTGCTATTTGGCATTATCCAGTGAAGTGCAAGAAATTAAATAAGTTACGTCTTTATTGCTATAGTACACTATCAAGCAAAGTCACTTTTCAATACAATTGCAAGAGTTTGGCAGAGTATGTGTCCCTCCTCTTAGGGGCCAGTAGTTCAGCTGCACTGTGAGTATCGCTTAGCTGTCACATGTCAAACGTCAGTCTAAGAAGATGTGTTGAGTATTCTTGAGTCTGAAGAATCAGACCTTTCCTCGTATTCATCTTCCGTGTAAATTGGTTGCTTAGACACAATAGGACATCCATCATCAGGAATAGAGATCCTAGGATCTTCTGACGAGCGGGAAGGAAGGACAGGTGAGCTTCGGAAAACACTGGCTGAGTTGCTAGGGAAAGGGCTGACATACTGGGAGCGCAGCTGGTACTGCTGCTGCAGTGTCATGGTGTTCCACAGGGTGACATCGTTGGGCAGGAACGGGCTGGACTGGTTTCTTGCCAAAGTGTTCCTCAGCATGAGCGGGTAGCGCGGTGGCTGAGGGAATGGGTGCTGCAAAGGTACAGCCAGGGGATTTGGCACAACATTACTGGAATCAGCAGAGAACCTCAGAGTGTCGGGAACCCTGAACGCCGAGCCCACAGACCACTTGGAAGATGAAATAGGATAGGAACTCAGTGTGTGTTCAAAAATATGCCCATTGGAAGGCAAAACAAGACCATCAGATTCTGCAGAAGTTCTCTCTCCACTGGCCACTGAAGACCGACTAGACAGGAGAACCTCTACAGCACTCACCAGGTCACCACCACACCCCCTCAGGATCAGCTCTAGCACAGTTGGCTTTTGGTTAGGGAAAATCTTTTTCAATACTTCAAGTGGGGGTCTGTTTGCTTTCAAACTGAATGGTAAAGAAACTGTCCCAGAAGGACCTTCTATCAGGAGGTGGTTCTGCTCGGGATGGTACTTGGGGCTGTCTGGACGGTTCTCTGTGCTCCCACCATTTTTCTGAACTGCAAAACTGACCTCATCCACTGAAACAATTTCAGGGCTTTCAGGGTTGAAGCAGCTTTTGGCTTTAGTAATGTCTGGGGAACTCCTTTGGTCTGTGTCTTTGTCACTGTAGGTCTCAGCATTGTCTGTTCCACTGGCATCACCCAACCGCTCCTCATTCATGTCTGCAAAGAGAAGTCAGAGAAGTTAACAGAAAACTGAGGCCAAAAGCTTTTACAGAGCTTTGAGGATGCTGTCTTCTTAAAGTGAACAGACCAGGACTCTAAGGGGAGAAAAGTGGGGCTTTTTTCAGAGATCCTGCAAAAATTTAAGGTATCTTTGCAACATTCCATGAGAACAAAACTGCAAAAGGATAATGTGGCCTGATCTTGACATACTCTGTCTCATTCTCCCACTTGCCAGCAAACAAGCTGTGATCAAAAATGCTATATCCATCCTTTCCCACTGGTTACAAGGCAGCAACATACCACCCAAGTGTAAGCTTTCTCAGAGGAATTTCAGCACTGCCACATCGTAATTCCTCTCTAGCATCATCTCACTATCTGTGAAGTGAAGAGGCCACTTAGGAGATGAAAGCAGTTCCAACAACATTGGTGGAACCAATCCATTATGAATATGGGTTGAAGGTTTAAAAATTTTCAAACAAAACAATGCATTCCAGTTCTGGCTCTGAAGAAATCAGTTCCTCTCACAGCAAGAATTGCAGCTTTTCCTCTAAACCCTTAAGCATGTCTGCCTGATGCCTTGTCCCATGCAAGCACATATTGTAGAAAAGTCTGGTTTGGAGAGGACATCTGGAAGGTATTTGGTCCAACATCCTTTTCAAAGTGGGAGCAGCCTTAGACAAAGGGCAGGTTGCTCATGTCCCTGATTAGCTGAGTTTTAAATAATTCCAAGGATGAGAACTCTACAACCTCTCCTAGCAATTGCTCCATGTACCTTGCTTTCTGTGTGCTAAACTAAGAAGGATGAGAGCTGAGTATGGAGCTGAAAACAAGCCCATTGACCAGGCTGTCTCCAGATGGACACCCAAAACTCTTTGGTAGTGCCTGACCAGAGTATGGAACCCTTTGAAATAAGACCGCTTGTCAGCAAGAAGAAGGGAAGGATGCTTGTTCATGCAAAAGGAGGTCAATATACTTGCTTGAGGTTGTTCATTGTTATTTCCCAAGAACATAGTTATGCTGGCTTTCCTCACTGAGCACAATGATTCCATTATTGGGAAGCATCAATGCATGGGGAGAGGATCGTTGTCCAAGCTGCCACGGCTGACAGAGTCTACCTTAACTACACAGGGTAGTGCTTTTGAAAACACAAATGGAAAGGCCTGACTGCAAAAACCAGTACAACTGTTTGCTTGGTCTTCCAAGACAACAAACACCCCAACTAGATAAAGTAGCTGTAAGGAGCAAGCAAAGGCTCCTAAAATGTGCTGATGATTCCACCTGCCCAATTGAGATGGAACCAGTTAGAGGTGTGCAGGCACCTGAACGTCACTGCTCACCATCTCCTGCCCTCCTCTCACTGCAGGAACAGGCAGGGCATCTTCTCATCTGTTAGTGGGCTAATTTAACATTTAACAGATCAGCATGAAAAAAAAAAAAAAAGACTATTAATGCAGTTTATCTACTAGAGAGTTATCTACTAGGGTCTGAGCAAGCCTGAGCTGAGCAAGAAGTCACTATGCTCACCACAATGGGAGCTACAAATAGAGAAGAGATCCTGGCAGAGCACAGCCTGCCAGTGTGAGTATGGCAAAGGAAGGTTCTCCTCATGAGGATGGGTGTACCCGGCAGAAACGATGGGACATCCTACAGAGATGTGGGATGCTGCTAATCTGGGTTTGAAAGATAAGTGCATATCTGAGGAATACAGATGCTCTTACAAAAACCTCACTCCTTTTAGCAGGAAAACCCGCTTTGGGAACTGGTGTTTACATTGGTTATGCTGCCTGTCGAGTGTAGACAGAGAAGCAGTAACTCTGCATGTTCTATGTTGCAGAGAAGGCCATGCACGTTTCCTCTTTCTCACACGCTCAGTGCATCAATCTTGCTTTAGCAGCCAAAGCAGAATGCAGGAATTGCTTGCCGATAGCAAACAGTCTGAGGACACCCAACTACATTGTCCCTGTCTTGACAGTATTCCAGAAGCTGTTTAAGGAAGATCATAGCCCTAATTTTCATACAAATAGATTGCACTGTGGTGACCAGTATTACCAAATGGACTGAATGCAAGGAGAACACATTTCAGAATTATCTCATGCTCATGTTTACAGTGTATCTTTATGGGATGAGAACAAGTGCTACTGGGGAGAAAATGTGTTTATTTTAGAAAACCAACAAACAAACAAACACACACCTTGAGATCAGGTTTCTCTAATATATTTCCTGATCCTTACAAAATGTTATTTTCAAGGTATTTCAGATTTGCTTAATTTTCTGTACCCTTAAAAATATCCGTATGAGGGTTGCCTAAAATTTTTTTCTTCAAATTCTGGAAACTCTTCCCGATGAATTTTGCATCTGTATAATCAGGAGACCACACAGATGCCGGCCCTTAGCTTTTGCACAGGGTTAGTCTCCTCATACAGCACAGGTCATAGCGACGCGTCTCACCGGGCTGTTACACTCGCAGGGACAGACCCGGAAAACAAGATTTCCGTGATTTTAAATCGGAGTAGTGCTATTAACACACGGAGAACTACCCTCTGCTGGCTACCGCTGAGCACGGCGGCTGCTGTGTTTTTCCCTCTGTGTTTTTGGGAGCTTTCCTGCCTGCCGATGCCAGGCGGCTCCCCGTCCGGGCTGGGGCGGTGCGCGGTGTCACAGCCCGGTGTCACAGCCCGGTGTCACCGCGGGGCCCGAGCCTGTCGCACGGCAGCTGGCCGCTGGCCCGGCCGGCCCTCGGGGCTAGCCCGCCCGTCAGGATGTGTTTGACTGCTTTAAACACCTCTTGCCCGCTCCGCTGAGGGCTGGGGCAGGGGTGGTCCGGGGACTGTCCCCAGCCCTTCATGGGAACCGCCGCGACCGGGATTCCCGTTCGTTTAAAACTGGCACAAAATAGCCATCGTCAAGTAAACAAAAATTTGTGACGATATATTGTAAATGTCCCTGCGTGGCCACTGAATTGTAGGAATATCGCGGGCATGCATTAATTGCATATGTTTGTATTTTCAGGTACAAAATTAATTTTGTATTTAGAACGCACAACCTACTGCTCTTCACCAAGGCTATTTTTTTTTCCTTTCATAATTCGTAAGTTTTACAGGAGAACAGTCTAGGCTTCCATAAAGAAATCTCGTCCTCAGATATTTTTAACGCTTCTGGGGGTTTGGGTGTTGTATTTTGTTCCGTGTGAGCTCTGAGGCTTTATGCTGTATTTATGGTGGTGGTGTTTGATTGGTTTGCTTTTTTTGGGCGGGGGGAGGATGTTTGTTTTGTCTTTCTGTGGGTTTTTGTTATTATTTTTGCTTTTGTTTGTGGGAGGGTTGTTTCTTTGTGTGGCTCTGGGGTTGGGGTTTTTTTGTTTCCTTTTTTGGGGGGGAGAGGGTTATTTTGTCGCTCGTGTGTGTGTGTGTGTGTGTGCATTTGTGTATGTGTGTGTTGGAGGTTTTTCCCCAAACACCTTCTATTTCAAATTGCTTGCATTTAAATATCCAGTTTGTGATTCCTGGGAAAACTAAGGAAACAATTTTCCTACTGATAAAAAAGATGGGCAATATTCATGAAATAACATGCATGCAGGGACAGATACCAACCCAGATCAGAGATGCAGTGCAAGTACAGATACACATGAAACAGAAGCGGGAGAACCGTACATGCATTTCCAGTAAAATACAAATTAATAAATAAAGCTGATACGAATTCGGCACAATATTTACCCCAATTCTTCTTGACTATCTATACATTAATAATCCTGAGTCAAATGTCATAAAGGGGCCAAATAAAAGTAAAATAGATGAGAGGGAAAAACTGTTCACAAGTTAATAACTTGTCTGGCAAACTTAGTCTAATATTTTGGAACCAAATTTGCTTCTTCGATATTCCCACTGCCGACTCTCTGTTGAAACAGCTTGTTATCTGATTGTTAGGACATCTCCTTTCGCAACACAGATTTTCTTGTTTCTCAAAAGTACCTGCTGTTTTCCTTATTCGTATTATTAGGAAAGACTGATACCAGAACTAGCACAACCACACAAATAGCTAAGGCTACATATTTGGTGGGGGCTTTTAGTTTGCTTTGGGTGATTTTTTTGGTTGGTGGATTTGATATTTTTAATTTTGCTAACTGTTTGGAGGAGTGGGGTGTTTGTTAACTTGGTTTGGGTTTGGTTTTGGTTTTGGTTTTAATTGCTTTCACTTCAGATTTTCTTCCCTATATTCAAAGAACTAAATAGTCCGTAGAGACTAATCACTGTTCTCAAATTAACACAGAGACAGCTGCGCTGCATTAAGAAGCTGGCTCTGAAAAATATCAGAAGACAAATATAGCATTATATTGTTTACAAGTCCTGATAATTACTACTAAGACAAATGTAACATGCATTCATGTGGGCAAGTAAAGTTCATGAGCATGAGTTCAGGTATCAGGAGGAGGAATCATTCCAAGTTAGCAGAGGCAGATGCAAAAGGGGTAGTTTCAGAACTTCCCAACTGTCCCACAGAAATTGCTGATTGTATCAGGAATAAAAGCAAATGAATATGATTTTAGCATATATCGGGCAATATCCCTTTGGCAGTGAAAAAACTTCATGAGATTAACGTCCTCGGGTAGGAAGGGGTTGTGTGTGTGTTTTAGAAACCGGGTGGACAGGAGGCTAATCCTCTGTTTATATGAGGATTTCAATACATTTAGTGGAAGGAGAGGAAAGAGAAAACCTGCCGCTCAGAGCACGCAGGATAGTTGGAAATAAGCAAGTCATGTGGTTAAACAGCGTCTGGTGGAAGGTGACAGGAGGAACCTCTAAGGAGACCATTTTTCGCTTTGCTCTCATTCATCCTCCCGTTCATAAAAAGCGGGGTAAAAAGCCCGTCTGTGACAATCAGGGACCAGGACCAGCGGGTGAGGTCTGTGTAACCAGAAAGGCTCCCCGGTGGTCCCGGGGTGCCCCGGTCCCTCCAGCCCGGCCTCACCGCGGGCGGGGACGGGGGCAGGTGCAGCGCCGAGGGCCTTGATTTATGGAGATCTCCGTTATGTTTTGTTGTTTGGTTGGTTGGTTTTTTCGCTCCGTAAAGCTATTATCAGAAAGTGCTGACTGGCTGGCAAGGAAGAATTTCTCATCAATACACTTTGATTGTATTTTGCAAACAAAATGCCTGTTGCTTGGTAACATTTCACTTGAGCCTGACCTTCCCCAAAAGTTATTGCTATCAGATTCGATTTACACTCTCCTCCCGTGATTACTGTAATCTTTTAAACTGGGAAGTTCATACATCAGGGTGAAGGAAAGTTGAGTACGTAAGTTAATATCGTTCCTATCCGACAGATTTATATCGTGCTGGCGGATGGGAACTTTCATTTTCTCGAAGAAGCCAGGAGGGGTTTTCCCCTTCTCTCCCCACCTCCAGGCAGGAAGGATGCCCCGGCCAAGCGCCACCGCGTGTGTGGAGACCGGAGAGCGTCCGCGCCGGCGGGAGGCTACGGCCAGTGGGAAATTCGGGAAAAGATCCCCATGCCCGACCCTGGGGAGCGGCCGGCGGAACCAGGCCCGAGATGCGGGGGAACGGGAGGGCAGGCAGGCGGTGCCAAGGACCGGGAAATGGGAAGCGAGTCCCAAAACACCGGCATCCTTGCCACAGTGTGGGACTCAGCCTCGGGCCCGATGTGTGTCTGCTCCGGTGCTGGAGGAGCAGAGCCCCATGCTGGGGCTCTGGTGGACGCCTCCGTGGCTGGACTGGCTCGGTAGCGCACATGAACCCGCGGGAAGCGGCGGGAGTTCAGGGTTCGCCATTCCCGTCTCGGGGCACCGTGAAAAATGTTGTCATAACTTGTCAGCGGAACGCACTGGCTGGCAGCGGCTTGCCTGTCGAACATCCCTATCGTGAAAGACTGTCAGCTCCCGCTCAGACAATGAATGGAACGCGGCAGCGGTTCCAGAGTGTTAGTTTTACCTCCAGAAACGTGTATTATCAACAGGTCGCACTCACAAGTTGCCCATTGCAGGAGGTGGTTTCAGCACCCCTGACCTGTCGCAAGCCGCCCCGGACGCGACCCAGAGGGACAGGTCTGCGCAGCAGGACTGGGCTGCCCCGCTCATCCCCTGCCACCACCCCGCTTTCCTCGGCCATCATAGCTCCGCAGAAGCCTTCTGGCTCCTGGTGCCGCTTTTGGTCCGAAGCTCTCCGTACAGGTCTTGTCCTGGACGAGGTTTGGCAGCCCGATGCCCGGGGTGCGGGAAGCCGGACGGCGATTCCAGCCCGGGAGCGGCAGAGAGACATGCTGCTGTGATCCACGCGGGATGCGGCCCGTTCCCGGCCGACCTGGGAACGGGCGCAGAAGCGGCACGTCGGGGAGCCGGTTGGCAGCGGCGACGTTCGCCGACCCCTCCACTAGTCACAGTGTACACGATTCTGGCAGGGGAGCGGGCCGGTCACTGTGCGGCTCCATGCTTTTTAAGAGCGATAAAGTGCACCCGACGGAATTCCTGTCCGTTCCCTTCCCAGGGAGCCCAGGACTCGGGAAAAACGGAAAGCCTTTGCCTTTACTCTTTCCGGCCCCATCCCCCGGGTGGGACAGCCAGGACCCCAGCCCTCCCTTTCCCTCCTGCCCCGGTACCGCGGTGCCCGGCCCGGCCTCACCTGCCTTGGGGAGCGGCCCCGGGAGCGCGGGAGGCGGCTCGGTGGCCCAGCGGAGGGCGGCGGCGGCGGCCAGCTCGGCGGGGGTCCGTGGCGGCGCGGCGCAGGGAGACGGCCCCGGCGGCGGCGTGGGGGGCTCGGCGCTGCCCGGCGGCCCGGGGAGGGAGCGCAGCGAGTCCGGGAGGAGGCTCTCCAGGCTTTCGTTGGCCTGCTGCCGGCGGAGCGCCACCTGCGCGGCCATCACCCGCTGCCTCTCGATGATGAGGATGCACTTCTCGCAGGTGCAGTCCTTGAAGCGGCAATAGCGCTTGTGGCCCTTCAGCCAGGACAGCACGCCGTGATTGCGGCACCGGGCGCACTTCGGCGTCCGCTGCAGCGGAGCCCGTGGCGGCTGCGACACGGGGCCGCCCATGTAGAGGTACGGGGAGCCATAGCCGTTCATGCCCGCGGGTGGAGCCCAGCCGGCTCCGGGGCGGAGAAGGCCTCAGCGAGGGCGGGCGGAGGCCGGGGCAATGGAGGAGAGGAGGCGGGCGGCTCTGCCTGCGGGCTCTGCGGGGGGCGCGGCTCCGGCCCCAGGCCGGCGGGGAGAGGCACCGCCTGCCTCGGTGGCACCGGCGGGCAGAGCGCTGCCGCCGGCCGGAGCGACACTGCCGCTGCCCGCGCCGCCCCGCCGAGCCCAGAGCCGCTCCGTCCGCCCCCGCCCCCCGCCCGCCCCCACCGCCACCCGCCTTCCCCGGCGCCGACAGGGGAATGGAGGGAGAGAAAGATAGAGGAAGAGAGGGAGGGAGGAAGGGAGGGAGGGAAGCGGCGGGAGGGGGGAGGACTCTGCCCTGCCGTCGGGGCGGCGGTGATGCCCGCGCCGAATGGGTTCGTGCCCGAGCAGACCGGAACCGCGGCTGTTGCCACACACCCCCTGATCCCTCACGGCTCACCCCCTGAAGGCACCCGGGGCTGAGAGATGAGCGGGGTCTAGGAGGTTTCTCCGGGCTCTGCGTCGGCCCCGCCTCGAAAGCCCACGGGACACTGGGTTCGGCGGCACGGTGTACGGCTGCTACCGCCTGTGGCCCAGAGCCGCGAGGCTGTGCCGAGGGGTCGAGATCAAAGTTTTGCCAAAGTTTTGCAGCCGCAGAGAGATGCTGGGAGCAAGAGCTGTCCAGGACCAGGAGCTGCCCACAACAAGTGCGCGGAATCGGGCTGCGGGGTCGCGGCGCAGAGCTGGAGAGCCGCGGTAGCCACCTGCCCCCGTGGGGTCCTCTCCTGCATCCCGTGGCAAGACAGCTACCTAAACGCAAACGACGGCTATAGAAAGGAACGTGAAATTAACGGAAATTAATCAGGTTGCTTGAAACCTAAATTATAATGTCTGATGCGGCGGACTTGTAGTGTTCTGCATTTCCGTACGCAGAGAGGTTTCTTACTGAAAAATGGATATTTCCCGTGTGGTAGCGGGAACCTTGAATCCAAATGTAATGTATTGGTGGAAAAAACAAACAAACAAACAAAAGTTACATGCATTTTGGCTGAGGGGAAACGAATTTACTGCAAGAGTTCTGCCCGCGGCGTAGCGTCCGCAGAAAGGCAGGGGCTGCTGCTTGGACCCGAACCTTTTCCGTTGCATCAAGATCTCCCCTGCTCTTCCCAGACATCTCTCCACCATATCAAAAAAATAAAGGTTTTTAGCGAGGCTACGTAATAACGAAATCAGATTTAAAACTCGGGAAGTATTTCGCCGAAGAGAATAAAAGGCACAGCGTATGCTGCGAAGGTATTTGCCTGATATTTCATTACTAGGGTCTTTCCTCATTATTTTTTTACTTCTAGAGGAAGAGTGATTCAGAGTGATATTTCTCCCCTGGGCCGTGCGCGGGGTGTAAGGAGGAAGAGCACTCCACCTGTAAATCGCACCGAGCTAGGGAGGTGAATCGGATCAGATACGAGGAACAGCGCATTTTCTCGCAGTGCTAGTAGAACATCTTTTTTTTTTTTTTTTTTTTTTTTTTTTTTGCTGCTGGGGGTGCATGCACTGAACTCTGCAGCTCGCAACTGGCCTCCCCCGCGGAGCCTCTTGCACACTAGGGAGTCCCCATCGAGGGGAGAAAAAGAAAGAAGCGGACCATTCAACTATCACAAAATTACGTAAAAGATGATGCGCACCCACCCTTGAAAATCCCCTCAAAACGATGAAAGAGGGTGCAAGTGCCTGGGGGAGCGGTGATGGTGGTGGAAAACCTTACTTTTCCCCACTAGCTGGAGAGGGTCCTGCGGGGCTCCTCACCACCGCAGCCGGCCGGGCGGCTGCCAGATCCCGAGCCGAGGTGCCCGGCACGGCGGTAGGCTGGCTGAGGGCCGGGGCCCCCCCTCTCACTTGGCTGCACATCGGGCGTTTAGGCTGAAATACGCGTTTGATATAATGCTGTAATCCTTTTCTCATATTTGATGGGAATGGTTTCCACGTCCTAGTATTGGACAACATTTATACATAGGGCCAAATTCGCATTTATGTCAGCAAGACGTTCCCTGCCTGAAAGTCCATTGTAACCCAACACCTGACAACCCCGGCTCCCATTTCTGCTCGCCGAAAAGGTTTATTCAAGCACATAATGGGATCCCAGCAGAAAGCTTTTCAGACGAAGTGGCGATGGTAAACTGCGCCACATGAACTCCGTTTCCAGGGCTATTAAGCTTTTAATTGCAAAATAGCAGAGGAAATTTCAAGGTGACAATGAGGTGTTAGCAGTTAGCACGTAGAATAATAGACCGAAAGAGAACGAATGTGCGAAACATATGCTGCAAATAACATTTAGAGGAAAGGGACAGGCTCAGCCAAAGGGCCAAAAAAACCCTGCCGACCGGGCTGGGCCGGGGGCAGGCTGGAAACCGGTCCGAATCCGCTGGCATTTCGCGACTTTTCGATGTAGAGCCATCCGGAGGAGTCGGCGCTACCGCCGAGCGACTGGAACTCGTCGTGAGCGGCGTCTCAGCCGGGGGGACAAGGGCGGCCGCAGGGTCTGCTGAGCTGGGGTGCCCCGCCGTTCCCCGCGTACTGCGGGCGGAGGAGGGGGTTGGGCCGGAGGGAGTGCTCGTTAGTGTTTGCATTGCTCTAAAAGTAAGTTTTTGGGGCGGGGGCGTTCGCAGGATGCTGGCCACCACTGAGCGAGTACGAACGACAGGTTTAGTTCACCTCGCCTTAACTGCTTTAAGGCATTACCCGCGTTACAGGGACTAGACAGGAATAAATTAGGCATGATTTCCCGCTTGGAGAGTGACTCTGAGTGTCTCTGAACGTTTGTGCTGGCACACAGTAATGAGGGAGGGAAGCAAAGTGCCACCCCTGCTGGGCTGCGTGGTGGGGCGTCACGCTAGAACGGGGCGAAACTTTCATGGAAGACCTCTAGGGAAATGTGAATCCCGCGTAGGGTCACGCAAACTGGCAGTCAAAGCTGCCGGGCGAGGGGAGAGGAACGCGCTTTTTGAGAGTAGTAGCGTTAATAAAGGTCACCGCTTACCAACCCGCCAGAGATATTTGGGAGGAGGGCGACTTGCAGTGCAGTGGAAAAGCAAAATAAAAATAACAAACGAACAAACAAAACCACACCCCCAATCACAAAACCCCCAAACAAAAGAGGGAGTATAAACAAAAGAAACCACTCACAAACACAGACAAACCAAGCAAAATCCAACCAAACCCCAAACAGCCCCAAAACCCAAAAAGCCCCTGAAAAGTCTCCGTGCTCCGTGCACAACCCCGTCAGCTCTGTTCGGAGGAGTCCCAGAGGTCAAAAGGCGGAACGTCCCGGGCCGTGCAAACAGAGAGCACCCATGGGCAGGCCAGGGGGAAGTGCTCCCCGCATGGCCACGTCCTGCCACGGGGCACCCGGCCCGGCCCCGCATCCCCCTGCGGCCGGCGCTGCCAGCTAGAGCCACTGCCTTCCCACAGGAGGGGGGCCAGGCTTTCCCGGGAGATCACCCCGCACCTCCCCACTCTTGGTGGAGTGGGGCATGAGCTCCTCGGCCGTCCTTCATCGGCGATCTTTTCCACAGAAGTTCCCCCAGTGCTGAATATGAGTTACTCTCCAAAGCTTGGTGCTCCAGGCCGGATTGCCCCAGTCATCTGAAGGATGCTGTTTGTTCTCCCCCTAACTTACTCTCTTGTCACCAACCCGGACCCACACTGATCTATAAAGAACACGGCTTTTTTTTCCCCTACTCCCCGCTATCCCGTGCGCCACAGCGGGGCAAATCCCTCTCCGTTTGTCCCGGGGGCTGCTCCCCGCCCAGCCCCGCAATCAGGAACAGGCCCAGGCCACCTGCAAGAGGCCAGCAGCACAAGCTTCTCTGAGAGCATGCAGCCCCCAGCGCCGCCCAGGGCAGCGAGGCGGCCCCTGGCTCCCGGCCGAGCAGGGAGCAGACCCTCTCCGCACCAGGAATGGGCCGGGAGCAGCGCCCGGGTGGGTAGGTCCCCTCCAGAGCGCTTCACCCCACGGGATGCCGTGCGCCCGGGGAAGGGACGGAGAAAGTGGAAGGGAGCCGTGAAACATTCTCCAGAAACTGAGAAGCTGTATTTCAGCAAGGCCTGAGGACTGACAGAGCAGGGGTGGAAGCGAGCACCCGCCTCCGTCCCGGTCCCGCCTGCCGTGCCCTCCGGGGAGCCGCGCCGCCGACACAGCGGCGGCAGCGTCAGAAGGGCACGGAGCCGCGGGAGCAGGCTGACAAGTGTGATAAAATGATCTTCCTTAACTAAACTCGTAAAGCACTGGGCAATAAAACTCAATCTTCTGTAAAATCCAATTAAGTCATTATCTGACTGATTGTATCTTTAATTGAAAACAGAAGTGACAGTAAATTTCTGTGATATATCAGGATCAATCGATACCGCTATACGATTCAGCCTCAAGAAGTGATTTATAATGTCAAACCTATATAGGTAACTCCACATTATTCTCTCTAAAACCACTGGTGGATGAAATTAAGAGTAAGTGCATTTAATAAAAAACAAGATGGTCAGGTTATTGATTACAACAGATGGGGGTGAAATCAAATAGATGTTTTCAAAGCAGAGAGCGAAGAAAATACAAGTAATTTCTTTTTTTTTCTGTTTTAATACAGCTCACCAAATATACACACAAGAAAATTCAGTCATCAATAACATTTTTATTTCAGGTACAGCTGCAACTACAGAGAACAATGAATTTTTCTAGACTAGTTTCATTTCGGATTGGCTTTGGTAACACGAGGAAAGAACACCATAGCCCATTTTTAACAAAATAACAAACGCCAAAACTCATGGCAACTCTTAAGGGACTTACTCGCAGTTCAGACTGCAATCTAAGGCAAGGCACTCAACTGTAATATGCAAAATATGTTAATTTGGCGACATGAGAAAACTCCCAGACCAAGCAGCAGCGTTAGCCCATAAGGAACCGTTAGGAAGACATAACGGGATGATGTTTCCCACAGATGAGTTATCGGCCCCTGCACAGGGAGGGGCCGGCACTGGACTCCCGGTTATCTTGGCTCCCGCTATCCCGAGCCCCCGCCCGCATTTCGGCAGCGCTCTCTGCGCCTTTGCCCGGGCGGCGGAGGCACCGCGCTGGCTCCTCGGCGGCAGGATGCGGCAGCCGGCCCTGGCGGCGGCGGGGAGGCCCCACGGCCGCCCCCGGGGAAGCTGGCGTCCCGCCCCGCACCTGGGAAGAAGAAACCAAACACCCCCCGCCCGTCCCCCGCAATCCCCAAACAGAACAAGCAAACCGAGAACGCTGCTGCTGTACCGCCCTGCCCCGGGCGAGGGCCGCCGCTCCGCGGCTACTCGCCGCCCTCCTGGACCGGGCTCATCGCGAAGCTGCCGGGCTGCGCGGGGGGCTCGCACTCCAGGTCCCCCTTGGTGCTCTCGCTGCTGCTCGACAGGCACCCCAGGCCGGAGTCCTGGCTGCTGGGCGGTGAAAACACTGCGAGTGAGGGGAAGAGAGAAAAAAAAAAAAACCACAGTGGCTGAGATACCGCCTGGCCCCGAGCAGAGGAGACCCACACAAATCTCCCCTCTCCGGGAAGAGGGGCGAGGAGTTGTTCCCTCGTACATGCCGAGGTGCTGGTCTCCCTCCTCCCGCCAAGGTGAACAACGGGAGTAAGGATGGGAGGAAAACAACTTCAGGTCTGGGGGCTGTATACCTCCACCCACAAGGAAGCTACCTGCCTACACATCTAAGGCCCCGTCTCGGGCAGCCCGAGGCTGAGGCCAAATATTGCAAAATTTAAAACTAATGCAGTGCTAGGAACGGTTGCAACATTGCAATTTGCAGTAGATACAAAAACCAAGTAAAAGGGTCTCTGACCTTCCTAACCTTAGATGAGCTGGGATCCACCCCCAACACTCCCTTCCTGCCTACCATGAATATAATTAAGGGGAAGCTGCAGTGGTAATTTCTCTCCTCATTAACTTCCTGATTGGTTTCAGGCTCAGGATTCCAACAACCGGCAGTTTGTCACCAATTCCAAATGGCCAATCGTTAATACTAATGTTTGTGTAGCTAACTGCCAGCATCTGCCACGGCTTCTTGTACAACAATAATAGTGAAAGGGTAACATTAGTGCTTCCCGTGTTAATCCAGATTCTGTTCATCAATAGGAAAATCTATGATGTAATTAGCAAAATGCATCCGTAGTTGAGGCAGCTGGAGGGAAACTAAATCACAGCAGGAGCTCCATGAGCCCCTGACACCTTTATCATCAATACTATGTTCTGGATTTTACTGTTCAGTGGAAAGCATTACCAGCCTGTGGTCTTTTTAAAAGAGAATATTGTTTACAACCATTGCTTGTTTCTTAGAAGCCATGATGAATCTAGTACAACTGCACAAAAACAAGGAATATGTAGCTGAGGCTTAAACTGTGTCCTGAAATCAAACCACTGTGACTAAGTGAGCTGCTCCTCCACACTTGAGCCCTGGGCCCTTCCACACTCTGGGGACTATGAGTAGTCCTAAAGTTCCATGAAGAAGATGAGGTCAGGGCTGACTTTGATAGCCAGTCAAATCCAACAGGATTCAAGGAAAGTAAACTGCACCATCTGGGTTTAGCCCACTACTCATGAGAAAATTAGAAACACACTCTTAAAAAACCACCAACATTCCACTTCTGTAGTAGCCTGTGTTTCGGCACTAACTTCCATTTGCAGCTCAGCTTCCAAACTTGTATTGTTTTTAAACACAACACTGGTTACCAAGAGATGGAAAAGACACTATGAAGTTGACATCACACACCATTTTCATCTACTTAACCCATGCGCAGACAAAATAGCTACTTCCATTCCTTCAGCGAGTTTTGACCATTTTTGATATTGCAGAACCCGACTCTTTGATTTAATGCAAGTGTCTCCTTTAATGCATATAAGGGATGACTAAGGCTCTAACATCACTCTGCCAAAGCAGACCTATTATTGTCTTTTAGAGCCGACATAAATTTTTTAACTCCAGGGAATGGGATATTAACCCTATATTACATTTTTTCCCAGCTAAAATACAAAGAAAAGAACGCTGTGCTTAGGCACGAGGGAGTGCAAGTTGGTCAAGGCAACTTACAATAGCTTTTATACATCCTGCAAATACTGCTAATTGTTTTAATTCAGGAAGACGAATCTGGTCTGCAGCATCATGTACCCCTTCGCTATGAGGTGAAATGTATAGAACAGCTGAACAGGTCTCCAACACCTCCAGGTCTGAAATAACCAGTGCACTGATGTACACTTAGAACAGGCTGGAACTGCACTTAGATACTGAAGTTTGGAACAACTTTACATCTTTACTTTTTCCAGCCCACCAACCCTGAAACCAAGAAGTGCTGCAGAATCAGAAATGATCCTTGTGGTTTCCAAGAGCCAAATTCTCTTCTTGGGATGGTTCATGCTTTGACTATTATGTAATGACAGAGCAGAGATGCTCTGTAGATCCACATGCCAATGTCCAAGGGGCAATCACCTACAGAATATGCAGAATTACCACCTCTCCTGATGTGTCCTACAGACTAGCTCCTCAATGGTAATGCAGCTTTAGGCTGTACCTGCCAACAAGTGCATCTTTGGTAGGATCTGGCCAGGTCTAGCACCAGGAATCATTTCTTTCTCCATAAGGTACATTGCACTATATAGCAATGCAGCTGGCATCACCTCAGTAGGGCTGGCTGCCTCAAGGGCTCAGCTCTGCAACTCTCAGCACCTCATTCTGCTCTGATTTAGCAAGCCCAAGGTGTGTGAAGGACTAGGACATGCTGTAAGGATTCTATGTGTTCCTGGACTCCAGGACAAAAGTATGAGGGAAGCAATTGAATTTGAAAGGGGATAATTTTTTGTTTATTCCCAAATAGCCAGTGGACAAGAGGTTTATTTATTTTAAAGAGTTTGCTAATACTTCTAAGCATGTATGTGCCTGAAGTGATGTGGCCCACTTTTAAATACTGAGATTTATAAATTTCTGTGACAAAGTTTCAGAAAGCTTTTTTTCCCCAAACACAAATAATCCAACAGATTCAACATACTACAGTACAGATGTTAAGACCCTATCATAGCAAAACTGCCGCTTTGTTTTTGTAGTCTCCTTTTTGAGCAACTCTGTGTTAATTAAGTATAAACCTATGGAATGACACAGAGGGCAACTTATTTTGGTAGACAACCAAATCTGTTTCTTAGCCTCTCAAATGATGGCTCCTAAGTCTTCTGGACAAGTGAAGTTCCACCAGTTTTTCCACTGACTTCCAAATGAATCAAAGCTTTGCTTATTAGGCAATTTGGGCTATAAACCCTGCCCTCTGAATATGCATAAGGGTATGTAATGAGAGCCAAAAACGTTTTGAAAGACCATCTGGAACTACCAAGATTTACCTCAAGTGGGTAACACTGCTACTTCTATATCTAGACCTGGACACTTTTACTAAACAGACCTCCTGTCTTGGTTTGGAAGCTAGGTGTCTGCTAAGTAAGGCAGGAGCTTCCCTTGAAATGGCAAATGTAAACCATTCCCCCCAAATTATTGTAATTTTGAAATTAAGGGGCTCTCAGGCAAAGATGTGGGAATAGGAATAACAGTTCTTTACTACTTTAGTAAGTGTAAATATAAAAAAAACCAAACTGGCCAACCTAACAAACTACTAATAGGAAAACTAAAATAAAACGCAGTAGTACAAAAAAACACTGACAGAGTCAGAATACAACCTTACACCCTGTTGGTCAGGGTGTTGGTAGCAGTCCCATTAAATGGTGGCTGCAGTCCTCCTGGAGTGACAGATGTGGTTCATTGAAGCAGTGGTCCTGTAAAGGAGTGCAGTTTTCCTCCAAAGGTCCATGATGATGTAGAAGGGTCTGGTTTTCCTCTGGGAACCCAGTGGAAAAAGGAAATGCTTGGCTCCTTCCCCTGGCTGGAGCATCTCCCAATGGGATGATGTAATTTTATTAGTCAAAAAGGAGGACTCAATAACCCATTAACAGAAGATACCTCCCCGGAGGAAGGATGGGTTGTGGAAAAGATAAAGGACACTGCCCCACCTGGTTTTAACAGACGGTCCATTAACAGAGGATGTCTCCCCCAGAGATAAAGATCACTGCCCTGCCTGGTTTCAACAGATGGTGGTAGAATACAGACCTTTAGTGACAATCCTGCATTGCAACCCAAGACACTTTCACTGCAATCAACAGCCACTGAAGTCAAGCAAGGTGCAGCAAGTAGGTGCAAAACTGATAAAAAGTACGAGATACTAAGACTGGAACTTGTAGCTATAAAAAGGCAGCAAAAAGGAAATAAGCCATTCTGTTTCAGTGTTTTAATCATACAGCACTAAAATGTAGACATTCCAAGTTCAAAGAAACAAAACCCATGTTCTTTTTGACTTAAGTATATGAGTTTCATCTGTTTGAGGCTTGCAGCTGATCCTCCCACAGTTGCTACACAGCCCTTATCTGTATAAATAACAGTACCAGAATTGGGTCTGTGACAGTTTTTAAAGACCATTCCTTGATCTAATTACCTTTTATTCTTGGGAGAGCACCTGAATACTTTTGAGCCATATGAATCTGAAAAAATTTCAGCTAATATCACACAGGAAAAGAAGTAAGAAGGGATCCCAACCACAGACACAAAACCTTTTGTCTTCTGACGCTGGTAACTGCATTGACTTTTAACTTGAGTGATCCCCAAAATTCAATGGACTGCGAAGAGTCATACACTTTCAGTGATGTGAGAAATCAGAAGGACATTCATGCTTGAAAAGTCCTGAGTTTATGTTTAAAAAACTATTAAACTCTAAATAAGGTGCAATTTGTGAAGATTTAAAATTGAGTGGTACAATTAATTTTTTAAAACTCTTTCACCTTTCTTAGGGAAGGTGAAATACGCATACATGTCAGCCCTACACACACCAAGGGCCATTTACTTCTTCCTGGTGTGCACACTTGTGTGTCAGCACAGCCACATATGTAAGATGAAGAACTAAATGCCATTAGCAGTTTGATGGCATGAGAGCATCACTAAAGCATGCCTAAGTTTCTGGCCATGAGGGTGGACAGGAACTGCTCTTCATAGTACCTTCTCCTCTAAAGCACTTTCCTTCTGCAAAGACTACTGCTGTAGCAAGCAGCAACCTCCACTCCAGGCTACAGAGATCCCAATACATGGCTCCTGAAAAACAAATTGGCCTGGGAAACCACTGGCAGTCAAGCCAAGAAGCAAGTCATGATAGCTGCACGAAAGGCAGAATGAGAGAAAATGGCATTGGCATTCTCCTCAGGATACCCATTCAAACCACTAGAAGACATAATGCGTAGCTGGCCATGCCGGCTGACTTGGTGGCCTGGAAAAAAAACTACAGGTCAAATTCAGTTTGAAAACACTGTCCTGTTTCCACCCAAGTTGAAGGCACCCTGGTCAGATTGTTGCCGAAAGGGCTGACTCTATCTCCCAGCATCAGCGAACAGCCTGCCAGACTACAGCAACTATGGTTAATACTACAGTAACAGCCTGACAAAGCATTACGTCCAAAACCCCAAAACCTCCAAAACAGTTAGTGCTGCAAAATCAGCCACTAGGAATCAGAGAACTATCGGAATCCTCAGCTGCTGTCTCAGAAACTGAGAAGTCATACAAAAAAAGAGAATGGGAGAAAGCACAATTTTCCTGTTGAGGGGAAAACATTAGAATTGCAGCAAGATGATCAAGGTCTGTCCTGACTTTGCTGTAGATGACAGAATGGGCAAGATGCAGCCTCCATGTAAACACATGCAGGAAGGTCAAAAAAGTTCTTCTAAGCAATCTCCTTTCAGCTGCCTCTCACCTTTTGGAGTACTTAACCCTATCTTCTTGGAACAAGGGTTCAACTCCTTAAGCAGAGTTAACTAGCAAATATGGTCAAAAAGAAAATCTACCTCTGCAGTATCTCTCATGTGATCCATTCCTGTGTGAATGCTCTATTTAAAAAGATGGAGGACTACTGACTTACGCCAGGGTGAAAAAACTGCTCGGAAGCCAGACATGCAATGGGTTCAGTCTCATATTCTGACATGTGGCCCTGTGAAGATCTAAGACACCAACAGCCAAGAGCCTCTGTGGGTTCCTACTAGGCCACAGAGAAGCTTCAAGAAAGTAAGACGCAAACTTGAATCAGCTGTGTTTTCAAAATTTTTTTGAACACAAAGATTCCAATTTTGTAAAGCTGCAGTAATGTCCTTCCTGAAGGACACTGGCACCTGGTGAATCCCCAATTTACTACGTAACTTTTGCTTCTACTCAGTATGTAGTAAAGCCAAAACCCCTCCAAATTGTTATCTTCTTCATTACATTTTTCTTGCTCAGGATGACTGCAGGGATTAAATGGTTCTTACTCGAAATTCCTGCCAATGTCCGCAAGTGCATAAATCCACTATGCATTTTCTGTACTGACTGTCCTTCTCCTTCATCCCTCAGGCCTCATCAGAGATCTGGATCAGGGCATAGCTTCCACCTGAAGCTAAGGGCTCCTACTTGCCGCAGCTGCTCACCACAACATAGTGTGAGTGCAGACTTCCTCGCAGCAGTATGATGTGCACCAGTGTGTAAGAGGAGGAGGCTGATACCAAGCAGTTTACAAGGGGAAAAAGAAAACTCAGCTATGGCTCTGCCTTAAAAATAAACTCCACATATTACTTTGACCAGATGAAATATCTTTGTGACTGTTCCTGTGATCAATGTGTTATGGACTCTTCTGTGCTGACCACAATGCAGACTAACTTGCAAGAATACCGGAGAGATGCTCCTTTTCTGCTTTGCAAACCACTGACACAATGGAAACTGGTCCAGTTCTAGAAATATATGTCTGTGGGCATTTTCCTGCTGACAAGAAGTTATAAGAGCAACAAACAGAGCTGCTTTCTGATGCAAAAATAAAAACAAACCTAAGGATCTTGAAACAAATGCACACTCCATCTCTTAACACAGGTATACTATTTAACAGCACAGCCCTTTCCCCTTCTCAAACATATACTCTTGTCAGTAACATTTAAGGCAATTGGGATTATCTTGAATGCCCACAGTAAGGCACATTTATTATGTATTTTCAAATAGCATTTATTTTTGGCATTAGGAACTCAGGATAAAAGTAAAGATCTGAATAGAGATCTTTATTCAGTATGCTTTACTATGGATTATCTCAATTATTTTCCAGTTCATGCTTGCAGTTTTAGCAACTAAGAAGGCAATGCTATGACTGATGTAACTAAAAACCAGAAGCTGGAGAAAATATTATCCTGTAGACTCCCTCACCTCCGATTTTAAATTATCTTGCAGCAATATGTGAAACAATCAAATAAGGCTTTCCACTTCTCACCCACTACCAGCTAGACAGACAGGATGCTAAAATGGTACCTGGGAAGCTCAGGCTTTTTACTCAGACTCCAAAACGTAGCTTGAAACTATACCAATCTCTACAAAGCAACTGCCCTTCATGCTTGCATGCATGAACTGGAGTAGAGAGGTACTGATGGACCAAGGCTCTCTCTTATCACCAGCTTTACATTCTGTGGCTAACGTGATGTCCTTAAGCCACTGCTGCAGGCTGGGAAAGGCAGAGAATGAACAATCTCAGAAAAACTTCAGATGTGGTGAGGTGAGTATCCTTGCTTTGAATGACTGAAAGGTGACATGAGGAGTTCAGCTGATAGAAACTCTCTTTGTTTGGCAGAAGTGAATGGTTACTTGCCTCTTGTGCATGTACTCACCCCAAGTTCTCATTCTACTGAATCAAGTCCCAGCCAGGTACATCTCCACAGAAACCTCCCCAGTTTATATTCCACTGCCAGGAATGGCTAGCCTAACGGCTAGTTCTCTCAAAAAGAAAACATTATTTTAATAATTTCACAAAGATTTTGTGCTGGAAGACATGAAGCAAAACGTTCTCCAGCATCTAAACACAAAGCAGGCATTTCCCACTGTTGGGTAATGAGATAAAACAGGCATTTCTTGTAGATCATTTCTGAGTCATCTGTAAGTGAAAACATTCTGTACGATTACACATAAAGCCTGACAACCTCAGCCACAAAAGAGCTGGGATGAAGTCACAGATTTGACCTATTTTTCACCTGGTATTAACACTACAAAGAATAGCATAATGATTAAATGCAAAAAATATCTCCCTTTTCCCACCCTAGCCATCTCCAGTCCTTTATTTAATCCCTTGTATTGTCCTGGGCACACAGTTGCACAGCAACACGGGGAATTGTAATGGAGAACAGGTGTTGTGTTGCCACTCCTGCAGACATGCACGTGCTTCTCCTTCAGGCTTAACTCTTGACCAGAAAGTTTTGTCTCTCTACTTTTGGAGACCTCTACAAAAGTCTCTCTACTTTTGGAGAACTTTACTTCCCTCAGACATTCACAGTCCACCAGAAGAACCAACGGCTTGCATTGCATCAGAATTCCACAAGAACTTTTGAAAAACAGAAACCAGGCTACCAACAAACCATTTAAAGATTCAAGATTAGAGAACAGCCACAGAAATATAGGAAGAGGCACTAATTTCCAGCAAAGGAAGATTTAAAAAGTAGCTGTGAGGTACATGGGGTTTCTGTCACTAACTGAGGAGCAGCAAGGAATCTCAGAGAAATGAAGCCATTTGCTTCATCATGCAACAGGACTGTGACAAAACTGGGACCTTAAATCTCTTTATTCCTGGAAGTCAGATACTACTTCTCTATTCCACACACAACACTGGAGACTGATTTTCTACCAAAAAAAAAAGATGTCCTGAGAAAGGTGTGTTATACAGAGAAGACTGACAAAAGACAGGCAGAACTAAGGAAAAGAAAAATCAACTTAAAATCCACTCTTTAGATTGTTTTTCTTACTCCTACAGTAATCAAAATCTAACCACAAGATTAAAATAGAAACATATAAATCATTTCTCATGAGAAATATATAACAATCTTACCAGCTGCTAGTGCAGACGCCTAAATTTCTATTTTGAGCATTTTATCCTGCCAGTACTGGTTTTGCACAAAATTGCTGTGCTGTGGAGGCTAGAGTCTTGGAACTCCCTAGACTGTCCCACTACTGGGCACAGTAGCAAGGCAGATCTTTGCACCTCACATGCCTCTCCTGTGTGGGCACCTTTTGAAGCCAGATCCATGAAATGAGCTGTGTTTACGGAAGTTTGTTTGGTTTGGGTTTGTTTTTTTCCCCCTATGAAAAGAGAACAAACCATTCCACAAATCAGAATCACAAGAGGCCACACAACCATGTGAATGGGCAGCAACCCTTGACAGCAAGGCAAGAACAGCAACAGACTGCCTTGTTACAACTCCTAATCTTTGACAGGAATCATAGAATGGTTTGAATAGAAAGGATCTTTAGGCTATCCAGTCCAACTCCCTTGCAGTGAGAAGAGACATCTCAAACTACACCAGGTAGCTCAGAGTCCCATTCAACCTGATCTTGAATATTCCCATTAATATTCCCACCCATGACCTCTCCAGACAACCTGTGCCAGTATTTTACCACCATCACTGTAAAAAATCTGTTCTAGTATCTAGTCTGAATTTACCCTCCTTTAGTTTAAAATCATTATTCCACGTCCTATCTACAGGCCCTGTTTAAAAGCCAGTCATGCCCTTATCAGCCCCCTCTAACTACTGCAAGTCCCAGTAGTGTCTCTCTGGACTCTCCTCTCCAGGCTCAAAATGGACTCATCATTCATGTGAGACTGTTGAGGAAAGGAAAGCTGAATTGTCTGTCTGTCTGTTGTAAGTTGGCAGGAATACTTGTTTTCAGCAAAAGCCATCAGTGGGTTAGATTTTTCCAAAGTTGCTATCAGAACGATTTCCAGCCAGCTCTAAAGAAGAGAATATGGCACTGTCTCTCGGCACCACAGAGTTCCCTCAGGCACAATTAGGAGACTTCATGCTAACTTTGTGGAGATTGATTACTGTCCATCTCCTCTGGGGTCTGCATCTTCTCCTATGCTGATGATACAGGCTTTCCCATACATCCCAAACACCACCTAACCAGCAGATAATGCCACACAGAGGTGACAGAATGGGCAAAAGGCTTTTTTTCTGGGATGACTGCTGACACTGAGGCTGTAGATGGAGGTGGGACCTGCTTCCTGTCTCAAGGGAAGACTGCACAGGCTACATCTTTCTCCTGGAGCAACACAGGAGACAACAAGGGAGCCCCTGCTTCTGGGGCATCTGCTTCTGGGCATCACTAAAATATAGCTGCCTTTGTTTTTTAAGATACATGTATTTCAAACCTGTGTATAAAGGAAGTTCCTTGTGAATAATTATCTTAGAAGTATCAACAGTCCTACCTAAAACACACCGCCATTTGAAACAGCTGAGGCAACAAAAAGATTTTTTTTACACACAGTTAATTTTAAAAGAAAGAGTGCGCTCCAGGCTCAGGATAATGTTATCAAGTAGCAAAGTAAGTGTAGAAACAAAACTAAAGGCACAAAGTTTCTCCCTTGTGTAGCTGTACTAAGGGAAAGAAACAGCTCTAATAAAGAACCCTAATAATAAATATATAATATTTATAAATATATAAATATATAAATAATAATAAAACCTTTTAGTATCCAGCACAGAAATCCAAACACAACATTATTTTGGCTGAATGTCTCTCCATTCTTGGGTCAGAAAGGCTGTTAATCTTCACTAGTGTATCAGGAACAAAAAAACAGTTTGCACAACCACGACTAGCCATATACTTGTAAATGTTAATTCTGCTCAATTCTCTTCATAGTTCATAGTTGCCAATGTCAATTTACGAAACAAGGATGAAATCCATGCCCGGGATCATCAGTCCTAATGCTCAAAGCATATTCAAATATTTAATAATGATGGACTCAACTCTTTCAAGTTTAACAGTTCAATTTTAAAAAACACTGTCTCAGTGCAACAGTGCTATATTATACAGCTTAAGACTTTTTTTTGGACGTAACCTGCAAGCTTTTGGAAGTCAAGAGGTTACTAAACAATCAGTCAGAAAAACTACATCTAATGCAAGTGATCTGTTATGGTAAATACAATATATTTTCAACTTGCAAATAGGTTTATTTACTTTTTAAATTCTCTTATAATTCAACTGTCTCTGCTGAGAAGGGAGAAGACAAGGATCTGCAACTTGTACCACACCTGCAAAATTAACAGGAAGTGTGTCACTGACTTCAGCATGAGCAACACTATATTCACCAATGACTGGGCCCAAAACTGAGTAAGAGGAAAGAAAAAGCCTGATCATTTATGTCTTGCAATTTAAATTAATCTGCCACTTTAAAAGCCCAGACGGCTTTAAAGTGACTGTATTACCATAGCATTATCCTTTTTAATATTAACTTTAATCTGGATGCAAGTTCAGCAGATCTGCAGTAATGGTTCAATGAGTATTGATGAAATAAACAGCACAAGATAGGTATGTGCAGACTAAAAATGTTGCTACTTATTTTAAAGTGAGATTTATTCCCCTTAAGTTTAGGAATCTTGCTGCAGTAAGTCACAATACTTGAGTAAATAGGGACAAAAACAGAACACACAACATTTTTGAGGTAGTCAAGTAAGTTAAATGAAGTTTCACACAACATTAGGCTTAAGACAGACCAGCTGTGTTGTATTTATATTCATTTCCATGAACACAAGTAATGCTGAGTGTGTGCCATCAGCTGGAGGGCATGAGCTGTGTTTAATGAAGCTGCTGGTGCTGCTGCTGCATCTCCACAGGACCAATGATGTCCTACACCCCACCTGGTGATGCCCACCTGGTGGGAAGGTCAACCCACCAACAGCCAGCATTTTCTTCTGCATCCTGACAGCAGCAGCCTTGCTAGGAGGGACCAAAACTTCTCCATGATCATACTGGTTACAGTCCGCAAGCTTTAGGGCTTCCTGGTAGGGCCCAAAAACCTTGGTTGTGTTAGCTTTCGTCAAGGCTACTAGGTCCTCTTGTGCCATCTTTCCTTATTAACACTGGATGGGAGCAAATGTAGCCAGCAAGTTTCAATGTGCACTTCCTTACCCTTGCCTGGCACTCTCTGAAGTCCAAATAGTGGTAGTGGCAGGAAAGTTTGAAAATACTTAAATAGATAAACACATAATAAGAATTTCGTTAGTGTCAGCTGTTGGAGAGAAAATTTCAAGACAGATCTCTGGGCCCAATCCAGACCCTGTTGGCTGTATCAGTCTGCCTGCCTCCAAGGAAATCACTCCAACACTCTATCTCACTCTATCTCAGTTAATTTCGACAGTGCTGAATTCAACTCTGGTCAGTAAGAAGATGGTTCGACACTCTAAGGGCAAGACAGGATGAAGATAAGTGAAAACTGAAGCTCATCCTCTGCTGCATCATACAGCCCTGCTGCAACCCACCACCGACATGGGGCAGCGAAGGGAGTCAAGAGCACGGGCTGCAAGGAGCTTGCACCACACACTAACTCTGTACTTGGTGCTATTCAGGGTCAAGGCAGGGGCTTTTCCCTCACTTGAAAGATAGGAAGGCAGTCCTACTCCACACACACAGCAGCTCAATGCAGAAAGAAAAGCAGATGAAATGGTACAAGCTGGGAAGTTGAGGTCTGCAGTTACAGAAGTCAGCTCCACTGCTGAGAAGAGGCAACTATTTTCAAACTGCAGGCCAACCTTCCGTGACCCTTTTTAACAACAATGAAGCAGCTGCATATTCATTTCAGGTAGTTCCAGGGATCTAATGTATCCACCTAACAGGAATACACCAAACGCCTCTTAACAAGATAGTGTTATTTCACTCCAATTTAGACTCTGTTGGCACAAACCTATGTGCATTGTTTATGGAAAAATTAGAGACTCAATCCACAAAGCTGAAGATCCTGAAAGCACTTGTGATTCAGGGAAGCATTGGGGCAAGATGTGTTGGTAGAAACAGCTTTACAAACTACAAGTTTATATTTATCCAAAGGAGGAAACTAACAAAAAATCAGCAAAAACTAACAAGAGTAAAGTCTTGATTTAGAGTAAATAGGAAAATTTATACTGTAGTTATGGATACACAGCTAGCTCAAATCTGGTTCAAAACTGAAAAACTAGTGTGAACAGTTGTTCCAGGGCAGGAAAACATAACCCTCCTTGCAGTGACTGCAACTGCTCAGAGACAGAACTTGAAAGGCAAAATGATTTATTAACAAATGGGAAAGAGCTCTCATTGATTTTTCTCTTCCTTTTATGTCCAGAAAGGAAACAAAAGTACTGGCCAACTGGACTAGGAACATTCTTTTACTTTCAGCAGTCTAATACATGATTAATGCTATGATTGGAATAAATAAACAACCTACATACAGCATACAGGGTGTAATTCAGACCTCAGACAAATCTTCAACTGGAGAAACTTAACTGATTTAACAGGTACTGTGAGATAAACATCAAGCACACAGCTTTGATACTGGCATTATAAAACTATGAGAAAGCAGGGAATAAATGCAAATATATACACACCAATATTAAAGAAGAAACTAAATTATAATGTTTGGTTTATTTCAAAATGAACTACAGAGAATATTCTGTATTATCTGGCTTCCACTCTTCCGTTATCACATAGTAAAATTAATCCCTACAAATTAAGCCTTCAATTCTCAACATACTTCAAAACCAATCTCAGTATTTTGTCAGACTTTTAAGAAAAAGCACACTTCAAAAACAAACGCTCCCCTCAATCACTTCAAACATTTTCTAAGGGAGTTGTAATCCACACACACAGGCTTTCAGCTTTTCTTACATCAGCATGCGGGTACCAAGTGCAGAACCTTTAGTAGCAGAGGTGGGGGGCACACTGTAGGGAAGGGTAGGGAGCTGCTGGTATTTGCATTGCAGCTGCACCACACTGTGCGTGCTGTGACACAACAGGAATGTGCTCACCAAAACGCAAACATTGAGCAACCACCCTGACAGAAACTACAAGGGCTCTTCAGTCTTCTCCTTAGAACGCTAACAGCACTAAAAAGGTAAGACGTGGCTGCCCTCCCAATTACAGAGAGTAGAGCTGAGTCTCTCTCCTATTCTGATTACTCACAATCAGCATTAATATTTATATATGATCGTAATTTACACATGTGGAAGCAGTGAGAGGAAGCAAATACTTTTATGCACGCAAAACGAATTCACTGGCTTTGCACCAGCATAGCATTACAGGTCTGGTATTTTTCCATTTTTCCGGTGAAGGAACACTTTGTCTTGTTCTTTGTGTGTTCTCAGTACTGCAGACTACCAAGATGTCACAATCAGAAAGCAGCTGTAACACTGGCATGTCTGATCTACTTCAACAAGTTTGGAAGAAACGAAATGTAATTTATCATAGCCTATTTATGTCTGCAACAATTACCCTTCAAAACCCGAAGGAGAACAATGTAATTGAAGGTACATGCCTTCTTCCCTGCAGAAACCTCAAACAGCCTCAGGCAAGCGCCAATACAGATGTAGTACAAGGCATTAAAAGAGTGTTGGATGCTGTAGCTAGCAATTATCCTGGTATTTAAACAAATCTATCGCTCATCAGGAAAGCGTTTAGTGCAGTAGTCAGAGCGAGACAGCCTGACACGGAGCACAGCTACTTAACTGTCCCCTCCAGCGATTACACTTTCTCAGACTGAGAGTCATGTCAAATTAAACAACTGCACATTGACTTTTCACTTCTATAAACATTAAGGTATGATTGACAATTCTTGGATACTATAAGGTAGTCATAATCAGCCAACGAACTGTTAGCTCATTTGTGGTGCAGTTTTTTCCCCCTAATCTGAGCCATTTCTCTTGGACTATTTTTATGGTGCCCTATAGGTAATATTCGATTTGGCTTTTTGTAGGGTCACCATAATAAAAGGTCATCGTCATCACGAGACCTTTGTGTGAGAAAACAATATACAATTAAGTGACTTGACCTGATCTACAAAATACCAACTTTTTTCTCTCAATCCTGGCCCACACTTACCCATTTAACTCACGTTTGGTGATGTCTGGACAGCAACAACTGGATGCCAACACTGCAGTAAATGTTAATGTGGAATCTAGAGTATTTTTCCTAATTCCTGCCCTAAGTCATAGAGATAGATCTCTTTGGTTTATGTAAAGCAGACACTGCAAAGAGCAAGGAGTCACCTGGCAGAATGGGAAATTAAATGATAAGCTCTACAGAAGTGTTCTAAGTACATATTCGTGACTCAAGCTTCCTGAGGCCATTACAGCATCCCTATGACAGGGCACCACTTACTAATATCTGAAGGCTGTAGCTTAGTAAAGTTACTAGAAATTGAGTGGATACATAAAGCAGTCAAGGTTGTGAAGAAATAAACCCCTCTGATTTTACATGCAACATTCTGCTGCCTGAAACCACTATGTTATAAGTGACAGTTTTACTATCTACCCCACATTCAAGCCACAAAAGTAATGGTATCCGAACTTTTCCCTCTCAAAAGGAGTAAAAAAATTTTCATAACTAATACTTAACACTTCTTTCACCACTGCTGTCACCTTTCTGTCCATCCTCTACCCTCCCTCCTCCCTAAGAAACTTCACCAAATTCGTTAAAGCCTACGGTAAAGAAGTAGGTGACATTTATATTGTATCATTAAGCTAATTATGAATACAAATAAGACTAGAATGCTACTGGTAAGCCTGGAAACCTCTATACTTACACGATTAGTGAATCTGAAGCTTTACCTTCATTTTGGCTGTAGCAGACTCAAAGATCAATTTTACAGTGTTGGCTTTTTTTGATAAATGTAACAAACAACCAAATAAAATTACTACTAATAAACTCATTTGCGAAAACTGTTCTGAGCTAGAAAAGTACAATTTCACTGCAGTATTAGCACTCAAAGCAAAAACAAGTGCAGGAACTGAAAACAGTTAAGGAGGACAAATGAAGTATAGTTATCTCTCCTGTTCGTTGTAACAACTGCAGTCCCACTCCTTTTTCCACTTTTGAAATATATTTAATAGCTGAGCACAGGTCTCAGAAAGCTAAAATTAAATATAACAGTATTTCAAATATATCTCCCCCTCTAGTTGAAAAGTCAGGCAATAATAAAACCAAAAGACTTCAGTGAAGATTCCAGAAAATGACAGCTTTGTTTCAACCTCGGAAAATAAAGCAGTCACAGCACTGAATACAGTGAAATATAACTTAATTCACAGGCTTTGCAGAACAGCACTGAAATAAAACCACTCAAAATCATAGGAAGCATTTAAAAACTTCGCTGGTCTATCTCAAATATTTTCTGTCTTTTAACCCATTAACTACCACCAAAATACCTGAATTTTACTGAAGCAAGTTATTGTCCTTGTCTATAGGCCAACCAGTACAGCATGCTTTCCACCTTATGCAGCTATTACTGCTTAACTCCAGAGGTGTTTCTCAGACCACCAGATGCCCAAGACAGCACATTTATCTCCAACGACTCAGTCTCAACTTACAGATACACAAAGTGTCTTGGTTGTACTTTGCACCGACTTCCCACTTACGTAATTAAACAAAGGTAGCTACTATTTTATCCTATTCTCAATGACCTTGTGTCCACACTGCAGCTGAAAGGACTAACACAAGCAGGGAGAATGTGGCCAAACTCAGCACACGGCCAGATGTACAGAAAATTCCGCAGTTTTTGTATTTTAAAGTTTCTCCCTAAGTTTTCCCTAAATCTTCTGCTGAAAGCTTCACCTTCCAAGCTCTAGGAGACATTCACATGTAAAAACCCCCACAAAAACCAAATCTGTTCAGCTCTGTCCAGTGGATACCAGCCAAATACATAACTTCTACTGTACATAGAAAACTCTTTGAAAAAAGAATTTTTTGAAAATAAACGGCTACTTCACTGAAGAGGCAACCTCAAAATGAAGCACTTTAACAAAATACTGAAATACTTACTAAGAAACAGCATAAACATAAGACAGGGTCCTGTCAGAGATATCTGTGTGTATGCAGTCTTTGTATACAGAATGTGCATACAGAATGTGTGCATGGTGTATGTGTATCTATATATCCATGTATATCGATATAGGCACCCACACACAAGTGCAGGTATGTGTACATTATATATATTATATATATAAAGCTAACTTTCAGTCTTCAGAAAACAAAAGCTATCCCCATATAACAGCCAAATTCCTACATAACTCAATTTCGACATCTCATCTGGTGTGAACTGCACTCATTCCTAGTGTAAACCCCAGCGCGCTCTGCAATGATATACTGTAATGTCACATCGCAATCTGGATTTACTATAAAGGGCTGCTGACGAGTTTCAGAGCAGTAAACATTGCTGCGAGGTGTATTTCACACTGAGCTGGTTTTTATGAAGAACACTTCACCGCCCAGCCACGGCACCCAGATGATGAATGGTGAAAGATGCATGACAAGCTTCATCATTGTTTGTAAATCTTAACTGTTCCTGCTCACTAACTCTGCAGGCAATTTTCAAAGACAGCGGCCGACAGAAGGACAGCACAGCTTTCCTGAAGGTTATTCAACTTGTACTCGGCCTGAGCTATGCCTGAGAGAAGCACTGGAAATAAACTCGTCAGCTACACTGAATTACAGGAATTAAAAATGTCTGATGGGCAGGCACGCTGATGGTTGCCAAATTAAGAAAGCCCATCAGGTAGCCTTGGTATCTGTCCCCCATCCTGTCCTGCAGGGTTGCATACATCAAGTGCAGAGAACATACATCAGTTTTTTATTTATACATGCAATATAAATATGCATATTTATAAATAGGCAGAATTAATTATGGACTGTCTGGTCCTGTTCCCACATGACAATTCCCTGTTACCCTGTGCAGTTACACACATCCTCCAGCAACTTTGCCAACTGCTTGTAGGAAAGCTACTTCTCTTCTGTCAGAAGTTTGCTTTTGTCACAGGGGAAAGGAAAAGACAGAAAACTCATAACATGCAAGCACGGAAGTTGGAACAGATGCTACCCCTTGTTTTCCCTGAGATCATTCTGGGAACAACACCATGGATTGCAACAACCACTTGCAAAGAATCACAATTCAGCTCCCTGCAAGAGGCAAGGCCAGCCTACTCCACAAAGACTTAGCAATTTTTTTCTTTTCCCTTTTTCTTTTAGAGCTCAGTAACAAACGCTTTTGCTAGAGTTTCTCACAGTCTGCACAGGGTTACTTTATAAGCAGAAGAAGCTGCAGAAGAACTAGCTCAGATGCAGACCCACCAGAGCTGCAAAACTGGTTTGAACTGCAAGGTGGCCTAGGCAGGCTCTCACGCACTGAAGAGATTATAGCTGAATATGGAGCTCTTTCTTCTCCAGCCTGGCAGGTGCACAGAGAGATGCTGATGCCCTGTTCAGGACCCAGTGCCACCAGGGTGGCACTCTCCTACTGCCAGCTCTCTGCTGCACCCTCAGAGAGGCCTTCCTGACTGTGATTGATGGGACACTGCAAACTTCTTTTCATGGAAGGAAACTGAAGAAGTAGAGATTTTGGCAGCAATACATAAAGGTATTGCTTTGGATCTGGCACCTGCCTGGGCCAACTGCACCACTGATTTAAGTTTCCTCAGAATAGAAGGACTTTCCCCAAACCCTTGTTTTACCAACTCAAAGCCTGAAACTCATAACAAAACGCAAGCTTCAACTTCAAAAATGCTGCATCCTTTGATCCACACAAAATACTAAACAATGGACAAACACATCTCATGAAGAAAAACTCTTTTTCTGACAACTATGCATGTGCATGTGGTTTTGCAGGTGTGGGGGGAGATGGGGGTGACACTGGCAACTGCAGGCTTCCCCACTCCCTCTTGCTAGGATGATGAAAAATTATGACATTCCCACACAGCTTCCACAAAAGCTTAAAATTCCTGCTAGGGGATGCTAAAGCCTCAGTCCAGAAATATGTATGTTTCTACAAAAACAGGTGGAAAGCCTACAAAAATATATTTTTTTCTACTACTCTTGAAGCAGGACCAGTAGCTGCTCCGAGATCAAACAGCAAGGGTTTGTCAGTTGCCCTGACATGAATCAGCAAAACCTGTGAATCAGAACAGGCCTGTGTTCTGTGGTCATCAAATGCAATGCTGTTCTGTGTGCTTCTGAGTGAACATAACATAAATGTTAGGGAAGGAACTACTAAAATGAGCCTTTTAATCAGAACTGAACTAAAGAAGAGTGGGAAAAAAAAAAAGAAAAAGCTCATATTACTTTATTTCTAGGAATTCCCATCCGACCTTAAAAAGTTATTTTAATACTGCTCAAATCTTCATTAATGCAAACTCATTTAGAACACAGACCAGTGATTTATAAAAATACTTCCAGACACAGAAAAGTAAGCTTACACTGAATATGCCTTACATTCTCAAATGTATTTTGACAGCTCACCTTACAATTACTGAAATTATCAAGTATTCTTAATACTGTCATGAATCAGGGTTAGCAACCCAATTAGCTTATAAGATAAAAAAGGCCACAACCAACAACTGTCTGTTCAGCTACATCCAAAATTCAAATTTTTAATGACAATGACCCGTCAAAAAGTCATTTGCCTAAAGAGATCTACAGAACATTGCAATGCACATGCAGCATAACTAAGGCATGTGGAAATGTAATACAAATCTGCTCACCATCCTTGTAATCAGTGCCAAAGGGAAGCTGCATGCAGCATAGCCATTGAGGACTGTAAGGAGAAACAAGAATGCACAAAAAAACAAACAGATGCCTCAAGTTCAAGTGACCCATTCAAGTGAACTGTTGAAGATCTAGAGATTTAGATCCTTACCCCTTTCCTCTCCTTTAGTGTTATTTCAAAATCTATTGCTAAGAGTTTGATGTAAAATTATAGTGGAAACTAGAGTCTCGAGTTTTCAGCAAACACTGCTTGCTCTTTCCTCATTATATTCATCAATATTCAAGAATATTCATCATATTGTTTAGTAGAGGTCACTTTTTAAGGAAAAGATGCACAGATAGACACACATACATAACATACAAGCTAAATACTGATGAACTTCTGGGTGCAAAATTTTATCCTCCCCATACACTCTGCTGCTGAAATCCTTCCAAACTCAAGATAAATTCTGGTGATGCTCTCCGAAGAGGCACACAGAAAAGAAGCACGTCTCACACCTGACAACACCTGGACGGCCTGGGACTGAAACAGCTACTCTTAAGCTTACACAGACTGTGGCTAGCCAGCTGACAGAAGATAACTGGGCTACTTGCTACAATTGTTTCCCAGTTCCAAAGAACTTTATTAGTATAGCTCTGTCCGTGCATCTTCCCAGCTGGCTGCAAATTAAGAGCAGACATCGGCAAGGTTTTTTGCTGTTCTTTGGGGCAATTTCTCAGCCCTATCAAACCAGCCTGCTTTGTCTGCAGTGCTGTCTTTATAACTTGGATGCTTGCAGAAAGCAGTTCAGGTTCAAGGAAATGGTCTCATTGACCTTTTGCTTACCAGGATTTGACCTCTCTGAATGTACAGCCAGATGCCACCTGGGGCTCTGAAGTCTTACTTGCTTGTCACGGCACTCACTTCTAGGACATGTATTCATGCAAAATTATGATATATATGAAGCTGCAAAAAAGGAGAATAACTTTGGTGCACAAAAACCCAGCTGGGAAGAAAACATCCAATCTTTCCATCTCTCAGGAATGTTTCCAGGGCATATAGCATTCCTTGCATTCCAGCAACACTTTTGTCAAAGTGAAACTTTTTATCTTAAGCAAGGAGACTGCTTCCAACATCTTGTGGAACTACTTTCTTGTGGAACTACTGGAAGAGGCTCTTTACAGAGCTGCTCCCCTTTGGCTGGGCTTCTCCCACAGCTTAGTACTGCTGTTGATTCAGCATTCAAGCACAGAGGCAGGGCTGAGTCTCTAAATGCAGATTCTGGAGATGTCTGTGTTGCTTTCACTTCCACAGCTTTAAAACTGGGGATACCTGCTATCTGAATTCTAGAGAGGACTGTGAAAAAGTGTTTTAGTGCTGGAAGCAACGTTATGCTGACACATAAAACCTGTTACCAGAAATGTTCTTCTTCATAAAATGTTTGTTTATTTACACGAAACTGCTGATGTTTTCTGTATCAAAATATCGTGTTTTCTTATATGTCTTTGGGAGAACTTTCAGACTCTTGCTTAATGTTTAAGCTGCAAACACAGCACTGCTCCAAGTGCTTCATTCCTTGTATTTCCAACACTCATGACACTTAGGACAGGAAAACAAAATTCAAATCTGTTCAGCAGCTGGAACAAAATTTTAAATGCAAGACATATATTTCACCATAGCCAGACATATGGTGTAATTATCTCAACATTTCACAAAATGAGGACATAGAGGAGCTTTTACTCCATGCCAACTTTAAGACCAGGTAACTACTCTAAATTCTGAAGTGTCTGCAGATACAGGAATGTTTGTCCTTTTCATCTTTCTGTTTGAACGTTAAATTTTTCTACCACTTTCCCAAAACTGGAAAACACTTTCAAACAGATAAACAAATGCTGAACTTGCAGTGGAAACAGGACCCAGAGTGAGGTATGTGCCTTGCATGTGCTTTTTTTTGCTCTCTCAAACCAAGGTCTTGAGCAGGTTATTTCACAAGTATAAATGTTGGAGAGGCTGACTGAAAATCAGCAGAAGATGTTAGAATATTCTGGGCAGCACACCAAACCTAAGAAGCTTCATTTAAAAAATTAAAAAAAGGGGGGGAGGGAGAAAAAAGACCATGCAAAGTATTTGGCTTTTGCAGATGAAATACGTTGTTGTGTCCCACTCTCACTTCCCCAATTCTCAACTCGTCTTTCAAAAGTATACTTCTTCATGCATATGCACAAGATTTGACAACATTCGAATATGTATTTTCCTCCCATTGCTTTTCCAGAAAAAAGGAGGAGGAAGTATTTTGCACTACTGAGTATAAAGTCTCCCTCCTACCTAGAAATTATTGCCTAGAATTTAAAACTTGGTGACCTAAAGAAGCCCTCTACAAACATCCTCTTGCTCTTTGTCACTGGTTTATCAACTTTTTCTCCCCTCTTTTCCAGTTTCTGCTGAAAGGGCAGCAGCTGTGCTTAGCTGGAAGAAAAACATTTTACTTGGAAACACTTCAGACTGCAAAGAGATTGACTGATGGTATTTTGCTACTCAGAAAACATCAGCCCATTACTACAGTCAAGACACTGTAGCATGCCATGATGGTCCTGTTCAAGTGCTAGAAGCTTCCAGAGACCTTCACATCATTGAAAGAAAGCAAGCGTAGATCTGCTTGTTCATCTCTCATCTCTTCTACTGTAACTGGTCTAAGCAGGCAGTTAATTTACCAGAACAAAATTAGCTAAATGGTCTCACTCACATACCACGACAACACATGAACTGGCAAAGCGTCTATAATGCTGAAGCTGCAGCTGAAGTAAGGGTAACAGACTGTATGTGTGTGTTTTAAGACCACTGCAGATTCATGTCTGGGAATTTAATAGCCATTTTTGCTAAAGATGCACATTTCAGATGTTTTGAAAATGTGGCTAAAAAAATCAGTTTTTTATTTTGACCTGCAGCTCTTCTAAGCACCCTGTTACCCTCCTGCAAAATTTCTGGGTTAGCAGTACATAAGTCTTCACAGAGATCTTAAAAATATAGTCACAGGTTTGTGCAGGAGTTTAGGTGAAGTTTTACATTATAGTCTACATTATATAGTAGATTAGACTAGATGATCCTAATGTTCCCTTCTGGATCTAAAATCCATCAATACATATTTTTAAAAAGAAAGGAAGCCTCTGAGCATGATTACCACTTCAAACATACAAAAGAAATGAATAAAGTATGATTTGCTCCTTTAAAACATGCACTAGAGCTGTCTTCAGCAACTACTAACCCTGCAGAAACACGTCACTTAGACTTCATAACGAAGGAGTCAGGCACTGGAAAGAAATCTCAGCCCAACAATCAACAGAGAAATACTTAAGAACGTGTCTTTTGTAGGAGACAGCAACTGCAACACATGCAGTCAATACCATAGGGAAACGACCCACGCTCTTTAATATACAGGATCCACTCAGAACTCACACAGGTGACAAGAGGCAAGAAAAATCTAACCTCTAAGGTCTGTGAAAAGCACCAAAATAAAAATGTCACGGAAGAGTAAACAATATATTTCCTGGGGATATTATTTTGTCTGTAGACAGAAAAAGTAGAAACATCTTCTCCAAGAACATGCCTAAGAAAACAGAAGATACTGCTAAGAAGCCTGTTGGCTATGATCCTGCTCACGGCTTAAAATTTCTTCAAAAAACATTGGTGCCTCTTTCACCCACTAGCTCCCTGCTATGGAAAAACACTTCTTCAGAGTCTGGAAAATGCTGTTTGATCTCAGTAAATTACATCTCACTGCTTGTCGGTTTCTGATTGATGGTGTAACTTAGGGAACAATATCTGTATGTGGAATAGTGTCTGGAGAAGCAGTCAGGGATTATTGAAAATACAGTATTTATGCAGTTTAAAAATCAGTGGAACATTACGTATAATTTTTTTCTAGAGTAATGAAAAATTACTGAAGTGCATTTGGGAACAAAGGGTATAAGGTCTTTTGTCTATTTTTAAAAACACTTGGCTGGTAAGACTTCTTAGTGAGTTAGTAGTGATGGATGCAAGAAAAAGTGTCAACTGCAGTTGAGCATAAAACCAAATGCTTCTCCAACCAATGAGCAGAAAGGAAGACGTCACTGTTCAGTGGTGGTTAGAAAAGAGGGAATAAAATAAAGTTGAAGAAAAGAGAAGGAAAATGAACCAAGGATCACTGATTTCTCTAAGCCATTTAAAACTACTGGAGAAGGAAGAAAAGTCTAAGGTTTCATCACACCATGTGTTGTTTCTTCATCTATCTAACACGTCACAGCTAGCTGGAAGACTACAGCTACTATGGAAGCAACAGCCACCTCCTCAACAGAAATAATTCTGGAGTTAGTAAACTCAAGGGCTCAGTATTGACTTACACAAGCCACAGGTATTACTTTATACACACTTCACCTTCCAAAACATCATTTGAATCCTTAAGGTCCTGCCATGACACAACCACATGACAGGACTGAAACAGACACCAGTACTTCAGCCACAGAAAGACCATGACTGAGAACAATTATGGAACCTACACAACATACATCCTACACTAGACAGAAAGAGGAGAACACTAATTTCAGTATAGAAAGAAAGACAGGCAAATGAAGAAGGATGCTGTTATCAGTGCTGTGACTCTGTGAAATAAAAAAAAACAAACAAAAACAACCCACTAAAACTTGGCAGGTGTAAAGTGATTGAAAAAAAGTACTTCCTACAGACCATACAAAATTAAATTGCCAAGTTCACTGATTGGTACAGAGAAACAAAATGCGTGAAAAGCTTATTGTCCTGGCTCAAGATACCTTTGAATGCCAGAGGGTGAAGATTTTGTTCTCTGTTTCTCTTATTTCTCCAGCATCATTTACTGACCTGATTCATTGATGGAGAGACAGCTCAGTGGAGTTGGATTACTCCAGCAGAGCCATGTTAACACCTGTGTTAACACTGTCTGCTAGTGTTGGGAGTTCTGGGAGTAAGGGAACAAGGAAGTCCGATAAACACTGTCAAAACCACAGGGTAAATTCACCAGTGCTGCAATTTACTGCGCATTACAGTAATCCTTAAGAGAGCCTGAAACACAATATGGAAAGAAAGATTTATCTGCAGTAGTTTTAAATTAAGTAACATGGTATGATGAGTTTGGGAAAAAAAAAGAACGGAAGCTAGTCTGCAAGTGGCTTCATTACATGGTTGGGATGCAGGAGTAGTTCCCACATGTAGTTTAGAAAGGATGGCAAAGGCTCATTGGGAGGCCTGTGGAAAAAATGACAGCATTTCTGAGAAGAAAGGTAATTCTGAGGTTGGAGCAAAGATGGTTATTTATTCCTATGAGGGAGACAGGTGGTAAGCACCACAGATAGCACATCAAGTGCTGTACAACTTAAGAGACATACGTTAAGTGCAGAAGGTAGAGCTGACTGGACTCCTGAACCATGAGGCTTCGAAAGTGCAATACTGCATGACTGTACATCATCAGCCTTACTTCACCACCACACTACACGCCTTCCAGAAATCAGACACTATCTTTAAAACACCTACGTTATATGCTTTGCCTCCTTCCCAGCAGCAACCCACACCTCCTGGGTGCAGGTCCAAGGCAAAGTGGGGCCACGCAGCCCAGTGGGTGCACTTACCTCTTGCTTTTGACTCCGAGGAGGAGGGGATGTCCTCAGAGGCCAGGATTTGGGGGAGGCACATGGGAGCACCAACCCCCTGTCCCAGGTAGGAAGCAGGTGGGTAGTAGGAGCACATGCGGTACTGGGAGCTGACAGCGTGGTGTCTCTCCATGCCCTTCACCTGCCAGGAGAGAGAAATTCAACAGCAGCCTGTGAAAGTCAAGCCCTAGTGCCATAGGGGCAACCCTACTATCCCTCCCCCCTACTCCTCCATGGCTTTGAAGGAGGTCACAGTGGGTGCATGGGAAATAAAATTCTGACATGCTGGCCTTGGGTTTTTCATTTGTGGCTTCACAGTCTGTCCACACTGACCAGCTACAGGCGGTCTGGTATAAGATGTGATCCAGCACCAGCAGCAGACCCAGCTAAGGCTGCTTTATCTTACTGCAGATGGAGACGCATCTGGCACAAAAGCAAGTACCCTTCATTGCAAGCAGCTTCCTGCCAAGTCCCCAGCTTATGGCACACACAAGTGTATACACCTGGCCAGTGTCAGAGGTGAAGTGTCCATCCAGCTCCTACATCTCCCCAAAGACTAACCCATCTCAGATTGCTGATAACTGCTCTGCCAGGGACCTGCTGGGTGGCTAAGGGGGACAGTCCTATCGACCGACTCTCACAGGATATGCTCCATGGAGTTGAGCAGTGACACACACAGAAACAAGCACACTGTTTTTCTCACAACACTGTAAGATGGGAAAAATATTTTCCTGAGTTACCGAAAAAAAGCATGTTGTGTTTAGACTACACAGGAAGCCGGTTGTGAAGCCACAAATGGACAGCAGCCTGCAGGTCTGCCATGTCAGCACAGCATCCACCAGATTTCCCTTTCCCCTCCCACAGATTGCAGCAAAGTGGCAACACTCAGACATCAAATCCAATGCCCTGATATCATCCAAACTGATCTCTTCAGAGGAGTGATACGTTAAAATTTGTGTTTTATGAAAGAACTACCAACTTACTATTATTTGTTATAAAGCCCTACAATGCGACGTGGCCTCAGTGCTCAAAAATGAAGCCAGAACACGATTAACATTTTCAATTGGAAAGATAAGACTAGCTGGTTTCCCTAAGTGTGCTGGGAAGTGAACGACTGAAAGATGGAAAGCTTCTGGGCAGAGACAAAATGTCAGAAGAGTTTTGTACCGGTTATGATAGTAGCAGTGGTAATAATAATGCACATCCAGCTATGCCATACACAGTGTCTATACGCAGACATGCTTGACATGTGGCCTTTTCAGCCACATCCCGTCTCAGGTCTGCCTGCTCCATGGTGGTTTCCCTGGGTCCCAGCCAGCTGTGGCTGGAGTCCCGCCCCTCAGCCCTTCCCAGGCTGCAGAGCTCAGAGCCAGGGGGCAGGGGAAGCTGGAATCTGCAGTCCCAGACAGCTGCCCCATGCCAGCAGACCTACAGCGTCTGGTCCTGGCAGTAGAAACCACCAGCACCTCCTGGAATCACCCCAGAATGCAGTCATCCCCTTGCTTTGCAAGAGTCCCTGCAAGAATTCCATATTCTTTTTCATATGCCTCGCTGCAAATAATGTGTCCCTGTTAGTGCTCTCTGAGGCATGTTTGCAATGAGATTAAGAACAGAGAGAGAGAGAATGGTGGCTGTTCCCAGGAAGCAAAGTGCACTGACTTCTGACAGCAGCATAGTTGCATACGCTTGCACAGGTACTGAGGGACTTGCTTTTAGCCATGAAACTTAAGAGGTTTCTAAACACTAAATTGCTCTTCAAAAATTCAATGAGTCATCCTGAGGAAGCCTGAACGCTAAAGAGCTAATGACATTGCTTCTCCTCTTCTGCCGAAGGGCACTCTCCTTTTTGAAAACAAGACTCTCTCAACAAAACCTTGTCTCTGTGCAATACCAAGTGCCCAAAAGCACAGTCCAAAGGGCATTTTGAATCTGCACATCTGCAAAGCTCAACAGCCCTGGAAGTACTGGGAAAAAAAGTTAGCAAACTCCTCACTGTCTGCTGTGTTGCACACAGTCTTCCTTCCCTCGATGGGGCAGGGCAGCATCCACAGACCTCACATCTCCACTTCTCCCTTGTGTAAGGCACACGTACAACTGAGAAAAGGTTGCCTGCATGAGAGACTACTTCAGCTGTAACAAAATGGAGGGATCACTCCCTGGCACTGACTCGATCATGCGCATATCTCCCCTCCCTGTAGAGTGGATGCAGTGATCCGTCTCCTTTCAACACCTTTTTTAGGGGTTTTCTCCATTTCTTAAAAAAACAACTCACCTAAAATCCCCAGATGCAATGAATTATTACTACTATTATTATTAGTGTGTGGTAGCTGGCTAGCAAGAGACATGTTTTATAATCTTATTACCCACACCAAGTCTATGAACCACAGTTCAACCGACAGCCAGAGGCTTGGCTCTGCAAAGAATATGCTGTGTATTAACCACTGAAGAAAATCTAGAAGCTTTTGGTTTTGTTTTATTAAACTGTTTAAAATCCACACCACAGTAAATCTGAACCCTAAGGTTTCCTTTTTATAGTGCTTAGCAATCCTATTTTACAGTAACAATAAAAAAACAACCAGTTGTAAAAATTCTTGACCTTAGCGCTGCATTAAAAAGGGGGCTTAGGAGACCACATCCTCATGAGAAGGGACATTTGTTCTGTATTAACTCCTGCAGCTCTGTGGAATCCTTGCAGGTTTTTGTGTGCCAGAAAGGGAGATCAAGACAGACTTGTGAAAGCCCTGGAATATTCAATTATTTTCAATGTGAGGCAGTTCAGCTTTCCAAATGCTACAGTTAGGTACCAGGTTTAGGATCCTATCCTAGGTCCTGTCCAGGGGGAATGCTGGGGTCATGCATGGATCACAGGAGAATGCCTGGCCTTCTGTTGTCTCCTGCCTCCCTTGCCCCTTCCACCCCTACAACAGACTGAGACAGGCATGAGCTGGGACAGTCCCATAAACCACTCTGGTTTGCATTCACTGCAGCCTCCATGCCAAAGAATAAGGCATGCTTTAGGTGAGCAAGAGCTGCAGAAGGAAAAGGCATGCATTAGTCTTCACAGAGGGCAATCTGAGCTCCCTTCCAGCCACTCACTGCTTGTGCCCTGCTCCAGCTGCAGGATTCACCAAGTACCTCACAGACTTCAGTGGGAGACACATATCATTGGAGCAGCAGTTGGCCTATGCAACATTTACAGCTTCTCCTGAATTGTACAACACAGCACACACTCAGTAATGTTTTAAAAGATGTACTGCAAGCAATGGTGGGATGCTTACAATTCATGAACAAATAAATATGGCCTGATTGGAAGGCCATGAGTGCATTGGGAATTCTTTCCTTGCAACTTGAAAAGCCACTGTGAGGAACTGAGAGGCAGCTACAGTTTGCCCTCCCACAGATAAGCTGGAAACAGGGCTTGTGTCACCGAGCAATCATCAGTGATGCCCTCCAGCTATGTCCAAGAGTGACAGCATACTCAGCAAAACCCAGGGAAAACATGAGGAAAAAGTCCTTGCATCAGACCATTTCTGCAAAAAACCTTTCTCAATAGTTGGAAGAGCACGTAAAGTCCAGTTCCTCTTCCCAAGCTTCTGGCAACACCTCCATAACCTCAACAATTCTTCTTCATACAGAATGAGCTGAGGAGAGAAGGTGGCCAAACCAAAACCAGGAAGGTGTCAAAGCAGGCACCAAGTGGTGACTCACCTCTCTAGCCTCAGAGATTAGAAAATGGTCCTGTCCTTCCCAGATATTTATTTAGGCAAAACATCACCTGTGTAATTCTTTTATTTGCAGAAGCTGCCAGACACAATCTCTTTGTGAGCACACCAGTGTTATTTTAGCAGTTATCTTCACACTTTGCAGTTGATCCCGACTATGGGGCTTGTTTCCAAGAAAAACAGGAGGAGGTCATGGATGCTATTCCTGGGTGACAAGGGCTGCAAAAATTTCAAAGCAACACAGGAGATCTAAGTGCAATCCTTCAGCTCTGCCACTGGTGTGTCACATGATTTTGGCCAAGTCACTTTACCCACAATTTCCATCCTTTTATTTCACTAGTGACTCAGCAACAAACTTACCAAACTGAGTAATTATGGAAACACCAGAGAAACTCCTCCTTCTGTCTTGATCTTAAAGTCCATTTTCGTGGGCATAAAATTGCATTTGTGTCATTTCTTGCAAACAACAAAATTCACAAGTTGGTTTTTGGCATGGGCAAGAAGGCAGCCACTAGGCAATGAAATGGAAATTCAGGCATCAGTAATCTCCCCTCTGTCACCTGTGAGCTGTGTGACTGCGGCAAGTTATTTAACACTTCCCTGCCTCAGTTTCTGCAGTTATAAACCAGGTTTGCTGCTACTCTCCCACCTTGCAATGTTATTCCTCATGTGCTGACCCTTCACAACTACTGTTGCACTCATACTGCCCAAGGTGTTTCATTCTTGAAACCAGATAAGCATGTTTTCCAGCATAAGGAAAAAATGAGTCTATGATACCCCCTGCCTTGACTTACTTTGATTCTAGCAGAGAAAATACAAGACACATCTATATCTGTCCCTCCTTGATAGACAAACTTAATTAACCTTTGCTATTCTGTTCCAACCTATTCTTTTAGACAAAGGCAGTGACCCATAAACAATATGTTACCATCAGAATCTCAACTGCAGTGACACCTAGAGATATAGCCCTATCAGCAGTATTGGAAAATAAACCACTTAGATTAGCTCCTCCAAGAAATATGGATTGCATTCATGTCACACATGAGCTGTCAGAAACATTAGGATACTTTTAGCATAAATCTGTAGTGTGAAGGGTATGTTATGAATACAGTATGTAATTCACTGCTTACACATAAAATTGGGACTGTCTTGAGTGACTTGCACAATGTGTATATATTTACACACACAGGTACACATTTTACACTGACTTTGGAGAGCAAAAATGCAGTTTCTGTAGGAGAGACAGGCTTTTTGGAGGAAAAACTGGGCCAGAAAGCAGAAGCAGGTGGTAGAGGTTGAAAAGAGACATCTTTTTTACTAGCAAGTGGCTATTCTTCCAATTCATAGCTGTCCTATCATAGCCACATTCTTCTGGATTTAGTAAAAGAGAATTTTTCCAAGTTTGGTACTTCTAAGAAATCCTTAAAAAACAGTTTCCTACATCAGCAGTACTATAGATTTCGTTTCCAGATGGAAAATGTAAATCCCACATTAGAAAATAAGTAAAAATTTCTCACCAGTATTTTTGCTCTAAATTTGTATAAGGAAAGAACAAAAAAGTTGAGGTTCTGAAAGCGAGAATACTGGCAGGGCAGGGCAGGGTAGGGTAGGGTAGGGTAGGGTAGGGTAGGGTAGGGTAGGGTAGGGAAGGGAAGGGAAAGGAAGTTCCGGGAAGTTCCGGGAAGGGAAGTTCCGGGAAGTTCCGGGAAGTTCCGGGAAGGGGAAGGGGAAGGGGAAGGGGAAGGGAAGGGAAGGGAAGGGAAGGGAAGGGAAGGGAAGGGAAGGGAAGGGAAGGGAAGGGAAGGGAATTCTGAAATCTGTCCAAAACATCAACACCCTTCCCAGGAGCAGGATCCCTGGGGTCACCAGAATTACAAAGAAAAAGCAGCCACTGGTCCTCAGGTGTGGGGACCCTTGAATCTCACCGATTTTTAATGCTTCAGCTGTATGGACCAGAAGTTCTAACATTTTTTTGGGGATGATGTTGACTCAAAATAAGTCCAGATTAGATTTGCGCTCTGGATCACATGCCAGCAGTTTCTGAGCTTAGAATCAAGTCTGATTAGATCCAGATGTGTCCATTAAAGTTTTACTTTTGCTGTGACAGAAAAGGCTGCAATCACCCCATATTCTCCTACTGAAGTGAGACCAGTTTCAGAAGCACCAACTTTTAAGTACACCAACCCACTCCAACTTGCAGTATTTATGTTGGCAAACTGATTTTACTGTTAACTGGATAGAATGCATACAAATTCCAACTGTAATGTGCAATTACAAGAGCTTCAAGGGAGACTACAGATGTTTTCACTGGAGTGAAACAAGAGGTACAGTAACCACCAAATCTGCTATATTTCCTACCAAGCTAGGCTTGTCTCTTCCTCAGATGCAACAGCAGACATGTCTGATTATCTGCCTTAGAGTGGGAAGGAGCAGCAGAATATAAATGACCAAAGAAGTCTCAACCAAAATAATAATCTTCATTACGCTTATCAAATCACATTGGATACAGCTTCTGGTGTGACTGTATACAGATGAGGAAAACCTACAGAGAAATACATAAAATATTTGCACCTTTATGAATCCACTCAAGCATGCCAGCCTCTGAAAAGAACAAAGACTAATGAAATCTGACATTAATCTACATTAAAGATTCAGTGATTCAGTTTATTTGCCAATGCTCAATGATGCATTAATCCTCATCTCATCCCACACACACTCACATGTTTCCTCCCTGGCCATTCTCTCTTGCTCCCTAAATTCTGAAACAGCAGACAGCCGGGCTGCTCAAGGCCTTGTCTGTGTCCAGAAGTTAAATATGCAATTCTCCCTGTGTGGTTGAAGTTAATCTAGGATCTGTGAGCCTGGAAAAACCAGGTGTTTGTCTACCCAGCTTAAACCAGAATACCTTCCAGTGAGCACACTGGTGACTTCTACCATCAAAGAAACCCTCCTGCGAGCTCACACCTTAGCAAGCTGCCCTAATTTGGTTACAGCAGGCACTGCCCAGCTATGATGCTGGCAAAGAAACAAAGATCAAAACAGTTACAGCAATACAAGTCAGATAAGAAAATGCACTCATACTGGATTCTGGTTTAAGAAAGCCTATACATGAAAGAATAAATTCATTCAGCACAAGCAGCCCAGCAGAAGTCCCTGTGTAGATAACAGCTATGCGTTTCCTCTAAGGAAGATAAGCATGCACAGGTTTGCCAGCTAAACCTCCCGAAGGTGTAAGTAAGATCTGATTCCTCTTTGAAGATCATACTTTGAATGAAACTCTCCTTTAATTTCTTACTGTGCTTGACAGAAAAGCTCATTAGTTATTCATCCTCCATTTATCGCTATTTCTGTGATCAACCCTTGCCAGTAACCTACAGGTGCAGAATTGATATATAACCACGTGCAGCAACTGACATCTCATTCTCCTTACAACAAACCCATCTTCAGTGCCACACAGCCTTACAACCTTGGCAGCACTGCACCCACGGCCATCAAACATTTTCTAGCCTCTAAAACTTTTTATGATTATTTGTGCAATGTTACGCTGTTGTATGAGTATGCAAACCCCATGACTCAGAACTCTTCCAGCAATAACAATCCTACTTTCAGATCAGTTTGAGAAACAGCTAAGAGCTTGTAAGTTAAGTAACATTGACCTTAAACTACACCCTGTCCTACTGCAGAGAAGTGGGTCCCGGTTTTAGGATATTCAGAAGCTGGAAAGACATCCAATTCTACAGGCAAAAAGCAGCACCTTTATTCTCTATGCTTGGACATCTAACCAAAACAGCACTGAGGGACCCCAAAAGGTCTGCTTTGGAGAAATTAAAATCTTAGATGTGGTAGATAATTAAATTCACATAAAGGTGAATGGAATCACGTGATATATCCCACAAGAGACATCCACAGCTTTGAGCCTGCTGGTGGAAGGAAAACTGTCCTTTTTGACAACAACCATGTCATTTTTTCCTTATTTGCCTCTTCAAGATCTCACTGATTTGAATAGCATTTTTGCAAAATTAGTTTCTGCAGGGCCTGAAGAGAAGAATTATGGAAACCATGCAATTTTTTTTATTTCTTTAAGAGGTGTCAAAGGTTCCACAAGCAACAGGTAATCTCATAAGTGAAACACAGACTCTCTAAGCCAAGACTTCTTATATAAACTTCATTACATGACAACAGAATCATGAGGACACCACATCTTCATTCCAAGGTTTAACAAGTTTTAACATACACAGCTCTTCCTCAAACACTCTGTGCTAGGTGAAGTGTAGGACTAGCAGCCTGCAAGAACATTATTTTCACAAGGTGAATATTGCCACCCTTCACCTGTGTTGTGATGGCATCTCCATGCATCAGCAATTAAGTGCTGCAGATACTTGAGAAGTAAACTATTAGAAACACTCTGCTATACCAGGCTAACTCAATCAACCAAAATGAAAGAGCTGAAAAAGTACTTGGCACCTCACCCCATTACCATACACAAAATCCTATAACTTGCCTTGACTAATTTTCCCCTTGGCCTGGTGATTGAACTAATCAGCTGGTGAGGATGCCATCAACTGGAGCCGTGTACCTTCATGTATCAACACACTGAGAGAAGAAAGCTCTCACGGTGTGGGCTTGCACCACAGAAGGAAGACAGACAGCTCTTTATCACATACCACTGTACTCACAGCAGAGAAAGGGTCATGGAATAGTGATAAATTGTAATTACAGTAGTTGTAATCACACCCTGGCGTTAAGTTTCAGCTCCTCAGTATCAAAAATTAAAATGCCCTTTCGGAGCTGGACCCTGTGCTAGGGAGACCCGGCTAGAGAAACTCTCTGTCAGCAAACAGGATGACCTACCTGTTCACTTACACAAGGAGGTTTTGGTGGACATTTCACTGTTGAGTGGTTTCACAAGACAGCCTTTGTAGAAGCAGCCTGCCCTGTTTTGATGCTCTACAGAAGAGGTTTGCCCTCCCCTGTCCTTATACAATGGACACAGGCATACACAGACTCAGAGGGTACAGCCTTATCAATTCAGTCTCAGGTAGAAAAAGCATCTCTGCAGTCCAAAACCAAATAGTCCCAGAGTCACTGAAATGTTTCCACTTTGCCAAGAATTCCCCCACATTGGCAGATTTCCCCTTTTTCCAGTTTCTGACCAGTACCGAGTTGCAGGCTATGATGGTATCAAGTCCTAGAGGGAGAGAGCTTGATTTGCTTTATATCCTAATGAAGTACACAGAGCTCTGGTTTGAACCTCCCAGGTACTGCCTGTAACCTGAACTACACAAGTCAAAATCACAAGCTCTGGAGATGCCATTGCCAGAACAAACAACCAGCAATATGTCTCGTCACATTCAACTGACTGCAACTAAACCACTGCACAACAGCATGGTCTCCTGGGTCATCTCAGTGCCTCAGATGTAAAATATGGAAAAAACCTATGTTTCTGAAGAGCAAAGCCTCCCAGAAATTACTCCTGAGACTCTCAGGATGTTATGCTGGGCAATTGAGTTGGACTCTCTTTTTTCAGCAAAACAATTCATAATCTACTGTCATGTAAAACAGAAGATAGAATCAAGTCAGTGCCCTTTGCACTTGTGGCAATTTATCTGTATTATTATCCCCATCCAACTATGTAATTGCTGTTGTTATGCTGCATCACAACCGCCCATTTTGTCTAACTTTCTTAAAATGGGCCCTAATGCCACCCTGGAATATGATTCTGGTTTTGCACTGCCATGAAACCAGCAAAGAGGAGATCATACCTGCCACTGTTTTCCTGACTGGCTCGGCATGTATGTTGCTGGGAGACTTCGAAGGCTGTTCTTCATGGCCGACCCTACAATTGTACTCCCTGTTTCACTTGAGGAAGGCTCACTGGCCACTGCCATCTGGTACTGGGAGTAGTTGTACAGGTTGTTATAACAAGGATACAAGGACGGCTGGTAAAAACTGCTGTAGTAGGCGGAGTCCACAACCAACTCAGACGTGCTCTCCAAGTGCCCTCTGCTGGGGATGGAAGGGATGTCCTGAATGAGCATCCGTCCCTCTGGAAAAGAAAAAAAAATGACCATTATCCTTCACCTTCTAATGAGCTACTACTCCTCCCAAAGGCTGGACAAAGAGTGGTACGTAAGAAGAGGTAGAAAATGAAAGCTAAACACGGCTGAGTGTTTGGTGGAAACTCAAGTGGACCAACAACTACTCAGAGTCTAAGACTGCCACCTACACACACCACAAACTGCAAAACACAAGACAAAACCACCTGCAAGTAAAGACAATGCTCTAAATCCTCAGTCAATATCAACTCATAGGAATAATGATTTATATAACCTAGTTTTGCAGTCCCCTACTACTTTTTTAACCTGTAACAGTGTGCCAAGTCTCCTGTAACTCTCTAGAAGAAGGAAGGATCTAACTACAGAATGACTCCTGAAGTGTCCTGGAAGTGAGAGAACACTTTCTGAACATGCTCTCTAGCATGTTCAGCCCCTGGGACAACAGCCCCAAGGCAAGAGAAGCTGCAGTGAGGAAAGTACCATAGGAACAGCCAAGGTGCCCCAGAAACTCACACACTGCCTGTGAGCAGTAAGGTCCTCAATCCTTGCTGAGCCTTCATACCCAAATTTAGCTCCTGCACCTACAAAATCACAGAGCAGAACAAGACCCTCCCACTACCAGAAAAAGAGGAGGAAGAGAAAGGTATTGGTAGTTATTTGCACTCTGGAGTGCCTCCAGACGAAAGGTTAGCTGGCTGCACTCTCCACAGGCAAGGTCTGCCTCCCTGTCATTCCCTGAGATGGGGATGCTTCTCGGAAAATGAGAAGCCATGATTTCCCCACTCCACTGTCAACCAGTGCCTTGCAGTATCTGCAAGCATGAAAAATATAAGGTGCTTGTTGGTACTGTTGCACACCCAAACTCTCTCTCATATGTGGCATCAGTTGCATTGCCAAATAATGTAACAAACAAGCAAACAACAAACCAGACACATCAAAAAACTGCCACAATCTTATATATACATTTACAAGTTAAAAGATCCAACATCCAAATCCCTCCATATCTGCATCTCTGGCTCTAGTTTGCATGTCTGTGACCCTGCCTTGTACCAGTTCTCTGTAAGGAGCTCCTTTTTTTCCCCATGATGCTGTCCAACTGTTTTGTGCAGAAAAATGTGGCTTAAAGCATATGGATGAGCTCCCATGAAACAACATGGGCAACAGGCACATAGGAAGTAACAGCCCTAACAGACATTTCAGGCAGGCCTAGTTTATTCTGGATCTTTCTCTTGGTGTACCTGTATCTTGGTTACTTACCTGTAGAAGGAATATGGTGGCATACCAGCTTCTCAAAGTCATAACAACGTTCACGATACTGTGTATTAGCTGAATAGGAGATCCAATCATCACTTTTACCAATTATTGCCATTTACAATGCAATTCTGTTTCACTCCTTCAGCTGTAATGAAAGCTTTCTGCAATCATAGATTATCTCCTTCCAGGTCACTAAATTACACAGTGCCCTCATTCTGTTCTTGCTGACATTTTGTTGACATCAATGAACTATTTATTAGCAAAGACTGTTTTATGCCTCCTGCACCTAATTTTTCTGCAGAACCATGTCAGCTGGCCTTGTTTATCTGGAGTATTCCTCAAATTTGCACATAAAACAGAAGCACCTATAATACCACAGAAGACTTTTCAGAATTTCTGCACTTTTATTTTATAATTTTTGCAATTGTTCTTATTCTGCTTCTGGGCAAGACTCTTAGATCTTTTTCTCTGCATCTGATAAAATCAGAACTCAGACCACAGGCACAGCACAATCTTGACTCCCCTCCCTAAATTACCTCTCAAATAAAGCTGCATTCCAATTGCTCTGCTTTAAATGTTGCAAAATAGTAAGCCAAAAGCAAAATCCTCCAACACATTCCTTGCTGGGTTACAGATTGCACATGACAGAGACATGCAAGGCAGTCACCTGCAGAACTCCTCACAAGGCTATATCACGCTGCACAATTTCTTCTGAAATCTCTGCAGTGTCTTTTGATTTACTGTGCATCATTAGAAGGGCTACTACTCCCCATTAAAAATATTAGCACCAGGAAGATGAGGTCTTTTTACATCTACATAATCTGGATGGGGGGATCAAGATTATCCTCAGTCAGTTCACAGGCAACACTAAGTCAGGTGGGAGTGCTGATGTGCTGGAGGGCAGGGAGGCTCTGCAGAGGGATCTGGGCAGGCTGGATCATGGCCCAAGGCCAGTGGTGTGAGGTTCAACAAGGCCAGTGCTGGGTCATGCCCCAGGCAGTGCCACAGGCTGGGGCAGAGTGGCTGCAAAGCTGCCCTCAGGAAAAGGACCTGGGGGTGCTGGTGACAGCAGCTGAACATGAGCCTGAAATTACGTTGTAGCCAGGTAGGGCTTGGATTCTTCTCCCAGGTACGAAGTGGCAGAACGACAGGGGACAGCCTCAAGCTGTGGCAGTGAAGGTTCAGGCTGGACATCAGAAAGAACGTTATGGAAAGAGTTGTTAAGCACTGGAATGGGCTGCCCAGGGAGGCGGTAGCATCACCATGCCTGGAGAGTTTAAGGGAATGACTACATGTGGCACTTAGTGCTACAGTCAAATTGACAAGGTAGTGATGAGTCGCAGGTTGGACTCAATGATCTTAACAAGTCTTTTCCAATCTAAATGATTGTGTGATTCTGATTCTCTAATACAAAGGAGAGGTCAGCCACCCCAGGTGCCAGCAGCTAAAATGAAGAAGGGGAGAAAATAACATGCAGGTTCTATTGCAACTTTTGGAAAGGTCTTAATGCACTACACTTCCTAACACGTGACAAGATGGGCTAGACTGAACAGAAACCTATAGCTTTCCACCAGTGCACACAAGCATTCCTGATATTCCTGATGCTTCTGTGACACTCTAGCTGCTGTTAGTGCTACAGCTTCCTCCTGAATAGCAGCAGTGGCAGTATTCTGCTGCATTAAGGAGAAAAAATAAAATGCTTTTTGATGCTTTTTTCTCTTTCCATCTCCTACCTGTGGTTTGAGCTACTATCATTTGGCTCCATCCGTGAGCAACTCTTGCAGTGAAGACAACAGTACCTCTTGTGTACCTCTCAGTACCACAAGCTGTGCCTTTGGATCTCTAAGTTCTTTTCTATGTCTTTACTAATTCCTGTAGAGAACCGATGCTACTTTTTTTGCACTATGTACACAGTGTAAAATATGGCCCACTCTTTCATAGAAGATCAATATGATGCACAATAAATACTGGTATTGATCTTTCAGTGTTGTAGACAACTCTCCAGCTCTATGGCATATTAATAGTAGTTAACCAGTAATTCATTTCAGGGTGGCTGGTATTTTCTTTTAAAGAAGGTGAGTACTAGGGGTCAGTTACACATATATGTCTTTTACATTCAGTAACCTATGATGGGCTCCTGCCTTCGCTTAGCAGAGCACAGTGAAAAACACTGGTCCAGTCCTTAGCTAATGTAAACCAGTCTCAGACCATTTACTTCAATAAAGCTATGGCAATTTACACAAATTGCGGATATGCATGGCAAAATCAACGCAGAGGCCAGTATATAGACCATTTGGGAGGAGAAAGGCCAGGTAATTTACAGGAACTTTCATCATCATCTCCTTCTCACAGATGTAAATGTGTTTTTAAGGATATATACTGAGAAGTACAAACACTGAAATTTGAAGGCTGCATAAAAGCATGGAGTGTTTTCTATTCCTACTGGTACTGTTAAGGGCCAGTTTTACGTATTATATGCTGGCAATGGTAATTTAAGTATGTCTGCACAAGCCTCTGATATGAGGTCAAATGACATAGAGCCCACACTATTAGACTTTCTTAGCATGTGAAACAGGGTGGTACCACCAAAGTACCTACTGGGAATGGTTACCGGACCACGCAGGAATCTGACGGAGATTATTAGTCAGCTTATTTCTGACAGATGTACACCAGTAACTGTTCTATAAATCAAGATAGCAGAGCCACATTTCAATGTCGGGGAGCATGCCGTAGCATGGTTCAATTTATCTTGTGGCGTTACACCAAGTTAGTCTCCATCTGACTGTGCATTTCAGAAAAGGGATTTGTATACGAATTGTGGCAATTAAGAGAATTTCACTACCCCCATTTACTGTCATGTGTTCTTATACAAACCAATGTTCTTATATAAAACAGTTTTTATTTTTTCTATGCCTACAGAGACTCAGCACATACACAGCTCTGCTGGTAAAGTACAGAACTGTAACTCAAGTAACACAGTGACTCAAGGAGAAGGTAAGCACTGCCCAGTAAGCAAAGCTCAGCTAGTGGTAAGTTTACGTTTCCTGTAGTTTTCAATTTAGAGTGACTGTTTCCACAGTTTTAAGTTTTAATACTTCCTGCAACCCAGCTTCTGTAGCAGGGACAGTTATACCACTAAAACACACACAAAAAATTATTCAGTCAGGAAACACCTGCCTTTATACCTTAAAAGAATCTTGTATCTGTACCTGGCAATTTCTCCTTGCTCAGTATGTAAAACATTGACACACTCCTATAAGCTGGCTTAGCAATATTAAGTCTTTCAATGCATAAGTTTACTTCAATTCGTATCTGGCTTTGAGGTTGGACAGCAGCCTTGAACAAGGCCAGTGTGAAATCACTCCCTAATATCATAATCAGAAACTCTGGTACAATGTGTTTCTCCCACCAGACAATCATGACAGAGCTTTTTCAGATGTCAAAGAAAGCTGGCACTATTACTTTCTGCTGAGAAATGCTGCCTCCCAAGGAACAAAACCCACACGCTTACTCTGTCTTTGAGAGGAGTATTTCTGTTCTCTTCCCATTAGAAGTTGTGGAATATCTTTGGTTCCAGCACTGAACTTTTAGCTTGATATAAAGTTAATGTGCTAGACAATGTTCATTTCAGGCAAGGCTGTGGGGTTGTGTAATTTTCTGCCACCCCCAAAAAAGGCCATTATCTGTAATTACCCATTACCATGCATAATTATTTCTTCTATTCTGGTCTATGGCCCCCAGGACTTCATGATGTTACAGCTCACTGCATTATCTTATCAAATTTGTTAAGGAAGCTTTTTTGACCTTTTGAGCACTTGTCACATCATATACAAAAGCTGGCAGTAAATTGTCTAAGTATGTAGCCTGTGATTTATTATTTGTACCTTGCATAGTGATATGGTAAAAAATATTACACATGAACACCTTCCCTATTCCCACTACCTGCTTTAGATAAAGTAAGAAAAGGAAAGGAAATCCCTTCAGTAACAGAAGGAAGGGAATGGGAAAAGGCTGGAGTCTCTCAGTGGGAATTTAAGGAGCATGACAGCAACAAGCAGCTAAACCAGAACGTCAAGCTCTGGAGAAAATCCCAGCTGCTCTCCTCTCCCTCCACTGCCACCTTTTCTCTTTCCCCTCTTCCTCCACAGAGTCTATTTCATCGGTTTTTTGGTGGTTTTTTTTTTTTTTTTTTTTTTTTTTGTAGCTTTGTAACCTGCTGGTCCCAGTTCTTGCACACAGAAGTCCATTCACTGCTCTTTCATATGAAGAACACAAACCACCCTAACCCCATTCACAGTTTTGGTTAATGCAGTATAGTTTCAAGAGACTAATTTGGTCCAATATGACATTCACAGGGATTGTCCTTTATGGATATTGATGTGAATGTACAAAGAATCAGGATTTTGTCTTCATTACTCTCAAAGCTACCAGAAAAGGACCAGACCGTGGTCAGCATCCCAGCACTATCTGCTTCAGCTGACAACCTCATAGCACTACAAGGCCACATACTACGCCTCTCTTCTTCTTAAGGGCACTAGAATTGAAGGTGACAGAGAAGCAGGGCACTAGAGAAAACAGGAGGTAATGCCCTGTTATCCTGACTTTTGCCTTCCCCCTGGTCCCTTATTTATCAATATACTCCAGAGAGTGCTTTATCTTAAGATGTCTCATTTAGGTGCTTGTATGTATAAAACTCTCAACTCACATCCCTATCTCCAAAGATTTATTGAAGAAGATATGACTTAGGAAATTGTAGTACAAAAAAGAGGGTTTGGTGCTTTTGAATTGCATAGTTATATAAACAAACTTCCCAGGAATCAGAAAATCTGAGGTACTTTTTTAACGTTGTGACAAATACAAGGAAACATCAATGATGAGGTATTTACTCTGGACTTAAAGTGCACAGTATGAATTGCTGTAGCAGAGAGCACGCAGAATCATGCTTTTCAAAACAGTGAAAGCCTTCTCCCTTAAAAGCAGACTGAACCAGGAGACTCTGGACTCCAAAAAGCAACCCTGAATTCAGATGCTAAGAGGTAGCTACTCAAGGCACTGCTGTGAAGATAAAACTCTCCTCTGTGTTTCTCTGCAGTTTGAGGTCTCTGGCCCTTTAGTCTGTGCTGCCTCTCAGGCAGTGGGGAGATGGAGACCACTCTGCAAACATGATGAGCCAGCAAACATAGGCAGAGCAGGATGGGAGACTGTGCTTGTACCCCTGGCCTGGAACCTGGTTTCTGAGATGTATGGGGCTCTTTTACTCTCATTCTTCTATGGAAGCACTCCCAATTGACCCGAAAGCTTTTCAGAGAACTGCGTCTCTTCCTCCCTTCATCAGTTGCCAATGTTATGGCCCTATGCTGAGCTCAAGCATGGAATCTGGTGGCTCTTTTTCCTTTTTGTTCACATTACCTTTCCAGACAGCCCTGGGTAGAGAGAAGTGCTCTAACATCTCTTAGAGAGAGAGATGGAAAAATATCAAGTACCAGCCATATCAGACATGAAGGCTAACAGCAGCTATGTCTCTTAATTAGGAAAATATAGCATAGCCAAAGCACCTTACTGACACCACAGTACTTATCCAATCCTAACCAGAAATATCATTTTTCTCAAAGCAGGAATACACATTTAAAACAAACAAACAAACAAACAAACAAACACCAAAGTGTGTGGTTTAATGATTCTGAGCCTCTTGTAGGCCTCTGGCCTCTTCCCTGGAACGGAAGTATACAAGGACCAATCTATTCCAACTCTTTATCATGGCTATGCCTTATCACATGCCAACTCCTACCATGCTTTTCAACCTCTCCCACCACAGCAAGACAAAACAACCAGTCATAGAAGCTTTCCTGCAGTGGGTCTGACAACTAGGGCTGTATGGGCGTCATGAAAAATTCCTTGTCAGGTGCAGTTGCTGGACCGTTGAGTTCAGCCAGCCATTACTGGTGAGGAGCTGGCATAATGGCAGCAATGTCTGTGGGCACAGGGCATGCTTCTCAAGGGCTACTTGACTGGAAGAACTCAATTTCACCTGGAAGGAATCAGTATTATTTTTTTCTCTCCTCTAGAAATAACTCCAGAGTAGTCTTTGCAAAAAAATGGCGTTTACCTAGTTCTACTTCTGAAGGGCTTAACCAGTTCTAAGTGGGAAACCAGATTTTAACAAGAACAAAAGTTGTCACAAAGAGGCACTCTAGGATAAACATTATGCAATGGAGACAACACATTTTAGGGAAAGCTGAGAGACCTCATTAGTAACGTTATTTCCTAGAGGACTTCTTGAGCTGTATGGTGAATTCACAGGACTTTGCATCCCCAACACTGCTGCTGTTCACAACACCAAACCTACCCCGTGAAATACCACAGAAAACTTTTAACAGGAGCCAGTATAGTCTGGCAAAGGCATAAGCAATCAGAACAATCATACTGGAGATCAAATAAAGGTTAGCTAAGGGGATCACTAAAGTGTAAAATAAACTGCTGACTTTTACTCCAGTACACGTTCTCTGGTCTTGTAATCATTCCTTTGTCTCCTGCCTGAGCTCTTCCAAATTCAAGTCCAGGCGTGTGGGTCCAAACCATCACTACATCCCCACCACTAGCTACAAAGAGAAACCCAGGGAACAGTATGAACAGGTAAACAGATGTACTTCCCTTATCCCCTGTCCTAGCTTTCCATTGGTTTTGGTTCAGTGATGCCCTCCCTTCCAATATTAATTTTGAGCCCACTTTTTGGTATGCACTGTGCTCCCAGGGAAGGAGTTCCAGCAGCACAAGTTCCATGACCATCTCATCAGCTTCCCCAGCCCCATACCTGCCCAGCTAGGATTGTGCCAGTTTTTGCTCATTCTCTTTCACCAGGCACCACTAACATTCAGCACAGTACGCCCCAGGATCACCAGCTGTGCAGCGACAGTGTTTCTTTGGGATGGCCTCCTCAATTTTTCACTTCTGGTATGGTTAAACTCGCTTTTGCTTGTGTGTGACCAATCATCTAACCAAGCCTCCCTGCAGTGCACTTTTGTCTTCTGCAGTGCTTGCCAGTACATGTACCTTTACATCATCTTCCAACACAGCCTGTGATGATGCCAAATTTCCTTCCAAGATACCAGTGGGATGATTACAGCAAAGAGCAAGTCCCTGTGAGATGCCTCCAGAAACACCACTGTGTTAAAATTTCCCACTCAGACCTACAAGGGAATAGCATCATTTTCCTTAAAACCATGTAACACATACAATACTGCTTTTCTGTCAGTTCAGGTTTCTCATCAAGATGCCAGGGCATACAAAACCCAAATGCCTTGCAGGATTTGTAATTGCATCGCTATGTCACTTCACCAAACAATTTTGTAATGATAGAAGATTACCAACTTGACAGAATCTTTACCCATAAACTTCTATTAATTCATGTTGTGTGAACATCATTTAACAGCTGCATCTCTCCTCTTCTTGCGTATTTCATTTTGCTGGGGATTGTTCCATTATTTTCAAAAAAGGTGGTGTCAGGCTGATAGATTTGCAGCCACCTATCCTACCACACTCACTTTTCTTGAAACAACTGGCATGACACTTTCAAGATTTAGGAATGTGTTCAGTGTTGAAAGACTTAATGGAAATTACAGTGGGTCAGGTTGGAAGGGATGGCAGTGGGTCATCTGGTCCACCCACCTTGCTCAAGCAGGGTCACCCTACAAGACATTGTACAGGATTGTGTCCAGACAGCTATTGAATATTTTCCAGTAAGGAAGACTTCCCATATCCTAAGCCAAGCTGGTTTTTTTCCTGTTTTCTTTCTAATACGGCATATGAGTTGACCAGTCCTGCTGATTTCAGTTCCTGTTGAAACTGGAATGCCACCATCTTCATATACAGCTATAATACTACCTGTCTTTTTTCAAAGCAAGGACCAGAAAATAATCATTGAGCATTTCTTCCTATCTTCCACGTGTAGAGTTACTATTCCATAATGCGTGAAATTATTGCTAACTCCACATGTGCGTTTCTAACACAATTCAAAAATCCTTTCTAACTTCAAGATTTAGGTTAATTTTAATTTTCACTATTTTTTTAAAGAAAATGTGATTTGTGCAAAGAAAAAAAAAGGCAAGAAGAAAGCAATTTCATCCAGAAATCTGCAGTTTGGCATAGCGAGTTTCTCAGTCTCACATAGAGCTCCAGTCCAGATCCAGCTAAGAGATGCTGAAATACCTCTGATTTCAGTAGAATTGGAGAAGGCACATTTTGTTCACATTTACTGTACACTTAATAAAAATGATCTGCTGCAAACATTTAGTATGCAACTTAACAATCCTCCTAATATGGCAGTAGAAATAAAACCTACAGAAAATAATATTTTATTTCTACAATTAATTTAAGCTCCAGGCCTTCAATAAGATATCTACAGCAGCAAATTCAACTTTCAGTGTCTCTGTCACTGATTACAGCAGTGTAGTCAATCTTTTTATGTGAGCTGGGGGGTAATGCTTGCTCTTTCTCTTCTTGCACTTTTGGTCATTGTAACATAGCTACAGTCTTTGCATTAAAAAAAAAATAAGAATGGCTTTGGTAAAGAAAGTATGTTCAAAATCCTCGACTCTGTGAAGGTGTAGGCACTATATTAGTGCTCCAGCATATGTTTGTCCACATTGAACTGAGACAACTGGATTATTTACATATCTGAAGTTATAAGCATGTGTGACAGCTAACAGGATCAGAAGCAATTAAGTCAGTGCTTCAGAAAATTAAGAGCATGAGAAACAAGGACCATTTTCAATCTTCAGTATAAAAGCTGGGAGTATGACTACTGTGTGTGCATATCTATGTATATATGTTATTATTCACCTTGAGATACCTGATTTGAGAAGGAAATTTGCAAATAGTTAATGCTTTGTGCTCCTACTACCAAATCCAACATGCTACTAAAGTGAGTAATGCAGACAAAAGTAAATACATAACTTTAAAAAACAGAGGAAGAAATTAAAAATTATAGGAAATTAGGAAAGAAAAACAAGATTTCTGGACAATGATGAAAAACAGCCCAGACACCTGCAGGGGCAAAGAAGCAAATTCAGAGGAGGAGAAAGAAGCTCGGCGTGGATTAAATCTAGAGATTTAAGTCATTAACGAGAGATCAAAGAAAACATTAGAAGGGAGGGAAAGCTTCACAAGTGTCTGAGATAGGAGACCTTGGAGGAAATATGACTAGGATAAAATCACTATGGCTCACACTAAAAATAATAAAGGGAGTAGGGCGATGGTTGGAATTAGCTGGAGCCGTGCTTGGTTATAAGCTATTATCATGACAGAAACTCAAAAGTTTCTACCATACCAACTGGACCAACTGGAAATAAGAGGAGGGCTTTTTAACTCTACCTAGGATGTGATGAAAAAACTGAAAGCAAGAGTAGTGCAAAAACTGCAGACATCCAGCAAGCCTGAGTGAGAGAACAAGAATCACACAGATGTGTGTAACTGAACGATTGCCACTGTTGCATGGGTGCAACATTTGCACTCACAAAATCGGCTTCAATGGAAATGCAAATTGATCACTACTGCATGTTGTTCCGCATAAATGACTGAAATGCACAGTGACTGCAACTACAGTGGCTTAGCATAGGCTGAGGTTCATTTGTGCCCATTACTGTAGACATCCAAATAACCAAATAGTGGCTTATTCTGTAAGCAATAAAACAGTATAATTAAAGACTGAAGACAGGAATTAAAAATCAGACAACCAATCTCACTGCGAAGAAAGTCAAGCTCAGTATTTAACTAACTCTCTGTGAGTTCTTCAAGGAAACGCAGGACAGATGGGCATGAACAGTGTTTGTTAAGTAAAGGAGCTGTTCACAACTCTGATTAAGACTAGCAGGTACTCAAACTCAGAATAAAGTTTAATAAAGTTCAATAAAACAGAGGAATGAGAAGAAGCATATGAAAATGCATTCCCACAAAAGCAACCTTCAAAACTGCATTTTAGTTCCATGTTATTAAGTGACAAATCTACTGTAAAAGGCAAATGGTTGAACAGGCTGAAATAGGAAGTTGTTTGATAAATTAAGTAAATGAAAGCAGTCTTCAAGGTACAAGAAAGCATGTGAAACAAAAGCAGAAGCAAGAAATCAAATCAGTGTTCAGTTAGGGAAGCGTGCAGTACTCCTTCACTCCTCACTTATATCTTTTCTTTAAAACAAAGAGCCCCACACATTCAGAGAAGGTTATAATAACTGTTTCAAGGACACAGAAAGGAACAAGAGGTTAGCTGCAGATAGTGAATAATGTGCCCGTGGATAGTAAATTCTTAGAAATTCCTAGTACATTTTCTGCTCCTGCTCCATTCCTTATCTCAGTGCTCATAATAACAAATGGAAAGCACAATCTGGCACAGATAACTCTAAATCTGAATGCACATATGCAAACGCCAGTGCCACAGAGGAAGAGCTTCCAAGGCACAAAGAACAATCGGATGTGCTGACCAGCCCTGTTACCTTAGGTGGGAAGAGAATCTGGCGCTAGGACACAGTACATGGCAAAGTCTGTCCAGCACACAGCAAACAACACTCGGCAGCTGTCTTGCTCTTACCATAAATCTGTGTCTGGAAACCTCAGGTGGTGTGAAAGAACTCGGACAGCAAGATGCTGAAAACACAGAAAGCCCTACAGTGAAGTATTTTTGAAAATAAAATAAAACTTTAAAAATCCTAAAAGAAAAATTAAAATATTCTACTCCAAGTTCTTTTGGGGAAAAAAAAACTCTTCTGAAATGTGAAAGAAAGACAGAAGTAACTGCTAAGCTTCCTGTGCTTTGCTTCCATCTCAGGGCTGAGCAGTCTTTTTCTCTCAAAGTAAGGGAGGCAGGGTAGGTCATGACTGGTCCCTGGCACCCCTGCTTCCCTGGCATGCTGGAGAAACCTCTCCTCAGCCCCTGCCTCCGGTGAAGGCAGCCCTAAACAAGGTTCAGAATACCACTTGCACAGAAAAAGAAAAGCAATCTTCTCTGAGGTTTTTCCAAACCTCTTTATAATTTCTATTTGTTTTTATAGATCCAGTGAAGCATGACACAGGACTGAAAGCCTGACAAGAAAAATATAACTTCTTAATTCAGACACTTTGAGAACTGCTGTTAGTTCTACCTTGTTTCACCAATATGACAGAAACACTAGTCTTTTGACAAGCCACACTGAATGAATATGTACAGTAATTCAAACATTAGCTCAGTTAAAACACAGGCACCTATACACCTGTGTGCATGTAAAGCTGCAAAAATGAATATTGCTTGAAAAGAGGAGCAGGAAAAGCGCAAGCTTTGCAAGAGAACTGGGGAATTAACTGGAAACATCTAATCAAGGATGCAGAACCCTGTAACATTATGATTTATTCAACGCAGTCAAACAATGGCTAGAGGCAATGAATCATGTAAGAGATGACAAAGCTGCAGGAGATTTCCGTCATCTACTTTAACCTGAACATTGATCAGAGTTCACCCCCATATTAATCACTGGAGATCATAATCTAACACACTCTTAAACACCTCTCCTGATTATGCTCCACTTACCCCCTTGTCCTTATGCAGGTCACTCCACTGCTAATTGCACTACTAGTTAGAAGAAAAAGTGTCTAGTGTCTAATTTAATTTTGCCTTTTTTTAGTTTCAAGCCGTTGCTCCTTGTTATGCTGTCTCAAGCACTGTAAATAATCCCTCCCCCTCCTCCATATTATTACCTCTCAAATATTTATAGACTGTTTATATCCACCCTTACTCTCCTTTTCTACAAGCAATACATCATTTTTGTCACCCTTCCCTCTATCCTTTCAGATTTATCTACGTCCTTTTATAATGAGATGCTCAGAACTCCTCTACCGTTTTCCCAAGTATAGTGAACCCAAAGCAGCAGAGAGAAGCTGAAATGCCCATCCCTTCTTGCTTCACAAGCAACTCCTTTTTACAAAACTCTGAGCAAAACACGTTATTTTTATAGCAATTGAAAATTACAAAGCCACAGCCACAACACCGTGAGTGCTTTGTTCACTGCATACTTACATCAGTCTGGAATTTAAAATGTCTATTCAGGATAAATTTTATCCTAAATTAACAGAAGATTGATCAAAGCTCCCTTAATATTTACTTAGTCCAGCTTGAGAGAGATTCAGTAACTAAGAAACTACTACATAGGTGGAAGACCACTTACAGCAACTGGTTCCCAATGCAAAATCTAACTTGCACTGTGGCAATTATGTCAATCCAAGAGTCCACAAACTCTTACAAGAGACACACGCAAATCTGATTATTTTTCTCTCATCTTAACTGCAATGAACTGGAGAAAACCAGATGATGATGATGATGATGATGATGATGATGATGATGATGATGATGATGATAATGATGATGGATTAGTTATTCACAGGTGAAGGCCACAGAACTTTTCTCTTTGCTAGCTTTTACAATCAAATAAAGACAAGTTCTATGTAACTGTACTCCTCCCTTTCGAACAGAGAGTTGTTGACTCTGAGAGAAGCCAGGGGAAAGCACCAGGAAGCAATGGAATGAGGTTGGCAGGACCTAGCCAGCAACTAAAAGTGATAAAGAAGCAGCCATGAGTGCAGCAGGAGAAAATCATCCTTAGAAAGTTGTGAAGTGACCAAGAGAAAAGCGAAGGGCAGGAGGATGGACCAGTAACCACTGCAGATCCACCAAGATGTCTGAGGGCATGGAGCCATCATGCCAGTCCTGACACAGGCAGGCAAAGCAGCTAATGCTGTCTTCTTACTGCTCAGCCTTGTTGAGGCTGCTGCCACCTGAACTATCAATCTCTTCCACCACCTGTCACCAACACAAGTCTAATTCTTTGTTAAAAAAAGTCTACCATTGAGCATTAATGGGTCAAGAGTAAGATTTCTTTCAGAGGCTTGCAAATGCTTTTTCAGTATTGAGGCTGGCAGAACTTCAAATTTAAGCATGTTGACTTAATGTCAATGCAAGCAAGTAGAAATTTCAGAGATTCACAGAACAGTCTAGTTTGGAAAGGATCTTTGGAGACCAGCTGGCTCAAACTTTATTCAAACCAGAGCCAGCTTCCCAGTTGGATCCTGTTGCTTATACACCACACAGCCAAGTTCTGAGCTTCCTCAAGCATGGAGGCTCCAGAACTCCTCTGAATAACCTGTTTCAACCCCTAAGCACTCTCACAGTGGAATGGCCACAGCAGCTTTCACATGATCAGTTGACTAAAATGAGGCTTTTTAAATGAAACTGAAATTCTGACAGCACATGACACTATGCTCTAAATACTGTTACAGAGCTTTCTTTCAAAAGGAAAATTTCTCACTTTTTTTAACCAGCCTATGATATTTTTCTATTATAACAACTAATTTTTTTTACTCATCATCTGTGCAGCATAACAGCTGTGAGATCATGGCATCAATTTTTGAAATCATAATACAGTGATCAAGAAAGTAAAGAAGGAGTAAAGAAGGCATGGTAGGGTTTTTGCAGACAGCTAGGGCACTACATTCAAAGGGATCTCAGTACCATCATATGTTAGGCATTGTATTACTGCTGACCCCACTGTATTTATGAGCAGATAAAACCCCTTTTATTTGTTAAATAGTTTAAGTGAAGGCACCACCTACTTAGGAGAAAAAAAATACTATTTTGTTTCTGTCAAACATAATAAATGTAACAAAGAGAAATAACAAATACAAGCTTACTATTCACAATTGTCGAAAATTATGTTTGTCAACCGGTGATACTAGGAAAACACCTGAACACTGCTGTCATTGCAAAGACAACAAGGAAATGACCACAACAGGACCAGGACCCAGAGCTGGCATTTTGCATCATGCAGTAATCCCATCTATACTGGACACTTCTAAACTGTAACAGTGGGCCAGTAACAGTGCAGAGCAGCAGAAAGAAGGGGTGCTTTCCAGCACTTTCTAGTCATCTGGTGATGTATCCTGCAGCAATTCCACTGGCCAAATGCCAAACATGACCCGTAGTCTGTGACAAGGACCAAATATAATGAAGTGAAGGTGAAATGGATTCTCTTTCCTTTAGTGTGAGCAGCTTTCCTTTTTTTCAGTAAACTCTAAGGTGTTTAGTGACCTCATCTGTTTCCCCTCTCTGTCCCTCCATGACTTCTAAATACCAGAATGAGAAAGCATCTGAATTGACACAAACAAGTGAAGAAGACAGATGTTACAAAATGTGAATGTCTGAAAAGCACATTCTACATGCTCCACCAATAGTCTTTCCTATATTTTGCGTATCTATTAACCTAACAAGATATACTTATCCTACAGAAGGAAGGACAATTACGTCAAATGCCCTGGGACTTTTGCTACTCTGTACAATTAAATGGCCTTTTCCTTCAGCAGTCTGTAACTTTTTAAGGGAAAATGCACAGAAACGACAAATTCAGTCTGGAAAACACTCTATTAATGCCCTGAAACCATTGTCTGCTCCCTTCCAACCACCCTGCAAATTCCCAGTTCGCTTTTGAGTGGGAACATATGCTCCCATCCAAAGTAAACATGCTTGACATGGTTAATGTTCAAACATTTATGCTATGACCATGATAATTCATTTTCCCTTTTTCAAAAACAGCGAGTCACAATGGGATCTGAAAAACTGCCTCTGGTCTCCAGGCATCATACTATTTCTGATCTGCTAATAAAATGGATACAGCAAGCAATGACTCTATCTCTGGCACTATGTCTGATTTGTGTAACTCCTTCACACATCACTCCTCTGCTGGCAAACAACGCTCCATGTGATGGGAGTCCAAAAGAAGAACTGCTCTCATAAGCCAAAAACCTTAGAGGAGGAACAGAATTATCACTGTCAAAAATCACCTCTTGCCCAATCCAATATGTACCATACAGGACACGCTGCACTCCCAGGAGCCACTGCTTCCCCTGGGGCTCACAGAGAACTCCTGACTCCCCTTGCAATGAACGGTTCCACTTTCTCTGCTCGTTTTTTTAGTAATTACTGTAAGTTCTTGAAAAATCAGCACCTCAACCTACCAACCTGAGACAATGACACTTGCTCTGTTGGGGTCTCTCATTCTGCATGCAGTTTAGGATAGTAAAAAAATCATAAAACAGCAATACAAGAATCCATCAAGTACCTGGTCCCGAAACAACTCAACATCTAAAGCCAGAACTTACGCCACATGGCAATTTCTCATCTGAAAAAAATAAGATCGTTATGCTAAAAATAGGAGCATGAGGATATTTAGGCTATATTCCTCACCACAGCGTGTACTAAAAAGCTACCATACTGTTTTGGAAGAATGCAGAGCACTTTCTCCAGCTTCCGAGTCAGCACATAGTCAAAGCCCGTGAGTACTGACATTGCTTTCAGCAGATGAAGCTACCAAAATTAATAAGGACGTTACTTTGTTTATACAGTGTAGTTACCTCTGAGCTAAGCACAATGTCTTTTGCTACTTAAGTGCCCAAAAGCAAAACTATGAACTTGATTTCCTATTCATTTGCAGATGCTTCCATTTCTGGTGAACAAGGCTGACGCTGTCTTGATTCGTGACTGTAATTGCATCTTCGTTCTGGAGATGAAGCTGTATATTTCAAATGTTGTCACTCACAGTTATTTATTTGGACAAAAATAACAACACTTAGTTATTTAGTAAAATGCTTGGGAAACAATGTATTTAGATTGCTCAAATTCCATGGTAAGAAAGATGACTGCTCTAACCAAAAATAGGAGAACAATTCAAATTACTTTAAAATTAGGCAGTTTTATGTTTTCAAGTACTTATTCAAGCATGTGAATTACCTTAAGCTTGTTTGGTCAATGTTTTTCATTAAAAGACCATAATTTAATTCAATTAATTAGCAATTATTAAAATGGGATTAATAAATTAAATACTGTTATTTTAAAAACATTAAGATCAAAGCTTATTCCAGTTTTGTCAACAGTAAAATTATTTCATTCTTCAGCCTTTCTGTATAAGCAAAGATCTTCTTGTTCTCCTGAGCTACACACAATCTCTGTATATTACTGAATATACTACTTTAATCTTTAGCCAGCTTTTTCCGTGTCTATAGACAAAGCACGCAGCAATGCAAATATGAAAGGAGTAACTGCATCAATTCAAAGGTGACACTAACATAATGAAAACAAAAAAAAGCTAATAAAAAGCTATTTATTGCTTTATTAAGCAGTTCTTTTAAAAGCTTCCCAACAAAATTTCTCTACAATGGTCTGAAACTGCCTGTCTGCACTAGATCCAACAAATTCATCTGACATACTTTTAATGGCCTGCAAAACAGAATAGAGTCACTTGACAAACACACACGTTTGTCCTTTTATTAATTATTGCAAGGCACTGCCCACTTTAGAATCATCTTTCTATCTGGCAACTATATTCACCTTATTACTGGCATGTGTATAGATGATTAAAAATGAATGGAATTTCCTTTTCCTTCTACCTGCATTTGTTTGTTTTTTTCTGTCTATACACAAGAAATCAATTACACCAGCTCCTTCCTTCTTTCTTATATATGTTCAATCACTGTATCTGTCAGGCATAGTTAGAAAAGGGAAAAAGCAATTTGCATAGGAAAAAACATTTTGCCCAGAGTCTTCATTTGCCTAGCATCTTCAAATCCCATCTTTGTTTAGCCAAGCTTTCACTGAATATACAGACAAGTACTGTTATTGTTGTTTTTTTGGGGGGTTTTGTTTTACAAGTCGAAATGCAATACAGTAAGTTGTAGTAAAAGAAAAGGATTACATCACTCTTTTGCAGTTCATCACACCATGCCACACAGAACCAATGTGCCACCACATCAAGTCATGTAAGGCTGGCAGATCTCTGCTGCTGGGGTCCATAATATTACCTATTGTACTTGGCTTCTATACAGTTCTGAAAACTCTCGAATTTTGAAGAAGCTACATAGGCAGCCAAAACCCATTTACTATGACTGTAGCAGGAGTACATGTTTTGGGACAAAGTACAAAAGCTTCCCATAATTCTCTACCTGCAGTCACACACCCTATCAAATTTTGTTACAGCACCAATCTGTGTCAAAGAAATTCTGATTTTCAAGTAAAAATAATCAAATAAAATATTAAAGACTGATACTGGATCCTTCCCTTCCGCTAACTCTACCAAAAGTACAAGGCTGCTGTTGGGGAGAGGACTCTCCATAAGCCTGTCACTGCAAAGAGGGGAACAGGTGTCAACAGCAGGCAGCAGCAGTGTTGGCCATTGTCCCCAGTCGAGAGCATCGCTCTCCCAGCACTTTACCTGGTGGTGTACTAGCTGCTGTCATGGCTGTGCTTGTCGAGTGCATTGGGCTGCTGCTTTCCAGCGAGAGGCAAGAGCTGCCACCACTGTTCTTCTTAACAAACGTCTCAGGGACAGTGGGCAGGGGCACTGGGTGGCTGATTCCCAGTTCCTCTTCCTGAGCTTGCTGTCTTCTTAGTGCAACCTAGGAACAAAAGACAAGACATAGGGCATGCTCTGTAGTTTTGAGGACAATTTATATTGGAAACAATGAACGACTCAAATTCAAAGCTGGCTTTTTTACTCTTTGTACTGTAGAGTAGTGCTGATCATAGAATCATTAAGGTTAGAAAAGACTCCCAAGACCACTGAGTCCAGTTTTCAACCAAACACCACCATGGCAACTAAACTACAACACTAACTGCCAGATCCAGCTGTTTCTTGAACACCTCCAGGGATAGCTGCTGCACAGCCCCTTTCAGTACTTGAATTCTTTCTATTCTTCCTGACGTCAACCTGAACCTCCCCTGGCACAGCATGAGACCATTTCTTCTAGTCCTATCACTACTGGCTGCCTGGAAGAAGAGGCAGACCCTCACCTGGCTACAACCTCCTTTCAGGCAGTTGCAGAAGGTCCCTCCCGAGCCTCCTTTCCTCCAGGCTGAACAAACTAGCTCCCTCAGCCACTCCTCACATGACTTCTCTCCAGGCCCTTCATACAGTCCAGTCAGTGGGTAGAGAAGTATATAAAGCTATGAAAAACCAACCCCTTTTGGTGTCCAAGCTTGTATGAACAAGGCAATGAAATGCCGGTGACATACACTTCTTTCTCCACCGAGGCCGGATGAAGATGTGATACAACGGACTATACTCCCCCAAAACAGCTGCTCTTGGGACAAGAACACTGTAGAAAGTGTGGTCACTACCCTCCTCTCTGCTGATACACGGCTTCTGGGGTTAAGAAGTTAACCTCTGCTTGCAGGGTTCTGCTGTGCCTCTTATCAATATAAAGCCGGTCTCCATGAGGGCTCGTACCTGCTATTTGCTGCTCTCTCCAGGCCTGCTATATTCCCTGCTGGCTCAATCTTGTCCTTCAAGGAAATTTCAGCATAGAGTACATTATACAGAGAGAAACCATTATGGAAGAAGCATGGCAAATGCAGGGTACCATCCTACAAGCATCTCAGATAGCACCACACAAACTGAAGACCGCTGGGCAGATCTGGAGAAGCTGGAGCTTCCTATTTCTTTCCCAACAACTGACAGTGTTCCAAAGGCTACCTGGTACTGGCCAAGCCTATAGGCACTACACAGTCTGGACACAGGTGCAAACAAACCATATTCACTGCTTACAGACAGCCCCTTCTGCCTCATCTGAATTAGTAGATCAATTTAATACATCTGTCCACCCAAGCCATATGTCTCTGGGGAGTACATACGACACTGCTACAGCCACCTATCCTGCTACTTGTCAGGTGACTGGTTTGCATCTTTACTTGAACCTTGGAAATCTGTTCCAGATTACAGACCGGGATCATGGACTTTTCTTACTGGAAATTCTCCTGGGTATCTGGGACAGGACTTCGCTATCTTTTCATGTTCAACAGCTACACTTCTTCCTAATACAGATGTATAATTCTATTAGTTAATATTGGCCCTAGCAATAAGAAACATCCCATAGAGAAGGTGCAAACTTGCAAACAATACTGTAACTCTGAGTTCACAAGCCAGTATCCTTGACCTGTAAAATTCCACCGGCATCAAGGGGCTTACTGCAGAAATATATCAAAAGGGGCAAAGACAGACTTTCAATGTGTAACTCCTACACAGATAAGGTTTAGCTAGGGAGGCTTTCAAAGCTACTTTAACATCCTAGACAGGGAAGAGAATATCCCCAGGAGGACCGCTACCAGAGCCTGCTAGCAAGAGGCACCCACTGCCTGACAGAAGCAGTTAAGCAACAAGAGACTGTGTTGATGGGGGACACTTTGCACCGGGAACAATGCACTTTGTGCTCCCTTCCCCGAGGCAGACGGCAAGGGGATTCACGTTAATTTTTCCATGGTTCACGCCAGGCAGAGAAAGTGCATGTAACTTGGGCGTAACAATACTTTCTGACTGCCATACCACCAACAAGGAGGAATTGTCTAAATGTACGAAAACTTACTCTCATTGCATTCTGAGGACGTTTTGTAATACCTGCACTGAGTAAAAGAATAAAAAAGCAGGGAAGCATTTAATCCAAGGCCATTTAGGTTTTTAAAACCTGTCAGCCCGACATACATTTTAGGCAGGATCACGAAGCTCTGAGAGCACATCAATTGCAAACTTGTGGGTGGGTCTGGTATCACTCCCTTCATACGCACCAAGAACTCTAATGCCTTGTCAATTATTTCCCGGCAGGGGATCGTTTGCCCTAACGATGCTCGTTGCGGAGTTCTACCCTCTAGCAGCCGCTCCACTACACGCCCAGGACCCCCTTAATGACGTTCGTAAGGGAAAGATTACAACCGTTAACACAGCCCTACATTTACACCAGAACTGTGACTTCTGCGAGACTACCCAAAAAAAATGTTATTCCTACCCTGAACTGGATACCGTTTGTTTTCCTAGCCCTCGGAATACTCAGAGCCCTCGTTGTGATTTAAGATGACCCATCTACAGCTATGCGAGGAGCTGCTACATACAGGATTTCGAACAACGCCATTAAAAAAGACCCCAAAACATTACAAAGTTAGAAATGTGCTCAACTAAAGGCATAGCATTAGGAAATGCAATTTACACCGAGTCCGGAACCACCAGCACAGAATATTCTCGATAAGCGGTTTGTTGGCTAGATTATTCATTTTCAAATTAAAAGCAATCTATAAAACGGCCACTGACGGTAGCTCAGGTCGTGCTCCATGCATGTTCTACAGACCCCCTGGAGCTGTCCACAGGGCCGGACCGTACCCGGCTCGGGGGAGCGGCGCCCGGCCCTGCCCGGCTGGCGCAGCTGACCGCTCACCGCTGCCGCTCGCCCCGACTGCAATCCTCTGTGCCTTTGGGGTATCTCCCACTTTTATGGGGAAAAAAAGAATAAATTAAGTAACTTGCTAGAAATACAGCCAGAAGTCTCTCTAACACAGGAACGTAGCGGTAACTCCTGGCCGGGGCGAGGCTACCCGCGGCTGCGGACTCGCAGCGCACCGCATCTCGGCGCGGCCGCTTGGCTCGGACGGGCCCGTCCTCCCCGGGCGCGGAGCACACACACCCCGCTCGGGCACGGCTCACCTGCGCTGCCATGACGCGCTGCCGCTCGGCGATCAGGCTGCACTTGTTGCACTGGCAGTCCCGCCACATGCAGAAGCGCTTGTGCCCCTTCAGCGGCGAGGAGTAGCCGTGATTGCGGCAGCGGGCACACTTGGGCAGTCGCGGCCGCTTCTTCCCCGCTACAGCGGCGCCCCTGTCCGCCGGGGCGGCCGCCATGGGGGCCGCCGCCTTCCCGAAGCTGCTCGCCTTGTCCCCCGGGCCCGCGACGTCCGGGGGCTTGCTGAAGGCCGGGGTGTCACTGGGCATCGCGGCAGGCGGACGACAGCCGGGAGAGCGGTCTGCGCGGTTCTGCCCCGTCCCGTCCCGCTACTCCGTTCGTTTTGGCGGGCAGCACCAGGCGGGCGTCGCCCCTCCTGTCGCGCCTCCCCCACCCCTCCTCCGGGGGGTCCTTGTGGCCGCGAAATCTTCCTTTCCCCGAGGGAGCGGCCACCCTTGCCTTCGCGCTCCTCCCTCCCCCACCAGGCCGGCCTGCGGCGGGAAAGGCGGGCCCCGTGCAGGCCGGTCCTCGTTGGATGCACGGCGAGGGGCCGGGGCGGCCTGGCGCCCGGAGGTGCTGCGGGGCTCGGGTCAGTCGCGCTGCCAGCAGGTTCCGCACGACAGGATGGCCAGGCCCCCTGTCGGGGGCGGCTCCGCGGCCGTCCTGCGGCCTCTGACCACCCTCCCTGCCCCGCAGCGGCCAGCGCAGGCCGTGTCCATGGTGGTGATGCCAGACGAGGTGTGCGCCAGCAAGGTGGAAGCGATTCAGAGAGGCCACGTTTAAGCGCGGTGGTTCCCCTGGGTTGGGCAGGTCAGGTTTGGGCAGGCGACCAACATGGCCTGGCCCAGGGAGAGGTGTGACGCCTGAATAAAACACGCGAATTGCCGCAGCTCAGCTGCTTTGTCGTGGGGCTGCTCGCGTCTTGCTGGACTGCATCCTCCCTTTACGAGTTATCTCGCACTCCTATCTCGCAACGTAAAGACACCTTGATCAATAACTGTGTGGGCAGGTGATTCCAGCAGGTACAAGGGCAAGTGAGAGCATGGTGATAACTCGGTAGCCATCACCTCGGGAGCTGGTGCGGGTGGCAGAGCGGCTGAACTCTGCAGGGGAAGACAAGCGAAGATGCTTTTTTCTTCTTTACATAGGCCGCCCTTCCAGCTTGGCACTGTGTGATTTATAAACACATGCAGCTCTACAGATATTATTTACAGTATTAATATTTCCTCTGTTACACCTTTAAATCTTTCTGGGCTCAACTTTAGATGACGCTATCTTCATGCTGAAATGAAACTATTAAATTACATCTCAATCTAAGATGAATGACAACTGTCAAATGAGTGACTCAACAGAGATGAAGCAGAAAGCACCTGAGATTATGTGAGGCTGATTTATAAAGATTGCATAAAGATTTCTATAACCCCAGCTTCATGACTCAGCATATCAGATGGCAGTAAGTTACAGTAGGTAGAAATTTATTTCTGCTAGAAGAAGCCAAGAAAGGCATCTCTCTCTTTGTGATCAGCTAACTCCAAGCTAATTCTGCTCAGACTGAGCCTCCATGCTGGAAACAGTGAGTGCCTGTCTTAGCCTGAAGAAAGCCCCAGATCCTTGCTGCTTCATACTTTGCATTAGCTTTTAATAAATGACATTTAAAGAACTTTTTCCTTCATGGTACAATATTGGAGGCATTTATGGCACTTTTCATTCTTCAAAGAGTGACCTCATTCAAACACTGTTAAGCCCCAGTCGCAAGCAGTCGGATGGTCTGACTAATGGAAGGCTGAGCACAAGCTGTGTGGGCTTGGTATGACCATCATTCAGCTCACAGAAACAGAAACTTCTCCCTTGCATCGCTTTGCTGGGATTGACATTTCTGATGTCAGTAACTGCACATTTTCCCACAAGATGGGAGAAGATGAACACGATGTTTAGAGGAACAAAATTAGGATTTGCCTTTACATGTATCACTAATCACTTTACATTTATCACTAATATTTAAGGAGGTGAACAATGTAGGCGTACTTAGCTTTGTATATCAAAATATAAAATTCCTCCCTGAATGAAACCAGTTGAGATTTTTTCAAGTCATATGGGCATTGATCAGTTTCCAAAATTTTGTCTAGGAGAAAGCCTTGAATATCCAGTTTGTGAAGTTCAGTTCATGGTGGAGCACACACACAGGAATGTTTTCAGGCGCTCCCCTAAAAATTATCTTAAAGTCGATTGAAAATGCAAATTCAAAAGTAGATGAAAGCAGGCTAAATCAAAAGACCAAGAAAGACAAAATAAAATAAAACCCAACAGACTTAGAAGAAAATAAGAAATGACAGCAGGAAAGGAGAAAAGATAAGAGAAGGACGGTGCATAAAGCAGGCAAAGACAGACAAAGGAAAAATAATAGCAGTCACCAGATGCTGATATACCTGACTTTTCACTAGAAACTCAGTGGGACAGCCAGCCTCAGAGACGAAGTACAGGATGAAAAAAATGCAACAATTCCAAGAAGAACATTAATTCATCACTCTTTCACATAATTAGCATTTTCTACTACTGCCTTTCAGGCTAACTGCTCACATCTGTATTATCCATAATGTTACAAAAACTACTGTACAGAAGAACAAAATATTAATATTGTTAGTACCTATCTGGTATTTTGTGTTCTGGATGAATACCACCAAAATATCGAGATGCCTGATGAATACAAGTACATGACCAATCATTTAATAATGAATTGCTTTAGTTTTACTAGCTCAAGTCACACTTTGAATATGGTTTAGAGTGCAATGTCTTTCTCCGATTTTTTTAATGGGTGTATGGTGAAGTTGACAACACACTGCTGGATTTGTCATCTGTGGCGTAATGAAGCAATAGGAGATGGTCATAAACTGCCATTAGTCCTAAGACGAATCTCAATAACCTCACTGCAAGTCTTCAGGAAATTTAGTCATTCATTTAATGTATGTCTAGGCATCTCTGGCTTAAGTCTGTCTAGTGATGATGTCAGTGACTTAAGATTACTGCAGTTTGCCATCACCTTTGGAAATAACTCCAATTAGTATTTCTGATTACAAAAATAAGAAGGATCAAACAACATTTTTGCTTTTTTTTCTTTTGCCTTAATAGATATCTGATAGTTGTCCCTTAGCTTTAACTTTGTCTGTAAAGTCACAAATGTCATCTGTTAGTGACGATCCGTCCTTTGCATGCCTTTGGCTGATCCCTTGAACCTGGCAAAATATTTATTTGCTAACAAGATTGTCATTTGGAGGGACAGATGTGACTACCACATTTTGTATGACTCAGCAAGCCAGTGGAGAGATGACAAAAAGGGTTTAAGTCTAACATTCTTGCCTGAAAAGTGAAGTTCAGTTTCACAGAAGTCAGTGCTCAGTGCATTTCATTTTAGATCTGCTAGACCTGATTATTTTTAATTTTCGTTTTTGTTTGTTTGGTTTTTTTTCTGTCAATGGGTCAAATCAGAGAGTTTTTGAGATATTTTTGACAGATCGTTTTATAGACTGTATCCCCAGGGCTGGTTGTGGGTTCCCAAAAGAGCCTCAGGTGCAGGAGTGGTACGGGATAGAAGATAAAGCATTCACACTGCAGTCTGCATTGTCTCAAAACATCAACATGTCCATAAACACTCTGGACATTTTGAACAAAATATCAAAGCCAGCCAGAGGGAGTCAAGCAAAGGAGAGAAACTGTGCCAGCACATTCCCTGAGGCACTGATAGGAGCTGAGAAACTCCTAAGTGTTGAACTTTAGTGTTTGCCTGCAGCTTTCGGTGCCTGGGCTGCCCTAGAGCCATCAGCTTAGCAGAATAAACGGGTGTAGAGCTACCCTAATCTCTACTTCTCCAGCTGTGTCAGTCTGCACATGTGTTTACTTGTGAGTTATCAGCTGGATTTCAGCTGGTTTACTTGTGTGAGTAGTCTTCAATGCAAGGGTATTTGTTGGAGTGATAGACATCATCACTAAACATCACTAAACATCAACTAAAACACTTGAAAAGATACTTCAAGAGAAATCCAGTAGGTGGCATAAATAAGCTATGGTTTGGGGGTTTTGCCTTTTTTTTTAACTTTCATTTGTACACATGTGCTGTTCTCTTTCATTCTTTCTTTATTTTAATCCTCCTTTAAGTTACAGGGAAGCTGAAATTTTGTTATTTGGCTCTTAAAACAATTCCCCGGGCAAAGCTTTGTATGCGAAACAGAGGATTTTCTTGATTTTCTTGATGCTTTCTGGCAGCATATAGGTTTTTGGGTTGTATTTTCCCCCCACCTCTATATTTATGTTTCTAACAGTTTCTATTTTCAGGTTATACTACCTACAGATCTCAAACTGCCTGCACCACAACAGAAGGAAAGGTATTGGATATATATCTGAACCCAAACCTTGCCTTGAAATGCTCAGTATTTACAAGATTTTAAAGTTGGCCTTACAGCTTCTCTCTTAGACACTTCTCTGTGATGATACATAGAGTATTGGCATCAGGACCATTACTCCAGATCAGTGAAATCTGATAAATCACTGACGGCTTTTGCTAAAAGTCATTTCAGTCAAGCTGAATCTTTAATTCAGACTTAAGATTTTATAAGTTTCAGTCTTCCTTGCCCCAAAAATGTTTCTATGGCATGGGAATTTAGGGATAAGGAGTTTCAGTGTGCTACTTCGTTCTCTTCTCCACAAACTCCTTTTTCCTTTGCAGTTGGGTTGGGGTTGTTTTTGTTTGGTTGGGTTTTTGTGGGGGTTTTGTTTGTTTGCTCTGGTGCCTGGGGCTCCATTCTCACTGAGTGGAGCAATTATAGTAATTTAGTGGAGCACTAAAGCAATTTATAGTGCTGCCACTATTTGGCTATTTCCTGCCTTTCCTCTGTAAGAGTAAGAAGAGTGCTTGGGGTGATGGTCATCAGTTTGCTAACAGTAAAAAAGTGATGCTGTGCCCATCTCTGCTTACAAAGACCACTGGTGGTTAGCAAGGCAGGACAAATTGTGCACACTCTTCAGCATACTCAGTTCATGTTCTTTTCTCTTGGTACAAATCTATACCCACTGGGAAGATAAAGTGTCAGGGGACCCTTCTTCAAAGGGTGCAAGAAGGAATGGTGGCAGGTGGCAGGGAACAGCATCGCATGTATCCCAAGGTGGAGAACAGGCCTGCCATAGCAGGTGACATGCCTTAATGGCCACTGAAGCAGCGTGTTTATTCACATTCTACTTTATTGGTATTCTCCCAATAAATATGGGGAAAGAGAGCCTTCACGTCAGTAACTTCAGATGGGCCATAACTGAGAAGAGCCATCAGCGATGGGTGCCTAAGCAGAAACGTTTGTATTATAGATGGGTGACATGGTGGTTGGCCCTCACAGTTAAGAGATCAATATTATGGGTATGTTAAGAGAAGTGTTTTCTTAGATGTATAGTTTTGTTATTATAAATGTCCTCCCATAGTCCTGTTTCCCCTCCCCCTTGTATAGCCTTGGTAATCCAGGCATTTGGACAGGGCTGGCTTGTTACTAGGAGGCACAGCATAATGTCTTCTGACCTGCAATCGAGATATAAGAAAGTAATATCCACCACTGGATGGCAGAGAAAGAATTGACTATCATGAGAGAGGCACTAAGGGTATAAAAAACAGAGCATCCATTTTGCAAAGGAGCATGTGGGTGCCAGTCAAGGGGAATCGCAGCACTGCTCTTTCTCCTTATTCAATCTTTTGTTGTATTTTTGTTAAGGTTTAATAAACCTTTGAAATTTTAAGCGTGAGTGTCGTTTCTCACATTTGCAAGATACACACTAATCAGAATCTAGAGTTCAGTGATCCAAATGTCAGGGCTATGGTAAAAATTACTGTTGGGGGTTGGGTTTCTTTGTTTTTGCTTACAGAATTTTTTCCCATTAGTTGCTAGGAAAATAATACTGGTACTTAGGGGTACTTAAGTAAAACAAAAGAGTGGCTAAGTTGGGGAGAAGAGTGTAGCATCTGACTACACTTGTTTTTTCTCTGGGAGTTTCTCTGTGAGGGAGGAGATACCATGAGATTTTTGGGGGACAGATAAAGGACGGGACTGGGGCCAGCGGCTGGCTCTCTCTCTCTCTCAGGACTTTGGAGGAGGATGGTTGAGCTGCTGCTTGGGAAAGGGAATTTTGCTACCACCGCAGTAACCCAGCCAGGAGCTGCCTTTGTTCTGCTGCTGGACCTCGCAGCCCTGCCCTGCTGGGATGTCCCGCAGTTCCAGCTACCACTGCGGAGCTTCTGATATATCTCATCCACTGCCCCAGGATTTCTACTCATCCCTGCTGTCCCAGCTTGGTGCTCCTCAGAGCCCTGCAGGGGCACTGGGACCGACACTGCCCCAGGGTTTATGAACCAAAGCCTCTCTCCCATCCCTTCCCGCCTGGGCACTGGGACCGACACTGCCCCAGGGTTTATGAACCAAGGCCTCTCTCCCATCCCTTCCCGCCTGGGCACTGGGACCGACACTGCCCCAGGGTTTATGAACCAAAGCCTCTCTCCCATCCCTTCCCGCCTGGGCCCGGCCGCCATCACCGCGTGCTGCCCGAGCCCTGCGCACAGCGCCCCCTGCCGGCGCGGGGGAGTCACCGCCCCCGCCCTGCCCGGGCAGCAGCAGCGCCCCGTGCTGGCCGTGCCCGGAACTGCACCAAGGGCAATGGCCGCGGCACAGGAGGGTCACGGGGCTCCTGCTCGGGCTGTGGTTAATGCTGCACTTGTTGTTGTTTGTTTGCCTTATTACACACATTAGTAAAGAACTGTTACTCCTATTCTCATATCTTTGCCTGAGAGTCCCTTAATTTCAAAATTATAACAATTCAGAGGGAGGAGGTTCACATTTTTCATTCCAAGGGAGGCTCCTGCCTTCCCTAGCAGACACCTGTCTTTCAAACCAAGAAAATTACTTATGTAAAAATAAGAAAACCTTGCCTGTTACCACAAATGGCTCTTTTTCTTCATGGCTGTAGGCCCAGCCAATGAGATTGGCCCATACTGCTCAATAAAACCAGGATTCACTGGAAACGAAACTCAGGTTATTACATCATGCCAAATATACAAAACCAAAGCAGTTTTCAAGTTCAGTGAAGCATATAGAATGGAGATATTTTAAAAATGTATATGTTTATCATGTTTCCACTCTGACTAGTTTTACTAATAACATGCATAAAGAAGGGGGGGAAATTACCATTTTTTACACTAACACCTACATTCTTCTTTTCTCATTTGTTCATGCAAATTGAAATAATTTCTTGCAGATGTAAAGGCTGAAGAAAAATCACTGTCAGCTCCTTGGAAATTTCAATCATTGTTAATAATTGACTTGGATAGCTATTTGGAAGCATTATTAGGTCCGACATATAAAATAGAAGTTAAAAAGTGAGTGTGGAGTAAACCACTGAGCTGCTTCTTCTCAGTATTCATTGTTCATTTTAGGCACACTTGAAAATTAATTGGATCCAGTGACTTAGAACATTGAAGACTGTTGCATGACTCATTAAGCTGACATTTCTAACATTCCTAATTCATGCAGTAAGAATGATAGAGTCGCATAAGCCATCTATATATTTGAGCTCCTTCATCAGGGTAGGACTACTGAGGAGAATGCCCTTAGTTCTGAATATCATCATCAATTCAGCTCTAAGACATCTGTAATGGAGCTGAGTTTGATAGACTGCCAGAATATGAAAAACTAAGCTCCAACGTCTTAAAAATAGGCAACACAATTAATTGCAAAATTTTTATTTATGGTTTTTAATGTTTTAATGGATACAGTTCAGTTTCCGCTTCACTGAGCAAACTAATTGGTATTTAAAGGAAGAAATATATCATTTCAAATTATAAAGCACTTGCTTTGTTATCTATGCCTTCTTTAAATGGTGCAAGTTTTTATTATTTTGCATTCTTGATCTTCAGAAACTTAAAACTGTTTAAAACCTCCATAATTGTGAAGGACAGTTACAACTGAGGAAAGGGAAGGGGTAGGCTTTACTATGTCAATTTACTATCTATCCAGTTTTTTTATTTGTTATTATTATTTGTTGCTCCTAATTCTGATGCTCAGTAGAAGGAAAGTTATTGTTACAATATCTCCTTCTGATTTATGATCATATTTTTTCCTTAAGCCTAAATAAATATATTTTTTGCATAATAAACTGCTCTCAGGGGAGCATTCTGTGAGACTTCCCATTAAAATCAGTAAGTGTAGCACACATGCTTGAGAGTAAAGTGTTGTGCTGCTCTTCCCCAGTTTCTTGCCATTTCCTTTCGGAAGCCTTTCAGATCCACAGAGAGGGGCAGGGGTGTCAGAATTGCCTCCAGAAACAGCTGAGCTCTTCCAAATATTTTAATCAAAGTCAAATGACTGTTACTTAATCAGCCATGCTGTGAAATGACTTGATGTGAGCTGCTGATCTTTTGCATCTCCTAGCATGGGAAAGAGGCTTTCTTCTTTGCTGTCAGCCAGCCTCTCTTCCCCTAGAACCTCTCTGGTTCCTGCCTCCATGCCCCAGAGTCCCCAGACCATTTGGGCAATTCAGAGGTGGTCCCCAAATGCTATGGACAATGCATTGGGTGTTTCCCCCTTCAACGTTTGTGTGTCCATCCCATCTCCATGCCAGGAATCCAGTTCAGAGAAAGGACCTCGGAGATCTGGGTCCCAGGAAATGTATGCCTATCAAGTAAAGCTTTACTTAGTGCTGTCAAGCTACAGATAATCAAAGCATTGGTTGGCTTCCTTAGGCAACAGTTTTCTTCTATCACTCATATGTTGGTCAGCACTGCTGGGATGATCACTGTACATCATATATGCACATTTGGTAATCAAGAGTAATTGAGTTCCTCTTATATTATTGGTGAGAAGCTGGTAAGGAAGATGACACACTGTTACAAATTATTTCAACTATCAAGCTATTAATTTTAGTTAGGCTGGCTTTGTCTAGACACTGAGATACCTTGAAAGGCGAAGGAAACATATTATTAAAACCAATTAGACACCTTAATTTTCTGTCATTCATATGCAAACAGGGCCATTTGCATGCCAAAATAAAGGTGTTCTGAGCCCAGCTCAGTCATCCCAGCTAAGTGCATGAAATATTCACATTGTCTTAGTAAAATATTGTTAAATATCCTCAGTGTTTGGAATTGTAACAGCTAGCACAGGTTGAAAACAAAGAGTGTCTTCTCTACATGGTTGTTTAAGTCATTATTTTCTCTTACCTGGTTTCAAGAAACCAGGGCATGGAGATTGCTTTTTCACTGGAAGGCAGTTTCTGTGAACTCACAATAATGACATCCCAGAAGATTGTTCATTAGGCAACTAAGGTAAGTAGGGTACACCTCTAGTATTGTCTGAGTCTCTTATAAACATAATAGCCCATCATTCCTTTCTGCAGGACTCACTGGGTTCTACTGTCTGAATGATACATACCTTAAATAACTGCCTGGATACTCGTTTTTCTTTATGGCCCATCAGCTTGCTGATGTTTTGGTCCTCTGGGTGAAGAACACATACCAACTTTGGGTAGCTGTTTATTCTTATGTGCTGCAGTGAGATCCCTCCTATCTTTTTTCAAAACAAACTTGAGGAATAAGTGAAAATTACACAAACCGACACACATATACATTTTAAAAATTTTTTTAAAGAATGCTCACTTGGTTACAATAATGATATTGTTAAATATCGTTATTAATTAATTATTATTAATTATAATATTGTTAAAGTAAGAGTTGTTATCAAGGGTGGCAATGTTATTAACAAAGAGTATCTTGTACTCATCTTTTATTCCTATTCAAAAAGATATCTAAAATAATTGTTATTATCAATATTAACCTCTAGGGGACACTGATTAACTTTCTAAGATGGTCAAAATAACTGATGTCTCAAACCAAGTCGTATGAGATTGCACTGTTAATCATACTTTAGAAGTGGACAGGTGATGGGAGTAAAAGGCAACAGTGGAACACTGGAATTCAGGAGTGGCCTCTAAATATTGGTTAATACAACTCTTTACTTATCAGAGGACAGAAGGCGTGACTTCTGCACACTTAGTTCTGTTTGGATGCTGTTGAAGTTGTAGGAAACACAACCTCTTTATGTGAAATTCATTACTTTCGTCACTTCAGGTACTTTCAGGCAGTCTGTGTTACATTTCAGGATGAATTATTTGGAACAGCTAGTTTCTCAGCTCAGGTAGTTATGTCTTGGAGAGGCGTGTCCAGCTCAGCTTGTTTTCATGTTTCTCAGTAATAGCGCATGCCAGCAGCAGACCATTGGAACCCCTGTTCAGGTCCATTATAAATTATAGCCTGTTTTTCAGAACCTATTTAGCCTTTGAAGAACCTGTTTTCTTGCAGGCTTGAGGAGAATAATGCACAAACCTTTCTGCAGTTGGAAAAGAGTTTCACCCATCATCTTCACTGCTGTAAGCTAAGGCAAGTGCTCCTTTTGATCTCCCCTCTGGTGAGGGTGGGGGCAGGAGATGACCTGTTTGTGTGAAATATGTCTCCTGAACCAGATTCCATGGCAGGTGATTTTGTTAGCATCCTCAAGAAAATCATCCTGTAATTTGAAGAGAACTTTAATTTCTAGAGCAGAGATAGGTGTCAGAGCCTGGGTAGCCATGCTATACATCTTGGTTAGACTAGTTCCTTTCAAGTGAAAGAATGCCACCCCCAGAGATTTCTCAGCAGGTGAGGTCAGGCTTCTGAGCTTCTTCCATGTTGACTTGGTAGAAGAGCTGTAGAAGTCTTGTGGTTTAGCACAGGGTTGTATGGCAAGGTTTCTTTGTCTATCGAGTTTACATTTCTGTTGGCAGTTGGTTTCACAGTGTTCATCCCTTCTTACAAAGGTAGTTATGGGCTACAAGGCACAGCATTTTCCCATCTCCCAACACCAGATCTTAGAAGAATACTGCTTAGCCTCTTTGCACTTTGGGTAGAAAGCAGTGGGCTACTCATTAAATGCTGAATTAGAGAAAATAGTTGAGACCAAGATTTGCATATGTCAGGTCATACATGCAGCCCTGATATGTCAGCAGTTGAAAGGGGATTATTAAAAGAGGAAGAGTGAATGAAATAATTCCAGAATACTAAAACAAACAAAACCTCAACTCAACCAACAGGAAAATCCCAACCCAAACCCAAAAAGAAAGACATAAACAAAACCCCAAACCCCAACAAACATCTGTAACTAACTGCTCTGTCAGAGAATCTAGTTGTCTCCCTCTGCATGCTGCAGCAATGATGGATTTATCCTGTCTGCAGAGGTCTCCCCACTCCACAGAAAAGTCACGGGGGAGGCTGATGCAGACGAGGGAGGGGTAACAGCCAGCATCTGCTAGGTTGCAGCTGGGCTCTCCATCAGATCTGCAGGGCACAGTGCAAAGGCACTGGATTTTGCTCACCCACCTAAAAGGAGGCAGTCACAGTCATATTTATAGCATGTTTTCAGAAACTCACATACATACCCGTTTTCATATGAATATGTCTTTTCTTTATTTCAATTCTTGACTGTATTCTGACCAAATATGAGTTGTGTGAAGGCCAGCATAGGTAGTTACTATATGACAAAAAATGGAAACAAACTTAATATTCATTTAAAAACTCACCCAAATTTCCCAAGAACTAAAACCTGTTTTTGCAGATCTAACCTAGAGAACTTTCTTTGCCTGTCTCTTTGTAAACCATCCACATGGCTTAATATTTCTTTGCTCACATAATGTGAGATGTTCTAAATTCCTTATTTACAGGATTTATCTTTTATCAAAACAGAACTAAGCTTTTAAACTTCTTCCTTATTTTCAGCTTCCAACTTTTTAGCAGCTGTTGTTTGTTCTGTTGAGGGTGGCAGACTTTGGACCTGTCTGCTGGGACACTGTGACTGTAAATGGTGTCAAGTTGCATTACATCTTCCAGTGCCAGGTGCCTTTGCTCCATCTGAAATGGACAAAAAATGCACAGACCATTTTTTTGTTCTTCTCACACTGCCAATTCTTGCTTAAGTTGCTCTCTGGCAAGTTCTTCTCTTTCAGCATTACAGATTGTGCCTACAAATTCATAATCTTTTTCCTCAGTTGCTTCAATCTGATTTGGCTAAAACAAGCTTAATTTTGTCATACTGTGCTTCTGATCTCTCCCAATCTCTTTGTACAGCTGTTTTGCTCACAATTCTCCCAAATCATCTTCCACTGCAGAAGGCATTAACATGCTTCTTGTTCCTCCTGCTAGGCTAGTGATGCAGATTAAGCCACCACAATAAAGGGCCTCTGAACACATGTATCTGGTTGGACTGGAAAATTCTCATGATAAATTTGCAAGAATGAGTGTGTGGTGGTGGAGCAGGGGCAAGCCATTTCTAGGGCCAGCCCCTGCCTGCTCAGTACCAAGGGGTTGTAACTGTCTGACTCCAAGTCTCACTTATGCTTGGGACTGTAGAAAAGTTGCCTTTCCAGCCCCAGAAAATGCCTAAGAGCAATGCAGGGGTGCTGCAGGATGACGGCCAGACACAGCAGGTGGCTTTTCATGCCTCAAAGAAAGGTGTGATACCACAGCCAGGAAGTAGAGGAGGATCTTCCCTAATCTGCCTGTTCCGCCATGGCAAAGGAAATCGCATGCAAATGAAATCTCATGCCTTCATCTCAATGAAGATAATGTGGCTCAGTGAGGAAGGACAGCATTACTGGGGGAGCATGAGCTACCCTTCCAGCTCTGCCGATTGCCAAAGCTCTGGAGAACACAGCAAGGGCTGTTTTTGCAGCAGTGTTAAAACCATTAAGTGAAAGGCTGAAAAAAAATTACCAGTACATCTCCTAGAAATACCTCTTTGCTACTTACATTCAGCACTTAGAGATTTCAAAGCACATACACAACTTTGAAAAAAATGTTACCACTCATGTTATCGAAATAATAATACTGCAAATGAGTGTAATGGAGTTTGGAGTACATGGACATTGAGGTTTATCATTCATGGGTGAATATATTTAATCATACTCTCCTTAAGTATAATGAGGCCCTTATTTACAGGTCTCTGCCTGGAAGTCCTTGAAGGGCAGTTTTGTACTGAAAGAATACTTTAAAAGGCAGTTTATTTTTTCTGGTGTTGGCTAACCAAACACACACAGATAGGGTTTGCCCAGTGGCAGAGGGTGAAGCAGCAAAGCACCCGTGGATAAAATGATAAAGAAAGGTCAATCAAACTGGCTTGCAGTGCCCCCCCGCTTGCTTTAAGGCCCCAGGTGAAGTGCTCACAGCAGGTACCAACTACCTAAAGACTCCTGTTTTCTCTAATGACCCTCTAATTCCTGAAATCTCGTCAGGGATGATGCATAAGGTGGGGGTTTTGGTGTGTGGAAATATGCTTTTTCTTTCAACAGGAAGAATTGAAAATAGTTAAGGAAATAGAACACTTACAACAGAAGTTTTGAGAATTCATTAATCACCTGTAGTAAGGAACCATCTGATATATTGACAAAGGTTTGTTGTACTGGGTTTAAATGGCCAGGTTTTGGTAGCAAGGGTGCTACCAGGGTGGTTCTGTGAGAAGATGCCAGACTCTTCCCCACATCCAACCAAGCCAGCGCCAGCTGGTTCCAGGACAGAATCACTGCTGGCCAAGGCTGAGCCCACCCCGATGGTGATAGCTCTTTGAGCAGAATATGTAAAAGAAGGGGGGAAAGGTGCTCAGCAGCAGCAGCTGGAAGAGATGAATGAGAACAGTTAAGAGAAAGAGCTTTGCAAACACCACAGTTAGTGGGGAAGGATGGAGAGGAGGTGCTCAAGGCACTGGAGCTGGGATTCCCCTGCAGCCCCTGGTGCAGAGCGTGGTGGCAGATGTGCCTCTGCAGCCCATGGAGGTCCCTGGTGGAGCCAAGATCCACCTGCAGCCTGTGCAGGACCCTGTGTCAGAGCTGGTGGAAATGTGAGGGGGGCAGTGACCCTGTTGGAAGCCCACTACAGAGCAGTCTCCTGTGTATCATAGAGAGAGGAGCCCATGCTGGAGCAGGTTTGGTGGGAGAACTTGTAACCGTGTGGAAGACCCACACTGGAGTGAAGAACTGCAGCCTATTGGAATGATTCATAGTGGAGAATTTGTGAAGCATGGGACAGATCCCATGCTGGAGCAAACTAAGAGGAAGGAGAAGCAGCAGAAGCAACTTAATGGACTAACCACAACCCTCATGCCAGTTCTCTTGTGCCACTGGGGGCGAGGAGGCAGAGAATTCAGTAGTAAACTTGGGCCTGGAAAGAAGGGAGGGGAGAGGGAAGGTGTTTTAAGATTTGGGGATTATTTTCTTGTTATTCTACATTTTGATTGGCAGTAAATAAACTAATCTCCCTGAGTCTGTTTTGCCTGTGACAGTAATTGGTGAGTGATCTCTCTGTGTCCATATCCAACTCACCAGACTTTTCTCTCTCTCCCTGACCATCAGAGTACTTTGAGCATGACTTACTTCTGTGCTTTGTTTTCTTTGCCTAACAGCCTGGCAGGAAAACAGACATACTCTTTTACAGACAACTTTAAGAAGTTGTTAGAATCATCTTTGAAAACCAAAAAAAACACCAAGAAAATCTTGTTAGTGTTTCCTGATTAGTTTCTTCGAGGTTCCCAAATATTTGTGCAGGTAGCATGCAATTCTGCAGCTTCTTCAACAGCACTTTACTGTCCAGTGGTATTCAAGGTACTGATACCTGGATGATGTTACACAAAGTAAAACCAACCAGGTGGCTCAGCTTTAACCAGGCACTTCTGTTCAGTGTATGTGTGCACAAAGATACTACAGCCAAAGTGAAGTAAGGCAGGAATTGTAAAATTGACTTCCCTAGGCATTGCATTAAGTTGTGATTAGTAAAGGCTAATGCTTTGATAATTCCAAACTGAAATACAAAACAAACCTGAAACTGGATACCCCTTTCCTCTATTTGCACTGTGGCCATTTCTAAAAATATTTAATGTAAAATCTTCCTTGCAGGTCTTCCACCATTGCTCCTTGGCCCCTTACTTCTGTCCCTCATCCCATATGAGACCTTCAGAGACAGGCCCAAGCATCACCATGTGAACTGAACAACTGAAAGCATCTCTTTTTAGTGAGGAAATGTTTGTAGTTAACACACCTGGGTGCCCACAGAAGAGCAGGAATGGATGAAGTTTACAGACCTGCATGCAGGCAGAGTCCACTGAGGAATCTGCAGCTGCAGTAAGAGCACAAATACTGTTTTGGCCAGCTTTGCTGGTGCCTTTCAAAGGCAGGAAGATGCCTGTAATGTTTGGGCTGCTTCCCCTCCAGGAAACAGCTAGTCCTGTGTGTCAGGGATTGATGCCAAGGCTTGCATTAATTCACACCATGGCTGAACTGGACTTCTGACAGACTTCTCGGCCAAAGTATGAGACACCAAGAGAAATGGACTAAAAAGCTATTTCTAGAATAACTTGAGTTCTTCCAGCCGTATCAAGAAGATAAAACCTCTGAAAGGATGTCTTGCAAAAAATGCTTCCTTCAGTTGTTGACTTTGATTAATATTTTGTTGGCTAGTTTCCTTAGTGTAAAACTCCCTACCAGTAACTCTCACCTTTTAAATGACAGACTCAATGTATGACAATGTAAATGGAAAAAGACAGTGACATATTTTACAACCTTGAAAAATTGCCCATCTCTTACATATTCACTGACAGTCAGAGTTCGAAGGTGATGACAACATCATGCTTGGATATACTGAGAGTCAATCACCATCTGACCTGAAAAACAAATGCCAGTGAGGGTGTGTAGGGGGAGTTCAGGTCAGAGCTGGTGTGCATGGTAAACCCCTCAATCTCAGCACCAGTGATAAATGCCATCCAGCATTAGTAGGTGGAATTAAACTTGGCTTGCAGAGGGGACCAGTGGATACAAACACTTTTGGGAACCTCTTAACTATTTCCTGGGGAAGGGCCCAACTTCCACAGTATGAACTGCTTCAAGTGTCACCTCTTGGAGCTGGGAGAACCATTTAAGAGAACAAAATCCTAAAGGAAGAAATTACTCATATTTTGTACTTCTTAATTTTTTTAAGTGCTTAATTCATTAAGTCTACCCTAATGGGATTTTAAGCCAGAAATTACATTCACTGACTTTAGTAAAATAGTCAAGTGAATTTTGTACTTTTCACCTATATTCACTAACACATTGAAAATTTTGGTTCCTTTTGGGGATCTTCCTGATATGGCACACCAGAATAGCCTACTTCACCATACAACCAAAACTGGAGTCGCTTTTCTTTAACAAGGCATTTTAGCCCAGGAATATGAGATTTTGGGACAGAACTGGGCATTGCACAGAAATGCTGAGTCCATAGCTTCATCTAACATTTTCTGAAGCTCTAGGCAGTTAGGTTCTTTTACTTACTAGGAAAATGGCACCAAATAAATCCAGGCATTCCAAGTTGCATAGTCTGACATTTGTATGGTGTTAGGGTGGTCAGACTCCTCCACAGATTTCTGTCACTTAGAAAATGTTTTAATTTCTGATATACTAATTGTATTCAGGATTGGGGGAAGAAAACAAAAGAAAAAAAAGGAAGGAATGTTTATTCCACATTACTCTCCTTATGCTTTTGTTGCAAGCAAAAAAAAATTATTAAAGTACATTTGGTGATTCTCCCTGTGTCATTAGTCACCTAAACTACTGGACTAATTGTTTTAAACCCTTCTATGATAGTTGCACATCCAGGAATCCCATCATGCCCAGGACACCCATTGATTTGTGCAGGGAGAGACAGAAATCTGTTCCAACATGGAAAATAACAGTCATGGCCCTCTGCTCTAGAAAGTTATTATTCATGGGCATTTTACATTCTTTTTTTAGCTCCATTATCTACAAAGAGGGGGTTAGGCTACAGTATGTACAAATAGCATGTGCAGATGAAGCTCAGTAGCACAGCAACAGAGATCATAGTTTAAAAACTATATTTGGGGCAAAGACCTATTAGACATGTTACTAATTAACCTATTTCCAACAGCAATACAGAGGCACTGCTAAAGAGGACATTATCAGATGGCTCAGCATACTCTTTATCAAAGTCAGACTTTGGAGCATAATCTACATGCTTTAAAACTGCCATCATAGCATCACAGAATCACAGCATATCTCAAGTTAGAACAGATACGTAAAGTCCAGCTCCCTGCCACTCTAAAGATTACCTAAAACGACCGTCATGAGAGTTAAATGTATGATCACTAACTCCCTTAAAAGACCAAAAGTCGTCTAGTTTTGGTCAACCCAATGCTAAATAAAAATTACATTCTTGGCAAAACTGAAATCAGAAACCTCTTTGTTCTCCAAATCCTGTCCTGGCAGCATGTCTCTTTGCTAGACAAGAATTTAATCCAGGAGATATAGGCAAGTGTGTATAAATAAGTGAACTGGATTTTCTGTAAAATTAGATAAAGTTCTGGAGAAAGATTAAAGCAGTCATCTGTTTTCTCCAGTTCTTCAGCTTGATTTGTTTATCTCTAGCCCCGTGTGTATTTTAAACTCATGAAGACAAGAACAGATTATCTTGACTTTGCTTTCCAGACAGTTGTTCAAATTGGGGCAGGAGATGGCAGATCAACAGATCTGAAAAAGACTCAAAGCAACTCTGGCCATGTCCAAGCCAGGGAGATCCAACTTGCACTAATTCTGTTTAATGATAAAACCACCCAGATCCCAAGTGAATAAGGAATTCATTGGGAAGCTTTCACTGCTGCTGTGTACTATGTGTGGCACAATCTCAGGTTATTGGGTGTATGCCTGTGTGCAGCACCCTGCTACACAGGACAGCCTGCACCCACTGGCTATTGACAGATGGCGAAGTGAGGGACATTTTTTAGTGTTTTTTCCTGTTGCTCCTCTCTTTGCTGTCAGTCTTGTGTCAGAGGGAAGACCTTATTTTCACAGTAATTTGGCTTGCTGGGTGACACGCCTCTGTACCTTGCATATGGGATCCAGGTGAGAGAGCATTCACACATTAACAGATGTTAAGTGAAGAATGAGAAGAGAGGCTGGCCAGAGAGGTGCAAGAATAAAAACTGACTGACATCAAGGGGCGGGGGGTTTGTTTGGGACCACTATGCTATGTCCCCCTCATCAGAGATCCTTCAGCTCTGTCCTTTGCCCAGGAGACACTCCAAGCACTGGGGTCCTAGTCTGGCACTGGTTATCACACCATACCTGCAGTGCTGGGCCAAACCACATCTGCCTCATGGAGAGTTCTTGGCATGCCAAGTCACCAAGTCAACATAGGCCAAGTGAGAATGGCTTCAGTGGGTCCCTATTTGAAAGGGACTATGTAGGAAAAACTGTTTCATAAGGACTTAGGGAGAGAAGGACAGAGAGTAACAGAACTGTTCAGATCCCTTGAAGGAAGGCACTGAGGTGTGCTTCTGTCTCATCAGGTAGGTCAGAACTGACAAGGATACACAGGCACTAGCTTAGGACTTGCTTCCATGCCATCTAAAAAGCATCCCCCTCACCAAGCTGACAGGATTGTTTTTAAGATAAAGTTCAAAAGGTTTTATTTCAGTTAACTACTTTTCAGTTCAAGTAAACTGCTTGAACACAGTCCTTTGACACCTCCTCAGGATGCTTCACATGACTGAGAGAGGTCACTTCTCAACTGAACAGCAAAGGGTGCAGCCTGTGTAAGACAAGCAAAGGCGGATCATCTTGGGCAAATTTCTTCCAGTCAGCAGGAAAAAACCTCATGTGGGCACTGTCCAGCCCTCCCTGCCTTGATTTACCAATTTAGCTTGTTTTCCTGCAGCATTTCTGGATGATGACAAATCACAAGTAAAACAGGAGAGGAGTAAAACAGCATAATGAAATTTTATTCTGAAAATATGGCAAGAGTCTAAGGCACTTCAAACATTTCAATACACTTGACTAAAGTGAATGTGACAAGGTAATAGCATTCCATAAATACGCACCAAGAACTACACTCAATTCCACTCAAGGGGAATATACAGCTGGTACCTCTAATTTTATTCTCCAATAAACATGTATGGAGCTTATAGACTGAAACCGTTAATAAAAATATGGTAACAGGACATGTAATTCTTCATGTAGGTTTTAATTATTAAGGAATATAAAATGTTGAAAATACTGTGTGAGTTAATTTTATAGATACTAATATCTTTTATATAAAAAGTTATACATTATCCCCAATTAGCAACGACTTATTTAGTGAACTTCCGACCTGACAAGAGGCTCTATCCCCAATACCTACCCATTCACCCACCAGCTCAAGATCCATGGAGCTGACTACATAAGCAACTGCAACTTCTGAATTTCAAAGTAATTAAAAACATGAAAATCATGTTGGAATGGAATTTATGAAAAGTTTACTGTGATGAAGCCTAGGCACAGTAAATATCTTTTAGAATGACTAAAAATAAGCCACTGGGACACCCCTGCATGGATAGCTTTAGAAGTCACAGTCTGCACATAACATAAGAAAGGATAATCTACAACAAAGAAAAACAGGATTTATGCCAGTGTACAGAAAGATGAGTATGTGAGCAAAAGTAAGATTCTCCACTGAGCACCGCTTAACTATATGCTTGCTTCAAGTTTATGGTTTTCTACCTTTAGCACTAGATCTCTGCTTTCACTTTGCTGGTGAGTTCAGGCACAAGACAATTACATTCAGTATCTGTCTCAGTAAAACAGTAACATTTAGCAGCTTAAAGATGGCGTAGAGATTTTTTACAGATATTTATATGCTACTACTCAAACGTGGCTCTGTGGGTGGGACCAGGAGATGTCCTTCTGCTAAGCCTAGGAGTGCCCTAGAAAAAAAGAAAGAACAGTTAATCAAAGAGAAATTATTCCAGCCAGTGGATAGAAAACACAATACTCAGAGTTACTCTGTTCAATTCCTTACCTTTAATTGTACAGGTAATTTTTTTTTTTTAATTTTAGGAAGAAAAGTGCCAGCTATCATACAGCCTACTAACTGCAAGTACATATTGGCTAGACGTCGAGGTGTTTAGCAGCAGTTTATCAGGAGAGTGAGTCAGGGCTAGAGGAGAGGTAGGTATCTGCTAAAACACCTAGAACAGCTATGTTTCAGTTTCCAGGTCAATAATTACCATTAAAATGATACAACAGCACCTCTGCACACTAACCAGAATCAGTGAACCTTGCTAGTGAGCTATCTGCACCCCTTGGTAATTAGGAAAAGAAGCAGGAACTATCCCTCAGCCAGGCTTCAACCTTCTGCAGTCAACATGTATTTTAAAAAGTACATTAACAGCACAGATATTGTTTTGCAAATAAACTCAGAATTTCATGTGCCGTACTGCTGTACAGCTGTCAGGGAGTAAATTTCTTGTTTACATTTCACTATGATGTTCAACAGCATCAAGTTAAAACATAACCTACAGGAGGTTGTGTACTAACCGGTGACTGGGTTTTGGAAAAGTTGACGTGGGCATAGAGGAGAACTGCTATATCCTTATGTCCAGCTTCCAGGGCTATTGAAAGTGCTGTGCTGCCATCCTGAGAGAAGAAAGGAAGAAACAAGAGAATTAGTGCTTGTATGCTTTAACAGATCTCTTAAAAGCCCCATCAGCCCACAGAGAAGTAAAGTTATTAAGTCGAGGCCCTACTGCTCATACAGACAGGTTAATTTAGAGTCTTGTTTAATTTCTTTTGTTTTAAGCCTTGCACTGCTGTTTTATGAGGCAGTCCAATTGTCAAAGCCTCATAATTTCTCTAAACGAGGAGTCTCGATTACTGCTGTGGAAGAATGAGCACACTATTATCACAGTGATGTTACATGTAGTGCTGTGTAAGACCAGCAGATTGGGCTGTCTCAGAGAAACTACAATGTCAATAACAAGTGGAAGAGATGGTAAGGGAGGGAAAAATGCTAGTCAAATATAATGATAATTGCTGTGTTCAAATGGTAATTTTTGTGGTATAGCTCCCATCAACACTAAGAGAAATTGCACTCATAATTCCATATGCTCCTTGATGGAAGTCTAAATAGAAACAAATGGACTTGCCTAGTCAAATACTGCCACCTCAGTTTCTCAGAAGATACCATTGCTTTCAAAAACCACAGCTGTTGAGCGTTCTAGAATCAAAAAGTGCTTTAGTTGAAAGAGTATTTTACTGAACTGCTGTTTTTCATTTGGACCATGTTTTGGTCTGGGAAGACAGAGATGTCAGGCAACCTGTGATGTGAATTTGGTGCTTGGTTCGCTGCCTGGCTTTTGGCTCTTGCATACGGAAGTCTGTACAATAATGCAAATATTTGAAATGCCTCACAGCGATGGAGCACACATTCCAGTCACTGCTGTAGCACTGGAATTGGAACAGCTGGCACCAGTTTTTAAATGCTAAACCGTTTTCTCAGCATGGGATACAGTGGATAGTATCCACATGGAAAGTCTTCTTATGAGACCGAGGGGAGCAATTATATATAAATCTAATTGTCTTGAACAGACAGGGAGCTAGAAGAGCTGTCTAGTACAATGCAATATAATGCAAGACAAATGTACAGCTAACATTCTCCAGTCAACACAAATTCTTAAAGAGAGGTGCTGAATCGCTGCAGCACACATTATTAGGATGATGCTCAGCTTACTACTGATCATGCAGACTGGAGAAGAATCATTGTGACACTCAGAATAGCTAGGGGAAGGCTAAAAATCTCAATCCCACAGCACAGATCTATGAATAAGCAGCAGTCAAACTGTGCTTGGGAAAGTATCAAACTGGACACAGGAATAGTTAAATATCTATACCCCATAAAGATTGTAGTTATTGATTTCGGATCTGATACTGCTAACAGCATCTGAGCAGCAATAATCTACACTGCTCCTGAAAGTGTTTGTTAGACTGAGGTCTTCTTATATTTTCCTCTCCAGCCAGATGTTCCACACTGCTAGCACTGTAAGCAACTGAGCTGCCTCCTGCAGCAGATGGGTGAATGAAGAGAAATTATGTCCTTGCCTCTCTGCAACAGCTTCAACAAATAACCACCCACTGCCCTCCCAAATCCCAAACCTGGGCTCCGTTTCAGTGTTCACTGGGTAAACCAATAGGAAGAAAGAAAAAGTATGCAAGAAATGTTGTTAACGAGAACATAGTAGTGGCAAGAAACAAGCTAAGTCAATGTTTTCAAGCTTGAGAAATCTATAGATCAAATTGTCAGTGTAGGCTGCAATGATCCCTGCGAACAAGAAATATGCAGGTGTCTCACTTGGCACTGAAGTCACAGTCTGTATCCATTTATTGTCAGGACAGTGTAGCTTCGTGACTAAGATTGAACCTATGGTCTCAAAAGCCAGGGTGTAAGAACAGTATGAACATAATTTCAAGAGAATTGTTGGGCTGATGTTTGCCACGGGCACCAAAAAGCAACACAGTGAGGCCCTAAATCACCAGATAAGGTCCTAACTGAAAACTGGGAAACTCCTTTGAAAGGGGGAAGGAATGTGAGAGGTAAAGATATTTTACTATGAGCTAACAAATGTTTGGGTTTTTTTCTGTTCTGGCCACTAAACACCTACAGCTAACCACAGAAATTGCTACCAGGTATGTCTGTTAGAAAATAAAAATACTAGCCAAATAATCATAGCACTTGCTAGCAATTAAGCAGAAGATTCATGTGGTTGGTACTCTGGCACTCTGAGTCAGACATTCACCCAAGCACATTTCAAAAGCACCGAAAGGCAACTCACATTGTCCTCCAGGGTGCTGTTACACCCAGGCTGAGCCAGCAGAAGCTTTACAATCTCCACGTGTCCGTGCTCACTAGCACACATCAAAGCTGTAGAGCCCTCATCATCCTGGATATTGACATCTGCACCGCAGGCCAGTAAAGCTTTAACCATGTCTATCCGGCCATGACTCACAGCTAGCATCAGTGCAGTCTGACCAGCCTGCATGGAGAAAAAAGGAAAACCCTAATAACTACAGAGACAATCAGTGACAAAGCATGAACGCTTTTTTTTCTATGTTTCTTCTGGGGGAAAAAAAATGTCATTTTAAACAGGACTCTCAAGGCTTTGATTGACATTATTTAAATAGCTTTTATGGATCATATATCCCACATTCACATAACTATTTCTTGAATTAATGGAAGATACCCAATCTATTTTCAGACATCTGTAGTTTTTCAAAGGAGCTAAATGCTGCAGAATTTGTAAATGCTGCCCAAAATTCAGTAATAGTTCTTTCACACAGTGATCAACCTTCATTTTTAGAAGAGGTGCAGACCTGAGGCTCAACTGCTCTTCCACAGCTCCATTTTGTATATAGCAATCAAAAACATACATAAAAAACCCAGAGATGATGAAAGCAAATGAGAGCAACATTTGAACCAATAAGAGCAGGGATGGGAGCATGGAAGGAACAATAAAAAGGCACAGGAATACAGCAGTAAGAATGTGCCTCGTGAACCGTTTGACTGACCTGGCTGGCTTTAGCATTCACATCCCCACAGCTGAACAGTTCCTCCACTATCCTCATGTCCTTCTCCGCTTCCACAGCTGCAAGTGCAGCAAGCATGATGGGGGTATAGCCAGCCTTGTTCTGATGATTTACATTACAGACATCTGCAGAAGGATGACATAATTTCTTCAGAAAACAAGAACCAAAAAAGCAGTAATTGTGCTAACCAACTGAATAAACTGTCAGTAGAGCAGCCTATAAAAAGAAAAAGTAACAACTGCCTTCATAATGGAGGCAATTCAAGGGAAGGTAGAGAAGCAAAAAAATTAACAGAGGGCTCTTGAGCCACAGAAAGAAAATAATTCTTTTGTACTGTGTGTTCAACACAAGAGAGAGCACAAAGACATTTTATATGTTATCATTTAGAGCTTTATTTGTACATTACTTTTTTCTTTTGTAAAAGCAACTGGTCTGAAATTTAGCATGATATTCAGAAACACTGTCAGGAGAGTCCTTAAGTTCTTCTCCCTAGGGCATCCATACTGCAGAATAAAAGTGGTCCAGAAGCATGGTCAGTGGAAAAGATATTTCTCTTCAGCACAAACATTTTCCTGCAACTGGTGTTACTTTAAAAATCTGCAAGTGTATTTCAACATGTTTTTGAAATGCCAAAAAACCACCCCTTTAAATTAAAGACTGCTGCCAGTTCTACAGTGTATTTGACCACAAACAAAACTGCTCTGGGAACAAATACAGGCAAGTCCTCTGACCAGTGCCAGCAAGTGACAAGATTTCTCCTTTTTGTTACCTTGCCTCCAGTCTGTCTTTGTTCTTAAAATTCTGCAGAAATTCAGCAGTGCTTATTGGTTTACTGGGCAGCAGGGTTTTCAGTGTGGTCATCGTATTGGAAAGCATGGACTCAGATTTACATAAACATTATTTATAGACTAGAGGTTAAATTGCACCACAGATATCTTAACAAGCAAAAATAGTTTAGGAAATTCTTCAGACTTAGGGCCACAGTATATTTTTTTATCAGTCAAAAGAACATTTCAGAAGCAATTCAAGTGCAGATGTAAGATATTGCAGATTTTTTTCATGTTAAATAGACATCAGTGATGATACCTTATAACCAGTGAACCAATACTATTTCAGACATCACTTCTGTGAAGCCACTGAAGCTAGAGAACACAACACTCTGCTACATGCATTACATCCTGAGTAATGAATAACTTTTGGAAGTGGTGCGCTCCTACTCTGACTACTGTACTTCAGCAGACTGTGTTTTCTGAGGTCACATTTAGCTCCTTTTCTACATGGCTAATGAGGGAAACTTTTCTCCTATTTGTCCTCTTGGTGACTCTGCCTCACGCTATTGAAAATTCTCTCATCTCACCTTGTCCACTCTGGTGTAAGAATCTATCTGTGGTATAACCACACTGCAAAACTGACCATAGTGACCATTCAGACACAGTCCAGAGGAAGATTGTGGAAACCTGAAAGAATATCCCTATTTGCAAACATTTTCCAGGTACTGGCATGAGCAGTGTTCTCCTGCAGAGAGAACTACCTGGGAATTACCTGTAACATGACTGTTACATTTTACAGTTAACACCCCTAGTGTTCATAGGCACACACTATATACACTAGCTGCCATAACCTGCAGGAGTCCTGACTTCCAGCAAGAGATGAGCATGTTCCTGCTGCTCTGAGACACCTAGGGAAGCAGAGGGGCAGCTCCCTCCCACCACACTGTGCTGCAGAGCCAGCCTGCCCTGTTTCACCACGCTCCTGACATTCCCTGCATTCCCCTGCTGTGACTCACTCTTCCCAAACACAGACTGCCTTCAAAAGGACCAGAGATTTCAAAGTGCTCACTTTCCTCTTGAGGAAGTCTCTGCATGTGTGACATATGTGCCAGGTTATCAAAGCTGAGATTTGTATCATTCATATCCTTGTTTATCTGATGCTACCTTTCTGGATTTATGAATATTTGCTTGGCTTATACTCCAGACATGCCATTGGCCTAGTTAAGCTTTCACAATTAACTGTGACAGGTTTTTTAACTAGTACAGAAAAACAAACTTCATTCAGGGAGCAAAACTAGGATTAAACAAATTAAACATCCATCCTGGGACCAATTGTAGTGTGTAACACCTTCTGCTGGATGCCATCTGGCATACTGAATGTGGGGAGCAGATACTCCAGAGTCTCCCCTTTGCCAGTACCCTTTCTCCATGTGTGTTGCAAGAGGATAAAGAAAAGGAAGCAACAAAAGCAACCACATGAAGCACCATCAGAATGCTTATGGACTAGGAAAATGGTCTGTGTGACAGAATGCCATACTGCTCCAGTTTCTCGGGAAAGTAGCATAGATGAGTCAATGTGGTGGCCAAAAAAAAGTTCTGCACTGCTCTAGACCAACTAGACTAGTTTGCAGGTTTAAGATGGCATTTGTATCTCAATGCATCTTCCTCCTTCACCACCCTACAGAGTACTGAGCAGCAGCTGTGCTGCCTCCAGAGAAAACTGCTGGAGACTGGTGCTGCTGAATGTGGGACTACAGTCCAAGAGTCAGGAATCTAACTATCTATCTCAACACTTATTTACTTAAGTGTTTTTTTAACTTATTTAAGTAGCATTACCTCCAAAGCTAGTACTAGAAACAAAGATTCTAGACCACTTAAATGAGCCAACTTCTGGAAGAAGACCAAACTTGGCCTCTAGTCCATCAAGAGCTTCACCCATGAGAATTGCAAAACCAAGAATAATTAAATAAAAATAAAGCAAACTTACTTGCATCCAGAAGAAGCTTTACAATTTCAAAGTTAGAATGCGAGACACTGTAATGCAGAGCTGTGTTTCCATTTCCATCTGCCATGTTGATGATGTGTCTGAGGACAGCAGGAGAGATCTCTTCAAAAGCAGTTATGTAGTCTCCAACCATTTCAGGGACAGCTGACTTCTGACTTGAGACACGAAACCACTCATGCTGGATGGTATTTAAACAAAACCTCTGCCGAAACCAAGACAGAAAAATTTACATATGGACAATCTATTTAAAGGATTTTCTATCCCATAAGTCAGCAATGCAGTACAAGTCTTTTTTAGTCTAATGTGGGAAGAAAGTATTCAGCTCACAAACAAGATGAAGCTTCCCCTCTGACTAAAGCCCACTTTAAAACACCAACTGTTTACTTCCTCTGACTTCAACTGACTTTTGTCTCTGAGGGCACAGAATTTTAGGATGAGAATACTCCCAGAATTAACAGTTAACAAATACTGGTGAATAGAGAAAAAGACTTGCACAATGATTTCCATTAAATACTTAGCTACGCTTATAAATCACTAATAAACTCATTATTTTCTCACTGGACTTAACACAACATCATGCTAAGTCAGTTAGGCCCAGTTCTGAGGCACAAATTATCAAATGCACAAAGTACATGAGAACTGGCTGGACAGCAGTTCTGAAGAAGAGCTGAGCATTACAAATGGTTACAAACTGAGCCCAACATCATATTGCCATGTAAAAGGTAAATACTGTTCTGGGATGAATGAATAGATTTATAGCTTGCATAGCACGTGATGAAGACCCTTCTTCCTGCCCAATACTGTGAAAACAACACATGAATCACTGAATGACACGAAATATTTGGTTCAAACTGTTTCAAAGTTGCAGCAAGAACGAACAGAAGTCAAGGAAATCTGACCTACTGGACAGACAGGAAGGACTGGAGATGCTCTGCTGGAAAGAACCTCTGGGGAAAGAAACGGTGTAACATTTGTTGTAGAAAAAAGGAAAATAAAGAAGAACCTGTTTTTCATTTCACCTGAAGGCTGGCTGGCTGTAGTCATAAGAGATTTTAGTTGCAGTGAGAAGACTGCACATTCAGGATACACTTTCCCATGGGTATGGACTGAGAGTGGAGTAGGAGCACCAGACCAGGTGACTTGTCTGTTGTGACAAGGTAGAGAGAGCAGATCTCACCGTGAGCCACAGTCACCACCAGCTCTGACTCTGGGACACTTTCTCTAACCTGGAAGGACCACAATATCTTTCCCATAAACTCTGACCTGCAAGGTGGCCAGTAAATTCAAGAGCAATTCTGCAGAGAAAACTTTATCTAGCCTCTGGGGAAAACACACCAGTAGCTCTAGAAGTAGCCCGTGTCTGGTAAAGAGAAAATTTTCTATACACACCAGTGCTACCTATGCATCTATACAATGCAAACACATCAACAGAATATTTTACATCAGTGCTACTATAATGTGATGTATGTATTCTGTAAACATAGAGTTGAAATGCAAAAGTGGCCATAAACTCACACAACTTAATTTTTTAAATTATTTCAGGCAGTGCTGAGTTCTAAGTACCACTAAGAAACTATTTTTAGTTACAGTATCACACACATTAATAAACAAACAACATACTTTTAAAATTCAATTCAAATTTAAATTCAATTAATCCATCACATTCAAAAAGGTGTAGTCCACAGCTCTTTCTGTGTAAACAGCAGCTACAAGAGCTGAGGTTTGCTGGAAGAGCTTGGGACAACTTATACAGATCCTCAGCTATACTGACATTTAACATGTTTGGACAAAACTTCTTTATCAGCAGACAGACAGAGGACAAGAGCTGAATAGTCTGCAGCTACCACCTACAAGGCACTGCTTGTGCTAGAAAACACTTTAGGCACAAGAAAGAAAAATGTAAATTCAAATTACACTTCCAAGGCAGAGATCATCATCTGGCTTTGCCATTTTTGACATTTTCAACTCCAAGAGGGCCTAAAGCATTTGTTGTTTTCATGCCTAAACTACTCCTGAAGGACAAACAAAGAAATAAAAACGGTGTGTCACAACTGAATGAAACAACCTTTCAAAACATTCCCTGGACCACAGATGTCAGTACCAGACAGAGTATTAGAGAGACAGCATTACTATGTCATACAGACAACATTATTGTCTTTAAGAAGCTGCAGATGCTCTGTAGTAGAGGAGAATGACACAGAATTGTTGTTGCCTTTTATATCACTGCACAAGTGTAACAAATGCGAAATTCAATTTCCTATCATTGAGCAGTGTTCCTTTGCTTGCAGACTGCCCTCACAGAGTAGCGTAGGCAAACCCTACGTGAGGCATTTCCAATAAGACAAATACAACTTTATTTCTTGAGACTTGAATATTTCTCAAGTATTAACAATGAATCCTCCTAACTCTCTGCAGCACTGATAAAAAACGCCAGTGCAGTAAAAAAGACAAACAACATCCCTGTGCTTAGAAGAAGGCAGATCACCTAGTGCTTCAGAACAGACTCTGAGGTTTCTTCATAGGAAGCAACAGGCTCTTCACCCACTGCAGTCTCCTAATGAGAGGCCTGAGAGCTGCCCACAGCAGTGCTATACAAAAAAACCCACAGAAATAACACAGGAATGCACAGGTGTGTTGAAACTGTTTTCATGTTGCTGTTTTTATGGGTATGCCTTGGGACAGCAACACTGAAGCACGCAAAGCACAAGTATATTCTCCGGATGGAAGTGTCCGGATAGAAAGAGCTTCGTGACTCTTGCAGGAAAGATTAAATCCTCTTCTGCCAGCCACTGCAGTGCTGGTCCTGTAAAACCAGAAGCTACCTCTTCCTGAAGTTTTTCTATTGCATCTCAAGAGAGAATTTTCACCTGTACTGCTTACCACATCTTTGTTGGTTAACGCCTTGGGGTCATCAATGTTGTTTCTCAGCAGGTTACAGGCAGAAAGCATCTTTTCACTTAGCTCGTACCTGAGGGAGAAAGCAAAATACAATAAAAATTTCAATTTTTATCTTAGCATTTCAGTATAGAAACATTTGTTTTTCTGAAAGTTCTCTGGGAATTAAAGTTTCCAGGCAAGCCATCTGCTCCTATCATGCAGAAGCCACTCTGGCAGCTCTTCTCACAGACACTCCCTCCACACTGAATGGAGATGAGTGTGGGAAGAGCAACAAGAACGGAGAATGGGAAACACATCACTTTTGTGCTCTAAGACTTGGCAACTCTTCTAGTGGAAATTCTCACCTACTGCTGTAGGACTGCAGAGCTCACACTGTATGCTATGTGCTTGGATTACTTGATTGACAAGGAGAAATGCCAGTAGTTGTGATGGAAACAGAATTAAGCAGTGGGAAACAGCTCAAGAGGTGCCTCCCTGTCAGCTCCCATTCACTGGAACTAGCTTTTCTCATCCCACCCACTCTGGAATTTACTCTTTACCCAGCTCCCTTTAATTTTTACACTTCCACTCCTTTGTGATTACAAATTTCAAAACTTATGGTAGGCCAAAAATAAGGTCAAGGCCTGTGCCACGTCATACCAAGCCGCAGCAAACTACCTTTGCCTACAACCTGCACAGTGGAAAATGGCAAGTTTTCCAGAATATTCTCCCAAAAAGCAGAGAAGCTAACACACTTGTGTAAGATGAGCATTTTAGCCCTCAAGGATTACAAGCCAGGTGCTAGTGCAAGCAGAGCAATGAAATTCTCCACCATTGCATGGACCACGGCCATACCTGGCCATGTGCCCTGACTCTTCCCCTCAGGGGGCACTGCCAGGGCAGTCAGCTTGCAAAGAACATGCTTCTTTAGCACACATGGCTATCTAAGCTGTTCTGCTGCTCCTCTTCCCAATCACCCCTTGCTACTGTAAATACAAATAAGAGAGCTCTTTTGAGAGACTGCCCATTTTTTTCTGCCACCTGTAATACAACAGGCTATCCTATAGTACTGTATAAACTAAGCACAGGGCTCTTCAAAATACACATCTCCAGGGCCTCCAAACTCTTAATTATTAATTTCTGCACCTCTTTTATTTAATAGCTGACAATTACAGATAATTTGAAGCTAAGCTACATCTCCAGTGAAACATGACATTAATTTTGTTAATACAAAATTTTCCAAATTAACACACTGGCAAACCTGGATATCTGTAAGATATCTGTTCACTGTCTCGGTTTATACTTCCTTTTGCCATTTGCTAACGAAGAATCAGTAAAAAGTTACCACTCTACTGCTTTCCATACACAAAAAAGCACAGCCCTGTCCGTTAAATCCTACTTTACTCAGCAATTTGAAATGTACCCTAAGACACGACATGTTGAACAAGTGTGTGACGGCAGAAAATGTGTTACAGTATACAATCTCATACTGTATGAAGCACACAGTCTCAGGGTGGACAGTGTCCTCAGTGCTGTACCCCGTCATCTTACCGTGCCATGGCTGAGATGCTGTGGAAGGTGCAAATGCAAGAGGCGCTCCCAGCAGGCTGCTGCCCTGGTGTGCATGGCTCAAGATTAATTTGTTTGCTTACTGACTGTTTTACAGAACAGGATGTTAACAAGGCATCGCCTGCTCCCAAGTGAGTGCCAGTTGTGACTTGAGAGAGCCTCTGCTGGGGAGCCACCAGGGTCTAGCTGTTAATGAATCATTTAAAGTCAATGGGGTCAGCTGCTGGAAAGGATGGATACCCTCTGACACCTTCTTCCTGCTCACACACAGTCATTTTGCCATGAAACTGCTTCTGGCTACCCACTTGAGGAGAAGGGAAGCAGGAAGCAGCCAGCCCGTGCTGGGGCTGATCTTTCTCCACAAGCACAGCCCACACAGCCTGCCCCATGACACGAGGCAGAGGTGACCTCCTCCAGAGGCACATTCTGCAGAGGGTGGGCAGCCTACCTCTCTCTGATTTCCACCTCCTCGGGCTCACACTCTGGGAGGGGAGCATCCTTCTCTGCCCCCACAGAGGCGCAGACCTCGGCAGCCTGTGGGGTGGGCTGCTTCTCCTCCGAGTGCTGGTTGCAGGGGTACTCGTGGCTCTCACACTCCTCCTCCGAATCCGAAGAGGAGCTCTCCTCGGAGCTGGAGTCATCGCTGGATGTGGTCTCATACCTGTGGGCAGAACGGGCAGGGCAGAGATGCTTGCTCAGTGCCATTCAGCAGCCGCCAGTACCTGCTTGCACTGGTGTAAGTGCGAAAATGTCCTGCAAGAGCTTTGTCCTCCTGTTTTTACCTCAGAGACCTCTTCTACTCACTGAACTCAGTGTTACTGACAAATGACACTGTCAGTATTACGTACACAGTGTGTAATGAAAGAACAACAACCTCTTTTAAATGTAAGTCTTAACATTTTGTCAGCCTTGCCTTATTCCCAAAATGAAATTACGTTGTTCAGTGTAAATTTTATTGCCTTACTAGATATAAGCAGGGAAGCTAACAAACCTATGATAACTTTCCCTTACAATATGTAATGATACTTTTAGCTAATATGTAGGAAATTAGGTAAGTGAGATATTCAGGCTACATACCGTACAAAGCATTTGTACTAAAGAATAGCTAATCTGAGGAAAGAGATAGAAAAGCTATATAAAAACAATTTGATGAAACCATTTCAAAGGTTTTCGTAAGGGCAAGTAACATTTTTTAAGAAGACAATTTTCCATACTATCTTCTGTATTTGTACAGGATGGTCTCTGTATATATTTAACACAAAGTCTGAAAAATTAATTCTAGGGCAATGGCATCGCTTGCTGTATTGTTTAATAGCATAATGCTGCGCTTGTCAGCTACCAAAGATACATACAAGTTTTCCTTACTAAAGCATTGCTTGAGAAATATCCCTATGGCTGTCTGAGGTTGTTTCATTTTCCTGTGGTAAATCTGGCAGCAATGTAATGTACAGGTACTTGAGACTGGTATCATATATGACTTGCAAGCACAAGAGGATTAAGAGCAGCTCAGCTGCTCAATTCTTCCTTCTGATCCTTGCACTCAATAGTTGCACCTCAGCCTGAAGGACAGGCCAAACCCATGCATGTGTTCCTGGGTTCCTTCTCTTCTTCCCACTGTGAAAAGTGCTGCAGTAACAGATGTTTTGGAGACAGGTCTCTTACCCGCCATTAATGCCAACAAACTGCAGGTTCTTCTTGGTGTTGCTCAAATCCTTCTTCCCATCTCTTTTCTTCATGATAGATTTGAGTGTGTTCTCATTATTAGTACATACTGTTAGAAAGGGAGACAAAGCACACATATCAGTATAAATCCGTAGCCAGCTTTGAATGCAGCAGCATTATAGCTGATTTTTCAAAACAACTCTATTTTTCAACAGCTATCTGTGTAATTTACCATCTGAAGATGGTTTTCTAATATGCATACAGTCATGGTTTGATATGCACATCGGAAACCCAGAACAACAGCTTCAAAATCAGCTCTCTTAATTAAAAAGTTGTTAGTTAGTTAAGCCTAACTTTTCCCACTTAAAACATGCTGCTAATCTTTGTGATGTTTTAGAACACTTTAAGACATGAGCTTTTTGTTTTTCTTTGCTATTTTTGAAATACTTCGAACACTAAAATAGGTTATTCTGTTAACAAAATCTTAATTCTTTGTGTCAGAGAGCAGCAGCTCCTTGCCAAAATGAACACATTAATATAGACAGCATGTTTAACATTACATACAGAATATTTAACAAACGATTCAACAGGGTAGGTAGGTTCAACCAAGGACCGTCTTCTAGATTTAGTATTCATTGAAACAACTTTTACACCAATCTTTATGCAAAGGACAGGTAAAACATGTATAAAAATTTAAGCATTTTAAAAAGTCATTATTAACCCTCTATCTTTCAGTAGATTTTTCATAGGAAGACTAAATGTCATTTCACTGATGCACTACAATCTTGCCATTTAAAAGCTCACCACTACCTGTAGACACACAGTGTCACACAGTGACTTGACCCTCAGCTGCATCTTTTCCTGCTTTTTGCATTTTTGAGAATATCGATAACCTTCTTTAACTGTATTTCATATTCAGACTCCACCAGCATGATGAAAGGTGAATGTGAGCCAGTCATTACCATAGAGACCTGAGGCCAGCTGATCATCCGTCAGGTTAATGGGAGCAAGAGCTTTATCCTGAGAGGAAAAAGACTTCCTTCCCCGAGAAGCTTCCACCAGGGGAGTCTTCCTCTCCTCCTCTGTGGGCACAGTGTCCTGCTCCAATTTCAGTGTTCGCAAATTTGAAGTTAAGTGTGTGTTTGCAAGTTGGCCATGAGGGATGTACTCCAAAGTAGCACCTGCCAAAGAAGACAGCAAGCATCATGGAGGAGTCAAACAAAAGTATTTCCATCAAAAGTTTTTTTCCACTGGAAGAAAAAAACAAACTGGAAAAAAAGGGCAATGCTTGTCCTTTAAAATACGCTTTTCTGAGGACCTACTAGGAAAAAGACTGTGATTGTTTTCAGAAAATGCAAAAAAATGGCCATGAGTTTTTCTTTTGATAAAGACATACAATACAAAGACAAGCTATAAAGATTTTGACTTTAAAATGCATGAAAGGAATGGTCCTTCTTTCTCCTTCTCTTTCAGTATGAGCAGTGACCTCAGCTCCTGCAGCCCTAGTCAGGGCGGGCTCACTGAGCTGCTCTTCGATGAAACGCCTGAAAAGCACAGCACGTTCACAGGCTCTGAAGGTTTTTTCTGCATGTAACCTTTTTGTTGTACTTGTTTTTTAAGATATGTCATTTTCCATGAAAGAAGAAAATTTTCAGGAATTTTTCCTTTTTTCCCAGTACTCAAACTAATTCTGAAAGCTATGTGCTTTGCCCAGTTACTGAGAAAACTGCAATAAACTCCCACACACTACATTTCTTTCTTTCTTTTTTTTTGGTCAGGATTGTAGTGAGCCAGTAGTTGTATTTAAATCAAATTCCAAATGTTTGGGTTATACTTTTTTCCCTTGCTGATTTGCTGGCGTTCACTCACTTTTTCCTGTTGTGCATTCAAAAGGCAGTGCTAATTACACACAGACTTTTACAGACTCCCCTGGAGTTAGTCCAGCTGTGCTATTACAACTTCTCTACAAATCTGCACAAATGCTTTTGTCTGTGGAACACAGAGCGTTTTTTTACACACATGTCTCCCTAAGTGATCTTGTTAGCATTTAAGGAAAAAAAAAGCTGAAGTTGCTTCAAACTTGTTTCAAACATTATCACTTTTTTTTTCCACTGAGTTTTTGCTCCATGATGTGCGCCTCCGTATTATTTTTTGCCTTTGTATTTATCAAGAATTAAGGTACAGCCTTCTCATTCAAATACGAGTGGCACTGCACAGGGTGCTAATACACTATAGTAAGGTAAATTCCAAACATTAATTTTTAGACACACAGCTACATCTCTGTCTACCAAGCTGTTCATTTTAGACTGCCTTTTCCCCTTGTTACTTCACCTCAGTAAATTTTTCCCACAACAGGACGTAACCAAGCTTATTTTTCCAAACACTGTCACTTCCCAGCAGCTTCCTCCTTTTTGCTCCCATTCCCACCCAAGTCTCTGAGATTCCAACCAGGTGTCACCCCACATGTGTTTCCCACAGCACCCTTCTCCAGCAGTGAGGCCCATTGCCCAGCTCCACCATGGCTTATAGCTTCTCCAACACACAGGTGAAGCTGTCTGCAGGAAGGGCATGCAGCAGGGTCTCGACAGTCATGTCACTACAAGCACAGCACAAAGGCTCTTCCTTAGGAGTGAAGTGTGTGTGTGTGATGGTGGCAGCTTCCCGAGGCCCTCTGCATAGGAGCAACCCTTCTGGAGACATGTCTGAGCACCTGGACACCCATGAAAAGCAAGAGGGAAGTCCTGCCCTTGCTCCCCCACCACTCCCCACGTTGCAGCACTGACAAACTTTGGTCAGGTCTCTTCCCAACAGCAAGCACCAGCCCTCATTCAACAGCTGAAGAGAAGAAGGCTGCCAAGGTGGTAGAACAACAAGCCAAAACCAATGATTTTTTAAAACTGCCTTAAGCTGAAAACAAGCAACTGTGTCTTTGCTTGCTTAAAGCTGTGACAGGTACAATTAAAGAGTATCAAGCACAGTAATCATTTCCAGCCACAGCTGGTGGTGGCTGCCTGGGCTGGTTTTACCAGGTCACCCCTTCTGCTCCAGACTGGCCTCTGAGGACATGGGAAGGAGTAAAGAAAACCTGTTCTGAAGTATCCAGGGATATGCAAAGAGTCCAAAGATGCCCTGGTTTGCTTTCAGCAGAACTGTCTGCATCCTCTGCCAGATATCACAGTTCTCCTACAAAAGCAGCTGTGACAACCATGCTGTGTCTGGAGGCAGAGGTGGGCTTGTGCATGCCAGAGCTGAGGGCAGGACTCTGGCAGGGCAAAGTGGGGCTCCAGCCTGAGGTGAACCAACAGCAGCAGCTGGTGGACCCCTGTCATCCCCCAAAGCCTGAGCCTGAATTTCCCCAGGTGTCTCAGGGGAGGGAGCTGCAGGGCAGGACAGACAGAAAGGAGGACAGTAGTAGACTTCTGTCCCCCGATTCACAGCCTCTCCTGAACCTGCCATCAAATCAACATGATTTCAGTAGGTTCTCTCTTCTGGTACATGCACCATTGGCTGAGAAGCATGATACTGAATTGAGGATCTAGGGCATGATGTCCATGCCTTCCAATGAAGAAGCAAAGGGCTCTGCTCAGCTGGCCCCTGGCACCTGACAAAAGAGGATGACATCAAGACTTGAGGGCAAGGAGACAATAAATGTGCATTAGGCTAACCAGTCAGTGCACTTATTCTCCCTGCAAAGCTCTTAGATGTCTACACTTACTGCATGCACAGTACCCAATGACGAGGGAAAGAGAGCTTTGGGTTCAACTCAGTATTAATGCTGCAAGCTGTTAATTATCATTTAATATCAGCTCCCAGGCCTTCCCCTTTTCAAGACAGCAAACATAAACCTGGAGAGCACTCAAATCACTGAGAAAAACATACCATGATTTACTACACTGATCCACTGCTGTGCTAACCAAAAAGCCAAATGAACTGAATTCCTTCTTCCTCCAACAGAACTGCAGGGCCACTCTTAGGGCTGGAGGTGGCACACACCTCTCCAGTGTGGGAATGAAACCCTGGCTGAAGATCACCACCAATCTACACAGATCTTAACACAGACTCTTCCTCTCACTTCACAGAGATCTCAAGTATGCTTGAGCAGAATCCCTCTCCAGGTTGTGGTGCACAGCACTGACAGCAAAAACAGGTCAATACTTAGTCAGGCACTGCCTCCAAACAGAAACCCTTGGGCAGGCTGGCCCTGATGATATTCCTTAGCTTACAGTTCCAGGTAAATACTGCAAACATGATTTAAGTTTCTAAGTACTGATACAGAATAGCAAATACAGCAGGGAGTTGTCAAAAACTTCTTATGTATTTTGCAACATAGTAGAGGATTTTGGAAAAAATCAGGAGTAATTTAGAGGCAAAAGTATGACACAACAGAACAAAAAAAATTTGCTAACTTCAACTGTACGTAAACACGCAGAAAGCTGCTCTCATCAGTTTCAGAGGGAAACATGTGATTGCAGCATCTTCAGGGGTATAGCTCCAACGGTTTGAAGGATCGAGAGCATCTGTTTTTTATTTTTTAGAAGGAATCTCCTCTCATAAATCATTTGTGCTTCTTTTGAAAATCTCACCAATTTAAACTAGCAAAGCTGCTACAGAGAAGCAACAGATTACCCATGCCATTTCTGGCACCTATACTATCTACATACTATGATTAGGATGCAATTTTCCTTCCTAACTGCAGACCTTCCCTTACATTTATGACACCACAAGTAGTCATGCTGTTAGCTAGCTCAGGGAATTCAACAGATTCTTTTGAAATTGTGATGAACTCATGGAAACAGAAGTCTGGCCTTCATCTGCTTTTGAAAATTTCCATTTAGTTTGATGGAAGCAAACCTAAGTATTATCATAAAAACAATTTAGCTTGACAATACTTTTATCCCACTGGAAACAAGAGAAGTGCAAACAAGACTGGGGGATTAAATAGCATCAGGATGAGAACCTAGCTCTCTGGCTGGAACATCACAGGCTTCTAGTTTAAAAAAGCGCAGAAGCTTACTGTGTGGTAGCTGTGCAAAGATTTTATTTTTAACCTTTTGGTCAGTGCAAGCATTTATTTGCATAATATGTTTATAATGGTCAGTGATACAAGCTACACATTCCCCACTAAAGACAGTGCACAAATACTGTCTGGAGCATATATAGCAAGGAAATACTTCTCTTTCACACAGCAAGTTTTCTTCATGGTAACAAAAAGCTCACTGCAAAATTATTTTAACTCAAGTACTCTCCTCCAGTGCTTTTAAATCTACATGCCTAAAAAGCTTTTTTAAATATAAATTATTTTAATCCACTTTCAATTTGGTCAACTTATCAGAACTGGTTAAGAAAAAAACCCATTCTACTAAGGTACATAAAAAGGCAGTAATGAGCAAACATGCTATGTTTAAACATTTACAACGATTGATAGAAACCCATCCAACTGCTGAATGCAGTATCTTCACAAGACTAGAGCAGTTTCATTATAAAAGGTACTTTTGAGCCATTCCAGGTTAAAAATCAGTGAATTTAAAATTTCAAAACAAAAAATTTTCACACATTAGCTTTTTATACAATAAACTGACAGAAGGCATTCTCTTGGGGCCCAGACATGGGCAGATGATGAACCACCATTCAGCTCCAGGGAAAACACTCCTAATAGGATGAAGGCTCTAGTGAGAGGACTGCAAGAACAATCTCATTTTCACTCTCACTTTAATTGTTTTCTCTGTGCAGAGAAGCTGCTTTCCATCCCCAAATTAGATTGTGAATCCAGTTTCTTGAAACTTGAAGTTGAAACCAATTATTTTCATTAAACATGACTGACCACAAAAGATCACACATCTTGAAGCAGCTAATCATCTTATTTATGAAATGCTCTCTTTTCCAAGATGACAGTACATGAAGCTTGGTGAAAGCCACCCTTCATCTCCCCAAGGAGTGGTGGATCAAAGCATCTCATGATGCTGGGCATAGTAGGAAGGTCAGCTTGGAGTACTTCTTTCTTTTTCATTCATGTGGATTTGATTCTATCAGCTGATGCTTATTGTTGCTGAAATATGACAACCCTTCACTGGAAAAATGGGAATCTCTTGCTATTAAATATTCATAGCTGTGCCTGTTACCATGGGAGCTGAACTCCAAACAAAGCTCAATGTCTGAACATTATATCCCTGTGCCACACCATAGGGAGAGAACTGGGGCTCTGTCTAACAGACAGCTTAGCAGGCTGCAGATTGCCACTCTCTAAGCAGCAATAAATTTGAAGGGAAAAATAATCTATACTGTGGCAAATTATGCTCTTTGCTAACTGAAACAAAAGCCAGAAGATAGAGCAGCTTTTAGATTCAAACACTGCATGTAGTACTACCATTGAACTAAACCAGCAAATATTATAATGCTAATAATGACAACAGTAATAAGCTTGTGTTAACATATGACCAAGGAAGGTACATCAAACCTCTTTGAAGAGGTATACGGAGGTTGGTACCATTTTTGAATGGCATTCCCATTTGAGCTTCCCATGTTGTCACAACTAGCAGAAACCACCTGCCACATGAGCCATGCAGAGGAGGCACTGTATTCTCTGAGACACCAGCCAGGCACACACAAATAAACAGTACTCATGTAGCACTTAGGTGGGACCATCTGCATGGCTGTTTTGCATCATGCACTACCTTCCAGGGAATGTGGAACATGCTGCACGTATGTCAGCCACCTTCTTCCCAGCAGGGTGATGGATGGATCCTGTTTGTTACACAAGCAACAACATCTGTACAGAAACGTAATCTGGTGATTAAGGCATGCATCTGTGGCAGCTGGAGCTGAGGACCTCCTTCACTTGCCCAGACATAGGCACAACACCTGCGATTTGTAGCAGCCCCCAGCTTTACAGAATCACCCCCATTCCTGTGCCCCATCAGCACAGGCTTCTGAGCCTCAAGCAAGCCGTGAGTCTGCAACTGCAGTAGCATGATCCGTGCTGCCAGGAGAAAAGTTACTAACCTGTCAAACCACACAGTCTTCGAGACAAAGGTCAAACACAAGAGCTGCAAAGAAAAGCAGCTTTCTCCAATTTCCTGCATTACAAGACATAAGACGACCGTGTTCACAGTACCTCATTAGTCCTACACACCAATTTTGGAGAACCAGGGGCTTCTCACATCACCATCATTTTTCTGGTCTCCCATTGTCCCTCAGCCCGCTTCCCCAGCTCTGGTTAGAACTTAGAAGTTTAAATCCTTGGAAGATTTTCCACCAGATGGCACATCAAGATTTCCTTACCCCTCTAGACTTCCTGACACCCCATGCTTCCCATTTTTTTCACTCCCTGAAGTTTTAACTCAAGAAGCTGCCTCCTTCCTCATGACGACTAAGTAGCGTAATGCTTCCACTGGGACACTCAGTCAAGATTGTTCTAAAATAAAAAATATAACTGATATCTAAAGATCACTGAGGCAAAACAGCAATGCACTTCTCAGGTCAAATATGCCCAGGTAATTTTTCAGGGCAATGGCAGATCAGCTGTTTTTAAATACCATTCTTGAAAACTCCCTGCTATTGGAAGACAGCTACCTTGTGAAAAGACTTGTGAAAAGTCCATGTTATTAGAACCCGTACAAGTGGCATTAGGCTTCTGGCTGGTATCTTGCAAAGCACGTTATATGACCATTCAAGTATAACATCCTGAAAATACTTTAAAAATCTAGTGCAACAAACAGAGGAGATGAATACACTCGCCTCCCTTTAGGCTTCCTATACGCTGTCTGGTCTAAGAACATGGATCAGTTAGCATCTACGTCTGTGACCCACATCCATATGGATAAGCTGGGCACACAGGCTGCCAAGGCCAGCTAACATGACTTTGCAGAGTGGAAATGTGCTCGTCTGGTCAGTGGGTTTCAATTCCCTATGGTCACTAGGGCTTCTGAAAGACAGTACATATGTAAATGTTAACGGTAGTTGCCACGTTACAGAGGGGAAGGTAATTATTTAGCAATAAACGAAATACCAATTACTAATAGACTTGGTTCAGAGATCATCTCAGCAGTGTGTCTATGGATGAAAACTGCCAGCTCCACCTTCCCTGCCTGTGTTTCCATCACCTGCCACAAGCTGTGTCAGGGAAGGAGAGATGTCAGAGGCCCCTGCAGCACATCTTGTCTCCCCAGCAATAAAAGGGAAAAGAATCTGTAAAGCTGAGAACTTCTGATGTGACACCTCAGAAGTAGCACAGACCACTGATGTATTAGCATGGCAAACTGGTACCCAAATCATATGCCTCAAAGCGAGCTCAGGTATTTTTGCCCTAAAAGAAACTGGCCTCTAAGATATACTTCCTAAGGATGCTCTTTGAATAAGGCATTAAAGATGACATTACTGATGCTAATTGGAAACTGACACTTCAGCCTGTTTTTCTAAAAAAATGAGGCTTGTGCAATCACGCTCCTCTCAATAGCTTCAGCTTGATTGCTTATTTGAACTGAACTGGAATAGAGACTCAGTGCTCTGAAGGCTCTTTTGTTGATACAAGCTTTACAGAAATCAGCCAGAGATGCCAGGCCTGGAGAAAAGGACACTGGCTGAGTTCACACACACAACACCTGAAAAGCTGCATCCAAGAGAACTAAATATGAGGAAAAAGAATTAAGAGCTCACAAGCTATCATGAAATATTGATGCATGGAAAAAGAAAGGCTTTAACAGTTCCAGTGATTACAGAATTATTCAAGTTGGTGCTTCATTCAGAAAAAAATGCTTCTACATAAATACATAACACATGATCTGTAAAACCATAAGAAAGGGCAGCAGGACCAGTGTATTAAAGACAATATTGTCAAAATTAATAGAAAGAGATAGGGTAACATTTCAAGCTTAAGACTTCTTTTCCACTCCAATTCTCCATGGGTCTAAACTGTTATAGACCATAGCTTGATTTATGTGTACAGTCTAGGCATCCCTCACCAGGGACTAAAAATAAAGAAATTTTACACTCATCATCCACAGCTAAAGATAATGGCATTACAAGTTAAAATAAAATTATTCCAGAATAATATTATCAGGAATGTGAAATCTGAATCCAAGTATGAACATTTTTAGTAAATATGATCTGTTTCTCCACCTGTGTCTAAATGCTTTCAAGCCTCTTGACTACACATTTGATACTGTGCAGTAAAAGCTGGGAAAGGAATTAAGGATTTACAGCTAGTGATGACTTTGGTTCACTGTTTTTACAGACACTTTTGATGTCTGCTAGATACTACTACTATTATTATTATTATTATTATTATTATTATTATATCATTACTTGTAAGAAGTCCAGCATATAAAGTGCATACCAGAAAGATAATAATATTGCTTATATAGTATCATATTGCATGTATGCAGACAGAATATCCTATGTTTTCCTTACTGCTACATAAATATTGCTTATTCCTTCACTATGGGAACATAAACCTTTTGCCTCAGCTCATGAAATAGATGGTTCTATTTAGCACATGAACACGAAAAAAATTGGATTTATCAAGCTGCATTTTAACAAAAATATGCAAATTTTAAGACAGCATGCAAGCTGTAAGAGCTTCATATAGCTATTTGGATTAGTCAATAGCATTATGCTGACATTAAATAGTATATAGAGTCAGGGTTTTTTTCCGATTCAGCATCTACAAGACAGATGCATTTGCGTCCATTTTTCTCACCTCCCTAACCTCTTGTTTCAGTCACTGGATGGCAGGAGCAAGAAGAAAGTATTTAACAGTCACCGCCAGGCATTACATATTGGTTTCCATGAAGCCACTGTTCATAAACTTAATAGTTATGTGGTTGGATTCACCAATAAGATATTAGGAAAAAAATTGCTTAGTTTTAAACTAAACTATCAGACACATAAAAAACTAAAATTAAAAAGTAATCAATCCCAGGGAATAAAGAAATCCCTCAAACTAATTGTATTTTTTAATTAATAAATAAAAGGCAAGGAGTGTTTAAATCACAATTCTCGTCTTTCCTGAGTGTCACCAAAACCTCCAGCAGTAATTATGCCTTTCAAACACGAGGTTTTAACTAGGGATTACGACAAACAGTTACTGGAACAGAGAAAGCCCAAGATGTGGTTTCTGTGAAGTGCTCTGGAGTTGCCTATTAAAAAGCAATCAGCCCTGCTGGAATGGGGAAAGCACCCCACAGCTCTCTGTCTGAGCAGCACAAGGAACAAAGGCAATGTGCTCTTGGAATAAACACGACAAAATCCAGGCAAATGTCTGTGTAAACAAATCAGTTTGATACAAACACTGTAGGTGACTTTCAGCTCTGTCAAATCTGACACTTGTTTTTTAAAAACATGTAATGCCAAGTTTAAAATTCCAAGCCCATGGGCATTAACCTCAAATACTCTTAAAGTTATAACGTTAAGTCATCACATTGCACAGTGGTTAAACCTTCCAAAATTTTAGACATCTCTCTTGCATGGTCAGAGCCATGGCACCATCATCATCAGGACCTTCAGAGCCTGCTGGACTGGGAGAGATAAAATTGTGTTTGCTTTTTCAGCTACCAGCAATGGGCTGGACGGAATACCCAATGGGGCACATTCAAAAACAATCCTATGCTCTCTGCTTCCTTGGGGAGGGCTATACAGTGGCTTTCAGACTAATAAGAGAGCCCAGTAGGCAACTGACCTGCAGCCCTGGGAAAGAGGTGAACAATGCACCAGATGTGGGCTTACCTGATGAGGTGCTTCTCTCCATGCACTGCTTCTGAAGGTCCAGGCTCCGCAGCTCCTCTGTACTGGCGTATTTCATGACAGAGTTAATGGAGGTGAGGGTGCTGATGAGTTGTGAATTGAGAGATCCAATCTGGGAGTGAGGCTGCCCAAAGGCTTCTGCCAATTCACTGTAATTTTCAGCAAGCAGCATCTGCTGCTCCTGCAGCAGCTTCTGCACACGTTCAATGTAGTGATCCAAGCCTGTCCTCAGCTCAGGTGGAGGCAGAGGGCTCTCCAGCTGACCACTGACTGGGGTGCACACAGGCTCTCCCCCAACACCTATGCTCCTCGTGCCAGTTGGGACAACCGGCAATGGAGGGGGTCCACAGGCAATGCTCCTCATTTTCAGACCAACCAGGTAGTTCTCATGAACACTTATCTGTCCAATGCCACAGTCTTTGGTTTTTATGGCAGAAGGCTTTTCAAAGCCAGGGTGGCTAGAGAGGACAGTGCCCACTCCCACCGAACGCACCTTAGCAGACGCGTGTATGTCCTTCACCCGGCCATCCCCTACTGCCACACTCCGCAGCTCCACACCGTCCGTGCTGGTCTGCTTATCACAGCTGCTCACAGTGGTGTTAGTCCCACAGTCTGCCAGGCAGGCTACCTCCGTGCTGGTGCACTGGCTCACCATCTCCAAAGCTGTGCTGGTTTGCTGGCTAGCCGTGGAAGGCACGGCCATCACCATTGCCTCCGCCCTGGGAACAGCCTCTGTGGCTGTTTCACGGGAAACGTGTTCCTTGGGCACACAAACCACCACATCCACCGAGCAGTCCCCGCAGCCGACAGACCTCACTGCTCCAACCCGCGCCTCTGCCATCTGGCAAGGGCTTGGCACCTCCGACGGCTCCTCTGTGTTGATGCCCGTCTCACAGACACTTGTCTCTGTGCCCACTGACTTATCATGCAGCTCCATGGACCTCCCTGTGCCCTGATCCTGCACCTCTGCCCTCTCCCTCACCAGCCATCGGTTCATCAGGAGCTCGGGGCCCGCGGCCGTGCTCCGCGTGGCAGGTCTGCAGGACGTGCCGATGCTGCTTGTCTGCAGATGGTTTCCCACCGACGAATCAGCAACATCCACGTGATCTCCCACCATTTGGTCTCTCGTTTGTACGACAGCCTCCACCATCCTACTGACAACACAGGGCTGAGCCATCATGGCTTTATCCACCTTTTTTCTAGACCCAGCTGCTTGCAACTCCTGTTTTAACTTGGTCATTTCCCTGTCATGGGTGGTTTCCTTTAACTGAACCTCTAGTCTGTAAATCTTCTCCTTAAGGGCTTCGATGGTCTGCTGCTGAAGCTCTATCTCTTTTTCAACCTCTGCAGACAATCCAAGCATGGCCTCCGTCACCCCAACTCCACACTCCCTCATTTCTTTCTCTGTTCCCACAGCTACTTCTTTGTGGTGCCTTGCAGATCTGTTGTATATAACGATATCGTTCATGTTCTCATCAGCACCCACAGCAACAGATCGGGCTTCTTTTGTCAGGCCTTCTCTGTTCACCCGAAGGTTTGCTGGACTTTCATAGTTACTATCTTGGATTTTTTTCTCCAAGGCTTGCATCTCAGCAGTCAGCTGCCTGAACTCCTCTATCCTCTGAGAGCTCTGCTCCACACTCTCCATCTCTTCCTCACAATCTATATACAGTTCTCCACCTCTTCTCACCTGAGACATGTGCTCCCACTGCTCTGCATTTCCTGCACTATAGGATCGCTTTCTGAAACCGTATGTGTCATTTTGAGTGGCTTTCCTGTGGTTTTTGAGTTCAGCCATCATGTGCCTCTTCTCCTCCTGCAACACTGAAATTTTGACCTGCAGCACAGGAATAGTCTTGACTTGCTCCTCAAGCTCCTTGAGACGCTTGAGGGCAACTGCCATTTGCTCCCTGATGTGCTGCAGATGCACAGGGCTCACGTTGGTGACCGGTGTGGATATTCCTGAGCTCATGGGGCTGTGACGAATGGAACTGCCTAATGAGGAGCTGAAACAGGCACCATAGTCACCATTCCCCTGATACCCATTCTGCAGGTGCTGAGACACATGACTGTATCCACTGGATCCCACAAAAGAGGGGAGAGAGCTCGTGGAGCCCATGCCTCCAAAGCTGGAGAGTCGAGGCCGGCGGACATCTCCAGGTGTGACCTGCATCATCCTCTCCTGCTCCAGTCGCCTCCGTGTTTCCATGAGGGTTTTTGTTACAAGGAGGTTGTGCCGAGGAGGCTGGGGGGAGGGAGGAGGAAGCTGTTTAATCTCTGGAACAGTTAAGTAGTTAGGAGATACTTCAAAGGAAACTGAGGGTTTTGCAGGGACGGACAAGGTTACTTGACTCCTCGTTGCCAAAGACTGCTTGTTCTCATCACTGTTCGATGAAGAGAGAGACTCTGTGGAGGTCCAGCCACTGCACTGGCCACCAGAGTTCTTGGTGCTCACCGAGGCTGGTACAGCTTTCCTCCTCTTTCGTATATTTAGTTTCTTAATGGTATTCCCCTTTTGTATATCATCCACGTACTTCAGAAAATCCAAGTCTAGCTGGTATCCATAAGGTGTTTCCACAAAATAGGGATCTCTCCGTTCTTTTTCATCTTCTCCATTTATAGTAACTTCCTCTTTTTCTGGAAAAGAAGAAACAAAATCAGCATTCAGTAAACTACATACTCACACACAAGCGTAGAAAGACGGTGCTCACTGCATGCCGGAGGCAGAAATTGCTGCTGCAGCTCAGCGAACAGACCGACTTTCCGCTGACTGACCCTTAACACTAAATCCCGATTAACTTTTTAAAAGTTAATCAGTGGGTTTTCAAATGCTGAGAAGTGCATACCCACATAAATGTGAACACATGCATACGCACAGAGAGCGTCTGTTAATGAAGGGGCATGGCCAGTAGCTCCAAACTGTCTTTGCCCAAATCCTCCCAGTCTTCCTATGCCGCACCAAGCTTTAACACATGCTATGTTATCATGGAAAAAAACACAGGATTAAAATGTACACGAATCATCTGGAGACAACTTCTCTAGAGGGTGCATTCAAGCAGCCGATAGGAACTCTGACCCCGTTCGTTATACAACTGATGCCATTAGACTTTACACAGCTCTGCAGCGCTGTTTCATGGCTCTGGGAAGTGCCGCCGCCAACTATTCGCACCACAGCTCATATTACTTCCACCAGCACCTCTGCCTCTTTCATTTTAAACTCCGTGAAGCTCCCACCACCACGACAGGCAGCAAGATCCCTTCCAGCAGGGTCCCAAACCTCATTGTTCAGGGACAAGCGTCATACAAGAGGTGCACCCACCTGCCCTCCAGACACAGGACTCACCTGTTCCTGAAGCAACATTAATAAAAAAGCTCAGTACATGTGCTGGGTTTTCTCAGGCTACGCATTTATATGCAGCACTGCCATACAACCTGCTCCTCCCGCCTCATACTTGGAAGGAGGAAAAATACAAATAAAGAAAAAAAAAGAAAAAAAACAACGGAAAAACAACTATTGCGAGTTAAGCTCTGGAGGAATAATAAAAGCCAGCTTTCCGGTTACCTGACTTAGCCACATGTCTCAGCCCCCACACTGCAAATCTTCCAGCCACGTATGGCTGTCCCAGCTTCATGTGTCACACGGCGGAGCCCTGCCTCCCCGCGGCTCGCCGCTGCCTGGCCCCATAAGGAAGCGGCGCGCTGCCCCCTCGGCGGCCGCGGGCACAGAGCCGCTCCGCGCCTTCTCACAGCAACACCCGCCTCAGCCAAGGAGGAGGCAGGCGGCAGAGCGGAGGGGAAAAAAAAAAAAAAAAAAAAAAAAAAAAAAAAAAAAAAAAGAAGCTCCCGACTTACTGCAACTACAGGAAGTGACTTAATGTTGTGCTGAAAAGGTTTTCGGCGGGGAAAGGGGGCGGGGGAAGCTCCTGTTTTTCCAGTCTCCTTGGCATACTTAAGGAAAGCTTTGCCTGCAAACAGTGTAAGTGCTTTCATGGCGATCCGTCTTGCTTTTGGCTACCGCAGGACATCCCGAGCTATAGCTGGGAGGAGGACGCTGCTCAGAAGACCCTGCCATCCCCGGTTCGGGAAGAGAATAGGATGGAGTCACAGGCACAGGCACGCACATGTCAGAGCAGCAGCAGTGGGGCCGACCAGGTCACCTTAGTACCTCGGTTCTGCAGTGTAGACAGACACAAACAACCCCCCCAGACCACATGTTTCTGCTGAAAGACCAGAGTGTCAGTATGGTGTGGTATTTACTTACAGATACACCCAAAATAGCCGTCTAAATACCACTGGAAGCAAAAATACATGCATACAAAAACACTTCAGACACATGAGGACACATAGCTCTGTTCTGTCCAGTAGGACTGCCTCAGTGTCAGGCAGGGAAAAAATCTCCAGGAATCCCACTGCCGCGGAGACTATGACAGCATATTCTCTAAATTTATTCTCTAAATTTCTTCTCTTCCTCCCTGAAGTCGGTACTCTGTTCCCAGATTCTCATGCTGGCTCCATTCGCTGCAGACAAACAACTCTCCACACCCCACAGCTCCACACCCTAGGCTGGTCCTGCCTGCACCCTAGGTTTGTGCCCACTCTCTCCTTGTCCCTCATTCCCTGTACCCTTCTGGATTCTTTTTGCCTTCTTCTCCACATATTTTGGATTTCCCAACCATTTTCTCGACTTACATCCATTTGCTTACACTACCAATTATAGACCAAAATCTGGTTATACTCTCACCCCTCATTTCAGGTTTGGTTCTAGTCATTTTACCCAGCCCATGGAAATCCAAGCTCCATCAGTTTTACCTGTTGTCCCATTTTCCCTGGTTCCTTTCCTTTGCTTGTCTTGATCCTTGTCTTCCTAGCCAGCAACATCTCTGATTATCCCATCACTACACCAGTGAGGTCAAACAGTTTCTCTAAACTGTCCTTGAGCACAACGCCTAAGTGCTGGATGGGGAGGGGAGAACAGACCCTTCCTCTGTGAAGGGCCTAGGACTTAAGAATTAGTGCATCCTTGGAAAAATGTCCATAGAACTAAAAGACAAAATCTCATGTTCCATCATGGGAGTCAAACTGGGATCTCCTACGTATTTTGTTCTTCATGGAATTAAGATTGCTCAACAGAAACCCATAAAAGATAAATAGTAATAAAGAAATAACCACGCTGACACTAAATCCCTCACTGCACATCTGCACAACACGTGCAGACAGCTCAGTGTCTTCACAATGGAATCTGTCTGGTCCTCGGCTGAAGCTGGCAGCACCGCCAGGATGCAGTTTGTATGTGGCATAAGCACAAGATGGTGTGTGGAGCTGAGTGCCTACTGCTTCTCCTTAAAACAACACAGTGAGCATTCCACCAATGTGATCCCAGTATTGCCAGTTGATCCCTGGAGACAGTTCTTGATTCCTTAAGACAAAAGAGGATCAGGCATGCAGTCCACTACCACAGCAAAACACTGGTGCAGTGTGCAGGAGCTGTGCCAAGCCTTTGTGCATTTTGTTGTCTCAGAGAAAGGGCCAAAGTGGGTGTGCCTGTTAAACGTGAAACAAAGCAAAACGGATGGCTGTGTTGAAGCAATAAAAATGGTTTTGTTGATTCAAAAAGGGGAAAAAGCTAATAAAAATGAAATTAATAAACACCTGGTAAGAGTGCAGCCCTTTTCAGCCCTTAGGTCGTGGATGAACCATGGATACACTTACTTCCTCGCTGTGGTGGGTGAGTATCAAATGCTGCTCCAGCAGGTTCCCCAGATCAACCTCAGAGGAAGCAGTGTCCCAAAGACCTCAAGTGAGCCAAAGATTCCTATGCCCACACACACAGAAAATTGCAGCAAATACCACACAGTACAAACACTCTTGTTAGGCTCTTTGTCTCATCCTTCGCCAGTTGATCATGGACACTGCTAAACTTAGAACTATTCCCTAGCCTCTGTAGTATATCAGGCAAATATCAATCACATGTGCAGATGCACAAACACATACACTTTTGTCTGTACAAATGTTGTAGACACTCTTCTTTTCATAGAAGAGGAAGGTTGGAAAAGACCTTTAAGATCATCAAGTCCAAATGCAATCAGTGAGACACAAACACATCATGTTTTAAAGCCAGTACCAGCGAAGCAGAACACTCTGTGAAGCATAGAGACCTCGTTGTGGTACTGTCATTATTAATGCATTTCTCCAGAAGTACACAAAGACTTCATTTCCCTCTCCCTGCTACAGGATAACCATGGGCAGGACACAAGTAGCATTTAAAAAATGTACTCTTCAATTCTCACTTTCTGTACTGCTGGGACTGACTCTGTCCAAACATCCCAGTCTTGCCAACTTCTATTAAATTATATCCTATCCAAAGCACTACACAAGAACATCAGTATATTAAAATATTGAGTCAGCTCTACCTGAGTCCACACTAATCATGCCCGTTTTCAGACCAGGAGAACTGGAAAAAGAATAGAATATTTAGTTTCTGTGCTACAGGACTTCTCAGGAAGACAAAAGCAAGGCCACACATTGAGTTTTGGTTCTGCAAGCTAGAAAACCTTTATTGTACAGCTACCTTGGAGAGTCCAAGAAGAGCAAAGAGAAGAAACTGAAGATGTTTTTCAAACACTGAAAGTCTGGGGTGCCTTGAAAAGTACAGCTATCACATGTTATGCCTGCTCTCCCTATCTGGTTATGATATCTGCTCTAATGCATTTTTATCATGGATCTGACTGCTCTTAAAGTAGTCTTTTTCATTGAAATGTTGTTATGAATAACAATCTCCTTCCAGAGTTATGGTGTAATTCATACAGAATGTGGCAAATGAAAAAATACAGAGGCAACAGTTGGCATAAATGGAGTCAAATCACTATTTTTATATGCTCAACTTCATTTTGAAAGCTCATCTGGGGCGGGAAAAGGATTAAAAAAAAAAAAAAAAAGAAGTTATTTGATCAAAAGACTTTTTAATTCCTTACTACGACAGAGACTAAATTGGTGAATTTTCCCCTTCTCCCCCCGCCTCCAAAATACTACCTTTGTTCTTCTTCACTTTACCATATATAAATATTGGCCTCACTTTCTGAAAAGATTCAAAACTCATGAGGCCAAGCACTTTAAAAAAAAGAAAAAAAAAGCAAAACTGATTATTTGACCATTTTTCTTTCAGTTACCTTTTCAAGTGTTGAGATTTGAATATAAGTTAAACAAAACAACCACAATAAAGCCTCTTGGAAAATAGACCTTATTTTATGGACACTCATTTTATCAGTTTTCTCTTGGCTAGCAATATTCAAAAGATGCCATGAAACTACTTGCTCCCCAACAATCTAGGTCTCTGTTATTTTCAAAAGTGCTGGTGGGGAAAAGTCCAAAAACAGATGACCTAAAAGATTTTTTTTTTTAAATTCGAAGAACCTAGAGAGAAAAACTTAGAGAAACAACAAGTAATTTCTGTACTTTCCCAGACACACCAAGAGCATGAGGTGTTGTATTTTTCTCTTTGCAGTTAAATCACAAAGTGGTAGCATGTGAGTACAGGTGTGAAGTACACACTGCCCCAGCTGGCTGCTCATCTTCTGCAAGGAGGAAAGGCACCACAGCACAGAAGTCAAGCCACCAAGCTGCTCATGATCATACCCTGGTGCTGGCTGCTGGCCTCAGCCTCCCTTCCTGCAGTGCCAGGCTGAGGTGCTGGGATGGCCCAGCTCTGCTTGTACAAGAACTCTGCACAACTGCCCAGAACACTACACTGTACTGTGGATGTGGCTGATAACACCTTCATCTCTTTTTCTGCCATGCAAAACCAACCAATAAATACTGCCTTGTAAGGAAGGTGATCTGTTTTGCTCATACTCAGCTACAGTTGTCTCCAAGAAAATGCGATTTAACTCCTGATGCACCTGATACTGTTGGGTATGGAGTACTGCAGTCCAAACCAGAACTCCCCAGCCAGAGAGGAATAACAGACCCTGCTACCAAACACACACTTACAGGGATGGGAGATTCTCCTGTTACAGAGGAGCATTTACTGCACATTTTACCAAACAAATAAATCTCTAGTGTAAAATGTTGGCTGCAGATTTAATCTGAAAGAAAAATGAGGAGTGGAAAACTGGGAAAACATTTATATATGGTTTTTAGATTACTTTTCAAAATTTATGTGTCAATACCCCAGCTGAAGAGCTGACTTTTAAATCTGGCATCTAAATACTCAGTGCTTAGGGTGGGTGTTGTAATCAGAAAATGGGGGATAGCAATTTCTCTAACAGAGAAGGGATGAAGCTACATCACTTTATAGTAAACAGGGTTTTATTTCACGATGTAGATGCTCCAGCTCAGATATTTGCAGTGGTTAAGCCGCAAAGATGTGATTTAAGGACAGTTCCTTAACTCAATGAACATCAGCAGCATCAGTTGAAGAGAGATGGTTCAGATGGCTGCTGTGTTTTGCTTGTGCTGGGAACACAAACACCAGGGCACTGGGCTAAGATAGCCTATTTACTATGCAACATTGGTAAAAGAAGGAATTTAAAGAGTTGATCTGCTCTTTTAATACCATGCTGTTTCTAGAAATAGGATGATTACAGCAATATGAGAAAAAAATCACAGTCACAATGCAAGTACCATTAAAAGCATCACTGTGTGCCCTCATAAAAGGTGCCTCTCCAGCTTTCTTGTAGGCCGCCCTTTAGGTGCTAAGAATGTTGCTGGAAGGTCTCCCTGGAGGCTTCACTTCTCCAGGCTGAACAACTCTCACTCTCTCAGCGTATCCTCATAGGAGAGATGCTCCAGCCCTCTGATCATCTAAATGACCCTCCTCTGAACTCCCTCCAGCGGGTCCACATCCCTCTTAGGCTGGGGGATCCAGACTTGGACACAGTATTCCAGGTAGGGTCTCACAAGAGTGGATAAAAGGTGGAGAATCACTTCCCGTGACCTGTTGGTCACATTTCTATGGACGCAGCCCAAGATGCAGTTTGGCTTTCTGGGCTGCAAATACACATTTTTGGGTTACTTGGAGCTTCTTCCAAACAACGTCCCCAAGTCCTTCTCCCCCAGGTTGCTCTCAGTCCATTCTCTGCTCAGCCTGTATTTGTGCTCAGGATTGCCCCCACCCAGAGCCTTACACTTGGCCTTGTTGTTCTTGAGGACACAGGCCCACCTCTGAAGCCTGTCAGTCCCTCTGGATGGCATCCCTACCCTCTGGAGTGCTGACCACACCACGTGGCTTGGTATCCCTGGCAAATGTGCTGAGGGATGTGACTGATCACGTCACCAATAAAGACATTAAACAGTGCCAGTCCCAATACTGACCCATGAGAGGGAGGTGACTGATCTTCATTTGGACTTTGAGCTGTTGAGCCCAACTCTTTGAGTGCAAATGTCCAGCCTATTCTTTATGCATCCATCAAATCCACATCTCTCGCTTTAGAGACAAGGATGACATGTGAGACAGTGTCAAATACTTTGCACAAGTCCAGGTAGATGATACTGGTTGATCTTCCCTCATGCCCCCATCTGCTGTGACCCCACCTCCGAAAGCCCCCACATTTGTCGGGCAGGTGTGTCCTTAGTGAAGTCACGTTGGCTGTCAGCAACCACCTGCTTATTTTCCATGTACATCATTTTCAGGAGGATCTCCTCCATGACCTTACCTGGCACTGAAGTGAGTCTGACTAGCCAGCTCTCGCTTTGGTGCTGGTGATCAGATGGATGCACTAGTCTGGATGTCCCACTGTCACCTCCTCCTCAGGATTCAATTCCCAACTACAGAATTATTTCTTAACCTTGTAGAGGTTAAGAAGAGACTCTAGCTTTTATTCTTCTCCTTGGTACATGTTTGCCAGCTATGACAGAGCATTTGGCATCACACAGAAAATGCTCAGAATACTTACCAGCCAGCTAATCAAAGGAGCATATATGTAGTGAATAGCCCTTTTGGTGTTAGAATGGGGTCTTTCAAGGTCACATTACCCATTTTTACACCATTAAGTGTTTTCTTTCACATGGTACAAAAAAAACCTATCTACAGAATTTATAACTAAACATCATATACCCACAGTCAGAAGTTATTTCTGTGAGCTGAAAGTAAAAACCACCTTCCAAAAATACACCTCTTAATCCTCTCTAGACTTTTTAATGTCTAAAACTTTTACTTCTACAATCTATGAACTGAAAACTTGCAGCTCAAACAGAAGTTCATTTAAACTAGAAAATATATACTATAAGAAAGTTGTGCTAATTAATTAATCCTGAATAAAGAGACAATTTTCTTTATGAAAAATATGTTCCTGGGGAAGTAAACAGCACAACCATCTTGCATCTTGAGAGTGACTGCAAAATGCCTCCATATCACAATTCACAAAATTTGCTTTATATTATTGACAACTCCCTTATTTGAGGCTGATAATAAGTCTCTTTTTCAACATACTTGGAATAGCTCAATATCTGGCAGTTTTGTGCTGGGACATCTTGTGTGTGCACCACCTCACGGCCATTAACCACAAAACCTAAGAGACTAGGCTGTTTTGCTTCCATCCCAGTTTCTGACTCAGAGGTCCCAAGGGCAGTCAAACTACGAGTGGCAGGAAGCAGGGCATGGGTGGGAAGGCATTCAGTCATTAGCTTAGTCTGCTAAGTGCCCCACCAGCAGCAAGGAAGAGCAGAGCAGAAGCCATGGTAGTTACCAACAGCACTGACGCCTCTAGACAGAAACAACTGAAAACAGCTGGATGCTTTGGCAAATTGCTGTCAGAAGTCCACCTGTGGGGTGCTCCTGTGGCTTTGAGCATGGCCAGCAGGTCCAATGTCAGGTGAGTCAGAAACAGCCTTAGCTGCATTTCACTGATATGCTTCCCAAATAATTCTCCACCAATGCCCCATTAATGCCCATGTCGAGCAATGTAACTGAGAAAGAAACAGCTTGTATTACCCTGAAGGCCAATGATGAACACTCCCAGTGTTGGAGAAGCACCTTGCTGTCCTCTGTGACACAGGAGAAACCCCAGCTCCCCTACCTCCCTTGTTAACCCTTGAAAACATGGTACACCTGCTCCACTCTTCCAACAGTACATCATCCCCTGGTGCTTTACACTACTTCATTATCACAATAAAAGCTACAAAGGAAAAATTAGTTATGAAGTCCAGGGCTTGAATCCACATAGTAGGATAGGCTTCACAAAACTCAGGTAGAAGGCTGGTAAAGCAAGAGAGGAGTAAACCCCCAAATTCTTCTCCTCCTTTCTTACTTGTCCAAATCAACTCCCCAAAGAAGTCACGGATGCAAGCTGGGTGTTTGTCTGAAAACATCTTTTAACACAAAGGTGCATCAGTGTTACCTGCTGAAGCACAAGCAAAGAAGGCTGTATTTGCTTTCTGTCCAAGAACAACTGAATCAAAAAACCAAAATATTTTGATTTATAATGTCATTACCCTTCTGTGCTTATAAATCTTTGAAGAGGTGAGAAGTGGAGAACAGATACATGGAACTATTGTAACAGGAATAACCATCAGGAAAGAACCTGGACTCCTGGGATATAAACCTGCTGCGGAGTATTAAAACTGATTTACAGTTTTAGTTTTGTCTTACAGCTGTGCACAGAGTGGAAAAAATGGGAGAATTGTCTTCTGCAAGAATGGTTCAACAAATATTTGTTTTTATGAGTCCTAGAAGGACATTATTTTGTCTTGTGCTTGCCTCCATAAGAAATATGGTTTATGCTGCATAATCAGTATGATATTTCAAATACTGGGAATTGTTCCCTCCTCCCCTTCTTTATATTAATCTACTACTGATTCCTTCTATGGGATGTGTATTGCTTTTCAGATTTCAAAAGCCTAAGTGATTTGCATTTGCCAAAAAAATCGAAAGCTTTTCCTCTGCATTTAAAATAGTTTAGACCAACAAACTGATTTTTTCAAAAAGTTAAAAGAGCAATCACCAGATTAAATATGGAAAAAGTCACTATTAGAATTAATTCTCTATGTTCATTCTAAATAACTAAAATTGGTGGTTTATAATTGGAAGTCTATGAAAAATATTCAAAATTAGCAACTTTGAGGACAACAGCTACCTTTCTGCTTTTGGAGTGATGCTTTGCAGCAAATAGGTGCAGAGCCCCGCTCCCTTCACTACAGCTTTCACAACACTGATCTTCCATGAGAAAACCTGGGCTTGTTGAAGGAAACAAACCACTCTGTATATAAGGACAAAAACAAAGAGGCTACCAGAGGTGCCTGAAAGCCCAAGTGCGAACTCCTTTCAGATGGCAGCACTTGTGAGACAACTCGACTAACCCAGCACCATTAAAAACATGAATAAACCCCTCTACCCATGCCAACTTAATATCCTGTCAGAACATCAAGGTCTGGTTTTAGCAGAGCCAGCCCCTCACCCCAGCCCATTCGAGGGTCTCACTCACCAATCCATGAGAAGCAAACCCCTGGATGTTACTGTGTTCAGTTTTCAGCAAATTAAGTCTGAAGCACACTTTCCTTTGCCTTAAAGGGACTGCATAGTCCTGACACATCAGCAGGCAGGGAGCCCAGTGGTTGCTACAGAGCATTTATTTATACTCATTTGGAATTTCCTGAGACAGTCCCAGCCCGGCAGCCAGCCCAGCCCAGCGCCAGCGGTTTCCTTCACAGCACTTCACATGCTGTGCAATGCCTCTGGTTCCCCAAGGGTTAAAATACATGAAGTGGGCAGCAGGACAAAAGGAACTGTACCAAGTGACATGATAAAATGATGTTGGGTTTCTGGTTTTGGTTGGAGTTTTCTTTTTTATTTCTGAAGAAGACAGATGTAATACCAAACGGGAATTTTAAGTTCAGGTCACTTCTCTTCCACCCTGTGTTCTCCCTTCCTCCCCAAGCCCTTCACCCCCACCCACCTCTCTTACTTCTCACTCCCACATGTGGACTGAGAGCACAGAAAGGTTCATTGATATAATTTGGGCAGAACAATTACCCCTGTTGTAACCACCACTGCTTGCAATTTTGTCTGTGTTACATTCAGTCTTGTTTTATTTATGCTTCCCAAATGCAGGTTATAATTTCAGGGATAAAAATAAAAACTTTTAGTATATGTTTTCTTTTTTCTGAAGCACAGCCAAAATATACAAGATATCCTTAATGCTAGTAAAAGCACTTTGAAAACAACGCACAATTTTTCCATATTCGATTTTCTTGTTTCCACATAACACCAAGTATTGTCTCAAGTTAAAGATAACTGGGACTCTAGATGCAAGAAAACTCACTTCTCAGCAACATAAAAAGACCCTCAAAGTCCTCAGCTCCATCTCTCTTCACCTATGCTTACTACAGTTACTGTTAAAAGGTGACAGATTCATTTAACAAGGGCAAAGGTCCTAAGACTTCATAGGACTAAAGGAAAATAACTTTACTTTCATGTTTTTCATGCAGATTCTCAAGAACAGTTAGAAAAAGGGGAGGGGGGGGGGGGGGACACATGAATTCTCAAAATAATTTCCAAGTTCATTTTCCAAGATCTTGTGCTGAAATGGCAGGAGCAAGGTCCAAGTCTTCCACAATGCCTTCAGCTAAAATTGCACAGACTTCCAATAAAAGCGTTTCCTGAATGTCTTGATAGTTTCAGTGGCATTTAATATGAAGCAAAGTAATATACAATACTTCCAGGCATCAGCTTATGGACTCTAAAGTAGGTTCTGCCCTCTGGATAATTTTAAATTATTTCCTTGAATTACAAGTCATTGATGTATCTAGTACAAACCATGACCTCAAAAAAGAGTCTGAAGAACCCAACTTGTTTCATCTATGGACCACAAAGGTATTGAATTTTAAATGAACTTGGTTTGGTCTGTGCTCTAACTACTCCATGCATGAAGAAAAGCAGCTCTCCATAAAATATTATTTGGGAACAGTTCCTAACCACAGTTTGAAGTTTCTGCTAGAAGACAAAAACTTTAGGGCAGCTGACCCATGTTTTCAGTTCAGGAAAAAAGCAAAAAATTCAGCCCTTAAAAAACACTGTCTGGCCTGCAGCCACCACTTTGTGCTTGCTGCTTTTTAAGCTCTATCTTTCAACCAGCCAGGTGAGAATAAGCAGTGCACAGCAGCACTGGGTGTTAGTGGTGGGCATCTCTAGCTCCATCAGCAGGTTCTTCACACCAAGCAGGGGAGATCATTAAAATAGCCATCTAGTGTTCTGCTGTGAAAACAAAGGTGACACTTGGAATAGGGAAGCAAAGAGAATGGCCAGAACATTCTTCTCAAGAGTTAAAAAAATTATTTCAGAGAAAAAAAAATTATCTTAACATGATATGGTTTCATTTTTCTAAAAAAAGACAACATGATATCCTGTTTAGAGAAGAACAGATTATAGCAGCTGTCTACACATGCTCCATCTGTTTATCATTACGCTGCGGTTTTGAGGGCTCGACATTTGAACAGGCGCTTCCTCAAGTCATGCACCTTGAGTGGACTGTCCTCAAAACTCTGTTAACCCAGCAGGCTGAAAAAGACCTCACAAGTGCATGTAATAACCCATGGTGTGTATCAGCACATCAGCCCACAATTCAAATGTGGAGGCGCTTGTCTGGGTTAGCACCAGTAAAACCTAAAGGCAAAGAGCATATACGTATTTATTTTCTTGGCCTCTGAGACCATTAAAATGTCAAATAAACTCATTCAGCTACTGTTTGCAGTAGAAACAAAACTGAGGTCAGAGCACAGCTCCCCAAGGACCAAAAAACCTGAGCTGGTCTGAAGCAGAATGAATGTAAGGTTTGGTGTACGGGCAGCCATCCAGCTGATAAATTCTTATCTAAAAAGCAGTTTATTTCACACCCATTTTGAAAACAAAAGGCAGAGGGGGCACAATGGATATGTGAAAGGCGCACAGCTCTTTAAAACGCATGCCTCCAACAGACCATTTCCTCAGCAATGGAGTGACTCTGCTTGGAAAGAATGAAATAATCTGCCTGATTACAGTGATCCAGTTCAGGAGAGCACAGAGCTCGGCCATACCCACCACTGTCAGGTTTATGCTCCTATCCCCAAACAGCTGCTGCCATTTGATGCAGGTTGGATACGGGGTTCTTTTATATTTTAATTTGTGAGTGAGTGGCCATGTGCTATTTTGGTTTCTTTCTTTACATCCTTCCAGAATTTGGCACTTGGTTTCCACAGAATGATTTAAAACCTGCTAGCTATAGAGGTCAGACATGAAATTGATCTGGTCCAGCCATCTTCTCCCTAGCAGATGCTTCTGGAAGGGCATAAGAAGCAAGCATTCTCCCCTTGGCATACAGAAACCTGCACCTCAGAAACTTCCCAAGCTGGAGTGGTCCAGGATGGGTTTCATGTCACAGTGTCAAATGTATGTTTTCAGGTGCAAGTGATAAATGCACCCCATATTGTGGTTAAATGTGCATCTAGTTTGGCATCACACAGAATGAACTTCAACTACTTGGTGTTTTGTGTGTCCCCAGCTAAGTAATGATGCCTACCGTTCTCCCAGTGTGACTGCTTGGGAAAGCTTATGGTAAGAAGTTTTGTTGTGGAAGCAACTAGACCATTAAAGCCTTCATATCTGGTGAAATATTATTTTCTTCTTAGAATCATAGAGTCACAGAATTTTTTAGGTTGGAAAAGACCTTTAAGATCATCAGCTGTTTAGTCAGCACTTCCAAGTTCACCACTAGAACATATTCGTTCCCAAGCACTGCATCCATATGTCTTTTAAACACCTTCAGGGATGGTGTTCCACCACTTCCTTGAGAAGCCTTTTCCAAGTTTAGCAGTCATTTTGGTGAAGAATTTTTTCCTATCCAACCTTCCATGGCACAACTTGAGGCCTTTTCCTCTCATCCTGTCACTTGTTGCCTGGAGAAGAGGCTGACCTCAACTTGGCTACAATCTCTTGTCAGGCAGTTGAAGAGAGTGATCAGGTCCCCCTAAGCCTCCTTTTCTGCAGCCTAAACAACCTCAGCTCTCTCAGCTGCTCCTTAAATGAGTTGTGTTCCAGACCCTTCTCCAGCTCTGCTGCCCTTCTCTCATCTCCTTCCAATGTTCTTCTTGGAGTGAGGGGCCCAGAACTGAACACAGGATTTGAGCTGTGGCCTCACCAGTGCCAAGTACAGGGGGACAATCCCTGACCTGCTCCTGCTGGCCACACTGGAACAGGCCAGGATGCCATTGGCCTTCTGTGTTGTCTCTAAACTCTGTGAGAGTGCCCTTGATATGCTCTTATCCAGATCATCCATAAAGACATTAAACAGTACTGGCCCCTGGGAACGCCACTGGTGACTGGCCACCAGCTGGATGTAACTCCATGCAGCCCCAGTCTCGAGGCCTGTCCATCCAGATGGCTTTCACCCAGTGAGCAGTGGGTAAAGCCACCGAGCCATAAGCAGCCTCTCTCTCCAGGAGAATGCTGAGTGAAACAATGTCAAAAGCCTTACTTAGTTCAGCCAGAAACATCCACAACCTTTCCCTCCTCCACTAAGCAAGCCACCTTGTCAGAGAAGGAGATCAGGTCAGTTAACCAGGACCTGCCTAAAGGGATCCAAGGGCAAGAATACATGTCCTGTTATGTGCCATGTGACTGATAAACTGAGGAACAGTACAACACACAGTAGCAGGATTGGCGATGGACACTAAAGATGGACTGGATGAGGAGATGCTACATTCAGTTTCACAGAGAGATGTCTCTCCTGCTGCTCTGGTGTTGTTATGTTCTTTGGGCTGAGATGGTCTGGCTGAAACACATTTATGTTTGCAGAGTTGTAGTCTTATAACTTTTCTCTGCAAAGGGGCAGGTAATTAATTTTCTCAGAATTGTCAACACTGCATTTTCCACAGCACTGAAAGTGGGTTGTGAGGAAGCAGAAGCAGAGGAGGGTTGAGTATCAGTCTGCACTCTTCAGGGTACAGACACGGAGAAGCCCCTGTGCATCCCTGGGGTGAAATCAAGCACTGGAAAAAGGCACTGAGTATTAGGGAGCAAAAAGGAAAGGACAAGCATCCTGGATGGCAGACACACTGTCTGAGAGAGAGGAAGGGAATAGGACTGTAACTAATGATGACGAGGGAGAATGGGTAAAGTCTAAAGGGCGATACAGTGGATGCACAGCCATGTAAGCACACTCAGGTCCTGACAATCTTAAAAGCCATATAAAAGCCATCTGTCTCTACATACAAAAAAACAGACAGCAGGAGCAGAACAGAATTATTCTAGACAGGAATAACTTTACAACTTCAGATATGGAAAAAGATATCTAAAATTAAAGAATCACAGTTCTGGAGGGGAGCGAAGAAGAGGGGAGAGGGGAGAAAGGACTTAGCCACAGACTTACTGAAGTAAAAAAACTGTGGTGATATTTATAAGTCCGTGAAACCTGACTGCCGTGATCTTTTCTTTATGCTTATATCATATGCAAATATTAGTCCACTTTTTTCAACCATGGCCATGTACTTTACTGTATTTTCTTGCACTGTACTGCTTTTTTTTTTTTTTTGAAAGCTGCACATTTTACATTTACAAAGCAGTGTACATGAAGTGTTAAAAATTGACCTATTTGCTAGTATTAGACCTGAAATTCCAGTAACAGCAGCAGAGTTGCACAAGTGTTTCCTTTCTATTATTTGATCTGCAAATCATATGACAGTGCTCCAGGCAGAAAGGTTGGTTGTGTGAAGCAAGGGTAGAGAAGGGGCTAGGAGTACATGAACAACATGCCCCTCAGCAATAAGAGACTACTCCAGACAAGGGATGTCTGGTTTACATAGGGAGTACAGCCTGTTCCCAATTATCAGGTAATTTGATCCTCATCCTAATCTGACCAAACCTTCAAACCCAGATATTAAAAAGTCTGTGTCCCCTGTCTTCCTTCCCTTCCCCCCCCCCACGCCCAACTTTCAAAGAAATACTGAAGGGCAAAAATATCACAGACATTTATGTTGAAGGAAATCAACATACTGTTACAGAGAAAAAAATACAGGAATATATTAATTTAAAAAAGAGGAAACAGTTACATAAAACATTAATTACAGTGCAAGACAACTAGGGAGGAGACACTGGTCAAAATAAAGGGATGGACTGTGAGAAGGGGTAAGGATCACATTACCTACTTGTACAGGTAAGAAGGCTTTTCAAAAGGTAGGAAAGGACATGAAAGAGTATGACTAGATTGCACACTCACCTACCTCTTCAAGTGTCTGAGCATTTAGTTTTGTCAAAGTCTGTGTGAAGAGTCAGAAGAAGAAAATTCTCAAGAGACTGAGAATATGCTCTGCAGAGTTTTTGAGAGATAGGGAGCAGGAGAGCCCTTTTTGGACCTGGTTGATCTGCTAATTCCCCTCACACACCCCAACTTATATCCCACAGCAGAGGTCGACCACTGTTTTCTGCCCATATGGTAAGTGTAATTTCTGGATGAAATCAGAGGAGGGAATGGCAGGAAAAAGGGGAGGATGGACAGAAGCATGCTGCTGTCCTAAAGCTCAGAGCTGGTTACACTGAGACATCCTGGCAGGAATAGTACTCTGCTACCAAGGGGAGTCATGTTACCAGAGGAAGGAAATGGAGATACAGCAGCAATGCCAACGTGGGAAGTCCAAGTGCTCCCTTAGCCCCTGCAGGAGCTGTGAAAACAGTGAAAAAGTGCTGTGAAAATATAATACAGGAAGGGCTGCCTTGCTGTCATCTCTAATACAAAGCCTTACAAATGGCTCAAAAGAGAGGGAGGAGGGAGGCGGCCACTACAAGAAGCTTCCCAAGGACTTCTCCAATAGTAGCCCTTTTGTAAGGAACATATCTAAATGCAGGCACTCATGTGTTTACAAACAGAATGACAACCAGCTGTCATCAGGCTATTTCCATCCAAGTAATTTTCCTAAGGGACCATAAACTTTTAAAGGGAACAAAATATCTTCCCACAAGGAGGAGATTCATATGCCTTATTCATTAAATGCTTTCTGCAGAAGAATCTGGCAGGTGGGAATACTGTAGAATAGTTTAAGGGTAAATTTACTGAGTAGTGTGTCTTGTAAGTGGGGAAAGGCAGACAATGAAAAGAGGATAATTTTTCAAGTCTGCAAAAGTTTATTCTTGGTGTTTTTCCTGTCTCATGTGCCTGCCCTGCTTCTGGTGCTTGCTTCTTACCCTCACCCCAACTGCCACCAGACAGTGCAAAGCAGTGACTTCTACCACGAGAACTTAGGGGTTTTATCACTGTTAATCTCCAGTTCAGTAAGGCTGCATGGTACTACAAACAGCACGACATGCCTGATGAGTCCCTAGAAAACTTTGAAATACAAGATGAGCACCCTTAGCTGCCTCCCAGGGTGTAAATGGCATGTATTTCCACAGGGAGCAGCAGCACGGCACATGAGAAAGTCCAGGTGCTGCCCACACAAGTGCATTGCAACAGCTCAGAGAAGGAAAGCCTGCATTGCTTCATGAGCAAGCTTTCATCAGAGGGAATGAGCACAGTCCTCTCTCTGCCTAGGTGAGATGTGAGAATCTGGGCGGCTGCAGAAGATAATCCAGAACAAGACACAGATGCAGTAATCTCTGAAGAAAAGACAGATCAATTAAATCTGTTCTTTTTCTCAAGGCCACTTTGTCCTCCTGCAGAGCATCAGCATCTGCATATAATGGCTTTGTATCTTGGGCCATCTCTTTCCCACCACATGCAATTTCCTTTTCTAAGGACTGGGCTATCAAGAGCAGCTTCCTTTGTCCCCAAACTTCCAATGACACTGTATTTAACGTATAATTTCTAACTTCTTCCTGACTCCTGTCTTTCCACCAGAATCCAAAATCAGACCTGTAGCACGTTCTTTGGGCAACAAATCCTGAGTAAAAGAGGATGTGTGGTCTCTGGTCCTCTACAGTCTTATAAAGGCCTTTAGGTTGGGCAAAGGTAAGTCAGTGCATTTTCAAGCTTTCGGCTGCAGAGGCAAATGCACCCTTGGATTACAGTCATCAACTAGCAGTTGCAGAAGAAATTATTAACTCAAGTAAAAAGCTGGCATTCACTGTGAGATCACGTGCTTCAGCTCCAGCCATCTGTCCTTAAGGCAGATCTGGCATCAGTGAAGGTACTACAGCATAGTCATGAAGATTTTTTATGAGTTGTGATAGAGATTATGTGAAATCACTGGAGACTCACTCACCCTTTTCCCCACAGACTTCAGGGTCCCACCCTAGAATGTTTTTAAATACTGGGCACCACCAGAGTGACTCACAGGATCACTTGTGGGTGAGGCAGGAGTTGGATCACAGTGACAGCCATCTGCTCATCCCGAAAGTTTATGTTCCCAATTGAGCAGGCTCTCCTGATGGCAAGAGCCTTTCACCAGCTACTAAAACACACCTGTGCATACACCCATCTCCATTAATTCTGAAAGTTATTGGAAACAGGCTTGGAGCACGTAGCATGGTAGGGGAGGAACAGGTTTAAATAGTCTGTCATCACACAGTCCTGACTCAAACAACTTATCCTTGCATGGCTGCTTTGCTAAAAGTACAAACTCTCCTGAATCCTGGTCACTTGCATCTGCTGAACGAAGTGAACTCGGAGGCTGCTGAGCACAGAGCTCGGTGTGTCAGTAGCACTGCAGTGACACCTCAGTGGCAGCCACCGTGCAGGCTGGCAGCTGGGCTCCGGGGCCAGACACCTGCAATACTCAGGAGGAAAGGTGTGCTCCAACAGGTGGACTACTACTGAGCAATCAAACACTCAACTGCTCACTCATTTAGGTCTGTAAGTTCCCCGATAGATGGTCTGTAATGAAGAACGGTGGATATTCTGCTAAGCTTAGTAACAGTGATAATGCTCTGGTGCACACTTTCTGCTTAGACTGAATTTACATCATGAGGCCTAGAAATAATGCAAAGTTTCGTGCATATTGCCTAAAATGAATGAGGAAAATGGAATAAAAGGAGAGACTGTAAGTCAAATAATACAGTAACTGAAAGAAAAGTGTGTCTACAAATCTTTGGTGAGAGTTGTTACAAATCAATGCACAGGATATATGTGTGATAAAAACATTTGCTCCAAGTAAATGTGTGTTCTATTTACTGGCCTCAATTAAAAGGGTTAATAAGTTAAGTGGGGTTTTCATAATACTTTTCAGCAGTTGCTTAAGCATTTATATACCAGCAGATGGACAACACATTTATTAAACATTTGGTCTTTGAGTCATGCTGACGTTAGTATCTCAAACATCATTAATTCAGGCAGCAGCTTTTTGTAATGGCCTTATTCTCTGACTGGTGCATAGTTGTAACTTCACATAGGAGTCAAGGAAACTTCTCAGATATAAAGAAAATCTGACCAGAAGCCCACAGGGTGCTCCAGTGTAACTGTGCACATTTAAAATAACTAGAGGGTGCCAGGCTGCTGCAGAGGAAACAGTGGTCTAGATATGATTTGTATCTCATCAAACCACCTGTGGTCCCACAGCCCTGGATGGCTGCAGGGAATGGAGGTGCTGGGAGCAAACAGAGTACACTGGGAGCGAAGACACTTGACACCTGCAGACTGGCTATCACAGCAGCAGTTCCTTGCTTTGCAGGTGCAAGGAGACTAACAGTAAAAATGATGTTCAGGTGCTACAGGGCCACTGAATTGCAATTTAAGAAATGTGCAGGAATCTAAAGCAGGGGGCAGAATTAAACATGCAGGGAAATAGTTCAAATGAATGTGTGCAGGATGCTGTGCTTCTGTATGTAGAGAAGCATGTTAAAAATTGAATGGGAAGGCATGAAAACATTAATCCATAGACTAGACTGAGGAGAAGGCACAGACAGAAGGGAGGAAAGAGAAAAGAGCAGGGAAATTGCCGACTATGTACAGAAAATAATATGCATTTGCTTTCCAGTAAAAGTAAAGAAAAAGTTTGTGCAACAGCCTTGCTGTACTGACCCCTGCAGCCCATCCTACTCAAGAAAACTGGAAATGCTTTTTTATATATATTAAGAAATGACTAACAATTCTGCAGTCTCTGGATATAGAGAATGAGGTGCTTAAGGAAGTCAAATAAAATATGTTTTTATTATGGTTAGTGACAAATACATTTTTAATCCTTTATCTGTTTAAAATCAGTCTTCTATGTTTGTTTTCCTGCTTCCTTGTTTTCCACATCAGGATAAATAGAATTAGACTGGAAGTTTATTCCATGCAGTGCCTTTCAGAATAAGTGCTTTGAAAAGAAAGTTTTCACAAACAGGTCGTTAGTGGAAGGAAAGAAAATCCATCCAGAGCTATTTCCAAACTGCCCTGTAAGTTTTCGCTTGTGCATTGTGCTTTTTGTAGCTGACTGGAAAACATTTCTACAGATACTGCTACAGAAATATTAACAGAGCCTCATTAAATAGATGAATTATGCAGCAGTCCTAGCAAGCACAGAAGCTAACAATTACAGGAAGTTTCACCCAACAGTTAACGGAGACACTAATACTATTTAGAGAAACAATCACCTCATTTATTTTTACTTGTACTATGCAAAGAGAAATTAATTTATGTCATGTCCCAAACCAACTGCAGACTCCCAATAGCTCCCCACAGACTGAGGGTATTTCCCAGCTCCTGAGGCAGCTTCTTGGACGACTGCACAGCATGTTCTGGACTTGCACTACACTCCTTAACCCTGGTGAGTTTACTGGACTGAGCAGTGAGTTCACATGCCACCAGGGAAGACTCTTATCAGATATCCAGCACCTATAACTAAGCACTATACAGCACCTGATAAAATAAACCAATTTTTTTCTGCAAGCACCAATTTATTCAGCTCTTTTCTGAGCAGATGGCACAGCTTTGACAGCCTAGTCCAAAATCAGTACGAAGAACAACTTCCAAAACAGATAAAAATGAACAAATAATCTTGCAGTCCAAAGAAATACAGTTCACTACAAGACCTCTGTGCAATAAAACTGTGAACAGAGTGAAAAAAAATTTAAGTCAGGAGCAAACAAAACTGTTGACAAACAGTACTGAAGCATAAATCACAGTCTCTGTCATTTATTCACCACATTTACCGTTCATGTCTTTACTGAGATAGGCAAGAGACAGAGAAACTTATGATAGGTGCTTTCATGATAAAGTCATCACTTCCTTTGTAGTTTATCTCCTATACACACTAAAATATTTACAGCAAAAGTACTTCCCATATCAATCCCTTAAAAAAATCTCTATACAAATGCAAAATAGCTAGATCCTTTCCTGGAAACAAGTTCCAAATTCAAGCATTCCTCTACAGATTTCATCTGTAGCAGCAGTATGCCATATAGGCTTGTACACAGAAAAAAAAATACCAAAATGGCACATAGGCATAATTATTTGATAGTGCAAGTACTCACATTCTCGAGTTTACCAAAGCAAACCACTGCTTCTTAGTCACTTCATACTTGAATGAAGCTGAACCTGTGGTTAGACTTGCCAAAATATTCAAGTAACATAAATGCAGCTTAGTAGTCCCTAACAAGTCTTTCTAGTTCTTTTTCCTGCTGCTGATTGATTCAGAGGGTGCAGAAAACACCACCCCTGAAGTCTGTCTTTCCACTCCTGGAGCTCCATGCAATTAAGAAACTCGCTTCAATACCTCCAACGCCCAGATCAGCTCCTGCTCATCCAAAGGCCTTCTCTCCCAGGCAGCACAGCAGCACAACAAATCACAGCTATCTGCCGCCCAATAGCCCGTCTATTACGAACTGCTGAGGATTTGAGACACAGGCGTACATAGCTGCATGTCAGAACACCGGCCTCAAGGGTTTGCAAAGCCAACAAGTCCTGACAGTATCTGCAAAATGTTGTCCAATTTAGTTCTGAATTAAATACTTGTAATTTATTACAGCGTCTTTCTGCAAATAAGGGAACAAACAGCTTTATCCTGAAAGAAACCTTGTTTGCATAACAATTCTGAAACTAAAACTTCATCTTGCATTAACACATCCCCCAGTACAAGTTTTAGACATACACAGCAGCCCACCAACTTTTCAATAGACAATTCTACTGCAAGGAGAAAACAAAAATCAGTAAAGCAATCAGTAACACTCCATGCACAATTTTTCTTTCCTTGTAAGCAGAGGAAATTTTTCTGCATGACTTAAGTTAAAGGCATATTACGAATCGAAGTCAAGTTACATGGGGGGTTTAGGCAGCAAACAGCTACAGTTAAGTCACACAGCAGAGGTTTTGCAGTCCACCTTTTCAAAAGGATTACTGAAGGTTATAAAAGGATATGCTTCCTACCTTAAAGAATATACTTCTAATTATATAAAAAGGGGGTGGGGGAAGGGAATTGAAATATCTTACTTCAGTCTCAAGATTTAACAACATCGGTAAATTTAACTTTAAATCATCAACAGATAATAGTAATTCCACAGACTTAATTCAACTTTCACTAGCTTTTTAAAAGACTTCTTGTTTTCCATAAACTGAACATAATGGCACTCCATATTTCCAATATCCTGCACACAAAATGTTTTAATCTCATGCTCTAATTAGAATAATTCTACAGTGAGCACAGTGAGCAGCCCACAAGCTCCTGCTATGCACTTGAAATTTTCCATGTAATCCTACTGTAGCAGCCTCAGCTTTAGTGGGCTAAAACTATGTTTGTGCAGTGATCAGAAGAGGAAAATATTGACATAACCGCAGGAGGAACACTGCTGCTGTGCTGTTATCAGTTGTTCTGCAGTTTCTGCCCCCTCTTGACCTGCCAGCCCTCCTCAGCAACCTTTGAACATGCCAAGTAATCCATTTCACAGAGTATCACACAACCAAAAAAGGCAGTTTGGGAACTTCGTAAAAATAACAAAAAAGTGAAACACCTCTTTAGGATATTGCTTGAGAAATGTTTTTTATGGTTTGTGGAGAAGCAAGCAACAAATATTAGACTGACCAGTAAGTATGACCAGGAAAGGCTGGGGATTTGATGCATTAAGAGCTGGTTAATCTCACCAATTATTACAGAGTCAGCATAGCAGCCACATGATTCTGCAGCAAAGCCCTAGGCCTCTCAGAGTCTGGAGTAAGCCCCTGGAGGTCCTTGAGAGCAGAGTATACTGCATGCTGAATGACTGAGTGCCAGCCCTTAAGTCTTCCCAAACTACTTTGCACACTATAAATATTTAAAAGATTATTGGGGTGGGGGATACGGGGGAACAGGTGGAACTGTTTTTCAGTATTTAAACTGCCATTACTTCCTTTTCCTGCTTGCACAATGTAAGATTTTTTAAAATTAATGATCCAAAGGGGGAAAGAGTTCCCGTTTAGTTACCTGTAGCACTGCTGTTAGTATTTGCTGGATAGGCCATGTTTGCTCAATGACACATCCACAGCTAAGCTGTTTGGTGTCATGCAAATGCCATGCATCAAGTCCAACCAGACATGCAACCTGGAACAAACAAGTAAAAAGCAGTTAAAAACATGTAGTTTTAAGAAGTTAGGTACATTAAGCAGTAAGCATTTCTGAGTGTTTAAAGTATCATCTTCAATGCAAACTTCAGCACAGCAGTAACATGCTCCTCTTAAATCAGCATCCTAGCTATCACAAACCCCAAAGGTGATGAAGCTGAACTGTGGCTCTCTGACAACCTCCCGATCTGTAGTCAGTGAGGATGCATCTACAACTACCTGAATCTGCAATTGGCCTTGTTTTTTCTGGCCTGCCCTCAACTTTTTTGCAGCTGGTCTCTAAATTCGCATGTACCACTGCAGATCCCTCACATTTGCTGGCATGTGTATAAAGTTTTAGATTACCCAACATCTTACGAAGGCAGGGTTGGAGGACTTTTTAGGTGAAGAGCACCTACAGAAGCACTGTACCAGTGAGCAGGGGACCAGTGGCAATTTCTGAGCTCAGATGTCCCCATGGAGAGGTGAAGGCAGAACCCTCAGATGCAGCCAGAGCAGGCATCTCTGCCTGACAAACCTGACAAACCTAGACCCCAGCAGCTACTGCATGGAAGCTGGCAGGGTGGGGGGACCAGAGGTGGCACGGATGCTGTCAGGAATGGTGCTCATCTGACTACAAGACCTCTCCACTGCAAATTCCAGCAGCAACGGGTTCTCTGGGTGTTACGATTTCTTTCCAACCCACACATGGCAGATTGAATCAATAAGCAGCACTTGCCTGAAGCTCAGGCTGCAGGTACAGAAAAAGGGCACTGTCCTCCTGGGTGGATGGCTGCCAAATGAGAGGCAGAGGTCAAACCAGCAGCAGTTCTGTGGCTAGCTGGCTGTCTCTGCAAAGCCAGAATTGTTGGCTCTGCAGCAGAGCTCCTGCTCCTCCTTCTCTGCCCACCTTCAGTGCAGGGGGCAGCCTGATCACAACTCATCTTCAGAGCAGATCTGACTCATCTGGGGCTGCAGAGATGCCTCTTCTTGAGTCTGCTTTGAGTTTTCTACAGTCCAAACAACATTTCATTTCGTTGACTCAGACAGGTGGAGCTTAGGTGTATGATGAACACCCTGCTTTGCTGACCCCCATCTGATTTGGGCTGACAACTCCTCAACAAACTAGTCACATTTTTCCAATTATATTTGATTTAGCTCTGACAGTATGTGCAGGGAAGTATTTAAAAGCTAAGCAGATTAGCAAAGTAAAAGAAAACCAAGAAATTAATGAGTGCAGGCACCATGTGAATTAGAGTCAGAGATACACTCACTGATAGAGAAGCTGGCTGTCTTTGAAAGCTGACAGAGCTTCATCACACAAGCTAATACAACTTCACTTTCTCCTTCAAGAACACAAATGCTTTCATTTTTAGTACAATCCTGATATAAGTTTTCCAAGAATGTTGAAAGAGCTTCATTGCAATTCTTCCTCCCCTAGCTCTGCCACATACACTCACATTTACCATGTCTTGTTCTGTGGAGGGCAGAGAATGAAGCTGCTGTAAAGACTGTGTAAGTGAAAGGCTACAAACAGCAATATAAGGCAGGAATCTAACACGGGCCATGATGCACAGAGGCCCATCACAAGATTTCAGGCCTAACGATAATTACTAAATTTCTGAAACAATGAAACGTGGGGGGGGAAAAAAAAAAAGGTTACTGGCAGACCTTGCAGCTGGGGCAGAGGTTTTAAATCTGTGAGCTTTTAGGAAAATATTAACTACTTCCTTTCAAACAGAGAGATTTTAAAGCACCACTACTCTCTCTGCTTGCTATAAGGATATAAAGTTATGCTTTAAGCTGAAGATAGGCAAATTTTACTGAGCCACAGTGAATGCTTACTGAAAAATTATTGTCAGCCTCCATGTGAAGTTCAGGACATGGCCTGAAGCTCAGCCACTGTCTCAGGGCAGGCTGCACTTACCAGGGCATCAATCTCTATCAGTGTAACCAACGGCAAAGAAAACTGAATTTATTTACCCACTTCTAATTAGTTCAGCATAGCTCTGTGCTTTCTCAGTAGCATTGTAACTCCAGGTGTGCTTCCCTGCTTTCATTATATACACTGTACAAGGGGAGACCTGAGAGTATGCGCCCAGGGATGGGTATGGACAGATGGGTGGGAGGGGATCCTGGGTGGGGACACCTCTTTTAGGTTCAGGGCAGTCCCAAATATGAGCAGGTCAACCACAAAAATGAGGCCCGACTGTGGCGTGCCTCATCATGGGTTTAAAAGTAAAATCTGTTAAAAACACTCGTCACCGTTCACAGGCACAAATGAGGAGAGCTACCCAATAGCAAGAAACAAATGTAATTGAGGTGAGAAAAAAAATGTCATTGAGGTGAGAATTGACATAAAGTCAATAAAAATAATGCTGAAAACCTAAACAAGGCCTAAGATCTACATTTTGTTGTGGCTTGAAGAGATGCAATTGACTTGGTACAAACTGCCTTCTGGGTATGGTTCTATTATGAGTTTCAAAGCAATGCAGACTTAAGTACCTCAAGCAAACTCGCTGCTTCTGAGCTTAAGTGAGGATTAATAAAATAAATCAGGAAACAAATTAAGTCCAACAGATAGAAGAAAAGGAAAAAAGAGAGAAAAACATAGGATCTAATAATTTGTTAGCTAAGTAAGTGAAAGATGTGATTCCTGTTTGTTTTTTTGTTATTGTTGTTTGGTTTGGGGTTTTTTGTTGTTTGTTTGTTTTGCTTTTGTGGAGTTTTTGTTTGTTTGGTTGGTTTTTTTGTTTTTTTTTAATTGTTGTTATTGTTCTGGGTATTTCTTTTAGATTAAATGTAGCAGGAATTGAAAATGTGCCTATTAAACAGCTCTTCAAGTACAGAAAAAATCTGATCTAGATCAGCAAACTCATGGAAGAAGGGAATTTTGTTAAAATGTTCTCTGAGCCATATATTGGGAACTGAATTCCTGAAATTGCACCAACACATATATGGATCATTTTTAGAATGGTGCCACATGTGATTCCCCAGCTGCACACACCCCAGAAGCTGCATTTGGACACAAGTCTCTCATGTGGGTGAGGCACAGCAAAATACCAGAGACCAGCTAGAATGCAGAGAGGAGGAAAACTTCGCCTCCTCTACAGCAAAGCATATTTCTGGTAGAGATGTTTTACACAAGAGAATTAGAAGAGGAGCTTGTGTATTCCATTCCCAACTCCTCAACTCTCTGCCTATGTGTTTTTACATGCTCAACCCATGCTTGCCTGTGAACACTATGATTTACAGATCCTAGGGCAAATGCAAAACAAGCAGAGACTAGCTATATAAAGAGTTATTGCTCAATGAAGCAGTTGTTTAAAGTGTTTTGCATTAGATATTCAAACTCTCTTCTGCCCTGAGGTTCAATAGCACAAACGTTAAACACACACGATCCTCAGTTTCTACAACCGTTCACGACACCCCAGCTGTTACAGGTTTTTCCAGAATGGTGATTTTTTTTTTTAGGCAGAACATAAAACTCATGTCCTAATCGTGTCCTATTCACAAGGGAAAAGAACCTTGCTCCTCTTTTGTGCTGCATCTTGCTAGGTCACTGACATCTAATCTGGTGTTTCAGCACCAGAAGTATCTGAGTACATATAGATCAGTTCTGGCATCCACACAGCAGACCTACAGAAATGCAGAAGCCCCAAGAGACACAGACCTTGCAGAAAATCCAGACTTGCACTTAAGTCTGATGTTTGCATCAGACATTTAAAATAGAAAACAGTTGAGGTTTGGTCTAAGGTCAGTTGTAGAACAGCATGTTGGCAACACAGTAATTAGAAGAGAAATATAATTCAGCTCTTAACCCAGAAAAGCAGTCCTGAAAGTCCTCCTGTCCAGGGCTGAGGTCACATTGGAAATGGTGATGGGTACACACTGGTTTGTGGGATTCAAAAAACAGGTTCTGGGTTCCCTGGCAAGGAGGCTTTAGGCTAAATAGATGTGTATTTAACTTCTTTTTTCTCATGGCACACACAGACTCCTAAGAGCAAAGGGTCACATCAACCACTCCAAACAAGCTCCAGATCAGCACCATATTTTGAACCACTCACAGAGAGAGTGTGGCTCAGACAATACAATTCTGTTGTTTAAGATCTGGATTAAAATTTGGAGCACTGTAGGTCAGAACTGTGAAGGATTCAAAGATACTGGCTCCCAATTGTTCACATGGATGTCGTCAGGGAATGGTTCCAGGAGAAAAACCAGCTCTGCAATCTTACCCAGCAAGTGGAAAGTGGTGATTAAATAGGTCTAGGATAGAAGGGTTTGACAGAGCAAGTCGACCCACGAGATGAAATACTCAAGAAGAACTGGTACTGCTCCATTCCTGCTACACATCTGTGCAACAAGACTGCCTGAGACTTCCCTCTCACAGGTGGGTTGTCCTGGCAGTAGAACTTGCCCGGTTTCATTATGCAAGACACCGATAACATTTGCAAACAAGAGACAAGATACATGCAAAACCCATCCAAAAACATAGATGGTAATTTCTCTAGCTGCAAGAAGAAATTGGCACTGGGAATCCCTCCTGCTCAGCTAGAGTGGCAAGTACTTTTCAAACTTGTGCTTCTCTACAGGAAACAGGAATGTCTGCAACCTATATGTACCAAGTATGCCAGGTGCAATTTAAATGAAGCAAGGTCTGAAGCCAACAACAGCAAAAGAGAAAGTATGTGGGGAGTTGCTCTGTGGTTGGTATCCATCCTGGGATAATGACTGTATCTCACAGATACTTTCTTTTCAATCTTACCCCTACTTTGGTTGTGTTCTTCTTATCTTTATCAAAATGAGTGGCCAATAAACCGAAAGGCAACATTTGACAGGGAGAAATATCCTTTTTTTAATATATGCCATTTTAGAATTAAAGGCAAAAACCAAGTAAGAATGCAAGCATATATGGATTTTATTTTCAGGTCAGACACAGAGTAATCTACTTTGAGATAAGGGTTAAACTGGGAATGATTTTTAATTTCACTTAATTATTTAATCATGTAACAATTCACCCATGCATATATACTTTCTAGAGCAAATGTTTTTCTAATGTTGCATCCAAATCACAAGCAAAATTATGCAAGTTGCTCTTCAGGTCTCACTAACTGAACACAATAAATCAGTAGCTAGGCCACCCTAAAATGCAGAACTAAAAATCCCTGAGACCAGTGTTTCCTGCAGCATCTCTCAGGCAGCAGTCAGTTGTGGTTCAGTCTCTCCATCACAAGGTAGAGACTATTCTTACTATATATAGTATGACAAGTAATTTATTTTGGACAATATTTAAGCAGTCAGTCAAAAGAAGTCACTTCTCACTGTGTTTGGTTTTGGTTTGGTTTTTTTTTCTGCAGAATCTGCAGTATGATGAGAGCAAAAGAAGCCTTGTAAATCCTTTCAACAAGCAAGTTAATTAATAAGATAGGGCTACGGTCAGCATGAATTTACCTGCCTGCCTTCCTCACACCCTCCATTTACGACACTGGTCTGTAAAAAGATCTTTCTTTACAGCAGAGCTCCACGCAAAAGCTGAGCTAAGCTCTGTTAAGACGAGAGTGATGGCTCAGAAACTCTGGGACCTGAGTCAGCAAGCTGAAGAAAAGAACAGTCAGACTGCTTCTACCCAGGGCAAATGCTTCCCTTCTGACAAAAACAGCAACAAAAAAGCAGACCCAACTCTAAGCTTTGTTGCTTTTGAACCCCAAAGTCTGAGCTATGCAATGCCACGCTCCAGTTGTCAAGTTGTGATGGAAATAAACATAAGTCAGTTTCATGGGGATTCCCTCAGTTGTCTTCTCCCACAGCCCCTGTCTTGAGCAGACTTGAATTAAGCTTGTCTTCTCACCTTGTTATTGCTGCAAGCAGAGAGTAAATGTGCAACCTTCAGTAATGTAAGGGTCTGAGGGGTTTCTTCTACCCCACACTTGAAAATGGTCTTCTCATCTCATGAGCTGAGCTTCTACAAAGCTTCTGCTTCCGTCTCCCAAGCCACCTACCTACTACACAGAAGTGGGGCTTTATTGGGCAGCTTTCAGTACAGAAAATGCCTCAGAAAATGAATATATGTGAAAATATTTCAAACATACTAGGTCCTTATGGATATTTGAAATATCCCACAAGTTTTCTGAATTTCCACAAGTATTGCTTTGTCACATTTGCTAGCAATAGCAGAAATTGTCTACCATCATCTGCTGGGTTTTCAGTTTCCCTTCCACAGTTACCACAGTTGTGTCTGGAGGATTCAGAAGAGAAATCAGCCGTTCTACACAAGCCACTCATTGACTTGCTGGGAAAGTAAAAAGAAACAGCAAAAAGATTTAAAAATAGTACCCAGCAGAAACAAACATAACAAACATTCTGTAGAGCATTTCTGCAGACAAATGATCCATCCAGACTATCTTGTTTTCAATAGTAGCAACAGCATACATTATATAAGGACAGTTTGAGTGCCTTATGGTGAGTCCATGCTTCTGTATTCTCCCAGCATCAACAATTATTGGATTGGGAGTATTTAAAGGTATGTCCTTACTATGTAATTTTAATATTCACATTAATTGCCTGTGAATTTGACTAGCCTCTTTCTGACCCTGCTGATGCCACTTGCTTCTGCTGCCTTGTGGAGCAGGAAGTCCCAGGCTGTCAATACCCACCACATACTTTTTTCTTATTTTAAACCGATGTTCCACAAATTTTACTGCCACTAAATTCTTGCATTACAGGACTTCGTCAAAATCAATGCAGATTCAGCTTTTTCAGATTCAGATTCAATCCACACACTTTGTGATTTTATAAACTATAATCTTCTCTCCCAGCTCATAGGCAATACAATCCCCAGTTCATTTTACTTTGCCCTTTTTGTACCTTTTCATGTATAATCATCATGTGGAAGATCCTGGTCATGGACAGCATCTTACTAAAAAGCTGTTTTCAAGAACAATCTTACAAAATGGCATAAGGTATATTCAATTTTTTTAGTGTAACCAAGCTTGGCTCTAACAACTAGCTAATTTCTGTTTATTTCTGAGGTTTACCTTTCCACAAATTCAAGTCATTCTTGTCAAGCAGTTAAGACAAACAGAACCTACCTGCAAGCACAAGCAGTTTCTCTACCATAAGTTGGACACAGCCCTCTAAAGAATCCCAAAAGACATCAGGTCAGTCTAGTGGACTTTTGGTAACCACGCCTGTTCTCAGAGATCCAGCAGACTCACTGTCAGCCAGAAGTGGCAGCTCTTGCTATGTTCTTACTATCAGGATCACCACTCATTAGTACAAGTAAATCTTTGTATGGATTCTGTAAATCATAGTTGGCATGCTTTTGTCACTTGCAATAAGGAAGACATCCCGTCCATACAGAACTGGGCTACAGTCTGATGACTTGGTGGCCCTGGTCTAATGTGCAGGAGCATGATCTTCGCTCATGTAATGTGAGCCTAATCACAGACAGGTATGTTTGGATGGCACCATAACACTGCTGCAAGGCCCCCCGCACTCTGCAAGCATTCTCAGACCACCCATATCTTTTGGAAATCATTCCTGACAACATCATTGTCATCACATTACATTACAGAAGAGAAAAAAAAAACACCCTCAGAAGCCTGCATGGTGCTGCAACTCAGAAACCCATTTCTGTTTATATTAGAGAAAAAAAAATCAAATAGAAGAAGAGAGGCAATCCGTGGTAGAAAAAAACAACTTTTTTAATACCTGAAATTCCTAATGGGTGATGTAAGAAGACACTCCCTTTTGTTTATGTGAATAATGAGTCACATAAAAGTATATGAATTCAAGCCAGTATGAAATCACTATGGGCCGTAATGCTTGCTGTGACAGGGAGCCCAAAGGATGCAATTGGGCTATCCAGACTTTTCTTGTGGAAAAGCAGGAGGGATGAGACTTCCATGGCTTGAAATAGTTCAGTCTCCAAGAGGGAAATGAAACGTATGCAGCATTTTCCTCTGCTCTGACGAAGACTGAAATCCAATATGAATAACAAATGACAAGGCTTCCAAAAAGTTGGGAAAGGAATGAATACATGTTGGGGATGATGCATGCATCCCAGCTGCAGTATACCTGTGGCCTCCCAGAGCTGACAGTCCTGGAACTGCTCTGTCTGGGATGAGAAGCAGGTCTCCCTTCCTCTCCCCAGCATGTATATAAACTGCCCATCACATTTGTTCACTCAATGGAGCAGGACAAAACACAGCATCCTTTCCACTCAATCTTTAAACATTAAAAGTTGAACAACAGTTGGAAAAAACACATATGCAAATCCTAATAATTTAAAATTATTCACTCATTCAAAGAGAATTTACAGGTAGATAAACATGAAGGCTGAGATGAACAAACTAATCAAGGATGTTTACAGTTTATGAAATGCACTGTGATCTTGTTTAGACTTTGCATGTAAGACAAACTGCAAGGATTTTAAGGCACAAACTCTGATAAATAGACAAGTCTAACTCTTCTATAAAGTGCACAAGTATTTAGTCTTCAGTGACATTATGTATATAATAGCACAAGCATGAAAGATATTTAGAGGCAGAGAGTCAAATCTCAGTCTGTCTCTTCCTCTGATTTTAGGTCTGAGATAGTATACATAACCAGACCATAAATCTGGTATGAAAAAAGGGCAATGATATGGGACAGTTGGCAAGTTCAAAAACAAATATTTTTGTCTAGCAGCATTTGCTCATGTAACTGTGACCTCAGCTGAAGGTGTATTTTTACCTGAGAAAGCTCCAGCAGATCAGCTTTGTCCTCATCTAGCCCTAAATGCTGCTTCCTCCCCACAATAATGCCCAAATCCTGGTACCTCTTTTCCTTTTTTACCTCCAATAATATGGGTACTGTGGACTGTGGTATCAATCTTACATGAACAGAGATGTAATAGGCTTTTTCCACAATGAAAGTGGAAAATGGTAGGGGCAAGGAAACAATATTGCAAGGGCCAGGCTTTTGCTTTTCATCTACCACAGTTTACAAGACAGGTCTTAAAGTCTCACTCTCCATTAGACTCTGCCTACAGCCCACACTGCCAGCATCTATCCCCATATGCTAGACTGTATCTACAACCTCAGTACTAACATGGGCCGATTTCTCTTCAAGCTGCTTGAAGTGGCCCTTCAGCAATATCAGGGGACCTTATTTATCACAACTTTCCTGTTGAGACCACAACCCCACAGCTCCAGCACGGCCAGGGAACACATTCCAGGCATCCTCCAGGCTGCTGTCCCTTCGCACTCCATCACAGCATCCCTCAAAAACAGCCACTACGTGTGCACAATTATTTTTTACCTCCTCCCTAAGCCACAAACCATCTCTTGTGAGGCTTTCAACATTCATTCCAGAGGTGAGGAGGTTTCTCTGGTCCTGCCTCTAGAGCCACCATATGTCCACACCACAGCCTGTGGACTGCAAGCCTGCACACTCTGGCAGGAGGGAGGCAGGATATCAATATCACAGCAGCAAAAATCTGCCAGTCACCCCACCACATGCCATATGGCCTGTCGTTACTGAGCATGCAGAGTCACCAAACCATGCTAACACTTTGATTCAGGGCTGGCATGAGCCAGCTGGAGACCATCTGGCAGCAGCTGCAGCAGAAAACGGTGGAGGCAGTCTAGCTGGGTATCTCCATTCTCTTCCTGATCAACAGCTCATAGAAAAAGGCTTGTCAGCTTGTCAGGCAAGTGTCACTCAGCCTCTGCATTGCATGCAGCCAAAAACATTTTACTACTTGTGGACACCTGCATGGAACTTACTCACCCAAAGGAGGGGACCACAAGTTGGGGCAATGTACTTGTCCCTCACAGGGGATGTTCCTCTCTGCAGCTTAGTCAAACCAACATTAAAACAACCTATTCCTAATGCTCTGGGACTTTGTAATTTAATCTGAGTAATTGAAATGAGCACAGAGTTCATATAACCTGTCTTCCTTCTCAATGAGAGAGAAAACACTTGCATTAATTATTCACAGCATCTTCTCATGCTCACACTCCTCATCTTTTTCAAACTGATATACAGTGGCAAGAGAGTCCAGGGCAGGCAAAAGTGTGGTGATCAACTTACTGCACAAGAACTTTTCACCTGAGGAAGCCAGGACTCAGTGAATAATGTCTTTCCCCTGAAAATTCTAATCTAAAGCCCTGCACTGGGCAACTGGCATGAGGCACACCACTGCTGTGCCACAAGGTGCCAGGAAGCAGAGGCGCTGACAAGCTGCTGGGATGTGTGTGGTACAGCTGCCATGTGCAGCATCGAGGCTGGCAGTGCTGACCCTCTTTTCTGCCAGTCACATCCAAATAAACTCAGCTTTCATTCACGTTGTCTGTCAGCCAAAACTGTATCTCAGCGCTCATACGAGCTGAAACAATAACAAGGGGCCATCTATATCTTACAACACGTGTCAAGTTAGAATCAGATCTGTAATTCCCCAAATGAATGGATCTGAAACACTCACTCTGTTATAACTCCAAGACAGTGGGTTGAGTCCACCATAATCTGCAAAAACAGTACCTTTCTATGGAAATCCATAAATATGTTACCTTTAGTCTTTGTAGTTGATCTCTTTTTGGATAGGAGAACGTTAATTAAGAAATAGCAAAATAAAGTATGTTTTTCTCAGTCCCCATATGAGCCAACAGACAAATAGACGGCAGTGCATCTTGCACAACAAACCAAATTCTAGTAGAAAAAGCAACGCAAGAACCCAACCTTCTTAAAGAGCAACACAACAGGACTGTCATTGAAACAATGCATCTTCAATGTGATTCATGTGTTTCTTCACAGAAAGCAAGTCCTAAGCAGGAAACTATGCGGCGTAAATAAAACTAAAACTAATTCAGACGTTCTTAGTAACAAAAGAATGGCTTTCATATTCACTTGTATTATTATCTTGAGAGCAGAATAAGCTGCTGCACAATTATCAATGCCCTCCTGTGACCATGTAACAAAGGTCCTGGTAGAGGGGCACTTTCTTTGTTCAGGTTATTCCCATCCACAGAAAACTAAGCCACACTCTGAGCTCTCCCCAGCCCCAGTACCCACGGATTTCTGATAAATACACAGCCACAGCAAACAAATCAATACAGAGCTTAAAAGCACATCCATCTCTCTTCTTGCAAGAACTGCAAAATAGAAAATACACTATTTATACCTGTCTCCCCTTTTTCCCTCATTCCATGCATAATCCAGAAGACAGTGGCTGAGTTTGAACAAGGGCTGTCCCAGTCAGATAAAAAGGAAATTTTTTTAAAATGTAGGTTTTTTTGGTCTGAGCAGAACTTAAGGATCCCTTCTGCAGCCACTGTAATTTTCTTACAAAGTCTAAAATTAAGCCTTTTTTAGCAATATAGCTAATCTTTACTGATTTTAAATCTCGAGAAAAGTTCTTATAGGAGAGGATTCTTAAAACAGATGTTCTCTCACTAGCTTTTTTCTTATAGATATGCTGAATTTCCTTTTTTTCCCACCTAACTTATTTGGAGGACCTGCCTATTTTACTGTTCCATCACCAAGGATCTATGTACCTCATCTGGGGCTAATCAGCCCTAATTTTATCTGCTCCCATTCTTTGGAGCAACAGGTCCACTGCCTAAAAGCAAGCTGTAAGAATTGTTATACTTCTGTATATTTTACTGAAAAGGAAGACAATAGACAACCAAAACCATTACAAAGCAGCACCGCATGACAAAATTAAAGACCTTTGCAAGTCCTCCTCTTCCTTTTAATTTCTTAAGTTTCTAAAGCTATTTAATCACCATATGAGGAAATAGTATAATTTACTTTTTGTTCTTTTCTGCAGTACTGAATGACTTTTTCTTTCCCCCTCTCCTCAATACAATAGCAAAAGCAAGAACAGAGGTTACAACTGAAAAACTGTGGACATATGTATTGCTAATTATTAATCCACGTTTTGCCCTTTGTTTCTTATAATGTACATGCAGTATCAAAATGTTGCCAGTAAAATGAACAGAAAGAAGAATGATGTCAGCCTGCAGTGAAGTTTCAAAAGCTGAAAACATGTAAGCAGGAAAAGTTTTCCTTAGATAAACAATTAATTTTCCATTCCCTATATCTAAATGCCATCACATATATTGCACATACTTGCTTACTCAAAGGGCATATTCCTTTGCCATTAAGCAATAGGGTAAATAATAGATTTAAGATATTACACTGCATAATATTCTGTATTTCCCTATTCATAAAAGCACTTCCTCTTTCAGGGAGGAAGGCTGCCATCAAGGTGGGAAGCTCTCTGCAATCATTTAAGCTGGGGAAACATCTTGTTTAGAAGAATGTGCTCTGATTTTCAAAGACTACCCAAGTACAGGAACAAAAACTGCTTCAGTTTACCTCTACCAGAACAGAACGAACAGTACAAAATACTTGCTTGTAAATCGGACAACAATATTTCCAACACAGGATATCTGCTTCACCACAAAAATGTAAAGTGAAAAGAAAAGAAACAGGCAAATGATGCTAAGCTTGTAGAAGACAAGCCTTAAGAAGTTAAATGAACACTATGTGAATTATTATTTCAAAAATATTATTTAAGAACCAAACCATATTTATGTATGCAATGGAGTATTAAAATACAAATGCGTTATTTTTGCCATAGATTATTTTATAGCACATTCATAATTGGGGGAAGAAATACTAACCCAAATGAAAATTATTTTGAGTTATCTGAGGACACTGGTATTCTTACTTCCTGGCATCACACTGAAAAATAATTTCTATGAAAACTGGACCTTTCATCAAAATTAAATTCTTAAAGGGTGAAAATCAGCATTAGCTTCCTTACATATGTAGCTAAATTCATCACATGATAGCTCAGGCACATGAGCCTTTGAGGGCACATAGACAAGCACTATTTTCATCAGCAACTGTCATGTAAAGCAGGTTCTTTAAGCGCCAATTTTAAGAAAGCTAAATGGCACTTAACAAAACTCCTATGGAAACTTACTCAGTTTACATTGTCTCCACTCCCACCAAAATTAGGAAAGCAAATGTTAAACGTGGATGTGTCTAAAATTTGGTCAAACATTACTGGGCAATATGCACCTCACAAATTGATGTGCCAAGGCTTGCAGCTCAGAGTGAATAAAGAAGTGGATGGTTGCAAATTTTATCCTTAGCTGAAGTCTTTTAGATACAGCGTAAGACCTCAAACCTTTACATGTATCTCTCTGTTTGCTTAACTAGAACCAACTCTCAGCTGATTTTAAGAGAATTGTGGTGTTTGTTTTTTAGTGCATTCCTCACACATCAACATTTGTCCAGAGTAATAACTAGGTAGCTATGATTGCTGCCAAAATTTGTGGTAGGTGGCTTTTTTTGTTGTTGTTGCTGTAAACAAATATATGGGAGCTTAACATACTGTGAAATAACATAACAAAATTAAGATTATTTTATTGTATTATAACCCACATACCAGAATACATTCTTGAAAAAGTGTGATAGAAATAGGAAGGGTTAATTTAGTGGCAGACACTGCAGCACAAAAAGAAGACTGCAGATTTTCAGTGGTATTTGTCCTTCATTTTCCTTAGGGAGCTCATTGCAGGACTTGCAGAAGCAGAAAAGGACTTTCAAAACTTACCTGGAGAAATGCTGATAATCAAATTACAGCATGAACTACCAGAGCTGCAAGATATGTGAACATCCCTCTCTGTGACCTAGTCTGCTCCCAGTTGCAGGGAAAGGAGTAGCATAAAAAACAGTTGAAACAAATTTCTTAGCATCACTGTTTAACAGCAAGATTTTTTGGTCCATAACTAATGAGATTTTTATCTCAAGTAGGAGTTGGCCTCTCACACAAGAGCTATAGAGATGAATCAAGGTCTTCAAGGTGCCTCCCACCATCATCTCCCTATCACTCAGTGACACCCACAAATGCACTGCTCTTCATGGTGTTTACCTCTCTGCTGAGAGCCCGAGGCAGCAAGCCTTGTTGCAGGACAGGCACATAAACCCTGACTCCATACATAAGGTGACCTACAGCTGCTCTGGTGGTACTCCCTTTATGGCTGTATATTTTGGAGCTGGGCATTTTTTAGCTCATACGGAAATAAACACAGCTGTGTGTGTGAACACCACTCCATCTTCTCCCCTCCTGAAAGATTTTACATGCAGCTGCTATGCTCAAAAAAAGCTGCAAAAAAAACCCAAACCATTCCCAAAAGTGACAATTAGCAAGGCAATGTGGGAAGGTAAAACCTGAACAGATATAATGTTAGGTGTCAGCAGCTTTTTGCTCAGAAACCAAAAAGCATTAAAGGTTAAAAAAAAATAAGAAAAAAAAAGAAAAAAAGAAGAAGAAGAAGATGAAGAAAAGACAGCTTTAAAAAATTCCACTTTTGTTTTATTGACTTGGCAGCAGTGAACAGTGGCAGAAAGAATGCAATTACGGAGAGAACATTTTGTTCATTCTCAGCAGCACGCAGGTTTTTGAGGCAAGGTGGGACAGAACAGAAGTCACTCCCTACACTCTCCAGACCTGTGAAGACACCAGCCAGCCCCTCCCATGAGATTAGTGTGTATTTACATTGCTGCAGTAACAAAATGCATTCAAAGCAACGATGATAATAACACACTTTATAAAAACCTTTAGGAATCACTGCTATTCTATGCTTATGAATATTATCTGTAAATATAAATTTCATCTTATTAAAAAGTGTTGATAAACACTGCAAGATAGAGTTGACTCATGACAGCAACAACTACTGTCTAAAGAAGTAATTAATTTCCACCTGTGAACAGCTTTAAAGGCATTAGTTCCAGAAAAACAACTTTTGCAGACTGAGCTTTGTATTTACTCAGAAATTCAACGTTGCTCCATTTGCCTGTTTCTGAAGGGAGGACAGAACAAAGTCAGAGACAGCAAGCAGCTTGAAGATACTTGGACAGTCCTTCAGAAGCACTATTAGTTTCATCCATTCACCACTCAGAGCAAAGTGCTGTAGGAAAGCATGTTCCACGAGCCACTGTGCTCACACACATTATCTCTCATGATGAACATGACAGATTCTTGAGCTCTTTTCTCTGCAGTCCTGAGGAGCACTGGTCTTGCCAATACGAACTGCTGCCACTGAACAGAGCACATCGTAACAAAATCCAGCTGGGCTACTGAACGCCACCCTCTCTCCAAAAATGGGACACACTCTCCACAATGCAACAGCAATCCTGCATGGTATCACTGAGTGGCAGCTGCATAGCTTTATTCTGTCTATAGAGGAACTTGGAAAAACCTGACCCCAAAGAAAAACAGCACCTCACAGTGAGATTTCAGAATACCAAAACAGATTATTTCAGAACAAAAGATGGTTTCCACAAGAACAGAAGTTATTCCAATGTACCCCAATGTTAATCACATTTTCAACAAAAATTAGCTTTTTTCTTTTTAAACAAAGTTTCACGGTTCCAGAAAATGACTTCATTAAAAAGCTTATGATGTTGCCCTCTTCAGCATCCAAACAGTGATTAGTAACAGTAAAAATTCACTTCTACCATTCAAACCACAACACTTAAAATCTATTTGTGGGACACTATAAAGCAATTACTTTTTTTTATTTTCCTTTTTGGTATCAAGGTATGTGGCTTCTGCTCCCAATCAGTTGGAACCTACACAGTTCGTTCCCAAATTTGCCAAAGTCATCAGTGGGCACAGCAGTGCATAGCTCTACAGAGCAACCACTAAAGGGGGTAGTAGGGGGAATAAACATCATGCTTCTTACAATCCCTCAGGGCCAGCTGTGTTCTGCACCAGCTCATAGTTACAGCATGGGCGGAAATTTGCATTAGTGAGAAGTGGGAGGAATAAATAACAGGAATAAAAGATAAACACATCTCCCAGCGAATATGTTTTAATTATTTCCTGCCAACTCTCTCACACCAACCTCTAATCCCAGATGAGATTATTTACTAATTTTATTTATTGTCTATTCTTTATATCCTAATCAGTCCTGTTCTTGATCTTGCCAGATCTGTTGATTAAATGACTGTTACTTTGTGCATATTACAAAATCAAAATGCATAACAATGATTTGTGGCATCCTACTGCTAGTTTTAGCAAACTTTTGTCAGAAAATTTCTGAGTCTCTATATAGGTATATATAGGGAAAACCCTTGGCAGGACTGTAACTTCTGCCTCCATACCACAGGTGCTGCAGCAGACTGCCTAATGTTCCCAACCAGCACAAAGGAACTCAACCAATTCAAAGGAAAACAGGATAGGGAGATATGTTGCAAGCCAAGAGATACGTTGTTTTTGGCAGGAACATCTATGCGAATAGGGAGACTAGTCAGCTAACAGCAAGGTTTAACAGAAGCGAGAACCCCATTTGATTTTCAAAAGGCAGGAATCCACTAAAGCAGCTAGGCTAGTAACACACCGGGTGAGCCTGCTACACTTTAACACTCCTAAAAACCTCTGAATTTCGACCCAAATACCACGATCTGTAAGGCTCCCAGGATGTAGGGAGCGAGTTTCACAGGTGACAGTGGTTGCTCCCACACAGCTTGTGGTCTGCACCACTACTAGTTTGCAGTGCCTTGCCTCTGCTCCTGCAAGATGGTTAGGATCCCACCGCAGGATCCTACATTCAGAGAGTGAAAACAGCGGCAAAACACCCACAAGGAGACACTGCCAATTTAGTAATTTAGCAATTTATCTCCCAGACCAGCCAGCAGCGCTGGGACCTGCTGAAGGCAGTGTGCATATTCCTCAAACCGAAGTCTGGGCTGCCCCGTCCTGCCCTCCAGCCCAGGTCTGCAGCCCAGCCATTTCCTTTAGCTTTACTCCAGGGGATACGAGGTGCTGATAAACTGAAAGCTAACAGCAAGCACAAGATATTATTATTCCCCCCTATTTTGCAGAATGTCAGAGGGAATATTAACAATAGGCAAGCACAGGATGCACAAACATCCAAGTTTCCCAGGCATCAGTGGTAAAAATGTGAAAGCAATGGTCCATGCCAACTGATAAGCAGCTCTTTCAGTAAATTCACAATGGAGTTGAGCCCAGGTTCAAAGCAGTTGCTGTGAGCTCCCATGAGTACACCGTGGCTGACCTTGTACATATGGATCTTCTTTCTTGATGTGTAACCCACTCTGAAAATGGTTTAATTGCCCAAAAATTGACTGAATGATTGAACTTCATTAAGCGAAACCAGAATTTTCAGACAAAATTTCTCCCAGAGAGAGAAGTCAAGGTTGTAAACTCTAACTTTGTTACTCACTCCCTAAGCTTGGTCAACCTCTTTGGCCAAAGCATTCAAAGTAATGACTCACCCTTTCAGCTGCAGATACCTCTAGTATTTTGCAAGGTTTGACTTAAGTAGTCCAAAACTCAATACACAAAATTAGAAGATATATCTATTTTTTTGCTCTACCTGGAAAATACAAGTTTTTCAGCACAACTTGAACTTTTGAGAACTGGCTAAGGCCAGTGTAAAACCTGGCAGTAATATCAATCTTATTTACTGACAAATGGTGAATAATCAACAAATAAAAGGACTACAAATCTCATTTCCCAGCATTATGTCTACTCTTCAGGAAATGGTATGTTTCTCCAGTTCAAACTAATTTAACCAGTATGTAATCATGACAATTTTCTAAAAAACTGTCCTGAGAGTACTGGGCAGAGTTTTCTCTGCAATAACCCAGTCTTTCCTACTTGTATAGGAGACATCCTATCTGCAAGACACAGCTGCACAAATCAAGCTTCCTTTTGCCCCTAGTGAAGGCATAGACATTTAGCAATTGTTCCTGTCAACAAATTCCTCTTCTCTTACTCACAGAAATATACCTGACTTCAAGCACATTCAGCCCAGTGGTTACAGTATAATATAAACTAGTTATTACTCAATTTTCTGTAACTTTTATATTATAGCAGATATGCATTTCCATTTACCATTGGTAGACCACAGTCTTTTGGCACTTCTAGCTCACGTTTAAGGTAAGCTGGAAGGAGGGGTTGAGTTTTCTATTTGCTTGTTTGTTTAGTACCACAATGTGAAATAAAAAGCAATAATTCTTAATAAGCATCCTTGGGGCACTGGTCATCCAGAAATATTCCCTTATACTGCATACAGTGCTAATTATGTCCTGGTAGAGGAGATCATGAAAGAGAAACAAAACAAAAATTACATGTATTTTTATTTATTTATTTTTGCTAAAAAAAAAAGTAAAGGTGAAAAAGTAATGCACACTAGTTTTGTTATCCTTTTGAAATATAAGACAGGCAGAGAAAACAGATGGTTTGTATGAAGTGAAAATTGAAGCATCTTTTCTCCATATTTATTTTTTTTAAACTTGGACATGTTTTGCAGTTTATGTACCAAACCAGCTGCATTCTCTTTATCCAGAATATCTCTCCTAACTTTTGCTCTGAAACTTGTCACTGGTTGTTCATTTCAGAAGGACAGCTGGACACTTAGACATATATATGCACTAATCTGATCACATAATATGTTGTGGCACTAACCTCGTTCTCTATCTCAAAACAAGATAAGGCTAGAGATTGGTTTATTCTGTTTTAGTTATTTAAACAAAAGCTTAGACATTTAAAATAAATACCAGTATCTTCTCATGATGGCAGCTGAATGAACTGTGCCCTTGTTTAAACCACATAAATTATCTTAACAGTTAAGCAAAAAATGACATTTAAATGGCTGGCAGTCCAATTTTATTAGTGGAATGAATGACGGCAACTTTCAGCATGGCTGTGAAGTGTGGCAGAGACACGTTTAAGAAAGGAGCTAAAGCAGGGGTGAGAAATCAAGCAGGTACCAGCAGAACCACAGAGTAGTACCAACTCTCTGCCCAGCAGAACCATCAGAGAGGTTAGCTGAGGATGCAGCCACAAGCTCTGCCTAGATGCAACACACTTCATCAAGAGCCTAATCTTTGTCTATGTTTCCAGTTATCCTGTACTTAGAAGAGGGCCCTTTTTCAACCACAAAGATTCCTTGGAGCAGCAAGATGAGAGTTTCATGCCCAAGCAGTAATTGTTTTATGCAGTCCTCTAGCTTTGCTACTCAGGCAAAGCAGAACAATTGCATAAAAAATTCCTTTATAACATCTGGGCTCCTTCTTTGCCCGCCATGCCTCCCCACAGATACACTTTAAATCACTGTCTGGGAGGACACAGCTGTGATAGAGCACCAGCATTTCACAAATTTTCATTCAAGGCACTGAAATGCAGACCAATCCTCAGGACTGCCCCTTACAATCGTATAAAGAGGGCAAGTAAATGTCAGTCAATTTGTTCTCTCTGCTTGAAAGAAATGTAATCTGCATCTGAGTACTCAACTGCCTATACCACAGAACAATTTCTGCCTAAGAAACTTTATATTAAGAAGCTTAATAAACAATAGGCAAAGAGCAATGGACAATAGAGAATAATTACTTATTCCAATAGCATACATTTGTGGGACAAATTCTGAGCTGTATTCATATTAAGGAATAATGCAGTATGTTAGCTAGCAGACATCTGAACAAGACAAGGAAGGAATATGGATCCTGCAAATACAAAAATTAAGCTTGTTAAGTTCAGCATTCTAACGATTTCATTTCTAGTTAAGTGACATTAAGGATTAAAACACTTTTATATTAAATATATTTAAAATATTTAAACATATTTAAAATATTTAAGCAATACCATGTATTTTATATTTAATACATTAAGAACATCAGTTAAATAATTTTATTTTTCCCAAACCTGCTTGCTCTTTTCTCAGTATTTTTACCAAAACAAGGTGCATTTTTATTTGAAAGGTTTTGTTATAGACACATATAACATTGTGTGCAAGCCAAGATTTATTCCTACTGTTGATTATCTGCAGTTTATTTATGGTTATTATTTTATCTTCTATACTTCTGTCTCATACAGATAGCACAAGCCATGAAAAGATGCTGTCACTTTAGCGTAAGAGCATCTGGATATTGGATACCTATTTGCAATTAAACGTTTTATAATTCTCCCCCCTAACAACATAATTAGCTTTACCTGAAAACCTTTCTGAAAACTTGTCTCAAATCACTAATCTTAATTTCTTATTTGCATTATGTAAGAGAGCTAAAGGATATACCACAAAACACTTGGTGAAAATAGAGTTTCACACATCTAAGACAAATTTTTGTAGAGGTGCCTGCATGGTACTTTTTCTAATTATACCTAAAGGCTAGGTTGAGTAGAACAAGATAGCAACTTTTTTACTTAACTCAAAATAAATTCAAGTGGATTAGCCATTGATTATCTAGACTTTCTTTCCAGGTGAAATGCCTTCTCTCTTCTGGTAAACAGGTCTTGCTGAAGGGAAAATGTGGGAACACAAACCCCACCATCTCAGAGACCCATGCCTTGGCATAAATGGCTCAGAACAGGGACCATTATTTTTCTCAGCATCCAACAGGTTCATGACCATCTAGTCAGAGAAGAACTTCAGAGACCATGTCTCAGTTCAGGTCTGCCTTTCAATTTCTTTCAGTGAAAAGTAGCACTACTGAATTTCAATATAAAGATTGCTGGTGTTCACCAGGATTTTACTCTCACATTGGCACTCAGGTATGGGATAACCATCCTGGTTTAACTAAGTTTATCTACATGTATAGAAGGATGCTGTATTTTTCCTAATTATGGCTTAATTTTGATAATTTGACGAAGTTTCTTCAAGATACCTGCAATTGACACACCTATTCACCCACTGCTAACGCTAGGCCAATAATGTGTAATCATACCCAGTCATTTTAGCATACTTCTCAATATTTAATAATTGTCACTTTTCAATCAGCAGAATCCTCGTCAGGCTTGTGTCTGCAGGACAGCAGCAATACATCTTTAGAAGTGTGTAGATGAACACTCAACCCTGCAGGACCTCAGCTCTTTTGAGATGCAAGAGGAGAAATGAAAAGGAGAATCATGCAGTAATTTGCAACTCTGAAAACTGACACCTCCTACACAAGCTTTTCAGACTTGAAACACCTGAGGAATACATTTTTTCCCCAGCACAAATGTGTGGTGGACAAGCAACAAAAACTGATTTTGCCATCACTAGAAAGTGATTTTTAATTTTATATTGAATACTTTCTATCATCAGTCTTACAATTTCTCTAATAAAACAAGTTTCCCATCGAATTATCCACACTGCCATCTAGCGCAAGAAGCTGGGTTGTTGGAGTTTTTTTTTTAAAGATGAAACTGCTCATTTTGAGGGAGCAGACTTCCAGCATGTTTCTTCCATACAAAGCAGCAAAAATAGAAAAAAATTGCAAAACACTTCTGTATTTTCAATGGCCAACAAAAATGATCTTCTAGTTTCGTAACTGCAGACCGTAATAGCCAAAGGTGTTGGATAAGCATTGCAAAAAAAGACTTGTTCACAGACTGAAATGAGAGTTTATTATTAAATCAGGTATTGGGAATATAAGAGGTTTTTCTGTTCCCTTTTTAATGAGCACATCAATTATACAGAAACCAGGGTGTGTCTGGGAACCTAGTAAAATCCATCCAGCAACTGTCAGCCCACGGGTAAAACACACAGCCTCACCCTGAGAGGATGGCAGATGTTACAACAAAATTATTATTTGCGTGTTACACTAATCATTACACTACATCTGAAGCCAAAGCTGTGCTGGCTGTCACAGCTGTCAAAGCAAACTGCACAGGACAAGGGTTACAGAGCTCTCTGCTTCCTGCAGTGCGTGTGAGCTGCTGCTGCCGAGGGCACAGAGGGACAGCAGTGAGCAGGGTAAGGCACCCTGGCTCCATTTCTGCCCACCTGGGGGCAAGGCAGGGACGTGGGACACAGCCCTGGCTGCTTGGTGCTCCACGCCCTGCCAGAGCAGGTCATCGTGCCATGCTAAGGGGCCCACACTGGCTACTTAGCCACCTTTGTGGTCAGCAAGATGAGCAAGGATGATATTGCCAACTAGGCATTGAGTCTGGCTGTTTCAAGCATCACTGTCTAGCACCCAAAAAGATGTATAATGTGAAGTAGGGGTTGGTTCCTAACCAAGGAGTTCTCATGTCTCTAATGTTTATCTCCCTCTTTAATAATAAGTGTGGGGGCCTTCCTCTGTCCAGGAGAGGAAGAGATGGAGCTCCCCGCAAGGGCTGGGGACAAAACTTTGTGAATGCTCCAAGTTACCCACTGCAGGACCCTGCCAGCTTTCTCCACCAACTTATAAAGCTGATGGGGAAAATGGTAACTCCTGCCTCTTGGATGATATGCCTAAGTTATGTGACATTTATCATCCATGACACTTACATTTCACTTGGGGTAAAGTGATGCCTTTGCAAGACCTTGGATGCATCTACCTTTTAATATTTTGAGTTTTTCTATATGAAAAGCAGAAATGTGCAAAAATTAATGCCCTCTGTATGGCATTAGAAAAAACCTACCTGTTATAGTGAAAAAAATCCTTAGATCAGCAGCCTGCTCACTTGTGATTTTTTACTATGCACTGAATTAGTAATTTTAAAAATTATATCAGAATTATTATTATATCTGGTGTCTAAATAAGCTCACCTGCACATGGGTCTCGAGCAGGACAGTAACACTGTTACATTGCTCAGTAACCCTGTGAGATCAGAATGCTTTTCCTGCTATGAAAGAATGGCTCTCCTTAGACCGAGCCTTCTGCATGAGTTTACTTCCCACCTTGGCCTGGAGTTGTTGAGAGCAGCGACCCAGTGATGATCACTCTCTCAGCAGCATCCCAGAAAACAATGGAAAGTTCTTTCAATTTTGTTATAAAGAAATAAGCTCCACCAGTTTACGAAAATCACACAGGTGTGGAATCTAAAGCTTCTTAAAAGAACAAATTCTTTGCCAACTTACTGGCACAGTCTGAAGGAGAATCTACTTTTATCAGATACTAATGGGTTTCTCTGTTGTCCCTTAAAAACCATTGGAAAGGATCCCATGGAGCACCTAAGCATTTGTATACCATGGGAAGTGGTTGCTTTTTGTGCCACTTAGCTGGCACCTTTCTTTCAAGTGGAATTACAAGGCTTTTTTGCTTGGTAATAGGACAGAGTCTGCTCCCAGGGGCGTGAATTGCACTGCAGAGAAAAGTAAGCTAGTCCATGGCATAGACAGCTGCCTGTTAAATCCTATCACCTTTGTGACCAAAAGGCTACAACTTGCTGTAGTCAAGACACCAGTCACTTCTACCTGCCCTCCTGCTGTCCTTCAGCAACAGAAAAGCTTTGTCTAGAACTGCACAGATCCATTACCTATAGTTGAGCCTTTACAAAAAACCAAAACACCCTCACCTTTGTGAACTTAGCAAAAAGTATCTTAATGACTCAGTCAAAGACACCACAGCAACTAAGGTGACAGCAGTAGTTGTCCTGAAGGCAGTCACCACTGGTTGTGCCAGCTGCAGACGCCACAGTGGTTATCTCTTAGTCTCTAAGTCACAGTGGTCAGCTCGTACAATGAGTTTAGGAGACTTCACCTGCATCTCTGTACCCGGTCCAGTCTAGCCACAGCCCATCAGTGGCCACTAGGACACAAATGTCACACGAGGACCCAGAGGGACGGTACTCAGGCTACCTAGTACCAAGCAGACTCCTCAGTGACATTTTAGCCTACTGAAAAAAAATTCTACTGAAAAATCGATCAGTCATAAAGCTGGTGGGAAGGGAAACATTTTCTGGTTTGGGAGGGAGGAGAATTTGGCAGCTCAGGTCTCACCATCTGCAAGCAGACCTGATGAGTGATACTGCTGATGATATGGCAATTAAGAAATCAAACCTGAGCTGCAAGGAATTTCACTGTCAGAGAGTTTCCTTTTCTCTCACACTAAAACAATGACTACCAAATACTATGACAAAATAAGCAAGTCCTTCTTAAATATGTAAAATCCCTAATCTCTGCTATTGTATGCACAAGCAGAACAGTGTCACCCCAAATGCTGGGGACAGTTCTGGGTGCCACAGTGTAAGAGAGATATAAAACTATTGGGGAGTGTCCAAAGGAGGCTCACAAGGATGCTGAAGGGCCTTGAGGGGAAGCTGTATGAGGAAAGGCTGAGGTCACTTGGTCTGTTCAGTCTGGAGGAGACTGAGAGGAGACCTCACTGCAGACTACATCCTCTCCTTGAGAGGAGGGGCAGGCACTGATCTCTTCTCTGTGGTGACAGTGACAGAACCTGAGGGAAGGGACTGAATTTGTGGCAGGGGAGGTTTAGGTTGGACACCAGGAAAAGGTTCCTCACCCAGAGGGTGGCTCAGCACTGGAAGAGGCTCCCCAGGGAAGTGGTCACAGCAACAAGCCTGACAGAGTGCAAGAGGCCTTTGGACAATGCTCTCAGGCCACCACTCACATGGTGTGATTATTGGGGTGTCCTGTGCATGGCCAGGAGCTGGACTCTATGATCCTTGTAGGTACCTTCCAACTCAGGACTATGAATTTTTACTGATGTGGGAGAAAATAAAAAACTTCCATAATTAAAAAGACATGAAATATGTGATTTAAAAACTATGAACAGATTTACAGGAAGCAAATGTTTCCCAAGTTTGAAAAAATTAGAGGATGTCAGGCAGGATAAAAAGAAAATATAAAAATGAGGTGTATTCACAAAACCAAAGCAGTTCATGAAATTCCTCGCCACAGGATATTACTGACTGTGCTAAAAGTCACTCATACTTAAAAACCCCAGATGGAAGAAAAATATAATGTATTTGTCCACCAAAGGCTATAGAAATAAACAATGTGGCTTAAGACAGTGCTGGACTACAAATTGCTAGCAATTAGTGGTATATTCTAGGAATGCACTATGTGCCTACTCTGTTTATATGTTATATTCCCTGGGCACTTTTCTTTGGTCACTGTCAGGAACAGACTGAACCCGGTGGACCTCAACCTGATCCAGTAGAGACACACCTGTATAAATAAAACAAAATAAAATGACAGAGGGAAAGCACCACTTCAGATAATTTCTTCCACTAGTGGAAGTGGTTTGAAGTGACCGTGTAATTTTGAAGTATTCAACCTTATCCTTTTACGGACAAATGCATGTTAAATTCCACAACTCTAGAAAGAGAGCAAGGATAGTGTAGCATAGCCTGCACTTCTCTGAAAGCTTTCCAGACAGCGGGCTTCCTGGTTTCCTTTTTTGAATCAACACTTAGCATTTCTAGACAATTTGGAACAACATTTCAAAGAAAGCACAAGCTCTGCATCCCATCTCCAGACACATGCCAAAACTTATCCATAATTGCTAACTAAATTTCAAAGGCATGGAAATATTTTACTAGCTCTCCGTCAGGTTGTGCAAGTGTGTCCACAGACAGACCTTCTTTGTGGGGGTGTTGTTCATCTACCAATAGGGCATTTTGCTAAGGAATGCCTAACCTAAACTACACATTTTAGAGAAACCTGGCAAATCTACTGATTATCACAGACTAGGAAATAAAGGATATTTTCACTCCTACAGTAAGCTGTGCTGAAAATTCGTTTTTCTGAGATGGAGAAGAAAATTTGAGCACCTTTCTAATTATAATAATTTATTTATATACACACTATGTTATGAAAAACAGTGTTTGCAAAGGAGGCCATCCTGTTGAACAGAGACCAAGAATATCCTTCAGGGCATACTCATGCAAATTTATGCTGATATTACCTGATAGCTGAGTCCTAAAGCAGCCTGGCTCTTGAGAAAAACAGAGGTGCCTGCTGCCAAACTGCTGAGGCTGCTCACCCTCCTCACGACTGTTACATAGACTTGTGGGAACTTCTGAAGGTTTCTTTGTTCATTCTTGGCTTTTCTTCACAATAAGTTTTATATCTTGATTATTTCATGCAGCACTTCTCTGCTGAGCTACCTACTGCATGGCACCAGGATTTTCAGCAAGGGAAGGGCAGAGCCCGAAAGGAAAGCCAAGCCTCTGGAGCAATTTTCTGCCCAGAATATATACTAACACTTAAAAAGCAAAGCCTTTTGTGTATTTTTTTTTTAAACTGCTCACACAGATTTACCATGAACATGCATGAATCCCAAACTGCATTACCTGCCATTTGCAGGCAGAGGGCCAGTAGACTTGTAGGCAGAGAGTGCATGGTTCTCACTCAGGCATCAGTTGTGTCCTCATCACAAATGCCATGGATGAATCTCTGGGTTTCAGTAACTGCACTTACTGTACAGACCTATGAATTCCATCTCTGCTCACCTTTCTGCCCAGCTCACCCCTTGTGGCTTCTGTACTAGGAGAAGAGGAGGCTAGCAGGAGACGGATTAATGAGTCATCCAAAAACTTAGACGAATACACTTGCATATGATAATGAAGCCAATGCAGGATGATTTGTATGGTATTAACACTGTGCAGTATTAAGACTTATTTTTTTAAACAATCCGACGCAGACTAGATTAAGAACAATCCTATTTTTTCACATTGGTCAAAACTGTCAGTCCTGCAAAGCACCTGACAGCTAATAGATTAATTAATGTACAGTATCTTTCTAGGGGATCAGAAGATTCATTCAGCACATTTTGGAAAGACTGACCAAGGACACTCCATCCTATAGAACAGACACAGCTGTAAATTGTGGAAATCCCTAGAGAGACAGAAGGAAGCATGTGGATGACCCTGGGTGCCGGGTGGGTAACATCATGTAGAGATGATGCTGCTGAGTGTAACAGGATAAGCAATGTGCCACGGCAGCCAGAGGAGGCCAGCAGGCCTGTGGAGAGAGCTGCTGCATTCAGAGAGACACGGCAAGTACTGCAGCAATAAAAACTCTTGCCAGGCTTCCAGCCCGGTTCTGCAGGCAGGCACAGCTCCAAGTGCCCATCAGTGAGCGGCGCCGGGCTCACGGGAGACACGCCTTTGTTCGGAGTGCAGGAGGCTCCAGGAACTGGAGAGGTATTGAAGCGCCCTGTAGGCACCAGCTCTGCCGCTGCACAGGTGTGCCAGAGACAGCTTGGTCTAACTTTGTCTGGATCCCATCCTGGATCCCATAATCCTGGATAGGATCCAGGCTGCTCAGGTGCTCCTGGATTGAGGGCAAATACTACAGGGCACCTCTGATTTCCTTCCAGTTCAAGGCTATAAGTCTCAGTGACCCATAAAAATGCCAAGGTTCACCCACTCCCCTCTTCCCCCTAGCAAGAACATTTTTGGCAGCATTGACATGGATGACTTAGAATCCCCTGGGAACTGCCTCACTATATATCACTGCCTTTAATGCTTTAATTGTGAAGTGAACCATGCTTTGGAAAGCTTAAAGCCAAGTTTTCAAAACTTGTGATTATTTTGGAAGCAAGTTGTACTTTTATGCATAAATACCAAGAGACAATACAAAGACTGACAGAATTCATCAAGAAGCCAATATACACACATGGACACAGCACTTAAATGCAACTTTTAACCTTCTCATTACTCAAAACTTGGACATGCAAATACATATGCAAAAACCTAATAAAAGAAGGAAAAAAGAAGACAGCAAACCAACACGGAGATTTCTCTCCTATCTGTTGTTGCTGTCATCTAAAACTTACAACAGCTCTGCCAAAATAATTATCTTTATTAAGGACAGAGACTGTAGAAAAATACAGAAGAAACCAGAAGTTTCAATCACCCAAGCACATTAGAGCTGCCAAGCTGTCTTTTCTGTTTAGACAGTTTAGACTAATTTCCCATGATCCATGTCTGCTTCAAGTCTTTGGTTTCCTTCCTAGGTTACATGCATCTGGTGACAAGCTTGTAATGGAGATTTATGAAAATGCTTCCAAGCATGAAGTATTGCACTATTGGGATTAATGCAAAATTCTCTTGAGAAGAGAACATTCCACAAGTGGAACAATTGTTGATTACTAACCTGCAATGACTGAAGTTGTACTGCAAACTCTTGCTATCCTTCCATATATCCCATGCAGAGCATCAAATAAGGACGGATTACCCAAGCAGTCTTACAGAAATTAAATTATTTTGACAGTGCTCCCTAGAATGTCATTGTGTGTGTACTGTCACAGAAGACACATGGGGAATCATGCACACCAGATCTGACATAAGTTGTGTATGTTGGCTGAAATAAAAACACCAGTTAAATTTCTCTGCATACTGTCTCTTGGTAAGGCACCAGACTCCACAATAAATAACATTATTCCTTGTAGCTTGTCTGTACTTTGCCACTGATATGTGATTCTTAGTATCTCAGGTTTTTCAAATCTTATCTCCTCCCTTACAGAAACCCAAGCCAGCAGCCCTACTTTCCTTCAGAAAGCTATTTGATACAAGTGGACCAAAAGGAAAAAAGGGCCTCATTTCCTCTGCAACCTCTCCTTCCAAAAGTGAGGTCTGTGCATGGCATGTGAGTTGCTAGAACACCACCACTTCTGCTCCCTAGCCAAGGCAGGGAGCAGAGCAGGCAGCAAGGCATCCCTTGCAGCCAGCCAGGAGCATTCTGTAACTCCAGAGTGCTGCACACACCTCTGCTCACCTGGCTGGCTCTGGGAAGGAGAAGTCTTTCCAGCCCTGCCACTCTGCCTGCATCTGGTGGACCCCTGGGTGCCTTTCCACAAGCTAATCAGGCACATCTGCCACCTCCTCTGCCTTGGGCCGATTCTTTCAGATGGCAGCAAGGAACCAAGAGGAAATCTGTGCTCTACCTCCCTCCACCGTGCCCCCCAAAAGCTTGTTTGTCCTGCTGGCTGTTCAGGGTCAAGGCAAGTCAATGCTTCCAAGGCTTCTCCCTGGCTTGCACAGATATCCAAACTGCAGAGGGGTCTGGAAGATGAAGGAATAAAGCCAGTGGCTGTGCTGTATTGCTGCAGCCTCAGGAAGCAGAGGGCTGTCACATACAGCCATTAACTTACTTGCCTTCTCCCGCAAGTCTTCAGAGCAGCACCTGTGGCAGTACCACAGTGCTGTGACAGGCAGCTCCAGCAGTGTCCCCTTTGCACAGACTGCACCTGAAGATCAGTCTAGCCATCAGGCATAAACCAGGTAACTGCCCCTGGGTAATTCCAACCTTTCTGAATTGCAGTTCTTATTTTCCAGGATTAATTGCCTGAAGAATGAAATGGGACAGATTAGTCCACTCAGTGGTGGTTCCAGAATGTCCACACATTCAGAGACATAAGTATTACCTGCTTCCTTATTTTTATGCTAGATTTTAGTTTAAAAAGAACAAACAAGAAAGCAGCAGCAGAATTTTGCAGCAGTCTTGCTCCACTTGAGAGGGAGTCAAAGAGCTTTTGTTACCTTTTCAGTTTCTAATGAAAAGAACCTTTTCTGTATTGAAAAATCATTTTGCAATGCCTTGTAACAGACAATAATGCTACTTCTAGCTTATCTGACTTGTGGAGCCTGCAGCAGAAAACATTTTCCAGCAACAGAAGTAAGCAGAGACAGGACAGTATTTGCAGAACTATTCAGGATACCAAAACCAGCTTTTAAGAAGGTCTGAATTTATGGCCTCTCGATTTGTTCCAATTTGGTTTTGCCTGACAGGACACAAACACAGCTAATGCCTTTTAAAATTAGCCTGCATGTAGTTGAAAACGTATTTTCCATAACCGAGAGCCACCTAATGGACACTGTCTGCCACATCTGCCCCAAGTGCAATTCCAGGCCTTGGAATAATCTTTATAGAGCACACATAGGATAGCACTCTGCTCCTACAGAAATGTTACTGGGTTCATGACTTTGGGAACTGTGACACCTCAAAATCTCCTGAATTCCACAACAATGTACCATTTTGAAAAACAGACTCACACAGATTAAGTGACAAAAGCACACCAATAGTTTCCTTAGAAGAAGCTGGTTTTCTTCCTACACATGCACGGTTTTATATGCAGTGTATTAAATTCAACAAAATCATTTGCTTCCCAAAAGAAGAGGGAAAGTAATCAGAATATGGATATATTCATGGCTATCAGTATCTTAGAGATGCCCGAAAAGCCTGTGCAGGTATTCTAACTTTTTCTGATCACACAGAAGGAAAGAAGATCACAGGTGCCCAAGACTATCAGTAGTCTGATGAATAACAGCTTTTACTCGTGACAGTAAATGAACAAGAGACCGATCTTTGACATGCCTGAAATGCCATTTCTCTAAGAGAATATTTTTATGGACTGAAGCATTAACAGCTACTGTCTCCTGAAATGAAACTGAGTGATTTTACATTTCACTCTTCATTGTTTAAGAATCAAATGGACTTTCGCAATTGCACATTGAAACTCAGCACTCAGTATTTCCCTGAATTCCTTTATGTGAAGAAAACAAAACCTAACAGTGGACATCAAAACAGAAAACAATTAAGGTAAATTAGAATTGTCATGACGTTCTGTCCTGTTTATTACCCAGGTTCTCCCTCCAAGTCTTACTCAATTGATTCATTTCACTAACACAATAGAAATCTTAGGTTAGTTTTCAGAGCAGCATGCTGAATTAGCATTGCTCACTTTCCAAACTGTGCTTTTATCTTTCTCTCCCTGTCTTTCCAGGGCAGAACTGTCCTACCTTGACTCAAACTAGGAAACCTCTCTAGCTAAAGAACCTGCTGGAGGACAGTCTGCAGTACGCAGAATTCACACACATTCTTTTTCCATTTTCCCTGAAGAAAAATCTTTTCCTAGTATTCCTGTCTTCCTGTGACATCTGTCCAGACCAATCTGTGCCTTCCAAAACCACGGTACAATACAAACATGTACTTCCTGCACTCAGTAAGAGTGAAACCTACTCAGTCCAAAAATATGACTCTAAAATACATGATAAATATTTGCAGGGGGAAGCAAGGCCACTGTTTTTTAAGTCCAACGCTAAAGAAAGGTGTGTGTTATATAACCTCAGTTAACTATGAGGTTGTCAACAGGGTAGGATAGATACATACATATAGATAGATATATATAGGGTAGGTGCCATTGAGGAGCTCAAGAACACAAACAGCCTTGCAAGAACTGTGGTGCCTGACCATCTGCTGAGGCACTGCCACCTGAGGTCACTCACCCCCCTGCTCACCAAAAAGCCCACAACCAAAGCTGTTCTCTGAGATCAGTGCTGCCCTGTCCCTGCAGCACACACGGTGAGGAAGGTCAGTAAACCTCTGCATGATGATGCAGAGGGACGACTCCACACATTAACAATTTTGGAAAAAATCTACTAAATGCTAAATGCCAGAAGATTGCTTAAAGTCTGCATCTCTTCCTTTCCTGCATGTGTTTGGTGGTACAGTGGACTAAGAGGGACAGAATATTAATACAGCTCTTTAGGTGACAGCTCCCTTGACTTATTTAATCCACTTTACATCACTGCTTCTCAATGGCAAAGTAACATGCTGCAGCAATATTAATGATAAAATACAATTATTGAATCAGAACGCTTTTCTAAAGCACTCAGTGGAGAAAACATAAGAAAGACAGATTATAGAATATACAGAGTAAACAGAAGAAAAAGACTACAGAACACAAAAAAATTCTTTTCTTTCCCTTTTCTCTCATGATGAGAGAGAGCCCATCTGCAGCAAAACAAGAAATAAAATCTTCTGCAAAGTTACTGTATTCTTACTGAAGCTTGTTTTGCTTTTCTAGTTATTCATTCCTTTAGTGCCACCATAGTATTTATTGAGGTTTACAAACAAAAACAGCTGTAGGCTGTACAGATTAACTGAATATCAACATTTACAGTCATAAACTAATTTAACCACATCATTACTAAATAGAAACTCACAGCTTTCATTTCTGATTTACAAACTAGTGACAAACTGAACAGCTTTCATAATTTTGAACACTTTTTTTCTTTTTTTCCTATTCTTCCCTGGCCTGACGAGAGACAGTTGTTCCCTGTTTGAAGAGGAGTCTCAGTCACTGCTAAAAATTCATACAAAGGACAGCATCACCTCTGTTTTGATATACTTTACTTTTTCTTAAAAATTCCAAAAACTTAAAATAGTCTACTGAGGTAGATGGAGAACATCAGTCTATTTCTCCAGGTTTGTCTGAACATTGTCCCACCAGTTAAAAGGCAGGGGAAAACTCTGTTAAATGAATCTTTATCAGAAATTAAAAGGAAAGCTAGAAGTCGATTCTGAGACACAGAATGATACCTCTTGGAACTACTTCTGACTTTGGTTTTTCAGCATTAAAAAAAAAAAAAAAAAAACAAGTAGAATGGGAGGTAAGCACGGTATAGGAAAGATGTGTGCTAACATCTTTACAAAGAATTCCATGGGTGAGGGTTTTCAGAAGTTGCCAGTTTGTTACAGAACCCAGACAGTCCGGCTCCTGAACTTCAGGGTAACAGACAAATGGGTCCACACAAAGTCTGCTCCAGGACCCAGAGAGCCTGAACTTCTGAACCTTGGAGTAAAATGTCAGGTTCAAGGAGGGCATATAGGTTTGGGAAGGCTGTACCGTCCTAGTACCTCAGCCAATGGGGAAATGAAGAGGGAAATGTGCGGCCGGGAGTTTAGGATAAAAGGAGGCTGCACCCTCTGAAACCCCGAGAGAGGGATCCCCGTGGGTGTGTGCCCCTGTGAACTCTTCCTTTATTCAAAAAAAACTGCAAACTCCTCTGTCTCTTTCATGGGCACTGGCTTTTCACAGCGTGATTTTTCTGCACACATTAAATAGGTTATAATCTGTTAATTTGGATTAAAATGCTATGAAGAATGTTAACTTTCAGATCTCTCTCTTCTTGGCTCCTTACAGACTAGTTCTGAGATATTTTGTGTGTTCAGTCTTCTATTTCAAATAATGTAAATATCCTCAAGTTTCCCACAAGACTGGTTTTCCACTATGATCCACACACCATTACAAGCTTTACACTGCATCAAAAGAATTCACAAGTGGAACTGTATTTGGGCTTGTGGTCTTCTCTTAGTTCCTATTATCTCCTACACATCCTTCTCATCCCCTTCTTCCAAACTCCCACATTGTCCCATTATGTGCTCCTGCCTTTGTTATTAATTTCCTCTGTAAGAAGGGCACGTGCATCTGGAGACCAAGGCTCAGGGTAGAGTTCTCTGGGTAACAACTGCTGTGGTCAGCTCATATCTGACTTAAATAAATCATCTGCCCATCACTCTCAGAGATCCTTTTCAGAAGTGCCCTACCCAAGAACAGAAGATTTTGTAGTACTGTGTTAGGCAACTCTTAACCACCTACACAAGAGGAAACACGTAAGTCAACCTCTGAAGTGCTTTACAGCTGAAATAATTGCTTTCAAAATCTGGGATTAGAGCTTTTGTTGCTCAATGCATTAGCAATCTTGAAATTTAAAGAAAATTCTCATCTCCAAAGCACATGCAGTGATCTTTACATAATTTACATCAAAAAACATATGTTCAAAGAACACTGTAAAGGCAGGGTAGCACCACAGCCAATGCTGAGCAAGCACAAGCTAAAGTAAATTACTTCTTCTGAGGAGCAAACCTGACACAGAAGAGGTCATGGCTACAGTGAGAATCATCTTCTCTCTCAACTCTTCTCTCTACTTCCGACCAGTTCACTGCCAGTGTGTATCCCTAAGTTCTCCTGTGTTTATAAAACATCTTTACCTTCAAAATTCCTTAAACTTCTGAGCTGTTTTACTCCCAGGTGTCTGAAAGAAAACCTATTTCCAAAACAGTTCGAACAGTTACTCATTGACCATGGATAGATCATAAACTGTTTCAGATACCCAGCAGAGGACACAATGCCCTAGTAGCCCCCCCTTCTTTTTAACAAAGAAAAATTGTTTTGTGCGGTACGAAAGGAGATCTCCATTTTAAATACATTACTGATTCTTATTTCTATGCATTTTCAATTAAAAGAGAAGCCCAGCTAACCATCCTCAACAAAGGCACATTGTTGTGCATTTAAATCTGTGATTACCTGCTTAGTCTGCTCTCAGTCACGACTAAAAGGAATGCTACAGGTAAAATGAACAGTCAAAAGTTAAATAAATACAGACACATAAAATGAGATGCATACTTCTGCTGTAAAATTACATTAATCAAGCCAAACTCCTCCCTGAATTAAAATACCATCAATTACTGACTTTGAAAGGCAGTCACCTGGATTCTCCATCGCTTTAAAACACCATGAATCTTTCTGAAATATGCCCTTTTTGTATTTATTATTATTTGTATTATTACTGTAATTTTGTATTATTACTTTTATAAATTATTTACTTTTATATAATTACTTTAATTTTGTATTATTGTTTTAAAACAGAGGGAGCTAGAATTTGAAACAAAATGAAGGGAACCATTAACCTGAAGTGATACGACAGAGAGAAGTTTAGGGTAGTGGCATTTCTCACAAATGAGGGGTAACCTTGCAAAAAGTACTTTCCTCTTCCCTACAGTTTCTAATTTGGTCAGAACAAGCCATAATCCATCCCTCACTGAGGACAGACTTAAAATAAGATCTCTTGCTACTCTGTTGAATTTGGCACAGGAACTCTTTTACCCTTTGGGAATCATGGACATACTCCAGCAATGGAATGGAAAACTTATTTTTTACCAAACCTTTCTAAGTTATTCTAAAGTTTAAAAATTGATTCAGAAAAATCAACAATGCAACATTACAGGTTTACTTATCAGGGAATTAATTTAAGGCTTTTGATTAATATTTCAACATAGTATTAGTTTTAAAAAAACTCAGGGACAAATCTTTCTTTCACACGCCAGTGATTGCCAACTACATTCGGCTAAAATAACTCCTAAGTGCCTGTGCCCAGATTTGTCTTGCATGCTGATCTGAAACTTCATTCTGATCTTTGGGAAGCAATAATGTGCATCTTTACCTTGCACCCTTCTTTATCATGGAAGATAATTCATACTTGCTGTTGCACCTCTACTGAGGCTGCTGTGGAAGCAAGGCAACAAAAGATGCCAACACATTCAAGGCCACGGCAAAGAAAACAGAAAAAGCTGGAATAAAACCTGAAATCACTTATGATTTCACTCCACAGTAAACCACAGTCTCCTTAAAGTGTTGAGGGGGAAATTCCTTGGGTATAAGGCGCAGTAAACCTGGTTATTCATGGTGTACCTTTAAAATTGAGTTCTTCAGCCTATTCTGTATCTTGAAACATCACATGTCAGCACTGCCCTTGCTATAGGCACCATACAGAAAGCTTTCAGGAATGCAATTTGTCTAGCACAAAATAAACAAAACAGAAACAAAACTGCAATTTTATAGCTCAGTTTTCCAGGTGCACAAGAATACCCCAGATCAAACCAAGAGGAAGGGCAAGAAACCTTGCAGAACAGCTGAAGATCATGCTGGATCCGAATCTTATTTACTCAATTTTCTATTTCACAGCAAAGTTCAGCACAAAAAAAAAAAAAACAGATCATGTTTCAGATACTTAAAGTGTGCAGTGAGGCAACACATAACCACTCATTCAGTTATTATGTCATTAGCCAGAGGTGCAATCATTTTCCCAAACAACATCATTCAGTTTTTCCCTACCCAGCAATTTTTTTGCCATATCTAACAATGTTTTGGTTATACTGCATCCAGCTTAGATGTGTTTGCTTTGATATGTACTGGGAAAATCTGTGCTGCTATCCCCAAGCACCTCATTAAGAGTAGCACAAAAGGGGAGCAGGAAAAGGGGAACAGGAGGAAAGCACAAGAGCAACCTGCAGCTCTGTGTTCTGTACACAGAGCAGAGGAGTAACATGCCTTGACCACCACTTTGCATAGAAACTTCATGAACATTACCAGTCAAAATGGTTGCTGGGAGAAGAAGGGTTAAAAAGTGCTCTGTGTCTTGCAAAGAGCATCTCATCGAGTTCACTGTGGAAAGATCATTAGAGTCTTCTAGAAGGACAAAACAGGATTAGTTATGGGTTTACAGACATTAGGCAAGGACACAGCTCTACTTAAAGCATGTTTTGCAGAGAATTCATTACTTTTACAGCTAAAAGTTCTCTAAGAATCAGTTTCTGTCAATGCAGAGCATGTCAGAGCAGAAATCTGCACTGTTGACACAGTAATTTGACAGAATCAGGGGGTAATTCAGGGTTACTCCCCATCTCTTTCAAACTAGTGGAGGACAACACAGTGTAACAACAAAAAGGAGAAAAGAGGTTTTGTCCACAATGATGTCTCTGTGATTCACAGAACAAGTGTGTCCTGCAGCCTGGCTGGCTGAGCTAAGGGAAGCACAAGGCACCTGTGCTAGAACCAACACAGGTTTTGTACAACTAATCAAACCTGGAAGAGGCCTCTGAAGTTTGTCCCACCCAAAGAAGTTCAATACATTTTTTTGTACCGAGAGAGGGGAAAGCAGTTTTCTTTCCCTTGTAGTAGGGTATACTGCAACTTGTCAGAGACAAAGCACCTGGTGTTACTCCTGGGTGGGGATGGATACAGTGACACATGTTTTACTCTCCTGCCCAATGCTTTTAAAAATAAAATATTTTAGGCAGTGCCTTCCAAAAATAATTAAAGGATTTCCCCCACCTCCCCCATTAATTCCTATACTGGAAAGAAAAAAAAAACTTAACATCTTCTTTCAATGCATTTGAAAAGGAAAGGGAACTACCACCTTAAAAGTAACAGAAGGTTTTCAGATAAATTCTCTTCAAAAGTTACCTGCCTCATTTGTCCCCTACTACTTTTTCATTTATACTGACTGCTAGGAAAAGTCTCTGGTTTCCCTTAGAAAAACTGAGCTTTTTATATTTTATTTACTTGTTTTTAAATCAACTTTCAGGTCCTTTTGCATCACACCATTCCTGCAACATCTGCAGCTGTCCCTGTATTTTGAGCATAGCCTGCAGAGATCAGATGTGAAACTGATCTCTTACCACCTCATCCATCCTACCTTCCTCCACAATGTCCCTACTTTGGAATTTTGCATGGCAGCAAGTGACACTCAGGTCACTTGCACAGTACATTTCTAATCTAGGTAACTTTCCAAAAGTCACTCAACCTTTCTGGACCAAGGCATATTTTGTTAGTATGACGAAAATAAATGTCAAATTGCATTAAAGGTCTTTTGTGTTTGTCAGACTACTGATTGACTTCCAGAGGGGTAAATGAAGAGGTCTGAATAACGTTATCCATGCACTGCCTGAATAGAGTGTGCAGATGTGGAGGAGAATCCAACCCCATTGTGCTCTGGAATATTTCCTTATCTTACAGTTTTTCATTGCAGTAGCTTAAATGCCAGTGAAAAATTATCTTTTAAACAAATAACAGGAAAAAGGATTTTCAAAATTCACTACCAAAGTATACTTCTTTCCAGAAGAAATGACACGCTCATACTCCCAAACTATCTAAACAGAATTCTAGTAACATGGCTGAAGCCTGCCTGTCTCTAAAAAAATACAGCTGCACATCTGTTCCAAAACCAAAATCACAGTCAAGTCAATGCCCACTGTTTGTATTTTCTGTAGGTATCCTCTTCAAGTAGCACCGAATTTTTAGATGACTGTGTAACATCTGAAATGTGTAAGTATATAAACTATAGCAAAATCTGCCACTTTGACTTATCAAGTGAATTATCACAGATCTACCAGATGACCTATGGAAAAAATCTCCTGTGCCTCTTCCATGACAGCTTTCTACACAAGCCACAAAATTAATGATGTTGAATATCAAAATAACCTTCTTTAAGAGTTGAAGCTTTCATTTAAATATTCACAGCCTCAAGACTGCTTTAAGATAAATGATTTTATATTAACAGTAAAGGAGTCAGATTTACAAAGCCAGTAAGAATTCATAAGTTTTGCATTTTAATCACTCATAGCCACTGTATATGATTTATTCCACAATTTCCATCAGAAAATGAAAAAGTTTTGAAGAATGAGTCATTCTCAATGTAAATCTCTAGCAAGCCTCTGTCAGTCATGTTAGTCCTTCTACCAATGGTTTTTCCTGCCTTCTGCCTGCAACAACACAACCAGTTTAATTACTTCATTACTTAATGACCTCTAATCTTAAAAGACTGCAAATATGGAAAGTTAAACTAATACACATCAATTCCCCAAGGAAGAAACCATTATAAACATCAGTAGAACTTGTGAATTCCCTATCCTAACACTTCTACAAAGACAAAAAAACAAATAAAAAAACCCCAAACAAACAAAAAAACCACAAAACAACAAAACAAAACAACACAACAACAAAATAAACCCCAAAACTCCAAACTGTAGAGGTCTGGAATGCTTCTACTAAAGGATATGTATCTACAAAAACAAAAGAGGGAAATAAAATACCATAATTCTAATACAATATTTCCTTGGCACCAATTGTACATTCCCTTGGCTGTATTACAATAACAACCTCTGGGAAGTTATCATTCCAAAAATTATAGCTTAAAAAAGTTTCAGTGCTGGACATCTGTTGGGAAGACCAAGCCCCCTGTAGTTTTGCTGGCAAGTTTTTTTTTTTTCCACTTACATATTTATTAATTTCCAGTTTTCAACAGTTCATTGTACCTTTGTTCATCTACAGGGAAAGAACTGTTTAGTTTACAGCACAGTTTTATATGCAAATTATATTCAGTAGAGTCTCTACTCATCATAAGTGTCAACAGGAGAAAAGGCATGACAGATTTAAGGCTTGAAAATTTTTTCATAAACTTTGAAGGAACACTGAAATTACAAAGCATGCTGAACTCACTGTAAAGCATTTTCTCTAAGCATGTGCCAAATGAAGTATATTAAAGCATTTTTTCTTCTAAATGTACTGTGAGACTTCATGCTCCATTTTCTATTTCTAAGTATTTGAGATAATTAGGAAAGCCCTGTCTTCAGCATGGAGTCAAACTTACTCTTTGCTTAGCTCCCTCTGAACTTAAGTTTGTTTCTACTCTCTGAAAATATTGCCATTACATTTAGTAACACTGGAGACAAAGCAATTTTTCAATGCCATGCAAATGAAAATTCAAAAACCTCAGAGTTCAAAATGAAGAGATATTTTACTGCCAATAGGAGGGGAAGAAGTCTTAACAAATCAGCCAGTTGTTGCACTAACAACATCAAATAAAGAAATTGTAGAGCTTATTCTACCCTTTATCAATAATGCATGGCTGCACACAGACAATTTATAGCTGTTTTCCATCACTGAGTACTGTGCAGTACTAAATTAAGTTGACAAAATTCAAGGACAGTCCACCCACACAGCTACTGTGAGCCAGCCAGACCACTTTGAATAAATATTTTCAAGGCATAAAGTGCGTTTTATTAGCATGCTGAGACAGTTCCTAGTGGACAAAGCATCTTCTTTGAAAAAGTAGAAGTACCTTTAGCAGAAAAAAAAAAGATGAGTTACTCTTGTGCCTTACATGTAGAGAAACAGCAAAAGGGAAATAAAAAATACATAGGTAACAGCTCAGAAGCCTGAACTTGTTGAGATTAAAATATAAAACAAGATAATTTCCTTTCTATGCTAGAAGCTGATGGTCATTCTCAGAAAATCCTGACAGTTGCTGAATTGGTGTCAGGTGATGGCCAAAGAACTAAAACCCAAAGATATTTTGGCGGGACTTTTTTTTAAGTTTAGGTTGTTCCAAAGATTAATAGACTTATTTTTTTAGTCCTTCACAAGTCATATAAATCAGAAAAGCACACAAGCCTTTCATCAATATAAAGAACTAGTTACTGTACAGAAATAGCTCAGCAGCATTTATTGTGCCAACAAAAAAGTGAGGGGTGGATCCCTTCCACAGACCAAATTCACCAAAATATGGTATGGCACAAGTTGGTTGTTCTTGGTCAGCAGCACCACTTCCAACCACAGTGGTCCCAGCACCTGAATGCCTGAAATGCAAGGAATCATCAAGGACCTTGGAGTGCATGTGCTGGCCACCAGCACCACGGGATGCGCGCGGACACGAGATGTGACAGCCAACAGTTTTACCTGGACTCTGCTCCAGCAGGGACCAACCTGCAGGTGGGGCCTGCACTGGGCCCTCCTCAGCCTGGTTTTGGACAGGGAGTTAGGATCATCAGCCTTGTGGGAACCAGCCCCACCAGGAGGGGGCTGGGGTCACACTGCAGACTTGCACTGCTGCTTCTTCTGCAGGCAGTCACACGCTGCCTTCGCTCCAGACAGTGGCAAGCACGAGGGGACATTGTGACAACCTTTTCATACCCAGAGCACCACCCCAGGTGGGACCCTCCAGGTCTCTCTGGCAACTGGCATGACAAGGTGACACAGAAAAAATCCTTCTGTACAATGTGGGAAGGTGGAATCTCTAAATGCAGCATGGCTGGGCAGTTTGATGGCCTTGTGGCATATTTAAGCACAACCACAAACAAGGGGAGGAAGGATGAAAGAACCAGAGCTTAAGCCACAACTGTTTTAAGTTAGTCAAGTGGAAATTCTTGGTCAAATAAAAAAGTGAGCGTATTTAATTGTGCAGGTGTTGAGAGAAGAAAATCAACTCTTTTCAGTGGTATTTGGATTTGAGCAAATCTTAACTTCACGTATGATACACATCTTTTCTCAAAAATCAGATCTCCCTTGCACATGAAAGAATATCAGGGACCTCTGAACTAACTAACCAGAGTGCACAGCTCCAATTTAACTGCTCCAGCAAGCACAGAAAACTCAGAAAAGCCAGATTTCAAGATAAACACAATGTAAAAAAACTACAGCTTAAGGATCAGCTAAGCAAGGCAATTGCTGAGCATTTGTATTTCAACCAGTCTATTTTAATCTGTCAGGAGTGCAAGACTTTCTTCATAAGGTTGGTGGTTATTTCAACATTTTTTGCTCTTAAATAGGCTCAGTTTCTGCAGTGAAATGTGAAAATGCTGTTTGAGACTGATGATATTGCAGTAAACCCTTTCTTTTTTTTCTGATTCTAAAATCAAAGCTAAATCAAGGCTACAGGACATAACTTTGAGAAACCCCATGCAATTCCAATGAAGAAATCATGGTTTTATAAATGGAAATAAATATTTTAAATATTAATAAATAATTTTAAGAAGTTCTGTTGCTCATCTCACATTGCCAAAGTCTGTGGTCCTATTAGAAGTGCAGTGCTTTAATGATCTGCACAGGGATCACATTCAGTGAAGTTCAGAAATAAACAAAAGGCTCTTGGGTGCTCTCCATGGAATGTATCACACCAGTGAGGTGCTGGCTTTGTAACACACAGGCAAAAAGCACTGAGATGTTCACATGAGTATTTCAAGGCATCAGCATCTGTACAAATGCAAAATGCTTTGAATGAAATGATGTGTTACATGCCATCGTATCATACCCAGTTTTCAAACACTGTTTTTTGGAGAGAAATTAAGCCCGCTTCTCCCAAGACTTGCTATGTAGTAATCCTGCCTCGTGTGCTGACATGTAATTGGTAGCACATCTCTGTGGTGATGGCTATTGCCAGTAATGCCCGTATTGCCCTGCCCTCTGTATCTGCCCCGTGCTACTGGCACAACAGGACAGCTCACCATGCCACTGTGTGTAGGGATGGGCAAGGACACACAGGAATGTACGTATGGATGTAACTTGGAGGGTACCTAAATTCAGAGCACCTGAAAAGGAAATATCTTCATCCTGCTCCTCTCCTATCCACAGCCTTGTAACAAGAGCTGGCACTGTCCTCTTCTCAGTGACTGTACCTGGTGCTCCTGTGCTTTCTGAGGCAGTCAGCAACCATCCCTAGTGTCAGCACCCTGAGAGCAGATACAAGTTTGCTCTGGATTTTCCAGCCTTTCTGCAATCACACTCTTCCTCTCTCCCTGCATGTGTTTCCTTACAGCACCCTCCTCTCAGTTCCCACCTGTACCCTGCAGGGTCACCCACTGCACCCCGCTGGACACACAGGCTGTGACTGCACTCTGTTACCTGCTGCAGTGCATTGTCAGGGCTGGGCATCTGCACAGGCAACCTGAGAGCCCCTCTGGGCATATATGCACACATTTCCTTCACTTAGAAACCCATGCTTGGCTGAGGGTGTCCACTCCCACAGGCAGGACATGGCTGCAGCATACAGTCACACAGGAACTGCAACTAGCCTCGTCATAGCAACAGTAAATTTCCTTATTTTGTCTGTTCTAAGCATTTCTCCTTCTGTATCAAAACACTTCTTTGCCACCAGAAAAGATAAAATCCATGTACAAACACTTGTCCTGGTAAAAGAATAATCTCCAGAAGAGCAAGAGCCCAGGTACACCCAAGTGAAGAACAGCATCCTACAAGGAGCAACAGAACTGCTCTATGAGCAAGAGCCCAGGGCCAGTCCACTATGTGCTGGTGTGAGGCCTGCAGAGGAAGTGCACACAGGCTTCCCAATGACGGCAGCTTGTCTATTGCAGAGCCCTCTGCCCCCTTTCTGAACTGCTTTTACACAACAGAGCCAGAGAGAATCAGTGGAGTCTGAGTGTTTCCAGCTACACACACAACTCCGACCCATCTAAATGGCAAGTTTACAGAGTAATGAAAAATGGCAGCAGATCTGCTTTTCCACACTTGCTGAGTTTCAAAATTTGAGGAAAACCAGCTGGTGTTCCCATGTCTTTGGAATCACTAGATTCAGGAGCCCTTTACCTGTCCCATAAGCTGGCAGTAATTCAAGTCCACATCTGTAAGCACCAGATTTACTCCACACTCAAAAGCCAAACAAGCTGTACTCACTGCTCATTTGCACTCTGATTAAAGCTGCAAAAACAGCACAAGAAAAGCAATTAGCCATCCGAGATAATCACAGTTGTCAAGGGACTAAATCCTTCTTCTTCAAAAGAGAAGTTCAGTTTTAGGTGTGTCTTACCTCTCATCCAACTCTGCAGCACATTGAAGTGCATGTAATAAGGTGGGCAGGCAGTGATACTCGTGACACTCTAAGTGCAAATAAAACCAGGATTCAGCTGCCACTTCAAACAGCAGCTCTCAAACCTGAGGCAGTTCAGGAGTCAGCAGCAAAGAGCCTTTACACAGCCTTTACTTATCTGGGTTTCCTTTCTCAGAGATTTCATTCAGACCATCTCTCTGGTGCTGTTCTTAACCTGATCTTTCCACAGAAGAGAGACAAAAAAAACCTATATAGCCCTATATGCTGCTGGAGTACTTACACCCAGTCACTGGTCACTGCAACAACTGCAGCGTACGAGGCCGTGCTGCTCACTGGGCACAGCACAAACACGGTACTGACTGACTCTGCCAGTCTGGTCTGCTGTGCTGCTGAGAAAATGTAACAGCACTACAGTGCAGCTGACAATGCGGCCATGAATCCAAAAGACGTGTAGGAAACACGGGTAATTAATGAAAGATCGCAGCAGCAACTCCAGTCAAAGCAGAATGGTCACTTTTCTAGCTCAAGTCATGTTTAGCTTCACAGCCTCATTTTTCCTGATGGGGCATTGATCTCAGCCTGGCATTCTATCAGACTGAAGACCACTATTACCAAATAGTTCTAACACATAGATGGAAGAACTAAGGCATGCAAGTGGAAAGATATATAAGCACTTAAGAGTGCAGAATGAGTGGTTTAGGAAAAGAAAATACATGGTTTCTTCATGAATGTTTCCTCAAATTGCACGGATTTTTTCTTACTCAAGTCAGTGAATTTGCTTATAACCAACAAATTAACATAGTTTTGCGCTGATTTTTACTAGGGTGGAGTTCATTTTCCTCACAACATCTGATAAAAATCTATGCTTTAGATTTGTGCAGGTAACAGGATGCATAGCACACAGACATTTTACTTATTGCTGAGTTCATGCATAGTGACGAGGCCTTTTTGGCTCCTCATAGCATGCCACCAGGAAGGAGGCTGGGGATGCGCAAGGAATTGGGAGGGAACACAGGATAGATGACCCCAGCTGACCAAATTGATATTCCAGACCATATGGCATCACACTTAGCATATGAAGAGGGAAGAAGGAAGAGGGAACATTTGGAGTGATGATGTTTGTCTTCCCAAGTCACCATTTTGAGTGATGGGGCCTGGCTTTCCTGGGATGCTGAACACCTGCCAGACCATGGGAAGCACTGAATTAATTCCTTGTTTTGCTTTGCTTCTGTGCATGGCTTTTGCTTTCCATATTAAACTCTTTGTTTCAATGCACAAGTTTTTCCCTTTAACTCTTCTGATTTCCTACCCCTTTCCATTGGTGCTTGGCTGTATTGGACTAAACCAAAACAGGCTGATGAGAGACCAAGAGGCAGGGCTGGGAAGCTCGTGGAACCACATCTGACTTCTTCCCGCTGCCCGGGCAAAAGAAAAATCTTACCTTAAAACACTGCAACAGAAGTGCCAGTCTCTACTTTCCTTTAGGCCTTCTTAAACTTCAGAAATAATGCAGCAGATTCAGCTAATTCAACGTGTCAGCATTTGACAGCACATTCAGGAACCTGAGAGTAATTCTACAAGAGAAATTAAAAGCACCAATTAGTCATTGCATATGTTGTGCAATATATCTTGTGCTTAGAACTGTTGATGCCTGGTAGATCCATGCTGCTGAAGAATAAAGAAATTACCACAAAAATGAAAGGCTAACTCATTTTTTGTTTCTTAGGTGAAATGCTCAAGCACATTTTGGCTACAGCATCATGGGGAGAAAGCATGCATCTTGCAATAGCTGTGTCACCCTGCCTTCCCAATTTAAATCTTTGTTCAAACAACAATCCATGTGAATGCACAGAAACAAAGCTCCAGGCATGTCAGGATACACAAACCACACCAGTTACAGAAACACAGCAGTAAATGTTTGTAACCTGGATTAGTTTGAACTGGGAAATGCATCAGAAGCCCACGTGAGCTAAGTATTAGCATGTTATAAGCAAGGATCTTGATGCAGGTGGAAGAACACGTGGAGGTACTATATAAACTACAGGAAAAGGAGAAACATTTACAGATGGACTTGGCTCATTTCTCTGGATGGGCTTTTCTCAGAATTCTCATCTTGCAAGCACTCAGCTCATAGTGAGTAAAGACACTCCAGCTGCAGCAGCTCATGCCTGTACCACTAAGGCAGTGGTGTTCCTCTACAGCAATTCGGCACTAAGGTTTAGATACCACTGAGGTTTAGATACTTGTTTTTCAGCTCCAACCCATTTGGTGTGTTTAATCGTCCAAATGAGCAAACTTCCCGAAACTAGAGGCACATCCACACACACACAGAGCAGGGTTCCTTGCACTGAGATACCCTGCCTCACTCACAGCCACACCCTGAGGCGGTGCTGATGTGTGGCATCAGCACCATGCACCGTGGTGTGGCACAATGATGCCACTTTGACACGGAGTGATGGGCCAGCAGAAAAACTTACCTATATCTAGCATGGTTACTCAAGAGAGTTTTAAGGATTATTTTCAGGTAAAAGACACTTCTTATCATCCAAGTTGTTAAGTACTTCCTTAAAGCATTGGTATGAACATAAAAAGGGACCTCTGTCCCAGTTTTTAAAACTATAAGAGATGGGGGCTTAATGGAGTGCAAGCAAATCATACCAGGTAAAAATTAGAGTCTTCATTATAAATTAATAAAAAAACTAGCATTGAAAAACATGTTACAGGCCAATCTGCCTACACAGACAAATATATTGTTCTAATTCTACACTGTTTACAAATCCTTAAAGGCCTCCTAAGGGTTGAGTATATTCATAAACTAAAATAATAAGTAGCATTTGAAGGGAAACTACAACGGTCCATGTGTTTAGGAAGAGTAGAGGGGGAAACTAGGTTGGACACCTACATTTGTTAAAAAAACAGAAATCTAAAAGCCCCAAGCTTAGATAAACTTTAAATTAGTATTCAGCGTTCTTAAGTTACTCCAAGGAAATGGCAGTCAATTTCGTCCCCCCTCCTCTTTCTAACACACTTTCTGAATACATTTACTTTTAGCTATTTATGTAAAATATGAATGTTCTATGAAGTTATTACCTATCCATAGTACTTTTAAAATGTCTTTCTTATCATGGGGGTATATTCTAAGCTGATTACAAACATCTCCATTTACATAATAATAAAGATTGCAATTGCATAAGGAAACTTGAGATTCTAGGAAATAAATTAGATCCTTAGAGCTCTGTATTCACAGATTATAGGAAGTACCACAATCATTGCTTTTCTCTATAACCTCCTTCACTATACTTCTGTATAAAGCAGCACTTCTGTATAAAACACTTTCCAGATGTTCAATCAATAGTTATACACCCTGGACAAAAAGGACAAAGGACACAAAAACCTGACTTTCAAACCCCTGCTGCCATGTGTCCCTATATCATGGAGTCAAGTCTCATGGGTTGATTTTTTTTCCAACACATTTCACATTCTGCTCCTTGTCTCACAGCCAGCACAAACTCCATACCAGCTACTCTGTGTCATTTAGCTGAAGAGAGTTTATGCCCACACCTGTTCCAAAACAGCCTGAAGACACAGTAACTGTGCAACACCAAAGGCTAGAATCAGGACACAGCTTGAGTCCCAGGATGAACTAATAACAATGTTGGGGAAATTGCTCCTTTTTGTCAAAGAGGACTGATCGAAAGTCAGAAATCCATTGGGAGCTAAGATTTATCACATACCTGACTGTTTTCCACACCAGATGGAAAGAATGCTTCAGTTTCACTTTTTACCCCAAACAAATCACAGCATGCATGTGTACACAATCATCTGACTCCTACATATCCAAGCACGACCAAAACGAAAAACAGTACACCATACACCCAGTTTTTCCCTCAAGGGGAGAACAAACCACACCTAACAGGTATTAATAAAAAACACCAAACATTAAAAAACATTCTGTTACAATGGGTAGTTAAAAAAAAATATATATGTAACATTAAGCAAAAATTTAATCTGTTCAACATGGATCTATGTATCTCACATAAAAAGTAATTGTTTTTCCAAGTTGCCTCACAAATGGTAATCTCATTTCATTTCCAGCCAGAAAATTTACTCAGTGATTAGCATAACTCAGTATTGAGCACAAGGAAAGAAAAGCAGAAATGAAAACAAACATGGTAAAACAGTTAAGCAGAGATATACACAACAGGAGTGCATTTACTGATAAAGTTCTAACTTTTACACTAAGTTTTAACCTTCATAGCATTTTAGATTTAAGCTAAACATGCGATGTAACAGATAATAAAGTCCTTAAAGTCCCAAAGACATGGTGTTAATTTTTAACAAAAGGTCCTCACATTTCACACCATACTTCACTAGCCTGACAAGTTCCCTGCAGATGGGTTGCACATGTATTCCATCTTCTCTCCTTCTCCATTCTAACACTGTTCATCACCTCCGCCCACATGCTCCTCCAACACACACACTTCCCTCCAGGAGACAGCAGCCTGATTCACTTATCTAAAGAGGAATTTATGCTGGCCTGAAAAAACACCAGCCCCCTCAACCGCGAGGACATGCCTGGATAGCTTACTGAGATATGCCTCAGATGCTGTGTCCAACAAGCACTGCTAAGGCAGCTAGAGATGTCCCGTGCAGCACCAGAGGGGTAGTTACATTCTCGGTGTGAAGGAGACATTATTTTAAAGTAAATTTGAATGTAACATTTTCAGTGGTGAAAGGCACTTCCTGGTGAACATGTTCTACATTTTGGGACAGAAAGCCTTTAAGTAGTCAAAAGCACTATTCAGGCTTGGTACATTTCACTGACAGAAGTTCTCATAATCACTAAAGGAAATAACTAAGGCTATGTCTGAGTGGCACAAAGCACCGTGCTAATTACCGCCTCAGAGACACTAATTAATCCGGGCAGGGCACCACAGTAACATGACTGCTCTGCCTCGGGAATCTCCCAAAGTTGATGTATCGCCATTTGGATCCCCGCCTCGCACCCCAAGCGGTCTCTTTCACACGAAAGAGTCCTGCACCAAAGATGAGCCCTTCACAGAGGGGTGTTTCTCCCAGAGACTGTGTTTTATTGAAATCTGCGATCTTCAGCACACAACACGGAGCTGTACACTGACCAATTCTTGACAAACAGTAAAGTAATCGACAAGCAATTACTGGGCATCCTCAGCTGCTAGGAGGAGGAATGTGAGAGGGTATAGCTACTGACAGTCTCCTGGGCTCCAGAAGAGAAGGTTCAGGTCAGCTCCTCAGAGGACATGGTAATGGTGATTATCTGACAATCAGCTGCGGCAATTCACGCCACATTTAATGCACACCAAGGAGAAACCCTCTAGCACTAGTGTAAATGTTCTCCATTTAGTAATCTCCAAGTAGCAGATAATGGTGTGGTTGTTAGCAGGGTACTTTAAACTTTCTGGAGATAAAACAAGTCCTGGGCTAAAGCCACGACACCTTATCTACTGTACCTGATGCCACCTCTTGGTACCTACACATGCTCTTCACGTACTGAAAATGGACTTTGATCTTCTTTTGACTTGTTAAAACATATACAGTAAGGAATAATGTACTCAGCAGTAGCTTAAAGAACTCGTCCCAAAAGGAACTGGTCTTTGAACAACTAGAGAGAATAGGGAAGGGAAACACCTGACACCTAATACAACCTGCAGCAGAACACAGCCTCATACCTGTCCACAATAAAGAAGAAAAAGACACAGAAGGGTCATTCCCTTTGGCACAAACCAACCAAAGTCAGGGTTACTGCCATGCAGAACAGACAATTTCAGATTCTGAAGAGCGCCTATTCAGTCCCCTCTTTTTCCTCCCCACAAATACATATTTAAAAATTATTAATTTCCAAAACAACCCTGTTCTTATGGCCTCTCTCAACAGACACAGACCTTCTGTAAAACAGTCCCATGAATTCAGGATTTGCTTAAGTCAGACGGCTCACATTGCAGGTAAATGGGATACAGCAGCTCAGCTGGAAGCTGGCAGGCAAGGCTGGCTTCTCACGTGTCTCTCCGTTCTGCACAGAGGTCACAGCACACGGAAGGGCAGCTTCACCTTGGGTTTGTACCACAGTGTGCAGCACTTGGTGATGGGTTTCAACACGCAGGCTTTTCTTGTAGCAAAAGCACAGGGACAACTGTCTAACAGAGTGCATTGCCTTGAGACAGGGAGAAATCACATCGATCAAACAGTACCAAGAGTCCTTGAGATTTTCATGGTCTCAGCAGAGAGGACAAATACTCAAATAAGTCTGCCAGATGCAGCATAGATTAATAAAACACTATAAAAAGCAAAATAATTCACTTATGGAAAATTAAATTGCATTGATAAATAGATGTTAAAGTAGTAGTTTTCACACTTACAAGGTACTTACAAGTGCTTATACACTTACAAGTACTTCAGCTCATGAAAAATAGAAAGGTATAATAAAAGACATTTGCTACCCAACCCATTTCAAAAATATTCACAAATTTTGTCAAAACGTATGATGTACATCTGAGTTTAACACTGCCCAATAAAAGGCTGTCTCCTTCAAAATATTTTTTTTACCCATAGGCTGACTGTAATAAAAGTGACAATATAGGTGAACACTTCAATCTCCAAACAACAAGAACTAGTTAAGATGGTGACAAAACCCAGCAAGCCATGCAAACACGCACTGGATCTTAACAGCTTTAGCTGTCACGCCAGGTGAAGTTAGCTCAGCATTCAGTGGACACTCAGAGGTCAGACATGTTCCACTGCCTCCTCCAGAACCCTCCCTACAGAAACTGTGGAGCTCAAGCTGAGCTTTGTGAGAGGAGACCTTAGCTTGGTAGGACAAACAATACCATGACATAACCACTACTGCAAGGGAGATCTTCAGCTGGCAGACAGAGATCTGAGTCTTAACTAGAAATGGGCAAAGTTCTGAAAAGAAACAGAATGAAGATCCACTCCAACAACCTAGGCTGCTGCCAGAGATGAAATCTCACTGACAGTGCTAGAATTCACCCAGAACTTTCTTTTCTCCCATCTGCAGGGAGACTGCTGCTCTGGGATTTCACCTACATAGGGAATCACACCCAGTGACTGAGGAGATGAAATCATTAACACACCCAAGTTTTGTTTGTGAGGATTTTTTTTTCCACATATGCCCATGTACAGGCAGACAATTCCTTGTTCTATGACTGCAAAACTAAGCTACCAAATCTTAGCCCAGGTTTAAAAACATAATGTATTTTCTATGGCTCCAAAGCAGAATGTGTTTTACAAGGCCAGTTTAGATGAGTTACTTGATGTTAGGAAAGCAATGAGGGAGAAAAATATGTCACAACAGAAGCACTGGTGTGAAGTAACCTAAAAAAGTGGTTCAAGATAGAAGGAAAGCTGGAAAAACCCTCAGCTACTGATCTTCTCCCTTTTAACTTTCCTCCATACACCAATTACATCCTGTACATCTCTTACCCAGTTATATCCTTTGCTTGTTTACATCACCATATCATAAAATACTGCTGATAAGCAACAGACATGATGAATCTGTGTTGCTTCCTAAGGCAAGCAGAGATTAGGAAAGGGCATGAAGGTATTTCTTTTGTCTTGCAATGAAAAGGAACTGCAAAGACAGGGAATAAAAACTGAAAGGGATCATAAAAGACTATTTTGCTTGATTTGTTCCCAGGTGAGACAGTCTCTCACATGTCTTGAACACGATGTTCCTCAGAACAGCTGCTTGCTTACTCCTGTAGTCCCATGTCAGCTGGACAAGCAGAGGAAGGGAGGGAAAGGGGCCCAGAAGCTTTTAAAAGGCAGAAAATATTTCACTAAATATCTTAACCTTTAAAATTCAGTGAAAAATACAGAATTGATGGGTGTTGTTTCCAGGAGCATCAGACCTGAAACACTAATAACCTTTATGATTCTCAAAAATGTTTAGTTGCTAGATTTCAAATGACAAAAGCAAATATCTGTAAAAACTTCTCTTTGTGCTCTTTCCCCATGCTCACAGAATATGAAAACATTCCCCAGATGTCAGTCATCAATACACATCTTCATGGGTGTAACACAGCTATAGCTAACAGTAGGCAGCTAGTCTGCTCTAGAAGCATGCCAAGAAACTGCATCTTAGGGAATTCCTGTCCTTCACATATCCATCTCCATACCTAGGCCTGAAGGCTGAAGCTCCCCTTACTTAGGGACAGGCAATATCCTGAGACTTCAAGTCAGAACGAAAATCAACAACAGAGCTCACATCTTCCTCTGGCACCAAGTCAAACTCTGGACCAGGTCACTCCTTTGCAGCTTGGGCTTTCCATACACGTTACCTAGCTGCCTTCAGGGATTTTCAAGTGGATCTTACAACCATCTTCCTAGTGATATTCTAAAGTTTATATTCCTAAAGGATGAGAATTTTGGAAGAACTGTGGTAGACTAGAGTTCAAAATCTGGCACTGTTTGAGAATGATCCTCAACACTCCTGGTAATAGCTCTGTGGAAGTTATGACACTGAACCAAGATAAGGAAAAAAGTCTCCATCATATTTCAATCTAAAGCTCTGAAAACACAATGAATTTATGTACTCCAAGCTGCACAGTGCCATTGGGTGGCACACTCCTCACTGCAGCAGATTGCAACAAGAAGGGTCCTCAAAAGTCACGTATTGCTGAGAGCCATTGACACAGCAATACTGTTTCCCTTGTGAAAAGGGAAAAAAAAATGCACATGTGACAGCTGTTTCATCAGATGTTCTGAATCAATTACTCGAAGAAGAGCTAAAACTAAGTTTATTCTGAATTTATCTCCTGTAAAGCAAACTAATTCAGAATAACTACTCTATGTTCCTATGCCTTCAAGAGCACTATGTTCTAGACAAAACAGTAAACCAGACATTTTAGATCAGAGATGGTAGACAAAAAAAAAAGCATTTTCAAGGATTCAATGACCAGGAAAATTAAATAACCAAGTATATGGCCTCCAATGGAAAGGACAAAATATTCCCCAGAGTTCCACCACCAGCACTAAACAGAATAGCTTCCCTCAATTAAACTTCAAACCCAGTCATGGTAAGACATTTGTCAGTGTGCCTAAGCAAAGCAGTTTGTCCTAGCATAAGGAAGACAAGGGGAGGACAAGCAGGATACCAGGCACTGCTGGTCAGGATGTTCTTCTCTTCTGAAACTTACATGGTTTGCATATACAGCAATGGCATCAATTAGGACCTCTACTAAAGGCAGCATACACAAATGTAAATATTTTTGTAATCAGAAAATGGTTTGGCTTGGAAGGGACATTAAAGATGTCTAGTTCCAATCCCCCTTCAGGGACACCTTTCACTAGACCAGTTTGCTCCAAGGTCCATCCAGCCTGGCCCTGAACATTTCTTGGGATGAGGCATCCACAATTTTTCTGGGAAATCTGTTCCAGTGTCTCACCACCCTCACAGTAAAGAATTTTTTCCTAATATCTAATCCAAATCTACATTCTCTTTCAGTGTTAATCCATTCCCCCTGTCCTGTCACTACATGCTCTTGTAAAAAGTCCCCCTCCATCTTTCTTGTAAGCTCCCTTCAGATACTGAAAAGGCAGCAATTTGGTCACGCTGAAGCCCTCTCTTTTATAGGCTGAACAATCCCAATTCTTTCAGCTTTTTCTCATAGCTCAAGTGCTCCATCCCTCTAACCACATCACTGTCCTTTCTCTGGACTCCTCCAGCAGGTCCATCTCCTTCCTGTGCTGGGACCCCAGAGCTGGATGCAGCCCTGCAGGTGGGGTCTCAGCAGAGCAGAGGGGCAGAATCCCCTCCCTGCCCTGCTGCCCTCACTGCTCTGGATGCAGCCCAGCACACGTTTGGCTCTCTGGGCTGGGAGTGCCCATGGCTGGGTCATGTCCAGCCTCTTATCCACCAATATTCCTGTCTTTTCTGCCAAAAATTAAGTAGAGAGAGTCTCTTTAAAATATTAATACACTCACTCTTTCCACATACAGAACACCACTGCTCCTCCCTCCAAAACCTTAAACACTAGATTTTCATGCTCCAGCTCACACACATTAAGGTTGTAGTCCAACAACAATCTTTCAAAGTAGATTGGGGAAGACACACGTGTGTGCAGTGTCATTCTCGCTGTATGTCTTTTTTGAACTGCGAAAAAATGTCACCTACATGCAAAAGTTCTGTCTACCCACACAGTGCATAAAACATGAAGGTCACTAAGCAATGTGAACCTCAACCAATTCCGCCTGAAAAGTTGCAGGATCTCATTTGCGAGGGCAGCCAGCAAAAGGCAGAGGAGGGAGAGCACAGAATGGAAGTGCAGATGAAAAAGTCAGCACAAGCTTTGCAACGCTCTTTTATCAGCTCAGTGTGCTCGCTGGGTCACCATGGATGAAAAATCACCAATTTAATTGTTGTCCCACCACCGTTTCTGCCAAGCAGAGTTTGGCTTGTGTGGGGCTGTCCGGGTCGTTGCAGCAGTTTGCAAACAGTTTCTGCACCATAAAGAGACACCAACCAGGCACACACACGCACATTTAATACTCCTTTGACATGAAGCATTGCTATTCAAAAACAAATCCCCACTTCAAGCCACAAGTACTCTCCCATTTAGATATATTTTAAATAGTCCATTAGATTGTAAATCCAAAACCTACGCAGTGACACGAATCCGATCTGATTTCACTATTTCCCGAAAGAGGGGGAAAAAAAAAAAAAAATCAACAAAACAGTATTAAAAACTTACAGGGCTGTGAGTCCACCGTTTCTCTCTGGCACACGGTACATTATTTAACTGCACTGCCTGAAACAGTAACTTGACCTCTCTGGGAAGGTGGGCGGTATTATTCAAGCTGAAACATTAGAAACATGCATAATTACTCTGGGTATTTGCCACGCATTCTTTCATCCGTAAACCAATATGAATGGAAAAGTCACACTGACACTCCAGGCTTAGATCATATCCCAATCATCAATTACAAAGATTTTTTCATGAGGTCTCAGGAGAACAAAATTTCTTAGGGCCAGAGAAATTTCCTCTGGACTTAACTGTGCATATGTTACCAAGATAAAATGTCAGCGCTGCCAACTCAAAGCCAAGACTTCAGTGGGCTAAACCATGAATTTTGAGCTTTCTGCCTCACCACTGACAACACTATAATTTTGTTTTCCTTCCACAAGCCCATTGCACCCATTCATGTGGATGTTCACTTCTGAGGAGCTGTAGCACCAACCACATCCCACCATCCATCATCCACCCGTCCCTGCAGGGTGATGCCTCACACACCTGTGCAGTGCCTGCCTGTCCTCAGCAAACCCAGGGCAGAATCAGGCTATCCAGAGGGCTGGGTGGGATAAAGACCCACTGGGAGGTAAACAGGCAGATGAAGCACGAGGAAAAGAGACCGTGCTTGTTCCTGACTCCAGGGGCACCTGCAGCTCACATCATAGCTGCCTGTGCTTATGGCAGCTCCCCCTTCACACCAAGCATACCAGGTGTCCTCTGCAGAGAGCCTTGTCTTCCCTTCAAGGATAAAGCAGCATTCAAGTTTTGGGCGGCAGAACCATAAGAAAAATTAAAAACTACAAGCCAATATTCACAGTTGGAGCTGTGAAATATACATTTTCAGTACTTTTGAGGCTTTCAGTATTTGTAAGGCTAACAACACAAAATGCAATTCTTTCTAAAGCAAGAGAAAATGCTGTTCACGAGACAGATGAACAGCACACACGTGTCAAATAATAGTCTTCCCTAGCTAAGCTCTCAAAACTTAGCTATAAGATTCCTCAAAATCAAGACCAAGCTGCACTCCTGACCAGGTGAGATGCAGCAATATCCATAGCTGTTCTGAACCCAATTGCCCCTGAACTTAATTTCATATCAACATCTACATGTTGCTGTTCCTGGCAAGTGATGTGACTAACCCTTTGCTACAATGGAACTTCCAGCATTCTTGATTCAGCCCATTTCACTGTTTGGTGCTTGCCACAAATACATGTGGAATACAAGGTATTCATTTCAGCTAATTCCCCAGGTATTAGAGATAATGCATGTATCTGGAACACTGTTCCAGCAAAGATACATGAACAATTCTACAATCATTCTTCTGCTTTGCTTTTCAAGCAGTCCAGCTCCCTGCACCTCTTGTTCATCATTATATACTTCCAAAACTTTGGAAATCATAGTAATGCACACAGAGAAGCACGTCTTGATATTTTAAGTCAAGATTTTGTAGTATCAAAAATGTGTTTTCCTTTTATTCGGGATATCCATGAATGTCAGAGAATACAAGTTGCCACAGTAACCTCATAGAAAGTAAATTTCAGGGCAATGTTTTCCACATGTATTTGAAATCTCAAGATATGAAAATTGGTCAGTGTTAATTTATTTTGACTATATAACCAGAACTTGCTAGAGATTTTTTGTAAGTTTTAAATGTTTTTGTAAACAATGGTTTAGACAGAATGCAAAACCTGTACTTTCTTACACACGTGTGAAAAACGTGGACGGCTTTATTTTGAATATTATCTCCCTCTTCTACATAAACTAAAAAAGAATTAAAAGATGACAGAGCGATCATCCTAAGCCTTACCTAAAGTATCGATCCAAAAGATCTGAGGTATGCAATGAAAATGCTTTAAGTCAAACAAAAGTGGCAAGAGAGGAAACAGAACAAAGATCTGAGTTTGCATCAAATGTTGGTTGCAGTCATTTAATTACCACTGTTCAAGAGCAGGAATTTCTCCAGTCTGTTTCAGTATTTGCTATTCCAGTAAACACAAATAAAGGGAAAAGTCAACATTATAGTTTTAAGATTCCAGTTTCAAAGTAGTTTGGTAACAGCCGTCCCCAAGTCATTCTCCTGGGAAAGAGCTGCTAGAGAACAGAGTTAATTAGGGCTTGTCAGTTAAGCTCTCTCTCCTGCTTTGTTCAGAAAACCTGGACAAATAGCTTATCCATGGATAGACCTGGGGGCTTTTCACAAATATTTTGTATTCCACAGCAAGCTTAGGCACATTGCATAAACATCTGGAGTACGCACTAGAAACATGAACACCTCCCTGCTCTGCCCTGCAGCGAGTGTCTTCATGGCACTTTCATCAGCAGTGACAGAAAGAAAACAGTATTATTGCAGGCTTCCAAAAAAATGTTGTCATGTATAGCCTGTCTGTATGCACACGAGAATTTGGGGTAAAAGGGAGGAGGGGTAACTCAGGTGCATAAACAAGTGTTCCAGTCTTGCTTCTCAGTACTTAAGTTCTGAGAGAAAGAAGGAAAGAGAGCCTTGTATCATTATTAAAAGAGAGACTACTTCCAAAACGATTGGAGACTATACTGCTTTGGGGGAAAACAGCAGTAAAAGCAGTAAAAAACAGTAAAAGCAGTTAAAATATATGTTCATATTTTCTCTGGAGGTGCAGTCTAGTTTGGAAGTGCTCTTAGTACACAGAAGTTAAGACAAAGGCAAATCATCTTGAGGTACTCCAGCACCACCCCAGACCAAGAGCATGGAGAAAACCAAAGAAACTGTATGAAACCGGGGCACCTACAAAACGTCCCTGCTCTGTGACCATGGCAGGGCCCACCGCCAATAAACCATTTGCTCACAAAGGAGCAGATACTTTGATACCACAGTATAGCTGGATTGGAGCCAATAATCTACTTGCTCCAGGAGCCAAGCTATATATAAGGAGTGAAAGGCACACAGTTCTCTCCAGCATGCTTTCCCCAAAGTCCTAGAACAGCAACATCTGTGCTTTCAGTTTCACTGCAATTCTTCAGACATCTTTGCAGTCTATCAAGCCTAACCACTGGGCATTTTTTTGTATATTTATTTTTCAAATCCATAGAGATGTACCTTACCATACATTACAGCAACTGCATAAACTGGTGCAGTTTAGCTACTTCAAAATATTACCAGGAAAACAGTCTTTCTCTTCACTGCTATTACACAGGAGAGCACGGAAGGCTTCTGGTAAGAAAGACAAAAGCAATAGCAAACAACCAGTGTGATAAACTACCATTCACATTTTACTCCAAGGAGCAGTAATTAGTCATTTTAAAATACACAAAATCCATGCATGTGTTAAACATGAAAGAAGCTGTCCTGAGAGCTGGATGCTCTGAGATCACATTTCAAAGCAGTGCAGTATTATTCTGTTAATCTTTTGGGAAAACCAGCACGGATATTCTGCTGCAATGTAATTAAGGCAGGAATTCCAGCCCCTCCATTGTGACCTTCGCAGAAACCCCAGGGGTCAAGAGCAGTAGCCTGTACCCTGCTATGCTAATATAGCCGTACTATAAACAAAAAAACCTCCTGCAACACGAGTACCAACAAGTTTCAGGGAGCAAAAGGTGGGGGGAACGTGTAGATAAACGCAAAGGTACTCTGCCACAAAACAGCTTCAACCACAACCATAAGTGAAAAGTTATTTTCCCAAAGGTAGTTGCAGAAACTTCATTTTTCCTGTGTAGGTGGAAAAAGGCTGACATATTTACTTTCACGTTTTATTATCAACAAATATCCATGCTCATCAAAACACTAATTAAAGTCTTGCTTTCTTAGAGCAATGTTTAGTGAACAAAATGAAGCCAAGGAAAAGGCGACTTCTTGCTGTAACAGCGAAATCCTACACAGAGAGAAAGAGGGCTTGGAGAAAATGTTGGGTTTCTTAGCCCTTGAGCCACAGTCACTCCTTGGTGAAACCCCGTGGGCACAAGCAAAGCCGCAGCCTGCAGTGACAATGCTGATTGTCACCCTTCATACTGCAGCAGTCATGCCCTTTGTCCCCAACACGTCCCAGCAGTGAGCGACAGGGCTGCACCATGCAAAGGACAGGCAAAATGTGTAAGGTGGGAATGGCAGCACCCAGGCCCTCTCTGGTGGAAACTTTAACTGAACTCTATCCAAAATTCTCGGCACAAGCTGTCTCGGGTGGGCCAGCATCAAATCACGAAAAGAGATAATCAGGCGGGTTTTTTTCTCATTCTTACCCTTTGCAATCTAAGAACAGTGAAAGAGGACACCCCCTAGCAAGAAGATTGCTAATTAATTCTTCCTCACCTAGGTATTGCAAAGCAGCTAGCTGAAAAGTCCCTGCTTATCTAGGAATAAGCACTTGATAGCATTTTAAGAACGGGCTTCATTTTTTCAAAAAAAAGCCATTCAAAAGACACAACCATCTCAATATTTTCTCTATCAGCAGCGAGGAAAAGTTAAAGAAAATAACCATCGTGCTTGCCTGACTAATTTTCAGGGCACCAAGTTACCCTGCACAGTGAGTCTGGTGGGAGGTCAGCATGCCAAAGGCATAGATGCTTTCACACGTATAATGAGACGAGATCTCATCTCTCTTAGTTGAACAAGTTTCCTTCAAATAAACTATTTCTGAACAAGTTGCAACAGGGTAGAGATGCCTTGCTGTAAGGGCAGGACCAGAATGCAGTTGCAAGTGACATGCCAGTTTAAGACATGGGTAGCTAAGGCACTTTAAAACCAAGGAAGCAAGACTGTTGTTTTAAGTGTCAGTTATCTTGGATCAAAGGCTAAAAAAAGCTTCTTGGATATAGGACCAAAACAAGAGATGAGTCACACAGAAAAAAACAATGGAAAAACACTCCACAAAGAGTTAGCACACTTTTCACACCATGGATCTCAGGCAATCTGCAAAGACTGCTCTGTTAGTACTATCACAATACAAATAATAAAAGTTCTAATAGGAAAAGTCAAAACTCTGGGCTGCCATTAGGCAGACACATCCAGAAGTCAAGTATTCTCTGAAACATCTGCACTCAGCTGTAGCTTATTGGAGCGGCAATGGGACACCACAATCATTAAAAATGTAAATAAAACATCCACCTACCTGAACAAAGACTCAGTAATCCAACATACGTTTCTCCTTTCCATTCCATTTATGACAGATGTCCCTCATTTTAGCTAGGACAAAAATCCATGAAGTTATTTGAATGAATATTTTGAGTTTCTTTTTTTTAATGAGGAAGGACAAACTATAAACTTGTGCCACACCCAAAGTAGCTCTAATCTCATTGCCCTTTTCCAGTTACACTAGTATCTCCCAGCACTACTTCTCTTCGTCTTTGCTTTACCCAGATTGAAGCAGGAACACCAAGACCACATCTTCACAACTGCATGAATACAACTGGGCAACAGGCCAACAGGACAAACACAGGCAATGGAAATATTTTTTTTCTGTGTGTTATCACCTTCTAGATACACAGAGCTCAATGCACTGGAGATGCGCAGCCTAGCTAGCTGTGTTTTCTTACACAAATTTTTCATCCCTTTGTCCCCATCCTTTTCTTTCTACCCACCCACAAAGCAATTTCAGCCACCTATCTCCCCGCTGAAAAAAAAATAAATTATAGTTTCTGGTCTAACAGCACACTAATTTCATTGAAATCTGAGAAGCAAGATTGATCTACTTCGTTTGAACCTGAAGACACCTGCAGCTCAGTCTCAGGTGAGCAATTCAGAGCCAATAGTAAGAAAATGAAAATGTCAAGGACCAGATACTTCCTTGAAACAAACCAGATCTTGTGCTGGGAAAACAACAAGAATACTATTTGTTTTGCTTTCTTTCCTTTTAAAGTAGGTATCGTAATTATAAGACACATCATTCCAGGTTAATGAGCCTCTCTCTTCAAGCTCCTCTCCTGGAGGAAGAGCTTGAAGCCCTTCTTTGGAGAAGAAATCAGGAAGAGGTCATTTAGAAGACCCTGGAGATGAAGCAGGTAGGATCAAGAGCACTGATGTCCAGAACCCAGCCTGAGTAAGCAGCTCTGGTTGATTACCAGGCACTTCACACCAAGGCTATTCCATCTGAAGAATATTACAGAGGACAAAAGGCATAGGGACACATTTCCTACTACATTCTGTTACTTCTTCTCAAAAGCAATAAAATGTTTTTGAATGTAAGAATGAGGGCAAGTCCTACCGTACTTGGAATAAACACACTTGTGCACATTCCTTCCTTTCATGCTGTGTACATCTCTACTTGGCATTGCAAGCTGTTGCAAGATGACTCAGCTTGTTACTGATTAACATCTCACTTTATGTCTTTTCTGTGTGCCTCAATCCAACTCTTCTCACATCCATCAGGCATCCTGACACCATGCATTTCTTTCCATTTTGCCCTCAGGTGTACCAGACAAACATGAACCCAACAGCCCAGAGTTCACTATGTACCACCAATTTTCTTCTCCCCTCTCCAGAGCACAAACCCCCTCCTTCAAGCTACACAGTGCTGCAGCACAAGCCTTTCACATCCCCAAAGGCACTGAAGGCAGCAAAGCAGGGTTTTCCACTGCAGATTTCCATGCCTTCCTCTCCTTCCATATGCAGTCACGAAGAAGTGTCAGGTGAGATAGCTCCAGACACCTGACAGATACTGGCAGGTGAGCCACCATGCAATGCATCATCAGTTTGTTTCTGGAGAGCAGGGCCTGGCCTTTCTGCCCAGAGAGGGTATGTGTGCACCTACAGGGTGTGGAATTATTTTAGGGTGACTGAGAAACATGGTACTTCAAATCAGAGAGCAGAGAAAAAAATGTGTTCTTCGGTTTGGGGTACATATCACCCAAATACAATTTTTATAGAAAAAAAAACCCCACCCAACGTGTTCCTAAATATTGAAGGGAATGTGTCCATCCTTCATAATGGGACTGCTGTCTCAAATAGTCATCTAGAGACGTGTGCTCTCAGAGACAAAAGCAATCACCACCCCTCACCCCCAAGAAGCTTTCTTGTAACAGCTTCTAAAAAGTGATGTTACCCAGCCACTACCTCACTGCCTTGCACCTTGACCTCCTCCCCCCCACCTTCTCCTCAGGCATCAACACAACACAACTCAGCTTTATTTCCTCACAGAACACATTGCCTAGCTGAAGACCACCTCCACCTGTGCCTGCAGCTCATGCTTCTCCCACCAGCACTGGCACCTGCACAGACATGTACACACCTGTCCCAAGAACAGACCCTACCTGTGTTCCAGGGAACAAAGGAATCCCAGGCAGAGGATCTCACCCCTTCTCTCACTCTACTCCCACAGCATGGCATTTCCAATAAAATATTTGCAAACACACAGACACACAAGCTGTCAACACCACCAAGTCCTGCCTAGGGGGTCTTACTTTGTTACATTTTGCGTGGCACAATGAGCACCTGTAAACTCTGCCATTCCCAGAAGCCCTGAGAGCAGGGCACAGGTGAAGTCACATCTCCACAGTGTCACTAGAGTCTCCAAAGCCCAATGCAGTGCCAAGCGACATGCAGCTGTTTTTTCAGAAACAGAGGCAGAAGAGGAGGCAAAGAGAGAAGCCACTGTGGACGCTGGAAGCTTGTTTGCTCTTTCAGAATTCTATCAGGAGATGAGCTAAGAGACCTTTTGCCACACGCATGTAACTTACTGGCACACCTGATCTGATTTCCAAATGTGATCTCTAACAGTCCATGCAGGCTGCTCTGCAAAATTAGCAGTGTCAACCCCAGTTTTATTTGGGTTATAGCCAAAAATCACTCCTGTGCAAGGATCACTCTGTCCCAATAAATATCACACCATATTTACATATGCATCAAACCCACAGTTCGGCAAAAAAAAGTTAATTCACCCAAGAGCGCTTTGATCCTCTGACAAATCATTTCCTGATTAAAGCTGAAACAACAAAAAGGACTTTGGACACCAACCAGCTGTCACACTTGTGTTGTGAGCTGGCACTAAATCCCACAAAGCCTGGGAGGAAAGATTTAGGTGGTGGGAGGAGAGCAAACGGTCTATTTGCATTCACAGCATGTGAGAAGTTCCTTCTGGAAAGACAATTCCTTCTCTTGCTACCTATCTGAAGCAAGCTAACAGAACAGGGATCCATCAAAACTCACCAAACAGAAAGCAAGCAATTGTAGGACGCTTTGGCAGTACTGAAGTATTGCAAAACTTGTTGGATGTACTACAGCTGGGGGTGTTGTGTGTTAAGAGGAGTTTTTTGTTTCTGGCTTTTTTTGCTTTGCTCTCCAAAGGATGCTTAGAAACTGAATAATTTCCAAACGCAATGACCCATTCGAAACCTTTGGGCCCGAGTTAAATGAGAAGAAAACAAAATAATAAGCTTAAGAAAGATCTGAGACAGCAGCTGGGAAAAATGAAGGCAGAGCTGAGGTTTAGTAGTTATCTCCTTTTTTTCCTACTAAAACGAAGTACTCACAGTTACTTGTAACCATAAAAAAGAGCCCTGATGCTAGCAGACTTCTTTCAACATTGTTCATCAGATAGTCTCTCAGTTACTAATATTTTTCCGTGTTTCTATTGGCAAATAGAACATTTGGCAATTAAAAAGAAATGCAGCTTGGGGGGATGCAGATTAGAAGCATATTTTGCTACATAGTTCTGGTATGATGAACTCTTAAAAAAAAAAAACCACCAACAAAACCCAAACATTATTAATCCAAGGTGTTGAAAGAAACAGTCCACAGAACGAAATAATTTCTTCTAATCTGCAGCCTCATTTTAACTGATGTGTTTTATTGCCAGTCTTTGAGAAATTGGTTCTACAATCTCATCAAACCAATAGGCCATAATACACAAAATAAAAGAGACTGACTAACCCTTGAGATGCTTTTGGTATCTTGGTATTTATTAACTTACTTTTACTAGAGATGCTGTAGAACTGAACTTCTGAAATCTCTCCTTGTAACAGACTCCTTACTTTTCTATTCTTTCTCATTAAAACAAGTTTTCTCGACAGGCAGTCTCAGATGTGCTGCTTGACCTGCCACCTGCCTATTTCCAACTAGATCAGTATCTTCAAACTTCGCAGCACAAAGGGACCAACTTGATAAAACTCCTGCCTGGCACTTTGAACTGCCTAACACCAGATCCAGAGCTGACATTACTGCAAGCCTTTCACAGGGCTCTGTTGTGATGCAAATAAAGTACAATCCCCAGACACAAAAAAGTCATTAAACCGGAATTAGGAGTTATAAGTAACTGGCAAGCTGAAGGCAAATCTGGGTTAAAAGGAGCGCCAAGGAAAGACCTACAAAGAAAGTGGGAAAGGCTGTTTATAAATACACTTCAGCAAACAAACAGGTACGAGGACCGCACTGCTCTGCAGCTCGCACCGCAGGCTCAGCCGGCTCGGCTCCCACTGCCGGAGCCCTGCACTCTCATCACCCTTCTGGCCCTAAGATGGGCGGACTGTGCCGCCCAGCCCTGCCCAGCACCGGCAGCATTTTAACCATTTTAACTCTGCAGCCCCCGGCTCAGCCCGGCGCCACCCTGGCCAGGCTAATGCCAGCAGCAAGCGCACAAGTCCGTGTGCGACCTGCAGCCATGGCCAGCCGAGCCCCAGCAGCTCCCAGCTGCTGACCAAACAGGGAATTGAGCAAACTGGGCAACAGCAAACACTCACATGCTATTAGGTCAGGAGTTAAAATATCTCAATGACCTGCAACTTCCACCATGAACAAGGGCTGATAAATGACAGAGCCTTAGGGAATATAAACTCAGCTACAAAAACCCCATCCAGGCTCTGATGCAATTTCTGTCACTTCCAATAGAAAGCAAGACAAAAGTAAGGAGGGTTTTCCTTCATTTTGGAACAAAAAAAATTTAAAATCATGATGTAAAATGAAGTTTTCGAGAAGGCATCAAGGAAGTGAACGGGTCTAACAGAGACTTTCTAGATCAGAGAGAAGCTCAGCATGTCAGTATAGCAGGACAAACACTTCCCCTTTTTTCATGGTAAGCAGCCATGGAGCTAGGAACCTCTTTGCCTGTAACTCCATCTTCAACATCAGCACTAATCACCTCATCCATCAGCACCATCCAGTTTGAGTCCTGACTGGGCCATCCAAGATGAATTACAAATCAATCACACAGCACAAGAGCCATCTTTCCACAGTAGCAAAACATAATTCATATAGGAAGAGTTCCAACACAGGCTGGGCTATTCCTGACCCAGAATATATGCAGTCCTGTAACAACTAGCTGTGAATTAGTATTTTAACATTGAAAGGAAATCAGGAGATCTGTAAAAAAAAAAATATATATATATATATATATATATATATATCTATAAATTAGCCTAGAAGAGTGTCCACATCTAAGAAAACAGCAGATTCCTGCAGCAAGCAGGAAGAGCTTAAAAGAGCAAGTACATGCTCTGTACCACAGGCACAGCTGGTTACAGCCCATGGTCAGACCAGAAGGCAGTGAGGGGGCTAATCCACAGCCCCCTCGACCTAGATGCAAACAAGAGTGCTCACTAAAGCAAGCGTGGCACTTTAAGCATTTGTGCCGTGACCCCTGGCCACTATGTGGTTTATCCCAGGCTGTATTTGCTGAGAGGAAGAAAAAAATGCAAGTTCTTAGACACTCAGGGACAAGACAAGGTCATGCCAACATTCCTTACCAGAAAAAGTTCTCTCTGCACACTGCCAAGAAGTAGTATGAATACCTTTTATTAGCTACACAAACTTTCTTTGCAATGCTGAGTCTTGAACCTGGTACCAAGAACAGTCCAGTATATCTTTTTTAATTTCCAAACTAGAACATTTTGTAAGACTGCAACAGCCATAAAAGTCATGGCAGTCACCCACTGCTGCTGTGTTACAGTGAGAGGCAGCTGTGTCTTCCCTCCCCTCACTTCCAACGACAAGAAAAGGAATTGCACTACTGGCTCATTACTCCTGCTCCTGCAACAGCCCCATGAGACAAAGTTCAAAACTAGCAGAAATCTGATGACAGGCTGAAAATGTGAAGCAAAGGACAGTTTCTCAAGAAAAAGTTATACTTGTCAGATTAGACAGAGGAGCCTGAATTCTGTCAGAGACAGCTCTTTCACTTCTCCCTTTTATTTCTTCCATTTTCTTCTTGGTGACCCCCCCACCCCTTTTCTGTATTGTCTTAGAGACTTTGATTGAACAGAGCAAGCATTCAGGAGCAGGGTGAAAGAGAAAGAGCAGGCATGACTTGATGGGCACTGAACAAAGTGTGCACTAGATAGAAAAGCTACAGGAAATAAAAGGAGTCCGGAGAGTTGAGACAGAGGAATAGCAAAAGCATGAGAACAGCCAAGATGCTTCACAGACATGTCTGGGCAAATGTTCAAGGCCACGAGGTAAAACTACCAGAAGCCAGGAGTTACATTATGGTTCTTTGTACTCCAGTAAAACCTACCCTGAACATCTCCAGGGAGGGATTCATGGGCAACACCACAACTTCCACTCAGTAAGTACTCAGAGGTGGAAGAACCAGCTGTGTTAGACATCCATGACTCCCCTAATCCCTCTTAATCAATAGGCAGCTGGTAATCAACCTGAGTTAAGATGAGGCAATGGGCACAGATGGGCAATGAACTCACAAGCTTAGTCATGAATGTGGCTCGCCAGCACAGACTAGTTAGAGCTGTGCATTGAACATGTTTAACCTCCAGTATCAAAACCAGTATTTCTAGCAGGGATATTTTCAGTCTCTTCATATCTCTGCAATGCAGTCAGAAACTTTCTGGTAAATCTCAGAATTATTCACCTCATTCTCCAAAACCAGCAGGAAGTTGATTTCAGTTTTTCTGAGAAGACTGTGTTGAAACCCATATTGCCATGAACTGCTTGGGCTATCCTGCTCTGGGCATGTGATGTTCTCTGTGTGGCAGGCTGAGCCGGTGGGCAGAAGTACCATTTTCAGGTATTTGACTTGAATTTACCTCTGTATTCAAGTCAAAACCACCTTGGCCATGGTCAGCCTCTTTCTTGCAAAAGCCAGGATAACATATTGCAGTTAAATCTGTACCTGAAAGCCACCATTGCTTTAATTAGATTCAGTCAAATCCAGGTCTTTGCAGTCTAGACATGGTTTAGCAAGTGCTTTTATGTGAGTAATTCGTTGAGAGAGAACACATGTTAAGTTCTATTTGGAGCTTACCTCAGTTTTGGCAAAAAAATATCTGAATTTTGACAGGCCAAACACAGCCCAACCTAACCATTCAAGCACTGGTCCAAGGGAAGATTTTACTGACAAAGGAAGGAAAATGTTCCTCCTTGGGCCTAATGCTTTTCCAAAGTTTAGCCCGCCACAAAAGGCTTTTCCATTCAGAGCAAGAGCATTAAACAGGATGATTTTGCAACACAGCACAAAAATTAATCTTGAGGCAATAAAGAATACAGACTCCATCCCTTACTCTGGCCCCTCCTGCAGTCTCTGTAATACTCTGGGTTTCAGACAAAGATCCAGGGGTTAATAAAGAAAAAAATACATAGGGAGTAACTACTGCTTCTGATCTATAGTACATACACACTGGTCACACACACATTTACAGCAACTTTATGCAGGAATGTCAGGGCAGCCTCGTGGCTTGACAATTTCTGCACTGAAATCAAAGTGATGAGATGCTCCATCTCCAACAAGGCCAGTTTCACTAAGCTTTAATATAAATACAAAATGGCTGTTGGCTGACAGAAAATTTAGTGCTCCTAGATGTGTATAAATACATTATTGCTATTTTTTATTTCCTCAAAGAATCTCTGGCTTAGCAGTAGTAAGACATGGGAAACAGCCCAGTTTCTGAAGACAAGATGTGCAGGAAAGTGCCTTACATACCCAGCTGGTTCTTCCACAGGGCAACACCAGCATCACAGGCCAGACAATCCTCCTCCTTGCAACGAGACTATCTCAGCACAGATGAAAGATTAGCTGTAACTGGACATTGTGGTAAAAGAATATTAGGCAGTTTAATTAACAGCTGTATTTGAATGAACCAGTATGCATAAAGCAACCCATAAATTGTCTCATTTTCACTCAGACTTGAAGACAATTGTTACTTTCTGAAACACAGTACGGAGACAACCCTGGCCCACTTTTGTGATGCAAATTAGCAAGTTGCTTGGAGGAAAAGGTGGGGAGGAAAAGTCTTCTAACTGAAATTACAATGAAACTTCCTCCCTTCACAATGGTCACAGACACCAGCTCCAGTGGTGTATCCTCCAGGACCCCAACATTCTCCTTCAGCCCATGCACAGCCAAACCTCTGGTCCGTGACTGCACACTCTCCTCACTGCTGCATCCATCTGCCATCTCACTCACTTGCAGTCCCCAAATAGACCTTGAACCACCCAGAACAGCCACCACGCATGTTAAACTGGGGGACATAAACTGCTGCTCTTCCATGAAGATGTAGCTACAAGACAACTTTTTGCCCAAGCAGTAACAGCCTGCAAAGCAAAACACCATCCCAAATGAAATGTGGCTCAGGAATGTGAGCTATGTGGGCAGGGGGGCTCTGATGGATAAAAAGGGAGGACAGGAGCAGGCAGGCTGCTTTCACAACAGTGGTTTCCTCGCCAGAGCAGAGGACCAGCTTAGCTGCCTCCCTCATCCCGCTGTGTGCACGAAGAGCTCGGGAATGTGAACAATGTGGACTAGGAGCCAGGGGGCTTTGCTGCCCGGGAGAGAGGGGTGGGAGGGGGTACCAGGGGAACAACACAAGAAGACCAAGAGGCAGCTGGGGTTGCTGAGGAGTTGTAGGGCTCCTTTTAGGGGGAGGGACGATCTGTAGAAGGGTCAAAAGGCTCAGCTGCAGCTTGCAAACCAACAAAGGTCCCTTCCTGTCCCAGTCACCCTGTGCTTGTGGAAACAAAACTTCAAATGTAGCTTTGCAATAAAACTGTCATTAATCTCCACCAGCTAAAACAAACTGCAGGCTCTCCTGTATTTTTGGCTAGTTGCTGGCATGAAAAATATACCAGCATTAAGACTAATAAGTCCATGCACTTAACACTTCCCGAGCCAGAAATTTAATATTCAGCTGTACATGCACAAACCTTCCCTCCCCCAGGCTAACAAAAGATGGAATTGCTACAGGTAACAACAGCCCTGAAACTCTCTCAAGTGTACTTCAGCCAACACCAAAACAATGTGAACAATATTCTGTCAACTGCTTATTTAAAGATTCTTGAACAACTCCATTTTATTTCTACCACCTTTTCTTGATCCCCACATCCCAGTCCTACCACTAAGTGATGGAGCACAGCCTATCTGTCTGGAGCAGCAGCCTGCCAGGAGGTGCACCTCCCACTCCGGCTGGAGCCTGGGTGAGCACCCATCTCCTTAGCACGCCTCCCGCACAACTCGTGACAGTCATGATGTGTGCATGGATACAAAGAGAGGTTTGTTTTCCTTAAATTTCCTCACTGAGGAGGCTCCCGGCAGACATTAGTATTTTCGTCGATGTGACCCTGCAACATTGCTTAAAAACCTGACAGTGGGCACAAGCAGCAGTAGTGATGGGATGAGAAACCGCAGTAAAAACACAAAGGAGACAAAGACCCAGTGCTAAATCACAGATGGGATCAGGACCAAGGCAACTTCCACTACACACATCGGAACCCTTGCCTACTCAAAAAAAACCAAAAAAAAAACCAAAAACAAAACAAAACAAAAAAAAAAAACACCACCACCACCACCACCCCCCCCATGCATAAAGCAGCTGGTAACACCACAAAAACAAAGAAAGAAGCATACATCAAGTTTGCCAGCCCAGTTAAACGATGCTGACAAGATTCCTAAACTGCAGCTAATCATGCCTACATCATTTCCAGCACCGCTTTGTTTCAGAGAGATTTCACCTTGGTCTTGCAGATGATGATATCTCATCTTCAAATGTTACTGACTTGTCAGGCACAGAAAGCTGCCTGAGCAGGCTTCTGGTAAAATGTAAGTTGAGAAAATGGTCAGTGATGCCAGAGTAAGACTAGCATTCATCTGAGAGCTCATCAAGCCTTCAAGAGCTCATCATCAGGGGAAAAAAAAAGCAGCAGCTTGAAAGTTTAAGAATAAGTTCAGCCCCACATATCAGGAAGGAATGGAACTTAAGCTAAAAATCTCTTCTTGAATTGCATTTACTAAGTCTTAAGATTAGTCTGGGAAAAAGACTATTGTTTAAAAAGTGAAGTTATTAATTGAAAAATGTGAAGTGTGGTTTTAAAAAAAAACACCATAAAGCAGCTTAATTCTAATCATGTTCCTGTAAATCCAGACTGAGCACCTGAAAAGAGCCAGATGACTTTCAGTGCCTTAAAAAAATGGAAAGAAAAAAACAAAACCTGTCTCCCCTGCTCAGGAACTGAAGCATTTTACAGGTTGGTTTGGATCTTTCCCCCCCTCTCTCTTTTTTGATTAGTTTGTGCAAAACTAGGTATTACAAACAGTTTAGAGCAACTTCAAAACTTACCTTTCTATTAAGTTAATTGTGAAGCAGTTTCAGAACTGAGTAGTAACAACTGCTTTTCATTCAGCAAGCCCATTTTCTGTTGCTAGACTCTACAAGACAAAGCGCTACTGCCAGACAGAGAGCTGGAAAATACAGAGCAGCAAGAGAAGGGCTCTGAAAATCACAGGAGGCTATAGAAATTCTGCTTCAGTATAGCTGTAAACTCCCACCTTGGCTAAGCTGCATGATATTCCATAACATTCAGATCAAGTTTTGACAACAGTCCTCTGCCTTGTTAGGATCTCTCCAGCCATTCTGCACCCATCCTTTACTTCTGCTCTCTTGTGCACTTAAACGACACAGAACAAAAAACTAAGCCTGGCCTGCCAAATTACTTCTGCTTCCTGTCCCTGTTTGCCCCAGAAACCCAATTACAAAGTTAACTCATGCTAATGGAGCCTGAAGGGACGTGCACTCACACTCAGCTACATGACAGGTCGCAATGAATGAACAGCCTGATTTTCACCCTGGTTTGGTATCTGAAATGTAAACAATGCACACTGAAGTTATCTATTGCAGAGTAGCAGATACATCTGGGTGTATCTGCGGCTAATTGGAGTGAAAAGTCAGATTCCAACATATGAGTCACTACCCACTAAAGCACTCTCCTTAAAAACAAAACAAACAAACAACCCCCCTCAGTAGGATTGACCCCTGATAGAAACACCAGTTTCTGCCCTGAAGAAAGATTCAGCTAAACTAAACATCTCTTAGTAGGTTTTTGCTGGATCTATTGAGGTAGACGCACCCTGGGTGGGGGGAACAAACCTCTGTTCTCGTGCAGCCCTCCAAAAACTGAACTGCAGAGGGAAGTAGATTATGTCTTAATGTATCAGTGTACTAACACTGCAAAGGATACTGAAAAATCTAAACAGTACAACCTGTTTACTAACAGGTGTGTTAATAACAAAGCACTGGTCAGAAAATAGCCACAATCTTAACTTGCGTTTACCAAGCTGCAAAACTGAGAAGTTTTGATTTCTGATTTCATTTCTGTTGGAGGTCTGGAAACTGGGAGAAAAATTCTGCAATATTGTTTCCTTTAATAACTATTCATGAATCAAGTGCCCGTGCTTTTGTCTCAAGATAAGTATCTTGATTGTCCTCTGTTACTTTTTGTATTCTAATTTTAAAACACTCAAAAGTGTCTACATAAATAGAAAGGCTCCCTAGTCTAAATCTAAATATTACTTTCTCGAATCACTGCCCTTATTGGCACATTCCCTCTGGAGAAACACTGAAGAGCCACATAAAACACTTCATTTCGCTATCCGAACTAGATTAGTTTGGTATAACTCTCGGAGATCCTCTGCATCGCGATATGCTGAGACAGAGACGAAAAGAGCATCTTTCGCAGAGAGTTCATTATTGTCTGAGGTCCTTGGGGGGCTTTTTGGCACAACTGTTCCAAAATAGCTCAAGAATGAGCACCAGCCTTCTCTCATTTAGCAGCTCATGAAGTGAATGAAAACAGTGTGATGGAAACCCCACCATGCACAGCCATGTTTATGCACCTAAACAAACACATTCAACCTCTGACACTGTCTCACTTCAGAGAAGACTTACAGCCGTTAACTTGGAAAGCAGTTGTGGTCAATAATAATAATAAATAAAAATAAATTGATAAATTAATAAATTAATAATAATAATAATAATAAAAATTAAGGATCGGAATAGCTGGGAGAAGATAATTGATTTAAACTAAACTCTTCATCTTTGAGACTAACAGGTTGCAGGCTGGTAGCATGATGAGTAGAAAATTCAAGGCAAGGAGCTCTCCCAGTCCCACCCACAAAGCTTTGATGATCAGCACTTCTGATCATCATCTGCCGAAAGATTTCTAATGGACCAAAGTTTAAAACACATCACATGGATCTCCAACTGTTCACAGGCTCGGGAGGCAATCACAGCACCGTGGTTTCATGCCTATTAATTTCCAACACATCCCGGTACTACCGCTGAGGCTTCCCACCCTCTCATGCTATGTTGGCACAGCCCGTGGGACACTGTGCACACATCAAATAGCGGGGGGTGAGGGGAGGGAAGGACGTACTCTGGCACGTTTGTTTCCAAACAGATCAGTGTTCCAATCTGTTTTGTCCCACAGCCACATTAATATTAGCACCAACAGAAAGAAGGTGTCAGCAAAAGTGCAAGAAAAGAGCTCGCTGCTTTCAGCCAGGCACAGATTTTACAGCCCACCTGCAGCCCCTGTGGCACAGGCAGAGTCAGCAGGAAAGAGCCAGGAGGTGTAGAGACTGGTATGGGTGCTGAATAAAACAAACATTTCTGGCACCACTCGGCAATTCATGGTGCAAAATTACCCGAGTCAATCTGGGCAGCATCCTCCCCCTCAGTAATGACATTGCAGAATTGGGTAGGGATCAGAAATACTTACAAATCATGAAAGAAGCTTCAAAAAGACAGTTCAATCTTTAACAGACCAAATGACATTATTTGGAAGGAGCTGGTGGATTACATAAAATAAGGAACAGTGCATAAAAGCTAAATCAGTATTTGTCCTTATGTCAAGAATTGTTATCAAGCCATACAATTAGGAGGCTGAAATGTGTGCACACATGCTACAAAACTAATTGTGAGGTGCATAGCAGTTACAAAGGCTATCAACTCAGTGAGACCAAGAGAAGGACTTGTGTGGATTTGGAAGGATTTGTGTGGTATCAGCCCTATCTGGAGCTAAGCTGAGGAATACTACCTGAAGTAGGAAAAAAGTAGGAAAGAAAGGTCCAGGGACTTAGGGTTTAAAAGTCAATGTTACCTAATTACAGACTCATACAAGACATACAGGATTGATTAACCCTCATCAGTCTTAGGCATATGAGTACCTCACATTTGATAAAAATCTCTGGTACAGAAAACTCTCAACCCAAAGCAGCCTTACTAAGGCTAGTGCCTTGTCCAATAACCAACATTTTGACTGTTTGCATCTTCCTGGAAACCTCAGCAGCAGTGTAACCCACTCCTGCCATGGCACTACTGTTTAATGTAAATGCACTCGACTCTTTGAGCCCAGAAGGTGGTAGACCAGTAAACAAAGTAAGGTCCCTGGGAGGAGGAAAGGGTACCTTTGGATAGCGAAGAACTCAATAGTAAATCCTTCTGAATTTCTGCAACTTAGGCCATCTCCAGGCAGGAAGGACATCCTCAAATTCAGAGCACTAGCACAGGATGAAACAGGCCTAATATATCACCAGGCCAGCACAAACCACCAATCCGTCCCCTAAGTGTGGTGGCACAAACATCTGTCCAAGGAACCCGGTGAGGTGCCCCCACTGCCCTCCTGGACGCCAACCACCTGCAAACACCACAGAAAGCTGTCTGTAGCTCACGGCATACACAGCTGCAGAGAAGATGGAAAAACAGACTTATTACACATGTAGGAGCCTTCTCTGACTGACACCTCTTTGTCTTGAGCTGTGTGTGCCACACAGCAACATCCCAGTGCTCCAGGACAGCACAGACACCTCTGTCTGTGTGAGGAATGGAACACAGGCACCATCCCTGAGCCCCAGGCAAGCTGGGACACCCCCAGCGCCCAACATCTTCCCACCATCACCTTCCCCAGAACATTTTCTGGAGATGCCTTGTTTTAGGGAAAGGTAGTTACAACCCCCAACCCGTCAGGGCAGGTATCAGAGTCTACTTTTGGCTCCTGTGTACAACAGTGAGCCCATACACCAGAAAAGTATGTGAACCGCAGTTAAGCTTTTGAAAAGACCAGACTCAGTTTGACGATGCTTATCCACAATTAAGTTCCAACTGATCTTGTCAGACTCCTCTGTCTTCAGTCTACTCACATCTCTAAAGAATTAAAGGGACATTGAAAACATGCATTCATGACACATGTTTAATTGTCAGCTGTCCTTCCTTAGTACAGCTCTAATTAGAAATCAGAAACACATTTTTGAGCTCAGAAAGACACAAAAAATTGGCATGAACTGACAAGGGAAGCCTGGGAGTCCTTTAAGTCCAACAGGATGCCGCCTTCTAAGTTATGCGTTAGCCAAACTAGTCATTGAGCTTAATACAAGGTTAAGAGCCCAGAGCCTGTGACAGCCCAAAAGAGAGATCAGATGCTCTTGCCACCCTTCCTGAATGACAAATTTTTCTCATTACTGTCAAAGCTCAGAAAGCATTTCCCGTATTCACTACAGCACATTACAAACTCTTTTCTTTTTTCCTCATCATGGACAAGTACACCCTTAATGGTGAAAAAGCGACTATCACCACATACATCTTTCTGCTATCCGGAGTTTGCCAGGGAACCCTTGGCGAAGTACAAATATAAACATGGCCTGAATCACTATTCAAATTTAACCACAAGTCTCAACACTAGTGTCATGACTGCAGATACAGTTTCCCAAGTAAGATACACAGCAGAATTCAGAATTAGACAACATGCTAGATAGACCTTACAAGTATAATTCACAATACAACACTGCTAGGAAAATATATAAACTGAAAAAAAAAATTATGCCAATTTTTCATTCCTGACATGTATTTATTTCTCTTCAGGTACCAGTCTTTTGATAGCTGGCAACAGTCATAATTTGTATGTTATTTTCCTTCAATATATAGCCTCTATAATGGGAACAAGAGACAACTGTGGAATGTCAGAGTTGGCAAGCCTAAGTAGTTTCCCTTGAGATGCTTAAATGCCTTTTTACAGCACTGCCAATTATTCAACCGTGCAAGCAGATACTATTAAGATACTTAAAATGAATCATTTCCCACTAGACTCAAATACATTATAAACCTCACCATAAATATCAATCTCTAGTCAAGATGAACTTATTTAATAATGTTCATAAGTACTTTTATTTCAAAAAGGCCTGTGAAATATGATTATATACATAAGGTTCATAAAAATACAATGTGATTTTTAGGTATTTTTATGCAGTTAAAAAAAAAGACTTCTCAAATAAATTCTGTGAAAAATTACAGCTGGCATTTCAAATCATCTACAAATTACATCTTTAAGAAGTTAGGTGGAATAAATTATTGGGAAGCAGTTCATTGCTACTTCTTGTTGCAATTCCACATGAACTCCTCCTCATCATTGCAACATGAAAACCTAGTCATCAGATTAACACTTGTCATCTCGACACAATCCACAATAATTTTAGATAAAGTTCATGCTTGTGCACATACACACACACAAGCTTTCAAGCCACTTTCCAAGTTCTATGTTTCTTCCTTTTCTAAATAAAGTGCAGAGGACAATTTAGATGGACAAACAGTACAAGCAATGACGCCTGAAACACCTCCTTTGGCCCATTAGTCAATTCCATTAGCTAAATGAGTAGCGAAAAAACCCTTCTCCATGACCTACCACTTCAACAGGTGCTGACACCACAAGAAAATCTGCAACTCTCCTCAGTTAACAACTGATGCTTTAGCAACTAAAAGCATGATCAGATGCCCATTCCTGACAGTTCTTCACAGCTCTGCATCATTTGCAAAATTGACTCTTCATTTGGACGTTTTCATTTCACTTTCAGCATCTATTATTTAGACATGCAGCACACTGCAGAAATTGAGACGACAAGCTGAACCAGAAGCTTACTAACCTGAGAAAATTGCCAGAGTGAAAAAAGACAAATACTGAAGGGGAGCTACTGGACCAGCTCATCTCAAAATGAAATCATTTGTGCTACAAGAAATACCTCCATCGCTGGCTCTCCCAAGGAGGTGGGATTTTTGAAAGGCACACTGAACTGACACCTAAACACCAGTTCACATTCAGTTTTCAATCAATGGAGGAAGCTTTCCCCAGTGAAATTTTAAAGTAAAGCCCAATCTTAAAGGAAAGCAGGCGTGCACAAATTTAAAAACTAAGACACTAAGGACTCCCATATAGGCTGGAGTCACTAAAATACACTTTATAATATGAATTTCCTTCTAGTTACACTGTTAGCAATACAAAGGGGCAAACCACGCTGTGATGCCAGACAAATGAAACAGGGTTAAATGTAACACCTAATTCCATTAAACACAGGTCAGCAAAGCTACAGATTTTGAGGCACACAAGAGCCTGTATCCCCCTGTCCTTCAGCCCAAGCTGCACTCTGCCACAACCTGGAGTTGTGCTGCTCTGCCCCTGGCGCTGGTGTGACCCACACTAAGCATTGTATGGAATGCAACAAGCTTCCACAGCCCATCCCATGGGGGGCACGAAGGGTCCCACACCTTCAGGCACCAGAGCTGCAACCTCTCTCAAAACCAGCGGAGGAAGGACACAGGCTGTCCCGTCATATGACAATATCTCATCTCCTGTTGAGGAGGCAGTTTTAGGGTGGGATCCCATTTCACCTAGTCACTAATATCTGGCAGATGTTCCCAGACAGAAGAGAGACAAGACTTCAAAGATTCTGCTTGCAGCAGGAATGGGTGCAGCCCTACTCCTGACAGGCAGCACCACTGCACCATACCAGCACCCACTCCCTTTAGAAAATTGACCCTGGACTAGAAGATCCAAGCAGCACTTCTAAGGACTTGAAACAGCACCTGAACAAAACGTCAGAGCTTTCTCTACACATCATGAACACTTAATAAATTAGTTTGGCATTTCTAAAATTCACCTTAACCTGATCAGCCTCCTCTCACCTTTCTCATATTTTCCTTCCTTCACAACAGGTTCGTCTGCAACCTTCAATAAGACCCAGTCACTCTGACAGAAGGGGTAAAATAAAAGGGTAGGATAGAGCCGATATGTTTAATCAGCAAATTGTCATGGTATCTCTTATGGCTTGCCAAGATACAAGGTTGTCAATTATGCTACTGAACTGCCAAACGGGCTTTGCTGCTATTTAAGTGTTTGAGAGCTTTGATTTAACAAAAAGCACGATATGCCTGATCCTAACATCGATACAAGAAAAGTTAAACTCGGCTTGGTCTTATGTGTTACTCGGAGACAAAGCAGTCACAAGAAAGTCACGATCATTACTGAGACTTGTAATTACGTCTGAATCAGTTTTTACAAGCAAATGTGTGTCAAGTTATTGGGTCCCACAACGGTGTTTCAGAAAAATTGAGGCTGTTTTCAAACACTTCAGGACGTCTTTAAGAGTTTGTGAGTTGGGGCTTTTTGTTTGTTTGTTTTTGAGATTCGTGAAGAGCAGTCAAAGTTAAGACACTTTCGTGTACAGAGCATCAAAGCCCAAGACCCTCCCCTTGTCCCATCCCCCTACCCAAAAAAGATTCTCCACCCTTTAGAAGTGGAGGCTCAGAAGTTAGTGACGTTCCATTGAAACAAAGTAGCAGTGAGCCCTGCTCTCACATGTGAGCCATTCCACCCCTTCCTCTCCCCTGCCCAGGTGCTTCCCACCGCACCTGGCAGCGCTTTCCCCAGGGTCGGGGGGTGACCCCGACGGGCGGGGAGCGGGGCAGGGGCGCCCCGAGAGCGGCCACGCACGGGATTCGCGCGTTTGCCATAATCCAGCATTTTTCCTCAAAACGGGCAGGGGGATCAACAACTCCTCGCGGCACGCTCGCAGACCGGTCCGCCGGGACCGCCGCCTTCCTGCCAGCGGGCAGCGCTCCCCGCTCCCGACAGACCCAGGAGCTCCCGGGGCCGGGGGAACTGCGCTGCTCCTCTCCACGAGAGCGACGGCAGCAGCTTCTCCGCCGCTGCGCTCGCCCCTCGCCCGAGAGCCCACGTCCAGCCCCATCCCGTCCCATCGCATCCCCCGCCGCTCACCTCCGGGCTCCGCATCCCGGCGAGGAGCTGGGGGGGGGGGTTCCCGTGACCCCGCACAACTTCAGCCCCCCCCGCCTCCCGCCCGCCGCGCTGCGACTCCGCGGAGCGCTCCGGCCCCGCTTTGTACCCGCGGCCGCCGCACTGCGGCTGCGCGCTGCCCAAAACCAACACGGCGCCTCGGGCCGCCTGCCCGCCCGGGGCCCAGCGCTGCGGCTGCCTGCCTGTCCCCGAGCGTCCTCGGGTACAGCCCTCCTGCTCCCCAGCGTCCTCGGGTACAGCCCTCCTGCCCCCGAGCATCCTTCGGTCCAGCCCTCCTGCCCCCGAGCATTCTCGGGTCCAGCCCTCCTCCTGCCCCGCCACGGCACGGCACTGGGCACGGCGTGGCGGTGTGCGAGTTGGAGTGCGAGTGCTGGCAGCAGCAGAGAGGAGTTTCCTTGCCCTGTGTTTAAGAGCCTGGCTCGGCGGTTCCCCGGGAGAGCAGGGCTGCCGTCGGGAGTGCGCCTGGAAGTTCAGCATCCTTGAGAAAATCTGCCGGGGGCTAAGCCAAGCGGAGTCCGCGATGTGTGCAGATTGGAGGGACTGGTTCGAAGCCCACAAAAGAAGTGTTGGCCCCAGCAGGTCCGATAAAAGGGGGTCAGATCTGATACCTGTTCAAGGTTAGTGCACAGCCCAGTGCCAAGGGATTGGGATTCCCGAGTAGAGGCTCTCCCGTGAAACGCTTTTTTCATGTTGGAGCCTCGGCAGATGTGCCCTCCGGCTGCACTGGGCTGGATGGGGCCCTCGGCAAGACCTTCGAAGAGCAAAATGGGCATTAGCTCCTTCTGCATTGTTTTGTGAACTTCAGCTTAGAAGTTCACTTAGCTTGTGCCTTGATTTTTACAGGCCAGAATAGGCCATCTCTAAAGCCTTCTCAGCTGTGAAAGGGTACAGTAGTTCCTGTTTTTGTATGCCTTGAATTTTTTCGCTTAAGGGTTTGAATATTCGGAATGGATTGATGGGTGGTTTCTTTCACTCCTCCCACTCTTATCTCAAGCGCTATCTCCATTGCCCCAGGGCTCCGATGTCTCCAGGAGCAAATGATTCAGAAGCTTTGTGATGATGCCAGGAAGGGTTTCACAGGACAGTCCCTCCCAAATAAAAATCAGAATCCACAGGCCAGGAGTAAGCAACATGCAGGACACTCAGCAAAGTCAAGAGTGTACAGAAAACAACACCTGATTTTCTTTTCCACCTCCGGATATAGGACCCTGCAAGGTGATTATTGTGAGTTACTTCACAGAGCAAAAGGACTCGGCTGTGGTGCATCCCTCCTTGCTTTTTCTGGTTTTACAAGTAGTGTGCTATCAAATGCTGGCATCTTCTGATCCCTTCTCAATTCCTTCTTTCTGTGTTATTCCTCTGCTTTTCTTCTGCCTTTCCCTGCTTAATTCTCCCGAAGGTCTGCATAGTTCCAGAATTTTTTTTTCAGACATGATACCTGAAGGTCGTGAATGGAGACCACCAAAGTTTCTCTCAATGAATATTGATTCCAGAATAGACCAAGGAGGATATTAAGGAAATTTGACAATTTCTCTGTTTTTGTTTCCTGTGGACCACACTCAAGTAGTGGTAGACAAAAAATGTTAGGGTTTTCTCATTCTATAAAAAGCTAATAGGCTCAGTGACATTTCCATCTAAATAATTTCCAGTATTTCTTCTGAAATCTCTGAAGCAATTAAAACATTTTAGAGATTAAATGACATCAAGTACTTTTCTAAGTAAAGCTGCTATGACGTTGATGTAAGCCACCTCTCAAACCACAGAGCTTTTATTAAAAACAAAAGCATTTTTTGTACATTTTAATTCAAACCGACATATTTTTGGAAATATTGCAGTCCAAATTTGCAAAGAGGCCCTGCAGCTCTGTAAGATGCTAATAGTTATTAATTTTGACTGCTAACTTCCCATCTAGAGACTATTTTTTTAACGGCTGAATTACCAGCTCTAAAAAAAGGGAGGATGAAAGAAGCAATCGAGATAAAGTGAGCACCACTTGTCATTTTTTTATATTAACAACGAAAAAGAAAGTATATTCAGACTAGCAAAGAACTTCTTACCATCAGCTTATTCATCCGAATAGTTGGGTCAGGACCATGTTGTACCAGAAACTGTACAAACAGAATGAAAGCACTCAGACTGCAGCAGCTTACAGAGCAAGCAGATAGGACTCTTTCCACTTCTCCCACTTAATCCTTTCTTTCAAGAGCTGCCAGCTCTTGACAGTTGAAACAAGTGAAATTAAATAAAGAAGTCAATTGTTGCTTTACCTAGGTAAGAATGACAGAAGTCTTTCAGTGTGGTTATGCAGTGGATGGGCCTTTTTCCTTTGAAGGTGCAATTAAAACTAGCAGGTCTTGGTTCACCCTTCAGCTCCTTGGGGCTTATCTGGCCCTGCAGAGGGCTTGCAGAGTGCACTAACTGGGAGCCTGGGGGTCTGCCAAATGGGGCAGACGGGTGTATTGGCCAGCACAAACTGAGGAGGGCCAGTAAGCACCTGCCGATCTGCTCCATCTGCCCTGCACATGCATATAGGGAAGGCTGGCAGAGGGGACATAAATCCCACCCTGTCAAGCACCAAAGAGAGAAACTTGTCTCTGTCTAAATTAACCCAGCCACTGCCTCCAGGAGAAAGGGGGATGAAGGCTGCTACTCTTTCACAGGTGTGAGCCATGAGGAGCAGGTCCCTCATTCCCAGCTGGGCACCGGTGCTGGCTTTGTCACCATCAGAGATGCCTGTGCAGCTCCCACTAGGGCTGTGGGAGTGAGTGTTTGCCTAAGCACCAGCAAGCGAAACTGAGCTGGAAATAGGTGCTTTTGCAGGCTTTTCTGTCTCTCTGGAGTGTTTTTTATTTGGGATCTGCTCTGCCAGGTAGGAAGTCTGGACTATTAAACATTTAGGGAAAAAGCCCCTACCACCCCAAAAAAGCCCAAACCCATCTATTTCCTTCAAAAAGCCAGATGCTCCATGTCTGAGTGGGAAATGATAAGTGTCATATCTGGAAGTAAGTAAAAGTAATACTTTGAAGAGAGAATACGCACTGTACTTTTCCATGATCTGGTCCAGATTAATATTGTGGTATGCTTTTACAGACATTTCAGATTGCTCACAATACAGATAAACCCTATGCACACATAGAACATGTGTTAAAAACAAGAAAGACAAGATAAATCATCCTGCCCTTCTGCAGTGAATTGTGCAGAGGCTCAGGCAGAGCTCTCATGGATTTTCAGGCCCCATCCTTTTGGATTTTAAAACTTCCCATGCCTGAAACCTGTGTTGTGTTGGACATCCCACCCAGCTTACTCAGGTCACATCACATCAGCATTCTCTGTGCTGCAAGTGTACCTGAGTGCAGGTGATCTGTGTGCTAAATTTAGAGGCAGGTTGTATCAACCCTGTTCCCAGCTATGGCCCATGGCTTTGTGAAAGTGTGGAAAGGAGGGGGATCAGACATTCCCTCTGCTGCTGTATTTGGCACCAATTTTTTGCTTTACTGCCACTGTAGAGGAGCATGAGAGGCCAGTTATCTTAAATGAGTTGGCCTCACATCTTCAAACTGCAATGTTTATGGCTCCACACCAAACACCTCCTCAACACCCTAACTCATAAATTTCATAATTTCCCTTCTCCCACCTTTCTCCAACCTCAGAAAATAGGATGCTGTCAGTTCCACAAGGCTCACAGCTCCATGGAAGCCCCCTAAGCCACAGCAAACTTAGCCTGATTTGTAGGGGTAGTGGAAACAGCCCTGACGTACTAAAAAAAAATCCAATGAAAATTTTATTGAAAGGATAATTCTGATTTTGCCAAACAAAACAAGAAGTTGAAACGTTCTTTCCATGGGAAATGGTAGCGTTTTCCCATGCCTTATTTTGTCCATTCTAGAAATACCCCTTAGCTGAAAAAACCACACATTTCTTTTTTATCCAAAAGGAAGATTTGACTTATAGGAAGTGGTGTTCAAGCACCCTCCCAAGCATAACCAGAACAGAGGGACTCTCCCACCCCTGCCCCCAGTTCCTCCCTGCCTTTGTGGGGTGTGGAACAGAGAGGGGCTAAGCAGGGCAGGGCTGTGCTGCTGGAGTATCCCCCATCAAAGGCCTCTGGTGCACCTCTGCCTCTGAAGGACACTTTGAAATGCTGATTATTGCCAAGCAACTGCCAATGCCAAAGCTGGATAGCAGCCTAAGGAATTAAATAAAACCCTGTTTAAAACATACTGGACATTTGCTGTGGTGAATATTCTGCACACCACAGTGAAAAGCAGGGGTAATGCATTGCACTGGTGTGAATGACCCCACACAGAGGGCATGGCAGCTGAGAGGCAGAGCAATCTTCTCCACTGCAAGCCCGTAAAAGCCCAGCTTTTTCTCTCTTGTACATCTGCTGTTCTCACTTGCTTTTAAGGATGCAGCAGTTTCAGTAGATGCACATTTTGTCTCTCTTTTCTCAGCACAGGACTCCACTGTCAACTCACACTGCATGGCTGGTTTCTGCAGAGCCCCATCTGCAAAGGAGAGATGTTACACAAACACAAAAGAAGGCAGGGCATTTGTTCCACCCTGGTTCAAGGCTCACATTAGTGGCAGCAGGGAAAATATACCATATGCTTGCCTAAGAGTCCAGAGTGAAATGAAAGAATGCAGCAGTGGACTTGATTTTCCATCATCAGAGTTTTCAATGATGGAGGGTATGTGTTGCTGTTTGCCACACGTTTTCTTGGATCTCACTATTGGATATATATATATGGATATTTGAGGCAGAACAGTGTTCTTGCATTGTGCTTGAGTGCACAAGAATGCAACTCCAGAAATCATTTACTAGATGAAATGTAGCACTTGCCTTTCCCCTTATCTTTGGAGAAGCAGTGTCAAAATATGCTTCCCAAGATTTGAGCAACTCTAATACGACAGAGGAAAAAGTTGCCACCAGACTTTTGTCTCTGAAATATTTGAATGCTTGATTCCTTAGAGCTCCCAGACCTTTATTTTTGAGCAGGACGAGGAGGCCACTGCAGTTCAATGTAGTTGTTTCAACAGTATAATGAAGTTGTACAACCAAGCTCAATCTCTGTGAAAGGCCTTACTTGGACTTGATGCCTATTGTGATTCATCTGAGAGATTAATAAAATAATTTCCTTAATGAACAGGTGCATATAGCAACTGGGGTTTTGAACTGGGGAGAATCATACTGAATCCTAAAATTATCGCCAGAGGTCTATTTGGATTGCTGTACTGGAAGAGATGAGCACATCTACATAACAGCTCATGAGAGGCAGAGTTGGCCTGAATGAGGTTGGATCATCACAGGATACATGTCTTACATGCCAGAGTAGGGACAAAATATTTTACAGCACCCCAGAAGCAGACTTGATATTTACAGTAAAAGGCAAAACAACTGTAGGAAAAAAGTAGGACAGAAAAACCATTGGCATTTTCTTGCAGGAAGAAGAAATTTTTAAAATCAACTCCCAAAGTTAACTCCTTTGATGCAATCTAAATTTGTGCATGTTCATGCCAAGGAATGGCAGAATAAGGAAACTAATGACCCTAGCATTTGCTTCCCTCATGCATGGGTCACTGGAGGAGTTTCTCCTTCATTGTGGAGATAGGTAGAATATAGGTAGGTCCTATTCTCTTCTGCATAGACAAAATTTGTTTACATTGTACAAATGATGATTTGATGTCATCAAATTCATTAAACAACTGTCCTCTTAGAATGAGATTTCTCAACCTTCATTCTAGTTTCAAATTCACAAGAGGATTTTAACTTAGAGGCATGGTATCTTTTTTTAAAAGAAATATGATTAGGATATTGAGGGCCTTAATTTTAAAAATGCAAGAAAAAAGCTTGCTGTACTTGGGCATTTTGTTGAGAAAGGTGGTGGATCCATCTTCTATTTTTCTCACCTGCTGACTGACTTTACAAAGGGCCCATCTGATGGTCATTTAATGATGACTCTCAACGCTAAAGGTCTCATCTTGACTAGAGATCAAGATGAAGAAGACAATGGGTCTTTTGTTACTGTTTGGAAGACATCAGTGAAGCTGCTTTGTAGAGGCTGGGGACAGTTTCTCTGGTATTCAAATGCATGCCATACTGATTAATCTGTGCTTTATAGCGCTGGTTGTGGGTGTAGATCCTCTCTCATAACTCGTGAAGATTTTTCATGCTGAAGCATCCAATACTGGCTGTTGCATCAGCAGGGGATGTGTGTAATAACACTGTATTTGTGTTACAATGAACTCATGACTAGCAGTGAAAGCCTTCAGCATTCAGATGTACCTACTGTCAACAAAACCTGGTACAGACTGTAAGTAGAGATTCATCCCTTCAACTGTGTGTATATATATATATATATATATGTATAAACAAAATAAACTATTGCTTTATTTTGGTCGCCAGATGCTTCATCTGGGACCTGGCAGTTGTTGTATGGACACCAGTATCCTCTCACTGTTTCAGGTATCCTCTCACCCTGGAACACATGAAGAGTCACAGTTTTTAATACGTGGTGTGTAATTCTCCCTGGATGCAGGGAACACACTTTGGTACTTTATTAATGCAGAGCACTGCTGAGGATTCAAAAAAATAAGTTAATCCTTAAATGACATATTGAGTTTGGGCAGCTTTCCGCCCTCCTTCCAGGAGTGGCATCGAGCAGCTCCATCAGTGTCCTGTGCTGGTGTGTCCCAGCTCTGCTGCATGGCCCCTGTAGTGTGCTCCTGCAGCTGTGCCCATGGAGCTGTGAGCCAAGATGCCATCCTTCCAGGCTGCTAACAAATCTCCAGCCTCTGAGGCAAGTGCTATCAGCTTAATTTTTGTTAAGTTGTTCTTGCAAACAGCCCCTTCTCCTTCTCCGTTCCCCTTCCCTTTCTTCCTCTGGGAGAAATGCCTCCTCAAGGGTTTGGATTTGAGCCCAGGGTTTTATGTCTTAACTCAAAAAGGAATACACTCCTTTGGAGCACTTCCAACCTTTTTTTTGATACCTGAGAATTCTAGATATATCAGTAGTGCTAATCTTGCTTTTGTTTGTTTCCACTGAGCTCTTCTTGGGGAAAAGAAATTTGCACAGATGATCATATTTACGAAAGTCAGAAATGTGTGATAGGAGATCTTCCCTTCCAGTTGTTTTACACTTGTTTATTATATGCACAAGACGTAGTCCTCTTGCCATCCAGCTGAAACACCTTGTCCCTTTGATTATTTTTCTTTTGTAATTTGCATCCTACCAACAGTTGTAGGTTTAGAAATATTCCACAAATAGAAGCTGATAGTGAAAAACCTTATTTCTGTGACAAGACATAGTTCTAAAAGAGCATAGAAAAAAAGGTTGTGTAATGATTTAGGTATCTTTTAAATTCATGAAGAGAAACTTAAAAAAAAAGTAAAATTCAACTTTGTATTCTTTTCCCTAAAGAGAAAATTTTGTTTTGAAGGGCACAAAGCATCAAATTGCTTAGAACAGATAAGCACAACAAAATGTTAGGACTTTCAAGACTTTCTAAATTATTCTAATGAAAGCTTTTTGAGCATCTTCAGGGGTTTAGTTTGCTTGGTTTGATCAGCTAAACACTTTGCTTGATGTTTTCAGGACCTTTTACTGACCAATATTGAGTGATAACCTTGTTTGCAAAAAAGTAAGTTTTTAATTCTTGAACAGTTGCAGAACAGTCTGGTTTTGAATAAATGAGTAATTTAAAGCAATCCCATAGTAAGAACATAAAGAGTCACAGAAACATATTATGTGAAGTGCACAGTGAATGCCAGAATTTACAAAATTCTTTCCAAAGCTTTCCAAAACACAAACTGAGTTCTACTGTGAGAATGCATTGTATTTATTCATGTAATCTAAAGGGACGTTTTCAGCAGGGGCCCCTTCTCCTTTGAGTGCACTGATTAGATTGGAGCATTACTCAACCTGAGATGACTTATTCAAGACCTGTTGGTTATTTTTTAATCACCTCATTTAACCAGTTTAAAAGATGGTTAAGACATAGTCAGCCAACCAACTCCCCAAACTACCCCACTCCTAAATTCAGCACTAATGGCAACACCCTATGAACACTCCTTGTACATGTTCCTCTCTACCAGAAGACATCAGCAGAGTAGTGCAGTAAACCCCAGTAAAACACGACTATTAGGTGCTTCATTTTCATAACAAGCATGGCTTTGAGAGATTGAAACATCTAAAAGACTTATAGCTGGCTCTGTCTCAGGCTCTCTGCTGAGCTTTAAGTCCTCTTTCTGAAATATTTGAGACAATGATACTTCCAACAGACAAAACGAAAAACAACAAAAAAGAGTTTAAATTTTTGCTTTTTCTTTTCCAAGGCTTCACCATTGGTGGGAAACATGATGAGAAAGCATTCAACTTCCCAGGAGATGTCAAATAACCCACACCTGCCAATTTTAAGTGACAACACTGCTTTTCTCTGTACCTGGCACAAATCTCCTGATATAGTGGTTTCTTATGAAAGGTGTGCTCTCTGTATAGATGCTGTTCTGCAAACCAGGAAATCCAGTGTTAGGGCTGCCCATGTAGGAATTGTAGTTTTGATCAAAAGCAGCTACCTTGACTGTTCAAATGTTTTCAAAATGCACTACCATTCATACTTCTGGGCATCATTGCTGGCCTTCTCATAGCTGCCAGACGTGCAAGTGAGTGTGTGCTGACACTCGGTCTGGATCATGGCTCTCTCCTATGACTGACCACCTTGCCACCTGTGTGCTGCTGCAGGATGGGGCATGGCTGACCTGTCAACAGAGAGATGCTTGTGCTGAGCTAGAGGATTCCTGTGCCAAATTCAGCACCGTGCTCCTTAAAGCTGGTCTGGCTAGCGGTAAGTGCAAGGGGTGAGTGAGCTCTGGTGAACTCCCAGGAACACGGGATACATAGGATGGTGTAGTGCTTATCTGCTGGTTCCCCTCTGACAGCCTCAGCCGTTTAGCCCTGGATCTAAGTCCTTTGGACAAACAAAACTCTCCATAGTCTTGAATCATCCAGATGCTGAATTCAATAATCAGGCATATTTCTGGCCTACAGCTACAGACCAAAGGAAGGAAGGAAGGCACTAGTGTCACTGAGCTTCCCACTGACTGACATTTTTTACATACACTGAATAAAAACCAGAAGTTGGGAGGCAACTTGTTGCTTGCAATCCCTGCAATAGGCACAGTTTATCCTTAAGACAGACCAATACATCCAAATAAATGTATTTTTTGCTAAATGACGCATCTACAAGAAAACGCCCTTCTTAACTGAAATTTTCTTTTCAGCTGTTTTCTATTGAGGTATTTGATGCAACACAAAAGCACTTCTAAGTATGTTGTGTAACAGTCACTTTATTGCAAAATGAATATTATAAGACAGAAAAATTGTTTCACATAGTTCAGCTCTTGAAAGAAATGTACAAGCCATGTTCTGTTTGTAGAAGGGACAACATGAAATGCAAACTGAGGGCAAGACTGGCCATTGTGAGGTGCTCAGCTTGTAAAATGGGAGTGAAGAGTCCATCAGTATTCATATTACCCTGAGTATCATTTCAGTTCAAGGAACGACTTCATTACTTTTATCTAGTATATTGTACACCTGTTAGGGGTTTTATTTACCTGAGGTTTCTGGTAGTTAGGCTGTAAAGAGCAACTAACTACCTTGTAAACAGTGATGTTGAGTTTGATAGATGACAGTATTCTGACTTTCTCCTCAACTGGCAGTTAAAGACAATAGATAAAGGGCTAGGTTCTGATAGGCTGAGATCTTATAGCTTCAAGACTTTGGGAAATAAGTAATTTTTCAATCTAGAGCTGTTTCGAAGGAACTTGAATATAGAGAAGCCACTCTCATATAGAGGCGCTCTGACTTTTGCTTTGAGCTTTTTGTACCGTTTGCTTTTGTACTTTGGATGGGCTCACTTCAAAGTCAGGGAGTACTTATCCCCGATTATTTCATTTAACAATACTATGAATGAGGAGGGAAATTATTTTCTTACACCCCAAGTGCTGTGTAACTACAGGGTTTATTTCACCTATTTCCACATCTCATCTTGTTTGATCATCCATGTGAATCTTCTACAAAGCACATTCAAAATATGATACAAATGTCAATGAAGTGCTTGGAATATTTGTAATATCAAATGGCAAGGCTGCAGGTGACTGTAAAAACTCAAAATGTTTCCACTAAAAGCAACAGCCTCCTGATAGAAACACATGGCATTGGCTCTGAGAACGTTCACTCCAATTTTCTACAATGAAGTAGAAAGGAAAAAAAATCGACCATTTCCTTGAATTTTAACATTAAATTCTGTACTTGGGCAAATGGAATTGGTACTTTAATCAACATTAAAGTATCATTTCAAAACACTGACGAGGTGCAGGAGAGGAATTAGTATTTAGGAGGCTTTCACAGAACTTTGTTTCAAAACACAAATATTATGCAGCAAGCATAGCCACAATAAAAACTGTAGCTCTTCCACTGCCTCACTAAAGGAGTTCCAAAAATTCTGAGTTCCAAAGTCCTAATTTCTCCTCTGTCTTTGCATCCTCATTTGCAAAATTGTAATAACATTTCAATACTTCAGAGAAATGGTGTAAAGATTATTTTGTAAGATATTTGCTTATGACTCAAAAAATATTAAGCACTAGGTATTATAAATTATGTGCCAATTTCTCTTAAGCAGCAGTAAAGCCTGAGTCAAGTGATTTGCAGGACATCCCCATTGTAGCTTCTGAAATTCATTTTTTATAAGGTTATCTACATAAGAGCTTTATGTAATTAAGAATCACTCCTAGCTTAGCATCTTCATTTTAAACTATTACTTGTTAGCTCTGCTAAATAGGTTAAAAATTACTAACTGCATGTCAAGTCACTATACTGCATGCCCCTATACTTAGAAAAAAATTTAGAAGACCTATAAGAACTATTTATTACTGCTTCTTGATTTTTATCCTTTGGTGGAGAAAATTTGTGCAGAACTCCCTGCAGTTAAGGACCATGACAGATAATCAGTTCAGAAACTGACTGAGGAAATTATCCTTCCCTAGAGCGCCAGCTCAGCAAACATAAGCAAGTAACCATGTCTCTCCTCATTAAGACAAAAATATAAGCATGTAATTAACTTGCAGAATGTGCTTCATTGCCAAAAGCACATGGATAAATGCTGTCTTGGAAAAGGACCATAAACACATATAATTTGTTGTTATTCCACAGACATGTTAATTGGATTCACCTCAATCAAACCACACAAAGTTCTGTGTCTGTTACCTAGTTGTGACTAACTTCATGCCATTGACTACTCTAAGGTCCACCCCTCTGCATTAGGCCATTATTGTACAATATATACAAAAGTATCTAAAAAGCATCCCCTTCCTTTCCAAGCCCTTGTGATATGTGCTTGATTAGGATTTATCCCCTAGTTTTCATGCAGTGATCTTGTGTAAATGCTTTTCTGTATATTGTCCAGAAAGCACACATGCTGTCTTGTGAGAGATTTCTGATTTCATGGATGTGGAATAAATACTCCATCAGTTCTGTCTTGCAGCATGAAGATCCTCCTTGGCCAAAGCTGCCAGTTCTTAGGTGCTTTGGGAAGAAGTCTGGGCATCGTATTTCCTAAAACTGTGGTTACGAAAAGATTCCCTGTAATGAAATAGATTCATAAATAGAGTTAGCAAATGAAAAACAATCAGAGAAATACCTGTCTTGTGAAAAGGAGCTCAGCTGAAACATGCTATGTGTTGGCAGGTCAGAGTTGTCATTTCTTCTTCTCCCACCCTAAACTGGACACAGTAGCTTTGTGAAGAAGAATATAATCATAACCAAAGAACGTAAGGTTCTTCTGTATCAGTCATGTGACTAAAAAGGATTATGTTTTCTGTAGTGAAAGGATGCCTTCATGCTGCCTAACACGACATGGTGTCATACTTGTTCTATCTCCTTTCTAGCTTCAAAGGTTGAAAGATCACAAGATGTTCCCAGTAACTTTGTTAGGGTGAAGGGGAAGTCTTCTCTAACGATGCATTAAAATTACATAAATCCTCTGCCTCGAAATGCAGAGCTTGAGAAACACAGCCAACACTACAATCATCTCCAGTGGAAGTCAGCAGATTCCTTTAATCAGTAATGGAGTTGCCAGTGCATATTATGGCTTGATTTTAGCTGCCAGTAAAACTCCCTTTTTTCCTTGCAAAAAATGGCATATTTTTCATAACCACAACAAATAACCCTGCCCTACCTTATGCTTTGGACTTTAACTACGGGTTTGTACAGCTCTGGGATCTTCCTCTCAATCATGGGTCTAAGGTTCTCCTTCAGTTTCATGTAGTTTCTTTTCAGCTCCTGATGATATTCCCGCTGGTCAGCAGTAATAAGGTGCCTGTTTTTCTCCACTGCTTCACCACACCTAGGCAAAAGGAAAGAAGAAAAGACATGATATACATAATCTACTTCTGTTAAACTCCCTCATTTCGTGTTGAGTAATTTAAGTGGACAAGTATCCATCTCCTTTTGTCTAGGCATTCCTGTGGTAACCTGTCAAGACTAAAGTGATAATGAACTAATAAGAAAGCTCTGTTTTTTCCAAGTACATAAATTGAGATGATTTTTTTTTAGATATTAGGAAAGCATGAGTGAACTATCAAAAAGCAAATTTAATGACTGCAGAATACTGAGCTAGCTGCCTACTCACTATATAAAAATAAATTGGAAATAGCAATACTTATAAACTGTATCTTCTGCATAAGACTTCTTTTTATTTAACTCAAACTTATCCTTCATCAAGGAGGATAAGGACTAAGGACTAAGGAGATAAGTATCTTCGTGTGTGAATATGTTTGTTGAGATTTACAAACATACCTAAAGTAAAGGACAAGTGTCTGCCATTACCACTGTTTCTGCTTGACAGATGCGATTTTCTTAAGAACAGCTTTCTACGTAGGAATGTAATTTTACTAAAAACTATGTCAAGGCAATAGTCTGAAATGTTTGCTTTCTATAAGACGTCGAAAGATAAAACAAATGGAAGATCTTAATTTATACATTATTAGTTTATAGTGTTAACATTTCTTTCTTTAAGAATGCAGTGCCTACCTAGGCATTAATGTGAAGCAGAAATAACAAGTGTCTTCCAGTGTTTAAAGTGTGAGATGGCAGGATTCATGATGCTAACTTGCATAGGTAATTACTCAATATTATCGTTGCATTATTGCTAATATTGAATGAATTGATGCAATTCAGCATTTCAGTTTTGTTTTACTGACCTCATTATAAACTCTTTGAAGCACAACCTCAGCTTGTTGTGATGTCGATAAAGTTTGGGGTCTGCTGGAATTTCAGCCAGGAACACTTGCGCTACCTCTAGCGGTCCCTTATAGAAACAACACAGGAAAATGTCAAACCCACCTGCTTAGACTGAAAACAAAACATACATTTGTTTAAAGCTGTTTGTTATTTCATGAGTGCAGTTATGAAAGAAAATAAAACTATGCACAGTTACCATAATAGGATGGGTTTTAGCTCCCTTTCCCCAACAATACTTCCTTTGGCAAGCAGAATTTTTTCCTGTCATATCTTATCCTCTCCTGTTATTTTTTCTCCTCCAGTTCCACAACAAAGGGAACAAATTCTATTCCATAGCAGAGAGGAGCTGGGACTGCCCTAGTGACAAACCTGGTTATACTAGAGAAACACAGCTCTTGTGTGTGTATTACAAGACCTTCAGGCAATAAGCCCAGAGCTGAAAAAGATCACTCTTTGCAAAGCTTACAACAATACATTATTTCATAATAGATGCTTTGGTTGGTGATGAATCTGGAGAACCTGAGAGTATTTAGGCTTTCAGCAAAAAAACTCAGGCTTTGTGAAATTGTGTGTGACACCAAGTTTTTCCTCAAGCATGTCTTCATAATACCATTTTAATTTTTTTCAATTGCCTGGGCTTTCTTTTTTAGTGTGTATGTTTATGTTATACTATTGCATCTCAGCTTTATTTTGGGGCACTCAGGTCTTGACTTCCTGTATTGACTTAATTTCCATGAAACTGAGTTTGTGGTGGTTCCTAGGAGAATTGTTATTATTATTCCCATTCCCCAAGGATACATTTGGAATGAACAAAATGGCTGAGATGGCTAGCATGTTAGAAATGAAAAATCCTTACATGCATTCACAAGGCTTCTGCCAGTTTCTGCACCTACAGGCAGGACAGTGCTTCCTGGGAACAATTTCACCAAAAGCATAGCTAAGGAACAGTATACGGTGGCTAAAATCAAGGCATTGAGTTTAAATGCACACAGTGACTAAATGTGTCTGACTAAATGTACTTCTTCCAGTACAATAAATAGGAGTGCAAAAAAGAATGCAAAGTGAGAAAAGTACACTTCACCTGGCTTGCTTGGATCCCTTACCTGATTTACAGTAGCTCCAACTGAGCCCTGCAAAACCATCTGGAGCATTTTGGCATCTGGTGGTTCTTGGTTGGTGGCTGCAGTTAGTTCCTGTGTTTTTTTACGCATATCTTCAATAGCAACTTCAATTGGGGTTAAAATAAACTAAGGGAAAGGGAAGAAAAGATGGTCCATTTCCTGAATCATGCATCTTATCATTTGCAAGAATAGGGAGTGAATAAGACCTCCTGTTTACATAAATTCATTCTTATTCTAAGTTACTTCATGCAATGGTGTTGCACTTTCTACAGTATGAAGCTTCCCTGTCTCTAAACAAGCCCTAAGCCCAATCTAGTTCTCTGACTGTACTCCTATCCTACTTCTGCTTTATCAGCTCGAAGTATAGCTACAAACAGGGCTCCACATATCCTCCTACACAGCATTAAAGCTAGGAGGTCAAAAGAAGAATGCACAGTGGCTATTGTCTGTTCTCCATAGCAAATCTCTATCTTGCCTTTTCTGTCCTTTCTCTGATACTCCTGTTTACAAGAGCAATGTCTGAAAAATTCAGTACTCTTTTTTTTTTTGCCAAGCATAAATTTGGAAATTTTCCCACCAGAGACTCCTTCAGTCCTTGAGAAACTAGATTTGTCTTCAAAACCCAGTTACCTCTTCTCTTTGGATGACATTGATTCTAGTTTTGATGTAGGGGAAAGCATGCATTGTGGTTAGGATGGTGTTCCTCTTGTATTGCTCACAAAGTTCTCCTCTGGGACGCCCATCCATAGTGAAAGGTGTAGTGTACATGAACCGACAGATGTTGAAGTTCTTCTCAAAGTAGGTAATCCTGTCCTTCATCTCATACTCATCAAAATAGGGCTCCACAAAAGTAATTTGTATGTATGCCTAAGAAAAGAGGGAAAAACCATTACAATACTTTACAACCCGAGGAATGTAAAAGGAATGGCACATGTGAAGTATCCCATAGTACACGCTGGCTAAAGATGGTCTGGAAAAGCACAGAGCTGAAAATCCTTCAGGGATCATTTTCTTATTCAGAGCTAACAAAACATGCGTCTAGGAGGGCACAGCTTAACCCTGGGGACCAGAACCAGGGCAGGGACTAGAGATTAGAACTTTTAATTTCTATACTCTGTGACAAGATACTATGCTAAGCCTGTCACAGAGGTTTTAATACCTCTGGGCACAGAGATACCAAGTTGGGTGGGTTTTTTTAGTGCCTTAATGTTTGAACATAAAAGTTGCAATAGGTACCTTCTTTCTTTTGAGTGACAAAGCACTCAACCCTCTTGTTAGCACTTTTCCTACCTTATTGGGATCCAGCTTTCTTTTGTCTACAGGAGCAGAGTCCTTAATCACTTCCACAGCATCCTCCCCAAAACACTGGCCATAAAACCCCTACAAAGGAAACAGAATTATCCCAAAATTTTAGTCCTTGATGCAATGCTAATGTAATTCTAGGAGAAAGGAGTAACAACCATGATGATTTCTGGGCTTTGTACAGTCAGTGTACTGCTCCACAAACCACAGCTGGCCAGGGTAAGGCACCCTCTGACAAAGATCACTGTGAGTTGCTTGGACAATCACAGAACTTGAGGTAAATCAATAGAAGGCAACATAGCCATTCTATAAAAAAAGTTAAAAAGATACAAAAGCAAATATCTGACATGATCAAAATCACTCAGTGTATTACAGGCCTGCTTATAAGAGACATAGCCTTAAAAGAATGGATCACTTTGATTATTATGCTTTAAAAAAGGATACTGTGGAAAGGATATGCACTAAGGAAATAATCTATGCTACAAATCAGTTTGTTACTGATTTTTTTAATATAGGAATAATAGTATTAGGACTGTGTAGGTTCATTGAAAAGTATAACATACCATATGAGATCATGTTAACATAGTGTTTTTCCTTACCTCTAATCTGTGAGAAATCTCAGGGAGTTTTGTAATTGCAGGCTCCTTATAAACAAATTCCTGTTCATCCAAGTCCCCAAATTTGGATCCATAGAAACCAACACGGAAGTAAGTTCCAAACATTCGTTTTTGACCCTAGTGGATAAAAAGAAGAGGAAATTTACAATTGCTTTCCATGGCCATTGTAGTGTTTGGATGCCTTTTTTTTCCTCCAACTGATGTATAAGAAAATCCACTAGTCCTACATTTTCCCCATTTCAAAGTCACTTCTATATGTCATGTGCTGGTGAATTAGAAGCACAGGAGGGAAAGCATACAAACTAAGGAGACATTTGACTGCAATCTAATTTAAAATTTAAGCTGGTCATAAAGGAGTTTTCATAAAACAAAATACGTTATTATTTTTTAAATTCCTTTGAATACACATAACAAAATTAAAATTTTGCAATTTTGCAATGAAAATTGATATGAATTTGAAACCGACTAGGCTTAGCAATAAGGTTTTTGTGAAGAAAGAGAAGGGACAGCATGAGTGCTGAGAATTTAGATGGGTTTTCATATTTCTTCTGTTTTATACCCGAAAATACTAGTGAATTGACAATAAAGTTATTTTTGTTAAACAGATGTGGCCAGGTAGACACAGACATATTCAGCTAAACCCATTTTATAGTCATCTCTGCTTTTTTGTATGGAGAGCCTTTTTACACTGTAGGCTGTGTAGGTAGACCAAAGCAGACGGAAGCTTTTGTTTGAAAAAGAAAATGCTACTATTTCAAATTCTGGTGGGTTGATCATGACAGGATGCCAGGTACCTACCAAAGCCACTGTATTATCCCTCCCTGCAACTAGACAGGAGAGAGACAATGAATGGTTCGTGAGCTGACATAAGGATAGGGAGTGATCACAAATTGTTTACCATCATGGGCAAAACACACTTAACTTGGGAAAACCAATTGAATTTATTACCAATGAAACTCAGAACAAGATAACAAGAAGCAAAACAATTTTTAAAAATACCTTTCCCCTTTTCTCCTTAGGCTCTACATCTTCTCTCCCAGTGGCACAGGGAGATCAGCAATGGGGAATGGTCAGTTCATCACATGTTGTTCCTCCCATAGCTCAGGGACAGAAGTCCTTCCCCTGCTCCAGCCTGTAATTCCTCTCTGCTCTACTGTGAGCTTCACATGGGGTCACAGCCTTCTTTCAGGCATCTACCTGCTCTGGCATGGGGTTCTGCATGGGCTTTAGGTGGATCTCTGCTCCCCTGTGGGTCTCCATGAGCTGCAGGGGCACAGCTGTCTCACCATGGCCTGCACTATGGGCTGCAGGGGGATCTCTACTCTGCACCTGTAGCATCTCCTGCCCCTCCTTCTCCACTGACCTTGGTGTCTGTAGAGCTGTTGCTCTCACATATTTCCACTCGTCTCTCCTCTGAGCACAATTACATCTGGCCAGTAACTTTTTTCCCGTTTTTAATATATTATCCCAGAAGTGCTGCCACTGTCATTGATGGGATCAGCCTTGACCAGCCTTGGCCAGCAGCTGGCATTGGCTCTGTTGGACATGGATAAAGTTTCTAGCAGCTTCTTAACCCTCCCCCTCCACTATCAAAACCTGGCCACACAAACTCAATACACACATGAACAGTTTTATTAACACCAGTCTTAAACAAACACTGCAACCCAGCAATGTGTCTTGCTGGCAGTGCCTTGCCTCACAAGTACCTTATTAATAATGCTGTCAAAGGCTTTCTGTAGCTTGCTGTGTGTCAAGGTAAGCTTCCTGAAGTCTCGATGTGCTTCCAGTATGGGGATGACAATTTTGTACACTTCATTCACAGTTTCATACAAACCTCCCTTCGAAATAAAAAAGAAAAAAAAGAAAAAAAAAGTTTTCATGCACTCTGAAAAGAAACTGTATCTCCATCAATGGCATGGATGAAAAGTGGATTTATGGGACTCATCTCTTAACCTGCCACGTTGCTTCTTCTGGTGTTCTGAAAACTAGTAATAGTAACTGGGCAGTTCTGAACAGCAAAGAATAAAAGAATGAACTGCATGTAATTTGGATCTCTGATCTCTTGGGCTCTCAAACCCAAATTCCTGTACAAAGCCCTGGTTTCTGCCTCAGGACTACAAGAACTAGAAATGCAGGTTAGCAGCAGGAAATTGATGTGTTTGTCATGTATGGCTCAGGGCAATCACAGCTGTGTCAGGACAAAGGGACTGAAGTGATATCTTCAGAGATGCTAAATCACAAATCCTTACATAGTAAGTGTAGATTATGAGGCTATTGTTGTATGCTGTGTAAAAGTATAGGAGTAACCCTCATATGCCTCCTAAAATACATACTTTATGCAAGATCTTTTTTTAGATGTACTGTCCCATGACAATACCAAATGAAAATCTTGGTTCCTGCCTGAGACAATCACTTTCTGTTGATGTTGCCTGTGATCTGCACAGTAGAGGTGAGTATGTAACTGAGCTAGGCTGACTGAGGCAGTACTTGGACAGCCAAAAATGTATCCTCTTGTTATTTGCAGTGTGGCAGGTCTGTGATGGCTGGTTTAGCAGTACTACATCATCTCCGTGTGTGCAGGAAATGAAGCTGTGGATCTGGCCTAGGTAGTCCACAGTCCATTCCCTCCTGGTGATTCTGGTCCTCACTCACCGTGCTGAAGAGCTCTGCAGCTTGCTCCAGCAGCCCTACCAGTCCACTTTCTGAGAAATACCTCCCAGAACATATGCCATCTTCATCTGGAGACAAAACATCATCTGAAACAGCAGATTCCTCCAGCACATTGGACGAAATGTTCTAGAATACATCAGAGCACAGAAATCAAAAACCTGAATCAACAGTACATCACAAAGATTGAGGAAGAAATTGTTTCAACATATTTACATGATGGGAAGAGGAACGAGTTTTTCCAGGTGCAACCAGGGGACACGTAGTAACATTATTTTTTAGAAGTGAAAGTAACATTATTATTCTCCATAGATGGCAGATCAGGAGTTTTGCTGCAAGAATCATTAATTTTCTTTCTATCCTCAGGTTTAAAATACAGATTCCTGTACGTGTCAAACTAGCTCTTCTCTGGTGGCTGGATTTCCATGGAGCTGCAGTGAGCTCAATCCCCAATACTAATAGGGTCACAAGCAATGTGCCCTTCCTAGTGCTGGCACTTGGGGGTGAGAAATTCCAAACTTCATTCCAGACCTTCTGCCACCTGCTTGAATAAATTGAACTTTCAATTTTTATTCATCTTTTCCAAGCAGAAGAGAAGTAGGACACAGACCATATAGTTCTAAAAACAACAATAACTGATTGCTTCTTCTTGGTTCATCCTTTGCCATACCACATTTTAATCCTGCCGAATTTACACAGTTTCTTCTTAATGTTATGGATCTCATTGTGCATTTAAATAAAGCCAGATGAAGTCACTCTTTTGAGACCCTAGACCATGAAATAACATGTCTACAGTTCTTCAGGACTTCTTTGAATAAATGACACTAGGTGGCATCAACATTAAAAATTTTATAATACATAGAAACAGGTGCAAAACAACAGCAAAATATGTGTACATATAGTATGAGACGGGCATATGTAACTTTCAGCAGCAGTAGAAAGGCTAAGCTTCGATTTTCTATTAATTAAAAGGAGTTAAATTAGTGTCATAGTGTCTCACTTCAGCAGAAACTGGCAATGACAATCTGTCTGAGTGCAGGATGGATGCCAGCTGACTAGCTATCTGAGTCCTTAAAGGCATCTTTATAAAACAGCAGAGACATTTTGGGCTGTTACTATTGATCAGATTTCAGATAAAGAATTGGCACCACACACCACTAGCAGCATTGGGCTTTCCCCCCTGGGTTTTATGGATGTATTTATTTCTTCATGGGTGAAATTTACTCCAACCATGCTGCCATCATACTGCCTAGTCTGCACATCATGTCAGCACCACTGTAAGGGTGAGCACAGCTTCAGCATTCACAGGAATACAGAATACATCTGAATTTTGGCCAGAGGAAGAACCACAGGACATTTAGCACACCTGCGTCACCTTTTACTGACCAGTCTCATTGAAGTGTGAGACTTCAACCAGACTTAGTACCTCCAGAAACTCACAAGCCATACAGATCAATTTATAGTTTTCCTTTTCTGTAACAGTAGCCATTAAGGACTGTTTTCATGTGACTCTGGTGGCTTTTTTCAAATTTTTTTCCTTTTGTAGCAAAGAGAAGAGAATCTAGAGAAGTGACTTACACACAAAAGTAATGAGAAAGTCACAGACACCAATTATCCCTTCTCCACCTTTAAGCCTCTAATAACTAATGTCAGGAATGTATTTCCATGTTTTACAGTCCATGCACTCTCGGAGGAGAGAGCCTGCATGACATTCTTCTGGGACTTGTATGATCTTTTGCAAAGTGGACATGCCTCACCCAACTTTAGCCTTGATCCACCTTTCATATTGAAGAATTTTACATATCCCTTGTATAATAAAGGCAATACATAAACCACCATGTATTTTATTAGCAATTATATTGAATTTCACAAGCATATTTTTCATTAAGAAAAATAAATACTTCTGTAAACTCAAAAACCCCTGTGATCCCCAGCCCTTAACACCATGTTAAATAAAACCAAGGTAGCCTGCAACCTAGATGCCCAAACAACCCAGGCAAATTAGGCTGCTGCTGAGCCATGTACCTCAGCAGGTAGACACATTTGTCTGTTAATACAAAGTGGCTTTAAAGTCAGTCCCTATGCACTTCATACTCTCACTAATTCTGCTCTACTGCTTGTGAAGGGGATTTAGTGTAAACGTTAATTAAGCTCAAACAGAATTCTACTGAAAGTGACCCCACTCTGATTTTCAGGGATAGTTTTGATTGCAGAGAGGGGAGCATTTTTTCTGGTGAAATATAAGGAAAAGTATTACTCTACTGACAGTCAGTTTTCTGACTCACTCCGACCCACTGATTTGATCCTTTGCTGACCCATTTTACTCATCTGTAAAGGAGATTATATCCAGAATAATATTTTTATTCCCATTATTATCACCCTCAATTCCACAACTAAATGCATATCACCAATATTAATTGGTCTCACATCTGAGCCAAATGAAGAAATGATCACAGAAGGAGTCAGTGAGCGAGATCTGTAACTACGGATAAAGCCAAGCCAGTCTGCATAGTGTTTCCCTCTTTTAACAAGGTCATCTGAATAAGATCTTTACCGGTGCAACAAAATGTAAACCTGTTTTTAAAGAATGGGAAACTTTTTCTTGGAAGCCTATGTAAAAATGCAAAGGGTTATTACAGTTAATTATTGTTATTGAGTAAACTGAAATTCAAAATTGTGCTGTCAGATAAAGAGTTGTGTAATTATATTCTAGTCATTAGGGCATTTATTACCTCTCTCCTGTGGGGCAACTGTTTCTTTGGAAAACATGTATTTACACAAGCATTTTGATGAAAAAAATTGATTTGCTGCTTTTAAACTACTAAGTTTCCGCTTGCCTAGTGCCTTGTACAATAGACTCCAATTCTCTAACATAAATGAAAACATATCCATTTATAGAATAATCTAGGAGCAATGTAGGGAGGAATTGCATTAGGGATAAGTGTGTGAGCTTACAAGCACTCAAGGCAGCCTGGGAGCAGGATGACATTGGGGAGGGAATGAAGATTTCACTTATATCCAAATGATGATAGTATCTAACAAGCAGAGAGAAAAGAAGTTAATAGAAGTAATGTATGGAAGTTAGAACTTTGAAGGTATACAAAACTGATAAGGGATGCAAAATGGCAGAAGTATAAATCCATGGCCAGAAGTTTAGCCATTAAAAAGAGTATATGCAATTATCTTGATATTAAAGAAAAATCAAGAATAAACACTTGTCCATCACCTAACTACTAAGGTGGAATTGCAAATACTAATGCCCAATAAACTAAATCAATGCAAAATGCCAAGTGGCTCAATCATGTTCACATTTACTGTTTTGAAGGGACACAACCATACCCAGATAGTATGGTTATATTAAGGGATGATGAATGCATCAAGTATTAGTGTTAGCTCTTTCAAACTCACTCTGATAATAAAATGTGCTCCACAATAGATCCAAAAAAGCTAAACAAAAGCTTATTCAAGCAATAACTCCTGAGCTGCCAAAACTGAGGAAGTTACAGAAAACGAAATATGTTTTAGGGATCATCTAGAAGATGAGCAGATGGTGATAGATTTATCAGACTGCACCAGGACAAAATGGTGGAAATACTGATACAAAATTACTAAAGAAAACCTTAAAGGTATTGTACTTAGCCTGAATCAACATCAGACTACACAAGCTTGATATTTTCTAAAAGAAGGGATTACAATCTAATAAAGGTAATAATGTCTAAACAGTAGATGTCTATATAGCATCTAAGGTGATCCTACAAAATACTTCCATTAATTAGTTGAAATTATTTATATCTTCCTTTAAGCAGCCAACAATTCACTGGCTTCAGGGAATAATGATAAAAGAGAAATAATCAACACATGGCAATAAATTAAGGGTTTGGCCATTTTGTTTTTTTAATAATGTGGAGAAAAGAAGCACAAAATAATTGAATTTGCATATGAATTTGGTTCAGGTAAGGGTATCCAAAACTGCATAATCCAATAAACTAAGTGTATATATATATCTGCATTGAAAAATGTCTGACTTTAACTACAAAGACTTATGCTTTCATCTAAGTGATGTAGAAAAGTAAGGTGAAAAATGAAACCCAAGAACATTGTCTGGAAAAGATAATTTTATTACTGAGTAAAGAGCTCAACAATGCCAAAAGAACCAGTGGAGTCTTCAGAGAGATAATGTGAGAGCTATGGCTTATATTGAAAGAACTTATGGGACATTTTTACTTGACTAGGATATACTGGATTGACTGCAGTGATTGTGTTATTCATCAAGCAAAAGGGTTTGGTTAGTAACTTGAGGGCAGTCAAAGGACTGGACAACATGCCTGAAAGAACTGAGCAGCTCCAATTATATAGATTATGAGAAAGAAGTTTGAAAGGTGCATCTGTCAGAGTTGATAAGTAACAGCCCTAGAAAAAAGCATGTGATAACGGAGGGGTTCTACTTAGCAAATAAGAGATTACAGTATCAAACCGCTGGAAATAGAAGCTGGACTGCCATTGTAACATTTTCCCCATACATGCACCGCTGCATTGCTTAGCACAAGAAGAAACAGACACACCAGAACTGCCTCATGCTGTCGAAGCCTTTTACCTGAAAAGTGACACTGCCCACAGGGAGATAGTTCCGATCCTCAAGCATGCTCAGGTACTCTGCCACCAGTGCTGCAGCATGGACCAGACACATGGCTGCTTCTGTGTAGCACTTCCTCTTGGTGTGCTTCTCTGCCATGTTCTGCAGCCAAGTCAGCCTCAAGTCTGGCGACGTCTGGTATCCTTTTGCGATTCTGAAAACACAGACCAGAAAACAGGTGTGAATGACCACTTCTCAAATAACAAAAATACCTTTGTAATTCTTCCCCCGGGTTGAACAGAAGAAGACTTCTCTGCCCTCATTCTATATGATCCATTAAACAGAAAGCAAAATAAATGGTTAGGCAGTGCTAGACAGGAAACTAGAGGTGGTATGAGTCTTGGCTATGCGCCCAAGACTCTTCAATGTTCCTGACTCTTATCCTTGCCCAAATCTATGTCCACCTCCCAGAGGCTGCAGTGCAATGTGCTACTGCAGCCTGGGCCCCCTGTGACAGACCAGCTCTACTAAAGAGGGAATGTGTACAAACAGAACAGAGAGAAAGTTTGACACAGCTTGTCCCTAAAAAGCATAGTTCAGCTCACCTCACTGCAGAATTTTCTCAGTAGCAATTCTAAATGGATTCACCTGTACATGAGGTCCATCAGCATCTCTGGATCTTCCTGAAATTCCCTCATTTTCACCGTATCTGACAGGATGCTGTTCAGATTACACAGTAGCTCCTCTACCTGAAGTAAGGCAAAGATCAGTGTGCAATTCTCAGGTGTTTATTTTTTCCTTCTGGAAAAATAACAGCATCTGCACCAGCTGATGTTAGTCTCTTTAAGCTTTTTTTTACCCAAGGAAATGTTAGGATGTTTTCTTCAGCTCTATGCAATGTGGCAAAGACTGCTGACATAGCAAATCTCTCACACGCACATTTTAATTAATCAAAAGGAGCTGAAATCCTTTGATTTATTTATTTCTGAATTTAAAAAATAATATGTGTTAATGGAGTTCAGCTTTAGTTGATCTTTGATCTGAAACCAGATGGTTTTGTAAATCTTCAGCACAACCTGAGTTACTCTAAGAATTTTAACAAAGTAATTGACAGGTGTCTGAAATGTTTTTCATTATTGCTGCTGACACCTTACAAGTTGGCAAAGAGAGAGAAGTGTCCTGGATGGTACTTGTCTGAAAACATAATGAATCAGATTCCATCTTGAGAAACTCTTAGAGGGCATAGCTCCTGCTGGGGTCTAGGAGAAAGCTGTTCTCAAAACCAAGAGATGATTCTTCCATAATGTGATTTCAGGGGAAATTCTTAAGAGTTTATTTTATGAAATAACATCCACTTCTTCCCCACTTACTGTTGTGCTAGGCATTAACTCATGCAATAACCTCTTCGTCCTTATTTGCATTGCTTTGGAAGACCAATATCTAAAACTTGCTTCAAGCACAGTCCTATGTGAAAGCTCCCAATAAAAGCCACAGATGCCATAAAAGATTTAACCTGAATGGGAAATGGTGTTGCCTGCATATCTGTATCTTCCTCTGCATAGGCCAGGATGGTTCGCAAGGATCGTCGAAGGAATTCCTCATTAAACTCAGGTGATTTTCCAACCAGAGAAGCTAGCGACATGGTCACCTGCATCTTCACTCTTGAGAAATTCTTCCAGAAGAAAAAAAAAACATGAAAGAATGATGGCTGCACTGCAGTTCACTTATCTATCTCCTCTATGAAGGAAACCCACTTTGTCCTGCCCAGATTGAGTGCAGTAGACTGGTCACATAACTGGCCTCTGGTGCATCAAATCTGATCATGTTTGACCCACTTAAGCCAAAGATCCCTAATTCTGACATGTCTGTACTTTGGGTATAGAATGTTCCTGGAAATACACATGCTTGCTTGAGAGAGGAGAAAGCCAGAAGCACCCCTTTCCCCCTTTGCAGAGGCCAGTGGGTGTAGATCGGACCCACACAAGAATAGATGAAGAAGAATGACTGGAAAAATATTCTAGAAACAATTCTGGGAAGCAAAAGGCTTCTGAGAGCTTCAATCGGTGATGCACTACACCCTGATGATCATGGTGTGTCTGCAGTACATTTGCCTTCTGCAGAGCTTACACTTTTTACATATCCAAGGCTTTTAAAGTAAAAACCAGTGAAGGCAATTCTGTGCAAGATCAGATGCTATCCAAAATGCTGATGGATATGCTTTTGTGCTAGAACATTAATAATCTACATGCATAATGTATGTATTTTGCTCCATATGTGCAGTAAAAATCAGAGCCTAGTCCTAAGACCAAGGAGCTGGTGAAGAATTCCCATTAATACAAGTATACAGGAGTTCTACTGAGGTTGAAATTACATTAGATTAGAACTAGACTGAGTAGTTCTGACACAGGAAAGGAAGAAAAAGGACAATGTGAAGAGTATTGCTTATGCATTGTATAGTCTTTGCTGCCAGAGGCCTAATACTGCTCTGTTTGAAGCTGCACTTACAGATATTGCAGAACAAGTTTCCCAAATCAAAGCAGTGAATAATAATTAAATAATTAAAGCTACTTTCCCCCTACACTTCTAGCACTTCTCTTGGCTCAAATGCGTGAAACAGCAGACATTGTGACTGTAGATGCATTCCGCTTGCTGTTGTAACTTTGTTTCAATGGATCACAAAAAAGGTGGCACAAAATAAACTGGTGCTCTCAAAATCTTACACTGGTAGAGTTGAAGCTGTATCTCATGAGGAGATAAAGAGTGGCACAGGCTTGCGTCCGTGTAATATCTATGCTGCTGCTGCAGTGATGGAGAACTCTTTGACACAGATCAGCACACTGTTCAACCTCCTCTTCAAACAGCAAATCTCCAAACTAAAGGAAAGAGAAGAAAACATTTATTACTCTCATAAAACATCATTATCTTAGTGCACAAAAGTCACAGGGTTCAGAAAAAGTCTAAGTTTTCAAAAACTACATGCTACTTTTCATTCAGACTTCTGATTCCTGTAATGCCGTAGATCCCATATTTAAGATTTTTTACAGGAAAGAAGGGTTTGAAAATAGCCTTTGTGTTTTGAAAAAAGAGAAAGAGATAGAATAAACTCAGAGTATGATGGCTCCAGGAGTTTTTGAAAAAATCAAATATTGCAAAATTCTTAGCAGCATGGAGATTTGCTATTTTCAGAATACGTAATGATTGATGAAGCATGCAAATACTTCCTTAAGTATACAGAGCAATTTTTAGGTCTTTGCACCAACGCCCTACCCTTCCCCAGGCCTCCAACATGTTCTTCCTCCTATGGTGTGTCATAAAACCTGCACTGCCAAGCTTTCATGCCAGACCCTCCTTGACAGTGCCTTCCCAATGCACATAGTAGGCAATAACCTCAGGGGGCAGGATGCCTGTCCAAAGAAACGCTCAGCAGAGACAGCACAGATTCACCAGTACCATTTGTACATACACAAGACTGATAAAGGTGTGTGAGTGAACACAAGATATTGTTTCCAATTTGCAGACTCATTTCCCAGTTCTCAGCCTTTCTTCAGTCCATTATCTCTCTGTTTTGAGTCTAATTTATATTACAAGCCTGCTGGCACAGGGTTTTATCACTTCTATTTGTAAAATAACATCTATATGCCTACAGTGTAATACAAATAATTGGAATGATTGCTTAATGAAATACAGAATCGAGTCAGCTTAACTACAAGATCTATTTCAATGAGAATAACAATTGCTTCACAAAATTCATTACTGTAATTGGAAGTTAGCTCTTAAAGATAAAGTAAAATGAAAACATAATTATTAGTTTCATAACTATTCAGACATCTACCCTGTAATTAGGCTTTGTCAGCCAATCTGCATTTAAGAGCAGACAGGCATTAATTGGACCGGAGTATCCTGTTTCTTATTTGTATTTTAGAATAGTTTAGGGGAAATAAGCATTTCATAGATTTTTCCTTATTGAAGCTGCTTTTCTTTGTAGGAGAATGAATTCTGAAAAGGTTTTTGAGTTCTGAAGAAGCACCCAACCCATTACAACATGTATTACAAAAAAACCCAAAAAACTTCGAGACAATTTCTGCCCTCATATATATTTCAAAGTTTGTGGGGTTTTTTGCTTTGTTAGGTTGTTTTTTTTTTTTTTTTTCTTATTGTTGTTTTTTTCTGATCTGGAGTTTTTTTATTGGTGATACAGAAGTGGAAGAGAGATGAGGATTTGGCTCAGTTTTCAGGAAGAATAAAGATGAAAGGTATCAATGTCTTAGAATCGACTTAGAATTTTGAAACCCATCTTAGAAATAAAAACCTAGAATGATGCTCTTAATGTCTCATGAGTTTTGATTTCTCTGCTGCCCATCTGATTGGAAACTAGTCTTGCTAATATAATAATTTAAATTTAACTTACGGAATTCTTGTGCAGTTCTTGGCATTAAAATTCCTAATTAAAATCAGAATGTATTTGAAATAAAGTGTGCGGAATTGCTTATCTTTTTATTAGTAAATCTTATTTATATGTTTAACAGTAGACTGCTAAACCCACAAGAGTGTTTGGATTTAATTATTCCATCTTGTGTGGTCAATGAAATAACCTTACAAGAGATGTAGAAATCCTGTAACAACCCTACAGATAGTAATTTGTATTTACATATGCAAAATATATTTAATAAATGTCAAAGAAAGGTGGTAAGTGAATGCATACAGCTCTGTTCTAGAAATCCTGTTCTATTAATTTGATTGGAAGAATGAAAACAAAAGTATATCAAGAGCATACCTTGGCAATGAGTGCTCTGAGTGTGGCAAAGCAATGAGTCAGGTAAGTGGTGCTCTGATCATAGCCAAGAGAATTTACCAGGACCTTCAAAACTCCTCCCAAGAGATTATCTCTGCATTCTGCTGCAAAGCTAGCCTACATAGGAAGGAGAAAAACAATAACTGTATGAGGTAATTCAGCAATGAACTGGCAGACAGGAATTGAAGCTCTGCTCTGCAGCCCATGAGACATCCAGGAGTTTAGGAGTTTCATTTTTAACATCTGCTTCAGAGAAATTTCAAAGCACTTTTGTAGGAAACAAGAAGAGAGAGGGGGAAATGTTCCAAACGTTTTCCAAGTTCCGAAGACTCTCCAATTCATTTTTAAGCTCAGTCAGCTTCTGCAGGGATTTCTGAAGCTCTGTTTCTGTTCTTTCCAATCCTTCATGTATACTTTGGGTTGGGAATTGATCCTATGGTGGGCATGCACGATCCTTTCCCTTGCATCCTTGATATCCTGAGCACCTAGGCTAAATACAGACATACTACTATGCTCTGATCAAACTCACAACCAAAACAGTGGAGAGACTAGGTGCTATGAGTGATGTCATGTGAAAATAATGCCCAGTACAACAAAAGTCTAGCAGATAAATGCTTTTCTACTAACATGTTTTCAAGCATGAAGTTTTCTCTTCCCTACCTGTGAATTTTTTTCTATTCAAGACTATACAAATTTACAGAAGATCTCAAAACATTTTGCACTAAGAAAAAAAGGAAAAAATAATCTTGCTTCCAGTGGCTTCTGTGGGAACAGGGATTGGTAGTAAGCCACCTCTACAGTTTCTCACCTGAATGATGTTCTCTTGCATATCAAGAATGATTAGGTTAGCTTCAGTTGCCAGGTTTCCGCTGATCAGAGCTTCTTGGTCTAGCTCAGCTTTTGTCCTGAAAAAAGGAGCTCTAATTAAAGTAAGCAAAGGGTATCCCAAGAGTCAGATTACCTGCTGTTTAAATAAAGCCAGAATACAAATGCACACCATCCTGAATGATCCCATAAGAGCGAACAATGACAATAGTGCTCAGAAGTGTTTCTTAAAAACTATGGAGTGAAATCAGGAAAGTTGCTATTGTAGAAGAGCAGTCACAAAAGGGACTTTTGAAAACTAGTCCTCTAGACAGTTTGAATAGATGCTTTACTTCCTTAATAGTCATCTGCATAATGGCTACTTAATTCAGTTCAGTTGTTCAGTAAACTATGCTGTAATTTCTGAATGCATTTCCTGTAGCAGGACACAAAACTCCAAAATGGAATAATGGATAACTGATCTGACAATTCCATTAAAAAAAAGTAAAAATAGTAGACTAGACCAAAGTGGAAATTGCCCCAGTGGCATAGAAGCATTGTTTAATGTAGGAAATTTTAAATGTTGATTCCTGAGACTGTTGACAACAAGACAGCAGGTCCATACAGCAGTGTCCCAGGCCATTTAAGAGAGAACAGAAATATCGATAAAAGACAGAAGATAGTGGTAAGGCAATACATGATACATTCTTAGCTGAGACTTAAGGACAAGGTCTGTAATGCAGTTCCCCTGCAGCTGAATAAGCATAGGAGCAGCTACTAACAAAACTGCATTTTCACACATGCCTTCTCTGCCAGAAATGCAAAGAGGTATTTTTCTTTTTCCTAAGTTGCTCAAAAAGGTGCTATTGCCTGGCTAGAGGCTGCTCTCAGAGTTTAAGATTAAAGATCCTGTGACTTTGGCTGAAGGTGAATTTCTGTGGCTGGAGCAATAGCCTTACAATCACGCTTCTGAGCAGCTTCAGAACATGTACCTGCTCTGCTACATTCATTTACCCAAATATAAAACCAGAGGAGCAAAGACCTATCCTTTAGTGTACAAACAGAAAATTCTGAAAAGGGCTAAGAAAGAAAATCAAAGAAATGATATGGTTATTAACTACAATGACTCAAAGCAACAAAAATCAGAATGGACTGATAAAACTTTTGTGCTATAAGAAATCCCAGTAAGGGTAAGAACTGAACAAATTTAATGAACTTTACAGGTGTTTGGACCATTTCCAGCAACCACTGAGCTTTGTACATTAACTATGCTGACTGGATCTTCTCTGGCATATCTTATAACAGCTGCTACAATCTCAAAGCATTATCTTCCCTGACTCCTGCTAACAGCTTCTCGGTATTAACATTGCAGGTCAAACCTAGCTTAGCTGGATAAGACATATACCACAATACTGTATACACTGAAGAGCCAAAATAAATGTAGTAAGTTTCTGTGGTGTATTTGATACAACTCTATCACTAACTAATGTCTGCCATACTGTTAATAAGAAGGAAAAAATGTGTAGATAGCTATTTAAAATTCTTTTTCAAGTATTTGTGACCTCTTTGCTGGATATTTCAGCTACATAAATATTTTTTTTTTCTTTCTCTTTGACAAAAGGGGGAAAGGATTGGAACTACTGATTATGTAATAAAACATCCTAGGAACAAGAACAAAACATAAAAAACCCATGCAGCTTGGTTCTAATAAAAGCAGTATGGATCCATTAAATTACTTACTTATCTTGTCTCTCATTTGCCTGCCGCCACTGCGTCTGCTCCTTTCTCCAGCGCAAATTTTCATTTACCCCTGCTGATCTGTCATTCCCTACGAGTGCAATATATGTCAGAGAGATTAAAACAAAAGGGGACACCTGAAGTCTGATAGCTCACCAAAAGAAGGAGATGTATTTCTGTAGTAGTCTGTCAGAACTAAAACCATTCAACTTACAGGTTCAGGGCTCTAGTAAAAAGACTCATAATTTCTTTTACCTAGGATTTTTAGAGTATTAACTTGCTTAATGTGTACAGAAACCTACAAAAACCAACCCACCGCTTTTCCATTTATTAAATGAAGCATTCATTATTAAATGAATCTTTTCTGCTATGAACAATTTGTTTTTAGTCTTCATACCATTTGTGACAGCTTTGATACCATTTCTTGGCTCTTGATTAGATACTAACATAACTTTTTAGAACATCTTGAAACTTCTTTCTTGGCTTCATATTCTTCACATGAGAAAAGCTCACTGCCAGCTACACTTTGGATAGTTGGAACCTAATGATATTTTCATCCATGCAAAACCAATAATTCTCTGAAAAGGAATGGATGGTGGGTGAAAGGGAGTGAAATGGTCAAGGATGAAAATGGATAGTGTGCACAAACCCAACAAACTCATTTATGTCTACAGCCACTTGAGTTCCTGTCAAAAGGCATGGGGGGACAAGGGTATGAAGTACCAGCTGGTATTCTGCAGCGCTTCATCATTTCTCCTCTAGCTCCTTCTCCTCTCAGTAAAGCCTCTTCTAATCGAGCTTTCACATCTCGTGACTTCTGGAGTGCTTGGGTGCTAACTTTATCTGAGCTTTGCTTGCCCTGAAAGTAAAGTTAAAGCAATCAACACCAATGCCTCAACTTTTGATCACGAAACCAAGTTACATCTTCAGAATGAAATACAACAGGAGAGACCTGTAGAGGGGGCAAAAAGCAATGAATATGATAGATTAATACATAAAGTCTAACAAATGTTGCAAATGAGGAAAGAGGTACAATATATACTGCTCATAGAAACAAAGACGCAGTTCAGTACTACAGAGAAAGAAATTAAAGTTCAGAGAGGTTATTTGGTCCATTTCAGACAGACTCTCTCAGAGAGAAGAGTGCTGACATCAAGTCCTGGCTCTTAACTAAAGAGTCATCCTTAGTGTCCAGTACTTACAGGAGTTGCTGGTATAATTCCCACCAAAAATAGCCCTCAAATACCCAGGTAAAAAAAGTAATTAAATTACTTAGGACACATTCATAGGACTTCCTCAAAAGTTTCAGCAGCATTTTGCTTGAAGGCTATTTTCAGTTATTTTATCTGAACTAATTTGTCTAGATTAGATAAGTGCTAATTTAACCATTGCCAATAACAAATTTCCCCTGGACAGCTGAAATTTAAGGAAAAAAACTGATCTAAACCAGGACAACATGCCTTGTTTCACTTACCTTATACTCAAAACATGAAACACAAATGAAGAGGAGGTCTAAAATCCTGTTCAACTGCATGGATGGAAGGTCTGCAATCCATTTCTGTATCAGGTTCTGATCAGCATTTTTCATGATCCAGAGGAAACAGATCAAAAGGTTGCGAGTAGTATCAGGACCTAATGTGGCACTCTGTCTGTAGGGCTAGAAACACAAAGTAAATGTCAATTGAAATAAGAAAAAGGAGAGGAAGGTCATTTGGGTGAAGTAATCTTATTTAAATTGCATTGGAATCAAATCTCAGAAATTTGACCTCTTCCAGGTGATAGTTATTGTCATTTTCACTATATGTGTAATTAGTGAAAGGACCAGTTGAATGCAAGCGAAAGACTGAGAGAAGCACCAGTTTGCTACATGTTTGCATAATAATTTCCTTATAAAAATGTAGAAAAAGATTCTGTAACCATTTTCTTCCCTCCTGCCATGCAGTTGTGTCAGCCAAATTGCACAGTAGATAAAAAAAAAACATATGAGGAAAGACCATACATAGAGAAAAGTAAGCATCTGAATACTAGATCCATGGATTCAGGTAAAACTGAAAGTGTGGGGCTGCCACAGTGGCAACTGTTGATCTGAAAATGAGTCTAGGTTTGGTGTGGAAATGGAAATAGGCATGTGGGAGAAAAAATTGAACAATGTAGGGTAAAATAGCAATTAAATAACTAGAGGAGAATAGGAGAAGATGACAGAAGGATTATGAAGGATCTGTAGGGGTTGAAGGAAACAAAAACACAGTTTCTCATGACTGTAGCTATCCGTGGCAAGAAAGGATAAAAGGAGAAAAAAAGAAGATGAACACACATAGAAGAAAGGAGATTGGCAGAGCAACGAACATACCAGTGACACCAGAGGTAGTCCAGAGTTCCTGATGTTGAACTGACTCCCTGCAATGGCAAGGGCCACGTTTTGATTGATTGCACCTGAAGATTCTTGTTCTTCTTCGGGGTTTCCTGTGCGCCCCTTTCCACTGCGGGTATCTGAAACTAAATTTGAAATACCCCATTGGAACTTCAGGAGCAATCCAGTTGCTTCTGCTCATGTCACAGTTTTCCATCGGTCTGCAACCTAGCAAAACAACTGGCACCTCCACCCCTGAGACTGTCTGGCTGATGTACCAAGCTGATGCACAAAGTGAAAAAGGCACAGCATTAGAAAGAGAAATTGCAGCCATCTGCAAAGACTGCCAAATTATTCAAATACATAAAATACATAAAATACATAAAAAGTGGTAGCAAACATGAGATTATCTCTGAATTTCAAGGCCAAGCCAGTGCTTTGTAAGACTTGAAACCATCCCGTTCTAGTTAATTTCAGCCAAAAGGATATGCACAGGAATTAGACATGGATTTGGTAATATTCAACAAAGATGTACAACTGCTAAGAGCTGACAGATCCAGTATTCCCTGCTGACTTAAAGACAAGTTTTATTTCAGGCACCTAACTGCTTCTATTACCTGCTACTTCAGCAAATGAAGTTATTTATACCTAAATTTTGTAAAAATCTTGTCTGATTCTGAGTATCCATTTTGTATTTTGCAAGCTCTGTTTTTCAGAGAAGTGAGTGATCAGCTGGACCCCATGTGTTCAGAATGGATCACAACATCTTGTAACAGATTCTCAAAGGAAGACATTCTAAAACTGAGGCATATTGGTACACCTGGGCTTCTTCATAATAACTCTTTTAATCTATGGTGTAAGGATAATACTTAGATTAAAAGGATGTTGTGAGATCTAATTAGCCAATGCATAGTAAATGCTTCACCCCACCCAATCCAAAGTGATAAATACCATTTTCATACTATTTTTTGTTAAGACATTTAAATGCGAAATATTTTCAGAACCAGTGAAAAAATGTACTCTTCAAAGTTTATACCTTTAATTAATTAATTCTGGTATCACAGTAATGGCAGTAAAAAAGCAATAGAAAAAGAGAATACAATCCAATTTCTATCATTGCGGTGTAACATGATGTCAGTATCACTATTTTCACTGCTGACAAATAGTTAAGTGTATCTAGAACTAAATATTTCTTGCAGACTTTGCAGGCTTTATTTGGAAGTTCATAAAACTTAGACTAAGAGATACGCAGTACTTACAGATATATCTCTGGTCTATCACTTCCTCATTATGTGAGGAGAATGAAATTTTTCCTGTCTGTAAAAATCCCTTTTGCTTCTAAGTAAAGAAATATTCAACCTTACAAGACTAATCTGTTATGTTTGATAAATTATTTAGACAAGTCCCTCTTAGAAAATTCAAAAGCAAAAAGGTCTTACTTGTAAAATCATGGAGTTGTGGTAGTGAATCCAAAATGATACCAACCAAAGGGAGGTAAAGAGCTGCAATTTTAATCTTCACCTCCTTTTTGGAGCAACGTGGGTCTAGGTCATGGGAACTCAGCAGGCTAAGGATAGCATTGACAGCTTTTCTTTGCACCTTGCTAATCCTGTTAACAGAAAACATCCATGAGTTCCATTCATGGATCATGCACAAATCACTTATAAATCAAAGACTTAACAAACAGAAAGGAGATGAAAGAAACAAATAATAAACACCAATATGCACTGGATGATCTCTTTCATTCTGAGCAGAGATTCATGTTTCCTGTAAACCACAGGTATCTTAAATCTCCAAGCCACTTTACCACAAAGAGCACCCAAGTCTTTCAAACTTCCCATAAAAATTCATTGTGGTAAAGAGAGATGCTTAAAGAAAAGCATCAAACTCTGGCCAAAGTTTAGCTAAACACTTAAGTTCAGACAAAAACAGAGGTGTTTTAGAGGGAAGAGAAACTGAAATTTTTTGTTCTCAATTTGTTTATTCAGCCAATACTACCACCACAAATATATATTTTTATTCATTGGAGGAACATAGTGCAGATAAAACCATGATTGGGCCACTGCTATGTTGCAGAGTGACTCACTGAAAAGAGTAGGGGAAGCTGGACTGTCCTGGAGTCAAACTATGACCTTGCCAAGAGTAACAGTGTGACCTGATCCCATTCTAAAATCAGCAAATTAGGATACGCACCCCTCACTGTCTGCATCCAGTGCTGCTGCCAATTCAGTGAAAAGTAAGCCAGTCAGGAAGTGTTGCTGACGGTATTCAGCTGAGAGGTCAAACATGCCAGTGATCTTCTGGTCCTGGAAACTAGAGCAGGAGCTGGAGTTCTGCAGAAATACATTAGAAGTGTTAAAGAATGATCACTGAAACCAATGTTTCTGAAAGAGATCACAGTCACAGTCAAGGTAGTAACAGGAAAACCACAGACTTTGAATGGAAGGTTGGACATTTTTGAGGAAGTCATCTGCTTGTGAAATAAAAATCTGTGTGTGATTTCAAATGAGTTGCTTGCTAGGATGCAAACTCATCCTTTCCATTCTGTGTGAGCAACTAATTTTACACTTTTTGAAATGTAAAATTCCTACCCTGTATTCATTAGCTTGGACAGGATGCAAAGTCATTGTTTTCTCCATTCTTGTTCTTATTGTTGCATAGCAACCACAAAGCAAGAAACTGCCTCTACATTAAGAGGGACTTTGGTGTCAGAAGCAGTTCACTGTGCATTCTTCAGCCTCCATGATGTCTAGTGTGGAAGTAAGGTCAGGAAAGACAGGTGTACAGTGTTTCCTTTTGCCCTGGAAATCCTTGGCTGAGCTTGCTGGCAGCTGGCATAATTTAGACCAGTCTTCAAACAGCTCTAACTTATAGCTGTGACTGATATACAGCCAGCCCAGGAATGGAAAGTTGCTGCTATATATGTGCTGTGAACTTTTTAGCTTCTCCAATCATAGGTGTGTGCCACAGGTCACCTGAAATGTTTTTGTCCCCTTCTCAGATGAGCATAAGTCTTAGACTCTACTCCCCACTGCAGCCACTGGATTTTATGAGTCCAAATTTTGTTTTTAACTTCTATTCTTCAGTATTCCTTCCAATATTTCTGCAAGTCACCTGGGAATAGTCCCAGAGCCCAAACACATGAAGTATCAGTACTGTAGCAGCTGTGTTCCTATCTGGTCAAATGAAGCCCATGTCTCTTAGCAGCCCCATGTAATTGGATCCATGTAATTCCCATTCAACCTCAAGCAAATAGGCATTGGCTGTACTATGTTTGTGTGAAATAATGTCAAGTGTAGAGCACCCAGTTAAGTGAATTTGGCTTCTCTCAAAAATTTTCAAAAGATTTATTCACAAGACCATATTTCTACTGCAAGTCTAACTCAAGCTGGGCAGCACTCTTGCAGACAGATCAAAATTATTGCAAGGGCGGTCAGTTAGTGCATTAAGTCATGCAAGGGCCACAAAATGCTTATTGATTTTCACAGGTTGCACACTGTAGGTTACTCCTAAAGGAGAAAAGAGTTGATGATGATGATGATGCTTGAAGGAAAGATCAATTAAACTGGTGTTGGCCAAGCTCTGATTCGATAAAACTAGTCACAAGAGCTATGCTGTTATTTTTTATGCCCATAAGCAGAAGAGTCATATTTCTAGCTCTTTGGCATCCAGGATTAGTATTAACCAAATGTATTGTGATATCTGACTCTAAGACTTCGATGCTTTGCTTTTAGGACCAGGTAAAACTTAAAGAAAATATTATTTACTATTACAAACCTGTGACAACCCCTACTAAAGTATTAGATATAGCACATCTTAGCATCCAACTGATTATTTGGCAATGACACTCAAAAAAGAAACCATGAATTTGAACTTTTCCATTACTCAGACTCAGACAGTTTTTGTACCTCCCATCATTTTTAGTTTCAATTCCATCCCCTTGCCTCCAAGCACTGTGGCAGTTATGGAGCATTGCACAGAAATGCTTCAGCCCAGTCTTGACCTCTGCAAGACCATTGAGGGGGAAAACAAACGTGAGGAGCCTTTGACAGTGGCTTTGCCCCATTGTAGAAAACCATCTCCATAGAACGTAGAGGAGAAGAGCACAAGACTGGCAAAACCGTGTTGCGTGCCAGTCAACAATTCCTTTTTTGATGTGTTTGTGAACTCTGTGGTCAGGAAGATCATGGAAGGTCCTGACATTAAGGAAGTCTAGAGCTGTGTCAGTATCAGACCAAAAATGTAGAAAAATTCCTGGAGAAATGAGATATGATGAAGATTGCATGGTCTACTCAGGGTACCTGAGTGTTTCCACACAGGAAATCATAAAGTTCAAAAAAAAAGGAGAACACTGTTCAAAAAAAACCACAGAGAAATCATGGACAAAGATATAGCAGAATCTGTACTACTGTGGTGGGGAGAAACCCAGAAGAACACTTCTATTGGAAAAAGAAAAATAATCCTATTTTAAGCAGCATGAAGGCTCAACAAAAATTCACTATTCCAGGATATTGAAAATTGCAATGTGTCAGTCACTAATTTAGATAGTGGTACCCTCTACTTCCACCTGGAAAGCAAAAAGTTCCATTAGAAGGCAAACACACAGAAAGCATGCACTGCTGCATGCCATAATTCTCCAAAACAGGTATTGAACTAACTATTAGCAGTTGTGTGGAGATGGGATAAGGCTGTGCCTCTAAACTGGCCTTCAGAGCTGTGTTCCTTTTAGACCTTGTGTGTCTACCTCAACAGCCATTTCCTGTGTGCATGTTTCCAGAGGAGCACGTGTCTATGTCATGTTCAGCTTTAACTCCTGTAGATGCCGCTTTTCAGTAGTACTCCTGTAGCCTTTTTTCTTCTGTCCTTTTTTCTCAAGTGGGAAATTTTTCTCCCTGATGCAACAGTGGCTGGTTCTAACTTAAGTATTTGAATACAGAGCAATAGAAATAATTTTCTACATGTGCTTCATGTGACGTTCTTGCAATACCTATCTAATGGACAACCACCTGGGAGGACAAGGAGGGAGAGGGAGATGCTGGAGCAGATGCAGATGTCACGAAGAAGAGGTTCAGATTGAGGTAATGCTCATGGCTGCAGAGAATTCTCAGGAACTCAAGTCTCATGGAAATCAGGGTGGAGAGTGAATTCAGCTTGTTTGAAAGCTAGGAAAAACAAACAAAAAAGTGTAAAGTGATGGCCTAGTATTATTTAAATTATCATGTAGTGAAATATCCTTCTCCCTGAAAAGGACATAGACACACAGCCCTGTATGCATTAAAATGCTCACTGTACCTAACTAATTTCCATACATCAGCTGCTCGTTGTTTGACAGTGATGATGTCTCTCTTCCTGCTCCCCAGCTGATTATTTCTTTCTTCTTTTCTCCCAAAACAAAAATATACAATATTTTTGTCTTTCGCAGACAAAAATTAAAAGCAAACTGAATTACTCTGAGTCTGTAGCAAAGTCATAAAACATCTTGCTAAGCAACACAGCACACCAGTGGTCTCGTCATTTCCCTTCTTATAAACAGTGGCATCAGAGAAAGAATTTGTGAAGATACCTGACAGACCTGCACACATACAGGTCACAAAACAGAAAGAAAATACTCCCTATTTTTAATTTTCAGATACTTGTAAAGCAAGTAGACAGATGTAATATTTTGAGTGACTCCCCAAAATCTGAATATTGTCCTCACAGCACTCAGCAGGAGGAGTCAGAAAGTTGATCTGTAGTATCTGCAGACCCTACTGCTAAAGGAAGTCAAAAAGTAAAGGAAAAAAAGTGGTCCATGGATGTTTTGCAGAAGTGCAAGCTATGACATTTCTAAAGGAGTCTTTACTTCCACTCAATTTTTTTCGCTGCAGATCACAAATCAAAAGAGGCTTTAAATTCATTGCATATGCAATAGGAAATAGGAAATTTACCCAGTCCTTTAACACAACTCAAAGGATCTTGATGGATAAACTAATCAAACAGAACAAAACACATAAGCCAAATGCAATCTCAATCATCCATGGTGCCTACCTGATTACAGTAATGTTTGATGAGATTAAACACAAATCCTCGATCCATTAAAGAAAGAAGATCATACAAGAAAAACGCCAGGCTGATATTAATTTTTTCTGCTTGTTCACTTTCCTTAGGGAAAAAAAAATCAGTTAAGATGTATAAAACTTACATAAAAGTGGAAGACTTTTTAGAATCATGAAAAATAGTGCAGGGATCAGCTCCCAGAGCCATCTCAGGGAAAATACAGAACAAGATTGTTTCAGTTTTCCAGTTCGCATGATCTTGTTAAAATTGCATAGAATCACATCTTTAAATTATTTCAACTGTTTCACAGAGAAATGTCACAGGATGCATGAACAGTTCATTTGTGCAGCTCCTCGTGCTGACAATAATAAAATGGAATTTGAGACCTATTCTGAATTGCTTATTGGCTGAAGTACTACATATGACATTTTTTCATATTGAACATCAGAGAAGGCTGGTTTAGGAACTTAAAACACATAAGATATTATGAAAAATCTGCACTGGCTTTGCCGATGGAATGCCAAGTATTTTGTTTAGAAATTTTAAGTAAAACTGTAAAACTTAGTAACAAAATACTGGTAAGATAAATCTGTGAGGTTCACCATCCAGCAGCTAAGCTCTTGTATGCTTGGAATTGGCCTGATTACCACAGATACACAGCCTCAAGTAAGAATCACAAAAAACTTCATGTATCCTCTAAAATGAGGCTACAGTTACTTCAAACATACCAGTTAAAATCATAAACTCTCAGTAGCCTATGTAGTTCATCAAGAGGAATTAGTGAAGATGCCTGAGGGATCTGCACACATTTAATGCTCAAAACTGACAGGAGATGACCGAGAAAAAATATTGTCTGTACTGGCACCTCTGACTAGTGAGAACAGGTGTGCAGCACCTCAGGGTAGCTACAATTCACTTTTTCATTTTTCAAGCTTTTTGTTGCTGTTCAGGAATATAACTATTTCTTTAGGCATCACAAGTAGAAAGAATTTAATGGGATTAAGGCTTATTTCTTGTCTTCAATTCTCAAGTGGCCAGTGCCTCTTTAAGGAGATCACAGGTTAGATGACTTGTGGCTGGCTTTTGCAACACTCACGAGGAGCACTGCTTTCCCATGGCATATCCCACTGCTACAGAGAAGTCAAATGAGGAATTAAACACAATGCAGTAGGATAGAGGGTAACTGCAAAGGGGGATAAAAGGAAGAAGTCCTGCTGGGGCTACAGTCTGATGTGCTCTCTAACATGGCATGAAGCATTACTAGAACTGAAAACGTGTGTCCAGTCTTTCCTGTCAATAGGAAAGGGAATCCTCTAGCCCACTGCAGCCACACTGAACAAAACCAGTCTGCCAAGAGAGCACAAGGCTGCCGTTTACACCACCACAACTCTCACTTAAAGTCCATGTGAGAGTACTGGCCTAATTCTATCAACACTGTTAATACTGAAATGAGATTAAGTGTAGCTCAGTGTAATGTAACATGAGAAGCAAGGATCCATAGTGCTTATTTCATCTACTAACCTTGGGTGGTTTGACTACAAGTGCAGCAATCTCTGAAGTAACCACACTAACTATAGTAGTAATATCATCTTTGAAACGATCAGAGAACCGGCTTCTTCGTTGGTTATCTTGCTTCTCTGTGTTGTGAACATACTGAGCCATGCTCTTTATCTGCAAGGCAGAAGAAAGAATACTAAAAAAATGCCCAGACTGGAGGTAAAATAGTGCTTTACGTTTGTTTGTAAGAGTAAGATTTCCTACTTCTTTTTCCCTGAATTTAATCACTTATTTTCACAGAGCTGCCATGATAAATCCTACATAGCAATGACAATAGAGGGTCTGCGACTCAAATACAGACAGACATTGATTCCTGTTCATATTCATGTAGTTGGCTACTCTCAGTACCTGAAATCAGAATTACCCTCCTCCAACCCCTTGCATCTGCAGTTTTAAAATGCTGCTGCTTGCAGCTTTTGCCCTTCATGATGACAGACAGGGAGTGACACTGTGGAATTCTTATTTTTTGACCTAATGTTGCATTATTTGCATGACGACTGTGGAAATTAGTATATTTTTTCCACCGACATGCATCACCACAGGGCTCTGTAGATCTGTGAGTTTGTGGAGCTTTGTCACTGCTCCATGTTTTTAATAAAACGGAAAAGACAGGAACAGATATTCACCAATAAGGAAGGGTGATGTTTGAGTGTCTCTCAGTCTTTTGCAAGCTGTGGACTACTGCTCATGTAGTTTATGCAGAACTTTGCCATCACTGCCATAATGAGGAAAGAGGGTGAATATGAAGAATTCTTTAGTTGTACTTTCATTATCTGAGACCTCTCTTTTATACAAGGCTGAATAACTGAAGAGGCCACTGCCCATCTGAATCTGTGTCCAGAGCACCTACCACATGTCACCATTATCTGATTGAAAAATACCACTGTTGAGTCTTACCAGGAGCTCAAAGAAGAACCAGGCATACTTGAAGACTGATTCTCTCACCATGCCCGTGCTGACCACCATCTGCAATGCCAGTTCCTCATGGAAATGCTAGATAATAAACATAGACTGTTGGAAAATGGTTTTCCGATCAACTCATCTTTCATTTTCAACATCTTCCCTGTGGGAAACTTCTCCATAATGGAGGGTGAGCAACTGGATGGGGATGTGTGGGCTTCTTTTTAAGATCAGAAGGCAGATTCGACCAAACTGACATCTAAAGACTGCTTTTGGTAACAAACTTTGAGGCTCATTTTTCTGTGGATCCAGAACCATAGATAACTGAAGAGGGAAATGCCTTTGGACTATTCTCAGGTCACTGTCATGCACAATAGGGAGCAGTCATGTTTCCCACTACCTGCTAAGTGTTTTTGTTTAGCACATCCATGTTTTTCTGAGGAAAGGTAGAAGTAAGATTGACTGTGCAGTGAAAGAGAAGGACAGAGAAATAGTGACAGCAGACCTTGTACAGACATTTGTAGTTGGAGACAATACCTTTTACAGTGAGATCTGAACACAAGACACACAATCCCAATTATCTAAACTTTCAGGAAATTCAAATCTGGACTACAAAAAGCTTGGTTCTAAAGCTACAAAAACGGACAAAGAAAATAATTCTTTACAGAAGAAAGAGGAGGCAAACGTTTCTGAATGGAGTTTACTGTAACATGTAAAGACATGTATCTAAAGGTAAATAGCAGTGGAAAACGACTGAGGCTCTAAGACCTCGAGAAAGATAGCAAAGGGAGGATTCAGACAGGCTGCTACTTGTCTAAATCTGGATAAAGAATCTAAAGACTCTTGAGCAGAAGCAAAAAAGTTTGAGTAATGTTTACCCACTGATTCAATATCTCATCTCTAATTCCTTTGATAAAACTGGTTGATATTTGGTTCGGTTGCTTCCCTCTCCACATTTATTAGTGCTAATTGCCAGCACTATCTCAGGACGCTCCAGGTTCTGTAAGGAGCTCCCTCATGCATAGCCATAGCCTACCTTTTTATTGGATGGTCTTGTGCTTGCACAAAGGCCTGACATGTCATTTGTTCCTTCAGCGTAGTAAGACATCCGACTGGAGCTATGATCCATAGGCTGAGGGACACAGATGGAAGAAATACATAATAGTAAATTCATCCATAACTTAATCTAATTAACAGAGAAGAAATCACCTGCAGGGGAGGGGGTTGTTTGGGTTTTTTTTAAGGTATGCACAGACATTCATCTAAACAGTTCTTCTCTTTCCTTCTTCCCATCCCCTTTCCCACTCAGGAACAAAGACCACCTGAGAGCAGCAGCAGCAGGAGGAGGGTGCAAATGCCAGCACTGCCATCGCGTGCCCAACGGCAGCACTGCAGCTGTACTTTGGAGAATACCATTCACCCTTTAAAAGGTGTAAGTTTATCTCCAGCTCTACATCGAAAATAATTAGCCGCTTGAAGTCTTCCTTCCATTAAAAGTTATGTCAATTTAAGAGGCAGTGAAACGGCAGTAACCAGTTGTAAATTGCTACTTTTATCAATATCAAACACTGTAATTTTGTATTAATTCAGAAAAATGCCTTGAGCTCTGGTTTGGTTTTCTTTTTCTCCTCGGACACAGTACATCAGAGTAAAAGTCATAAAATTCAAATCTACATTATTAAAAATTGCTGTGGATGGATATATATGCCCATATGAATAAATCAAATAAATTGTCAGAGCCTGTTTATCTAACTAGTTCTGATTTAATTAGCTGAAGACCAGTACCTATTCATTTTAGATGGGGAGGCACATGCTCATTCAATAGAGAAAGAACCTCAAAATATTACTGAAAATAATCTACTTGAGAAGCAATATTTTACATATATAACACTTAAAGAAAAGCATGGGGGGATACAGTTCAGACCTCATCAGATGTACTGCTGCAGAGCTCTGGCAGGGCTGCAACTAGCAGCACAGCAGAAAAAATCCTGCTTTTGCCAGAGGATAAAGCTCCAGCTTTTCATTCCAGTTGAGCAGCAAACTCGAGATTTTTGTTTCCCCATACAGCTGTGCACAACTGTCCTTATAAAGCTCTGAGACGGGCTGGGACACTGTAGATCAGGGAAGTGCCAATCAGGGAAGTAAAGTCTTTCCTCTTGGATGTTGTTGACATTTCTGTCCTGCAAGCCATTGGTGGTATACATAGCAGTGGATGAGAATGCAGAGGAAGCTTGTATTTCACTCCATGATTGAATGAAGTATTTGGAAAGACCCAGGTGCAAATTATACACATGCCATCTGCACTGTAGCTGATATAAAGCAATGGGGCTGTTTCTTTTATGGGGCTGTAATATAATTGACTTTTTTTTGTTTTTTAAATAGGAAACTATTTAACAACAAACAAAAAAAGGAAGAAAGGTCTGTGACTGCACTGACTCTATGACTTGGACCAGACCAGGTCACCAGATGTGAACAGAAATATCTGGAATAACAGGAGAGTGATGCACATCAGAAAAAAGCAAATGCCCCTGTGAAGTGTCTAAGTCACAGAAAAGAGATAGAGTTCTCACTTCTTGCTCTCCATTGATAAGAGACATCAGAATTTAGCAGTAAAATTTAGCATGTATCTATGCCAAATCAGAAAATGCTTCTGGTGATACATACAGTGCATTTACAAGGAGCATATCCAACCCTCAAAGACAGATTTTGAGTCATACTGTTCTTCTCTTACCTTGGATGCCATGATGCTTTTGACCTCCTCATCAGTAGCAGCTTGCGTAACAGTGATGTCAGGATTGCTGCAGCTTATCACTCGGCTCTGCAGGAGTTTACTTCCAACAGACACTGCGGAAGTGCGTCCAAAGGTGTAGTAACGAGATTCTGTTGAAATGGCACTGCTGCCTCCACCTGCCACAGCAAGATGTTTGAATTAAGACTAAAGGATATATATATGAGAAAAACACTAGGTTCAAGCCAGTTTTGCTCAGTGGTGTTATAACATCAGCATTTTGAAAAGAATAAAACTCCTGAAAAGCCCACTACCAACTGCTTCACTAGCAGTCTACAAAGGCACTGAATGACAAGTTACAGGTATCACCCCAGTCAACAGCTCACTGGGTGATTGCACAACCAGTACCAAAAGATCAATAGGGCTAACTAAGTAGCAGCACTATTAAAATAGTTCTTTCTTGCCTTCATCTCTTTTTAATTTGCTGTAGATTAAGACAATAGTCACAGGCCTGAACACAAAATACATATGATGTAATACTATGTTTGAAGTATCCAAGGAGGCAGGGAGCACCGCCATCAGGAATTTCATTAAATTATGTCATGTAATGATTCAGTTTTACCACAGACCATATTTTTCCAAAGAATTCCTAAGTGTATGTGAGTTCACAGATTTTAGCATATTCCAACATCAGTCAAAATGTCCCTCAAGGGGCATCTAAATTAATACTCAAAAGAGAAAGAGGCTGACATATCTTTAGCTCCCACAGCACAGCTGCTTGTGGTAAGTTATTTAACACATACCAATTAATCAAATTAATCCTATAGGGTATAGGATAATGATTGCAGCAGAATAACAGAATGGTTGAGGTTGGAATGGCTTACTGAAGGCCATCTAGTCCAACCCCTCTGCTCAAGCAGGGTCACCTTGAGTCAGCTGCCTGGAACTACAACCAGGTGGGGTTCTACTATCTCCAAGGTGAGAGGCTTGGACAGCCTTTCTGGTCAACCTGTACCAGTGCTCAGTCACCCACAAAGGAAGTGTTTCCTCATGTTCTCTGTGTTTCAGTGTGTGCCCATTGCCTCTGATCTTGTCACTGGGTGTGCCACTGGAAATAGCCAGGCTCTGTCTTTGCACTCTCCCTTCAGCTCTTTGTGTAGTGAAGATCCTCCCTGAGGCTTCTTTTCTCCAGGCTGAAGACCCCAGCTTTCGGTTGAAGAGACATTTCACACTCTGTCTTTTTGTGGCTCTTGGCACGTTTCTGTCTAACATGTTCGTGTCTCTCTTGTACTGGGGAATTCAGAGCTAGACACTACACTCCAGGCATGGCCTCACCATGATTGAGAAAAGGAGAAGGATCAGCTGTCTAAACCTGCTGGTCATATAGCATTTTATCCTCCAATGACATCCTTAATGCAAAGGAGATATTGGGTAAGCTTGGCACTATACCATTTAGCAGTAGGTTACTTCACATGGAAAGCAATTTACTGATGCACAGGTCAGTAAAAAATTGGCATCTTAAGGCCATTTTAGCTCATGAAAGAAATTCTTCTAGAAAAAGTTTCAGTTTAGGCAATCTCTATTGCATTCATCTTCAAAAAGTTCCAACATTGATTGTAGCCGTGGAAACCTCCCACCTCAACCCTTCTTCTTAAATAAATAAGTGAGGGATGGAGATTATGAGGGGCAAGTTCATATTGGTCTTTGCAGCACTGATATCCCTGATCAGCCTCTGAGCAAAAGGGTATGTCAGAACAGTGTAGTGCTTAAATGGTGGGCAGTCTGGGTGTGAGAAGTTGTATTTGCTATCTTACAGGTCTATGCCTTTAGTCCTTCTCTCAAAAGCACCACGCTGAACAGCATGTATCAAGAAAAAATACTTTTGCAACCCTTGTACCAACAATACCTGGTTTGACCACTTCTCTTTGTGGGTCTGGCAGACGAAATACATAGTACACATAAGATGCCAAGAGGCAGTTCCTTCCATGCTGATCCTTGCTCAACTCTTTACTGTTGTGGAGACTATTCACTATTGCAACCACAGACTCAAAGGCAAACTGTGAGAAGTTGGCTGTGAAACAAAGGCAATAATAGAGTCAGTACTGAAGGCTATAAAATAATTAACTAAGGGCAATCTTTATACCAACAACTAATCTTACAAGGTGCAATTCAGACCTGAACAAATTCAGAGTTTAAGACAGTAATTGCTATGCCTGACCAAAGAGTCTACATAGGCCAAGCAACACTCTTCAGCAGACCCACTGACTTTCAATCTAATCACTTCTATTCTGTCACTTTCTGCTACATAAAAGCAGAATGTAACTCTTAATTACACTTCCAATCGTCTTCACACATTTCCTATAAAACATCTTCTTGAAGAATACTAAGTCTCATTACTGTCCAGCAAAAGACAGATACAAGCTAACAGGCTTTAGCACAAATATTGTAGTGGATGACAAGTGCTATTTATCTGAATGAGAAAGGAAATGAACTACACCACTGTCTGCAAGTATGCCATTCTTCTGGACTTAACATATGTTACAGGCAACTGGTACCTCAGTAAAACAGAAATCATTCTTCAGTATTATAGTCTCTGGTTGTGTGCTCATTCTAGAGCACACAACTCTGTCTAGAGATATTTGGGCAGAGGATATGGTGCAGACAGCAGTGTCAGTTGTAGGATAGTGATTTTTCTGGTGTTTTACTTGCAAAACAACTCAATTCCAAACAAAGTTGAACCACAACCCATTTTCTGACCTATATTTTCAGATAAATAAATTACTACAATTTAATGTACCTCCCAACTAGAGACTAAGAGTCTTGTATGTAGGGGGAAGGACAAAAAGCAGTAAGTCAGTTAAAAACTGATTAAATTGTGCAGTGAAACTGTCTTGAGCAGCACAACACTTTCTGAAGTGTGCTACCCTAAATACTAAATCCAAGCCCGAATATTTTAGCAACCATTTCCCCCACATTTTTAGATTGCTTGCAAAGCCTCTTGAAGGCCATGAACCAGTAAGTACCTGTCTGGCCAGCTATGACCATAGGCTGTACAGCCAGCTGGAAAAGTTTATCTAGTACCAAATGCAAAAATAAGACAAGAGGTTCAAGGCGTGAAGAGTTCAAACAGATAATGCTGAGTTTCAGTTCATGCTCCAGTGAAGCCTCTGTAATCTTCTGATCCATCACTCGAATGGGGAATGTCACTTGGCTTTCCAGAGAATGGCACAAGGTGAAGAACTTCTCCAGGTGGTTGTCCTGCAAATACAGTGCAATCACAGTTAACAAAGTTGATATATTTCAGGCTACTGCTAGCTAAGAAAAGCTTGATTGTGCCACCTCATGGGATGAAACAAAAGATTTTCACCCTTCTGGCTTTCAGTAGTGGCTTCTCTGAGTGAACTTGTAAAGCAGTTGTCACAGTGTTTTGTTTGCTCCTATTCATCTGGTTCAAATTCAGACTGTTATTGCCCTCCCTAAACTGATTGCTTCTGATTTTCATGTAATGAGAAGACTTTTCCTTCTATCTGATAAAACTCTTGTCACACCATAGGTCTATAGTCCCTCTGCCACTCACACCTGAATTCCAGCTACATGACCTACAAGTCATGTTATTATTTAAATAGCCATATTACTTAAAAAACATGCTGCAAAGGGGTGATGGACCTGCTTCAAACACAGGGCTTTCACCTGTTAGGATATATTTACTAGGGATATGGATAGAATGGGGTAAGGGGTAAGAGCCACTGAAAAGCAGCAGAAACAAAACAAAGCCGATCTGCCTCAAACCAGCATCTCACTAAAATGGGCAAAAATCCAATTTCCTACGGCATTTAAATGACCAGAATCATTGAGGTCTCACTCATGTGTTTGTGTCCCCAAACACACGGCATTGACAAGTGAGCTGCTTAAAACATACTGGTGGTGCATAACCTGTCCATAGAGGCGGGGAGGTGCTATGTCTTTGGAGATGTGGACACGTTGTCTGAACTAGCCTTGAAGAAGAGAAGACACAGACTGCAGAAAGACACAGACTGCAGAACTTTCAATCACAGCCTGAGCAGACCCCTGCTGAGCTGGGAGGACACCAGGCTCCCTATTGCTCGAGGTGACTTGCTGCCAAGAGTGCTCATTTGTTCACCTCTACCAGTAGATTTAATTTCACCAAAGGATTTCATTCACGGAGCATACCAGCTTATTTCCATAGCTCCTGATTTATTTTTTTTTAACTGTGTGGGCTTAAACACCTGTTTCATAAACCTGCTAAATTGGTCTGAACATTTGAATTTTCTTTGAAATGAAACTACAGCTGTGTGTTATTTCTGATGCCTTACCTGGGTGTGAACAGATGACACAGCTTGAACTTCAACAATGAAAACACCCTTGTGTCCTTCAACCCACTTTATAGGTGGCATCTGAGAAGGAATTTTCTGTGATGGAAAAAAAAGTAGGGAATCATCTTCCTTTTAATGCTCAAACAGAAAGTCTGTTTATGTGGAGTTCTATAGGGTATTCCCACTATTCACTTCATTTTAGACGTCCAAATTCAGTGCCACACAGAGTATGACAGCTAAGCATCTCCTCGTTGTCATGGACATTTGGACAGAAGTTGATGCACTGAACAGGGAAATTTAGAAAATTTCAGCTGGATGTCTAGTACAGACCATGTAAATACACATCTCCTGATGGGATATTGTTAAAGCTAAAATTTCCTGGTCAAAGCATTGTCACAAGCATTCCATGGTGATGTGATGCAGTTTAAACCCTCTGGACTAGTTTCCTACCTGCCATGTTTACTGAGAGGGCATGGTTTTCTGCCCCAGTAATACTACCTGATTCCATTTCTACTCCCCCTCCCACAAAGCCAAAGGGGAAAAAAAACCAACAAATTATCCTATGGAAGAAATGGAATTATTCTCTTGACACTGTCTAAACAAATGTATCCCTGATTAGACAATTTACAAGAACTTCCTTGCATAGCTAACCTCTAAAAGAACTCTATAATGATATAAAATAATAACACCAGTGACAATAATAACAACAACAACATTTTTCTTCAGACTTTCCCCTTTTAAAGAACAAAAAGGAGGCACAGCCTACCAGTAGACAGCAATGTTAGTTTGTAAAACACTTATGATGTTCTCCTACATTAGGAGAATACTATCTTTCAATAATTTTTTTTGTTACCTCAGGAGAGTGAATTGAATAGTGTAAAGGCAGTTTATCCAATGCAACAGGAAGACTATAATGTCCAGTTTGAAGACGATCATTTAATAGAATTGGCAGCCACTGAAACAAATGAAGAGAAAACACAGCAATATTCCTGATGCTATATGATTAGGCCTATTTATTTAATTTGTTAGATACAGTCAACAAAACAACAAATGAGATATTGACCCAAGCCTCTCTGCTCCAACCCATTCAACAGTAATTTCTTTGTATTTTAAATTCAAAGATAGCTGATAGCTACTGTAGAAAAATGTACAAGGCTGTTTTATTTTTTTTTACAAACCACCTCTTTCGAAGAAAATAAACACAGAGCTTCTCATGTGTGACACACATTTTTCTAATTAATCCTATCAGAAGGATTTAGTGGAATCCACATTTTTATTTAAAAAATCATGTATCTTGAATACACCGATTCTTAATATTGAAGCAAATCAACAGCTGAAGTTTTGCTGGGATTAAATTGAACATCTTCCTTGCGGTCATCATTCCAGACCGACTTGTGATATCCCTGTGCTGATATTTGGACACGTTTTTATTCAAGCCTGGAAGAGGCTGCGTATTTGAACATCAGAGGGCAGAAACATTTTGTACTTAGGTGAACAGAAACTTGAAAGTTAAGTCCTCATCTATGTCAAGCCTTGGTCCTGAGCTAATTTATTTCTTAACAAGCCTACTGATATTGATGGGACTATAACTGTCCATAAGAGAAACCCCATTTGAAAGGATTCTCAGTACTGTGATTAAAAAACTCCAAAAGCCAAAAAGGAAGCAAATAAGCAAACAACTAAAAAAACACAAACACAATAGCCTCCCAAACTTCATAACTTCATAGCAAGAACACATGAAAAGCACTTGTATGACTCCATAGCTCAGTTGCTGATCACAGCTCTAGGACATTTTCAAATCTGTAGCATCATCATCTTCAATACTTTCCTTTTATATTAAAATCTTTTCATTTTTTTCTTTGATAAAGAAAAAAGTCAGAGAAATTATGCTACAACATGTATTTTGTAACCTAAGGCATGATAGTCTCAACATGAAGATAAAAAAGGCAGCTTTTAGAGTCCATTTTTAAAATTTTTATGTGGATAAAAGACAATTTAGAACAGAAATGAAGCACCATTACATTATCTGTTAGCTCATGTATGAACATGGTAACAGTAATAATTGGTTACATATGTTTTAGGGGTTTTTTTCAATAAATGGAATCTAACATAATGAGATTATGTGCTACAAAGCACTGTTGTTGCAAATATGTAGGTGCATATTTCAGTTGAATCAGATGAATTCATTAAGTTCAAAGGCAGTTAACAGTACAATTATAGGATGAGGATGTAACACATCTCAGGCGACATCTAGTTTCTATGAACTCACACTAAGACCTTCCACTTGTTTTGATGTATTGCCATAACCAGAAAGGGAACAAATGACAAAATTCTTGACAAGCAGAGAGTCTGTTTGCATGGGATACACACAGACACACACACACATGCACCCCCACACACCCACTCTTATGTATCACATGGAACTTACTGAATACCCTAGGAGGGTTTCAACAGATGCTCCTTGCTTTGGTTGGCAGCTGATGTGATAGAATGTGAACAGTAGATGGTGTTTCTCTGTGAGTTTTGCTGGCAGCTTAATTTTCACTTCTTCATAGAAGTCGGGGGATCTGTTTAAAAAACATATCAAGCACGTTCCCAATGTAAGTATAAGACCGAGCAAGAGGCAAATTTGCCAGTCAGTTTTTAGATGCTATGGCTATAAAACCAGATAAACCCCGAAAACAGAACTGAATTAAACAAAATACACATATATATACACACATAATTTTTATGGAACTGAAATATTTTTATGAATTATGAATCTGGAAGTTATATTTATGAACAATCTATAGTTTTGAATCAGAACAAAACAGACAGTATCAGCTGGACAGTTTCAGCTTCCACCTATCTCAAGGTTTCAATCTCTGTTTTGAATTCTTGAATAAGTATTCTGCAAATCCTAAATCCCAAGTTCTTATTCATGAGGATGAGAATATCCCTTCAGCTCTCTTGGATCTATGAATTCATTGCGGTGAATGATCTTAAAAGTTGCGCTGATTCTTGCTCCTTAATCTTCTTGGTAGGAATATTCTCAACTACTAAAAAGCTTCAAACAAGAAAAGCAATAGTCACTTATAAAACAGTCACTCATGCAAATGAATGCAGCAACCCAAATTAGATATGATAAATTGCACAAAACATAAATGTTTGAAGTGGCATTCATTGATGAACTATGTAGGGTAACAATTACATAAAGAGATCATGATTAATACTTCTCAAGTCGTAATATAATAACAGCACTTACTTGTTATGATATGTGATAGCTGTGTATATTTCTTGGACAAATTCTGGACCTGAAGATTTCCCAAAAATTACCTACATTAAGAAGAATAGAAAAGTAACTGCAATCAGGACTACAGCATTTATTTATAGTCATCTTATATAAGTTTTAAGACAGTATCTCAAGACTTAAAATGATTCCTCAATTTTAATTTAGCTTGCTGGCATAAATGTCTCATTACTAATCACCATACTCCATTCAGGGTAAAACACAAGGAAAATGGAGCAGAGTTATTTCTAGTCACTGACTACCTCATGTCACATTATTTAGTTATGAACTAAAAACCTACGAGTCATAGGAAAAATGTTATTGTAAGCCACTTACATGTTGTCACAGTCTTTATGTAAGTGCTAAAAAGTTAAATAAGAAGTATTTTTAGAAGTTTTGGTTTTCAGCTGTAGCCTGCTAATTCAGGATGAGATACATCTCACCTTACCTTAGAGGTCTGAAGTCCCTTTAAAATCAATGAAGACAAATAGGCATTTCTGGCTCTAGATTTGCTTTCCTAAGACACATGTCCGTGGTAAGGTCTTGAAATCAAATAATTTAAAGGGAGCCCTGGGAGAGGAGCTTAGACAAGAATCTCTGCACTGTGCAAGTATATCTATCCGTATTTACAGGAAGGTCACTTACAGCGGAGAGGGAAGGCAGACGAACTGTGTCTATCCTAACTATTTGTCAAACCCTAATCATAACACAGGCAGAGTTTAAGGAAATCAACAATGCAGTATTGTGTAAAAGAAGGTGCTACATTCACATGGCACAGCTCTAGCTCTGGAAGAAATGTGGCTTGGAAACCACTGCTGATGCTTTGATTTCAGGTCCACAGGTTATGTAGAGCAAGGCTGTGAAGTATATACTAAACAATGTCAGCACACTGATAAAGGCCAGTTGGGTGATAGTCCTTGGTCCAACAGATCGACAGACTAAATTTTCCTCAAAGCAGTATTTCCACTCATTGTTTTCCTTCTCCAACGCATAAAACCACAGAAAACTTTTGTCTCAATGTCATTCTCAAGTAGCCAACAACATTGTCTTGAAAATACAAAAAAAAATTCAGGCTGACACAGATATCTGGGTTAGAACACTTCAAACTGAACCTCTGAAGCTTGGTAAAGTTGAATAGATGATCTTACAGTGAGAGATGTTGAATAACCTGAACATAGATAGGACTGTCTGCTTGCTAATAGTGTACACGTATGCCCTAATACACAATGTGTTTCAAACATTGAAAGCTCTACCAATACTGCATTCATGTTCAGGCAATGAAGATTCCGACTTTTACTTTTCAGCATAATACCTGAGCACTTGTGAAAACATAGCGCATGTAGAAGAGTTACCCTGGAAAATAGACTACATCATTCTTAAAAGGTTCCTGAAGCTCTGTGAATTTTTTTATTTAGAAATTCCATATGATGGATTACTGATGTAATATTTCGTCATTCTTCTGAAAATACGGTAGAAAGAGAGAGCAATATGCCTCTGGTTCCACTAGAATGACAAGTCTTTTTAGTTGTGGGTAAGGAGTATGGCCCCACTTTAGGATGAGAAAGTAAGCTTCTCAAGCACTCTGTGTTAGGTTTCCTAGAGACCCCATCAGAATCTGTGGTGATGGGAAGTAAATAAAGACTTCTCTCTTCAGAGGTTTCTCAGGAATGCATGTAAAAGCCTGCTAAGAAATCTCAGCATTTATTACCGGCATTGCACAGGAGGGGTCTTCACCACACATAAATTGGATCTTGATGGTAATGTTCCTTGCAGAAGCCAGCCGGTTAGCAAAATTAAGCCTCTGAGGGTAAACATAGAGGAGATTCCTGGAAGAAAGATAAGGAAGAATAAAATGGGTAAATGATACGCACTCCTATTTGAAAATTAAGTGAACAAATTAGCATCTTGCTCATTCCTCTCCGTGTCCTTCAATTCCACCTACATAGTGTAATATTAGTCAGAACTCTATTTCAGAAGTCCACAAAGAAAAGGTAATTTCTTGGTGTGACACATAGAACATCCTGTGTTTAAGATTTAATGTACACTAAGCTATGTTCTGTTACAAACAAACTTATCTTTGCTTGATGTAATGAAAACCAGGAATCTCTCAAGAAAGTAGCTCCTTTCTATATGTGAATAAACAGATTTTGGAAGGGGGAAAGAATCACTCAGAGGTGATAAAAAAAAGGAAATCAACAACTGAAGTTCATACATGTGTAGCTTATAGCAAAAAAAAAAAAAGGCATATATTTCCAGGTTATACAAACCAAAAAGCAGTATCAATGAACCTGAGTAAATACAAATAAGAAAATTTGAAACAATAATTCCATAAGCCACCTCTTATTAGTAATGATACGAATAATGCTTTGAAATATAGCACACTTTGCTGTTTACTAGCTTCTGTACATGAACATATCACTAAACATAAAAAGCAACTTTAATTTCTGTGAGGAATATGGCAGCATGGGTCATCTTCTGATGTTTAATTCCAATAGAAGAGTTAATATTTTGACTCTTCTATTGGAATTATACATCAGAAGAGAAAGATTTTTCTCTGGTGAAGTTTACAGCAAATCCGAGATTTCAGGTAGACCTGGATTCTGGAATCATTATTATGTCTATCTACTGTCTTGTTTTCCCAATCTGATACAGGATTCTCACTGAGAATCACTTTGTCCTCTGAGTATAAGGAATAAGACTAGTGTTGGAAGAAAAATGCTGGCTTTCAGTGAGAAACAACAAGGACTACTCATGGACTTTCATAATTTCTTTCATCTGTGGCAGTCAGAAGCTGCACACAGAATTTGCCCTGTCCTTATCACAGATATCTTCTTGGTACCACTGCCAGCTGAAAAAGTCAAGCAGCCTTGGAGAATATTGTCATTAAGTCAGACACTTCATTTTCCATTTATTGTGTCCCAAGACCCAGAAAACTGTGGTTTATTCTCCTGATTTCCACGTGTCACAACATGATATTACTGTTCAATTACACAGTCCAAGGTACTCTTTTCAACCAACATGTGCTACATGAGACATGGCATGCCTTAGTAAAAAAACTAGCTTGTAATTTGCCTTTCCCTTCATTCAGAATGGTACTTCTGCCTGTCACATCAAAGACCTCTCTTCCTTACTATCTTATGTGCAAGTTTTGCTCTACCAAATTCTCTCCCAGATGATGTTAAAGAAAGCTAAGTGAAAGAGCAAAATATATCGCTAACCTCTACTGAATTATACTTGGGGGACTGACATATTAAATGAAGGATATTGTCAATACTACATCTGCCAGAAGTGAAGAAATACATGTAGGGAAGGCTGAATAATACAGTCATTGCTTCATTAATCTGCAGTGTAGGACAAGATGCCACAAATCTATATAATGTACCTGAGCACTGGATTTTACTTTTAGATGTGACTTGAGATGAAAGATATGTAAAAACACAGAGAGCTCTCTGCTGACTACACAACCAAGGAAGCATTATTCCAGCAAGTACTTGACTGAAAAGCTAAAGCTTGTGCTATTTATGCTGAAGCAGTTTTAGGGATCTTGCTTACATGTGTATTAAAACAATCAACACTGAGGAAGAACAGAGGAAAATGCTGACTCTGGATATCCTGCAGAGATGAAAGTGATGGCTGATGTCTAAAGCAGGAAGGTGAGAAGATGATCAAAAGATGTTCCCTCACATAGGCACGAATTGTAGACCCATTGCTGACCACTGCTTTAGTGCTACTGCCTGCACTCCAAAAGCCTGAGGGGAAGCAAAGACAAGGAGCATTTTCACCTGGCAGTTAGCAGGAGCATCAGGGCAGCAAATGCTGCTGTCTTTCAAATAACAGGACAACTAGGATGCCCATAAGGAAATGGTGGGCTCCAGAAAGCATTGCATCTCTGGCAAGGTTCTGAAATGAGCAGAACTATTATAGCAACATGTCACAGCAAATACTACTCGTCAGTGTGATTAAATTTCTCCCCTCACTCTCGCTGCAAAAAGTGCGAAACTCTACCTCCAGATACAGTCAGATGTGCTTAAAAAACAAAAGAACTATTCAAAGGACAGCATGAAAACATAAAATTAATGACAGAATACCCAATGCCACTGAAAATACAGTTCCAAAGGCCAGTAGAGTTCTGGGTGACCCACAGAAGAACACAGCATCTGTGGGGCAGAGAATGACCCAGAAGAGTGATAAGAGACTATTTCAGAATCAGTTACCTGCTGGGGAAGCTAAGGGTCCTCCTAGCCTGGTACAGGATACCACGTGGCAATTTTCATGTAAATTTGCTGACCTTCCTACACTTCATGGGGCTTAGCAGATTTAATCACTTCCCATGGGCAAAGCAACACAGAACTATCCTCTGCCAAAATAAAAATCTATCCAGAGTTTCAAGTCTGTGACCATTCTTATTTAGTGTTTGTAAATAGTGCTTGTGCATATGTGCCCATAAAAGAATCTTTCTCTTTGCTAGATTACACCTTGTGTGAGTTGTGAGCAAGTGCATCTCAAACTTTTTATGAATATTAGGAATCTTCATTGATGACTGTGATGAGAATTCCGTACACAGCAAAACTCAACATACATGCAGGTAGTCCCTACTGATACAAACCAGGAATGTTCTGTAGGTGAGGAGTGATGGGATGAGTTAACATTGGCATTTAAAACTTATGGTACTAGAAACAAATGCTGATGCACCCATTAATTATAATTTTCAATATTTGTTGATTCACAGTGTTGGTGGGGAGTCTTCAGGAAAAAAATGGTTAAAAATTAGAAAGCACATCACAAATGCATAACCAAACATGGAAACCCATTCTAGTCAGCCATTGACTAGGAAAATAGCACAGTGACAGAACTCCAACTGTCACATTCAAGAGGATATGTATTAGTCATATATTCCGTATTTTAGGATGGAAAATTTGGAAAATAGTTTGAATTCTTCTTCTCATGTTGCTAAAATTTTGAATCATCTGAAGAGTTGGTGGACATATCTAAAACTAGACCAAAGCACCTGTAGAAGACTCATATGTAGTACACATGCTCTCTCTGGATTCCACGGCAGAGGAGCAAATAATGCTGTGGGAGCAATAACAGGAGTGAGACACCATTATTCCTTAATAACCTTTCCTCATCCAAAACTAGTCAAGGATGGGGTAGAATAATTACCACCAAAGCGTTGGCTTCCAGCTCACACTGCAGATTGCAGCGAGTCTGAGAACATTGCTAAGTGGTTTGCAATTACACAAAACCACAAAGAAAAGGGTTTTTTTCCCCTTCCTCCAGAAATCCCCTAAGTGTTAGGTACTACCCCTATCACAGACAGGATTTCCTGTGCCTGGTTAAGCTGAGTTACTGTTGAAGTGATGTGACAAATCCCTCTTCCTCAGCACCAACATTTCATAATGGCAGTAAACAGCATAATTTTAATTTATATTTAATGAGAAAATAAAATGACAAACAAACTTTAAATTATATTATTTTTCCTATTAAAAATAGAGGGGTATGAAAGAAATAAATCTTGGAATGTTTTGACATTTTCAGGGAAATATTTTTATTAAAGAAATGTAAGTACACGAAAAAAGAAGTGCTCGATTTCACAGTGCACAAAGAAAGTGGGCTGGCTGATCTCTCTGGCATAAATCAGAAATAGCATCATTTTAAAAAATGGCATTACATCAGTAAAAAAAAAGAGCTGCAAGACCTGAGTTCAAAGACTATAACAGAAGGCTCCACTTTTCCTATCACAAAGGAAAAAGCTATTACTAAAAAAAAAATATTTTTCATCCCTTTGTAATACCTTTGACAACCTCCACCCCTAGTGTCTACATGCATAGCACTGGTGAAAAAAATAATTTGCAGACTTATATCCAAAAATTAGAAAACATTAAATCGCCTGTAAGGCCCTAGGAAGCCATAACACTCATCTTCAACTAAATGCTATCAAATCGCTTAAATAAGATCAGATGATTAGAAGAAAGGAAATAAAATAACATGAAACATTTTGCATTTGGCTCTATTCAAATTCAGAGTTACTCCTCATGGGTTAGTTTAATCGCAGACTCAAAATGGTATTCACAATGTGCAGAACTAAGCAACAAGAATTTCATGACAGTTAAATTAAGCAAAGGGTCATAGGGCTCCAGGGACAGGCTGGGCAGGCTGGATCATGGCCCAAGGCCAGTGGTGTGAGGTTCAACAAGGCCAGTACTGCGTCCTGCCCTTGGGTCACAACAGCCCCAGGCAGTGCCACAGGCTGGGGCAGAGTGGCTGCAAAGCTGCCCTCAGGAAAAGGACCTGGGGGTGCTGGTGACAGCAGCTGAACATGAGCCAGCAGTGCCCAGGTGGCCAAGAAGGCCAATGGCATCCTGGCCTGTTCCAGCAATAGTGTGGCCAGCAGGAACAGGGCAGGGATTGTCCCCCTGTACTTGGCACTGGTGAGGCCACACCTTAAATCCTGTGTTCAGTTCTGAACCCCTCAGTCCAAGAAGGACATTGAGGTGCTGGAGCAAGTCCAGGGAAGGGTAGTGGAGCTGGTGAAGGGTCTGGAGCGCAAATCCTGTGAGGAGCAGCTGAGGGAGCTGCGGGTGTTTACCGTGGAGAAAAGGAGACTCAGGGGGACCTTATCACTCCCTAGAACTGCCTGAAAGGAGGTTGTAGCCATATAAGGGTTGGCCTCTTCTCCCAAGTAACAAGCAATAAGACAAGAGGAAACAGCCTCATGTTACTCTAGGGGAGGTTTACACTGGGTATTAAGAAGTATTTCTTCACCAAAAGAGTTGTCAAGCATTGGCAGGCTATCCAGGGAAGTTGTGAAGTCACAGGCAGATATGCTGCTTAAGGGACATGGTTTAGTGGTAGTGGCAGTGCCAGGTTGCAGTTTGACTTGATGTCTATTGACCTATGTCGCCTAACTATGCATGTCAGCAGTGTCATTACCATTGATTCACTAATTAAGGTAAAGATTAATGAAAACAACTATTCTCTATAGATGTTGTCTTTACTATTACAAGTTAGGCTGAACAAATCCTATTTTGTTTTGGTGCCATAACTTTTACTTAGGGTGAAAATCAAAACAGAGACTTAAAAGAAAAGGTTAAGCATTGTAAGGTGTGAACTCTTGCTGAAAGAACATGACTGTTGAGTGAGAGCAAGCATTTCCTCTAATGTGAGTGTATGTATTCAATACAGACACCCTGGAAACAGGAGGATAGTGTGGAGACACCCAAATTTGCTTTAGGAGTAGCACAAATTAATTTTCAGCATGGTGGCTTTGATATTCATTATATCTGGCTGCAGAAGTGAGAACCTGAGGAGAACTAAAGAGAGAATATTCTGTGCAGACTCAGCTGTTGCTACAGCTCAGAAACACAGCCGTTGCTAATTTTTTTTGTCAAAACCAGACCTCCAGACATTGCAAGACTGCATATTGGAATTGACACTTAGTGGGGCCAGACAATGAGTAGGAAAGTTAAAATTTTTATTTTTTCATTAAACTAAAAAAAAGCATCTTTGCTCATGTTCATTTACATTTCCACTTTCAATTCTATATAAACAATTTTCCCTATAGAAATGTCTCCATTAAAGTTCTACCATCATCCAATTAAATCTTTGATACATAGAGAAGACAGAAGTGCCTTAACTCTGCATTTTAGTGTACTGGTGCTGCAAGCTGCCCTTGAGAGATTGAACACCACTGAACTGTGGCAGAGCCCAGGAGTGACTCCAAAATTTCTAATGAGGCTATAGCGAAACTGGCTTACTTATTTCCTGCTGACACCACACTGCAAGATGTTATTGTAAAATAAGATTTGCCACTTCCTCTTTTTGCTTTCCTTTAAAGCTGAGACACAAATCTAGGTGTCACTAACAGCCAAACAGATCTCTAGTTTACTTTGAATGTGTGGATCATCTCCCTGGAATAAATTAGTTTGCCATAATGAAGTTCTGAGTTGTATAGAACTACAAGTCCTTCTCTCCTCCTGGATTGGGTCAGATGAGCAGGTGGGAGAGCTGGCTCTTTGCTAAACTTCACTGCAAGAAATGAATAAGCTTCACATCACTTTATTCTGTTCCTTTATTCTGTAATTCCTTATTGGTAGTCACATTTTTGCCCCTAATACAAGACAGTATCTAGCTACTGTTCTAGGGATCAGAAATTCCCCTTAGAATAGAATAATCTACTGTTATTGTTAGAAGCATTATTGCTCCCTTGTCTTGACACAATGGCCAGATATCTAATGCAATGGTCAGATAAAAGTAATTTTTTCAAGTTATTTCTGTATCTATAATACTGCAATACACCCCATCAGAATTACTGTTAGCTATTACTGGAACACCACTTACTAGCAAAGAAATTCTGCACAAACATCTTGAAACAAGTGATGTAAATTTTTTATAGGACACTCAGATGTTCCAGACTACTAAGAAATAAATGACGGGAATTCCTGACTTGCATGCTACTGAGCACTGTGATCATCTTGAAACAATCATAACAGAACAGATTTAAAGAAATTAAATTACATAACCTGGAGTGCACATTCATACTTAAAAATTTCATAGAGCATTCATTACTTCCTCAGATACTCAGATGACTCAAATGAACATTAGAAACAACTGAGCATAAACATTTACCAGAAGTGTCAAAAATTATAATAAAATCCACTTGGAAAAAATGCCCAAAACCAAGCAATTACAGAGGATAGATAGATGATAGATAGATAGATAGATAGATAGATAGATAGATAGATAGATAGATAGATGCCAAGTCAATGACAGTTGTTAAAGGGTTTTTTTTCATGTTATAGAAAATTTTTCAAAAGAACACAATTAGATTAGCAAACACATTATGGAATAACCTGCTAATATTTTATCTTGTAATGGCTAGGAAGATTAAATCATCAGCCCAACACATTGTCTTTAGCCTTTTTAAAAAGTATTTGTAGTGTCTATTTCTGAAAAAAAAAAATCACGTTTTTTGAAGAAATGTTAAAAATATATGTTATTTCTTACCTATAAATGGTATGGGGAACATACACTTCTCTAATTGGGAATTCCAAAATCTCTTTGTGAGGGCGATTACGGTTTTCTGAAAATGGCTTCAATGGGAGTAGTTCTGGTGTCAGACAATAACCAATGTTTTCTGGAGCTGGGGAAATCTCCACTTTAAGTGTTCCTTTAAAATTAAATCACAAAATCTTAGCAAAAATTATAAAAATTATCAATATAAAATAAAGATTAAAACAATATGTAAGGTTACATAGCAACAATGCAGAAAAAAGAACTGGTTCTTGGGCTGCATGAGAAGAGAAGCACAGGTACAGAAAAATACAGAGGAAGTAGCCTATACACATCCCCTCACAGTCAGAGCAACACATAGCTCCTTATATCTATTCTGTACTGTTTCAAAGAAAATAGAAAGATAGAAGTGATATCATATGCTGGCGATGTTACAGTGTCATTCACACACAAGTAATATAAAGTTTTTCTGGGAGACAAACAGCAGGTGTGCTGTCTAATACAGTTCTCTCTTACTCCCCCTCTCCCTCAGATTCTCCTCAGATTAATCTATGCCGAAAGTAGACACCACCCACCAGGAAAGCTAGGCTTTCTGTGGTGAGCAGTTACACAGTCAATACTAATAACATTTACCCCAGTACAAGTAGACTTTCAGTTTAAACTCTCTGCTGTGATAAGTTAAAACGGTTTGTGGAGCTCAGACTGTCATTTCTGGCAATCAGCTAGAAAGGAGAAACAGCTGTGACCTCAGTTCATATTTTTTAAGGTTCCTCCACAATGCAGAAGAGGTTGAACTGTAATTTACTTAAAAAGAAAAAGTAAGCTGGTCAGATGTCTGACAGTAGCTGCCCGCACTTCTCTATTTTGTTAACTAATGCTGACCCTAATATCAAGCTAAGATGAAATGTGTACACGTTTTTATCTCTCTGTATAAAATATGAACTATTTCAAAGCATTGCAGGGAAGTAGCAAGGATCCTAGAAATTTCATTTAAATAACTGTCTTCAAACAGTTTGAATAATAACAAAAGATATCCAGTAGGTACACTGTAAATTAGGGAGAAAACCAAATAATTAAAATATATCAAGATAAATCTAAATCTCCATATTCATTCATGCAGGAAAAAAAATTCAAAAGCATCTGTGTTCAGGTAGACACCAGAAACCCAGAAAGTACCACAATGGCACATATTATAGGCGTTAAACCAAATCAAATAAATTTTGAGGTTGGAATTTAGAGAACAGTTTCAGGGATAAAAATACATATAATACCTTTCATCCAAAATGAATTATGTACCTGGTAAAGTCTTAATTCTTCTTTGCAAGGAAGATGATCTTTTGAAATCAGCTAAAAATTTAAACAGATCTTCATCACTGAGCCTGTCTCCTTCCTACCAAGAGAAACACAAAAATCAGTACTTTTTTAACAATACTCCGTAACATGGAGAAAGGTTCGGGAGCAAACCATGTCCTTGAGGCATCCAAAGCAAGGGGCTTACTATTTACTTGACTGCAGTTATCCTCTGTCCCGATACAAATATAACTGGTAGCTTTTCCCAACACAATTCATATTACATAGATAAAAAACTGTCTTATGAAATCAGAACTAAAGAGAATCCAGTACCTGTTTAAAGAAGCTGGTCTGAGATAAAGTTTTCGAGTTTAATGTTGAAGTTGGATAGTTGTCCTCTGAGTTGAAACCTCTCTCAGAAAACCTTCTCGCCTGCAGCAGTGTTGCCTTCTTGTCACTACTGAATCCTTTCCCTTCAAAGGGAAATTAAATGTATCATCATCTTTTTTTCTGCTTTTTGCTGCAGTACAAAGATTCCCAGAATACATAAGAAAACCACAGGGACATCTCACCAACATCACAGGACAGAGTACCTAAAACATTCTGCTTCTTTTACTTCAGACTATGTGAAATAGTGGAATACTAGGACACATCTATTGAAGTGACATTATTTTTGCTGCAGAGCAAAAGTTTATTTATATTTTTAGTTCATGGGTTATAGAGCACATTGAATAATGGTCCTGCCTACCAAACTGAGATGTTTGGTACCTTGATTGTTCAGTACTGCTAGCTAACTCCATGGGGCTAAGAGAATTTTACTTTAACAAAGCCAGAGTTCAGTGAAAATTGGGCCTAATCCATGAAAGAATATTTAGCAGAAATAAAAACAAATATGCAGAGACAACATAGTGAGCACAATTAATTTGTAAGTGTTTGTGGGTCTGAAAAGGAAAGCTGACATGACTTGGAATCTGTGATTCACTTTTGATGCCAGAGTGAATAACATTGTTTCCTATATCCAGTCCTACTGAAGAGTCATTTTGCCATAGAAAAGTTAGCCAAGTACCGTTTAAACCTTCAGTTTCTTGTATTTCTCGTTCAAGTGTTGGAACGTTGAAGAAACTATTTAGGCTTATGGGAATCCAGGCGAATGGCATTCTGTACTTCCCCAACCTCTGACAAAAGGATTCAGCTTGTGCTTTCAGTTTTTCAATCTTTTCTTTTGTCTGAGACAAAGAAAATAATGGCTGTTTCAAAAGCAATCAGTTATTGCAGTGTTACCATAGACAAAAATGCAAGTTACATATTTACAGTTCAGTAAATAATTTGCATTGGTATCTCTCATATTTTCTTGCTACATCACTGACAGAACTGTAGCTGTTTTGATTTGTACATTCACTTCAATTTCTTTTCAATTAGTTCATTTGTATTATAGAAATGTAGAAAGCCAATCTGTTTGTAGTAATCTTCAAATCCAGAAGGAACAGCCCACAGAAACATTAGTAGGTTCTACTTCCTTCATCACATACAGGAAAAAATTTTATTGAAAGCAATATTCTAACAGTGAGATGTGTGGAATCCCAGCAACCACTGTTGGTCTGTTCCAGGGAGGTAAATGACCATGAATTCCTTGAACAGAACTCACATTATTTGTGGACAACAGTACTGAACTGTACAGCTGCACACTACAACAGGCTGTCTGCCCATCCAAACCAATAGCATGTCTCTGAGGAACAAGTACTTCTGCTAATTCTACATTTCAGTAATTTCCTTTGCTCACCCTTATCTGCTTCATGACTCAAGCAGTACTCTGTCAGTATCGATTTCCAAAGGGGACAGTAACAATAATGCACCTTGTCTTTTCCTGATTTCTTTCTGTCGGCCACAGACATCAAACTGCTTGCACTGTGGACGATCTAACTGGCTTTTCCTCCAGCGTTTTTGGTATTCCATCCTATTTCAAAGGGTCTGCTCTTTCTCTATTGTTGTTTTGTTTTGTTTTTTGTTGGGTTTTTTTGCACGCATTTTTTGATTTAAATGTTCTTTACAGTTATTTACTTACCTTGCCAGCCTCACCTTCTTTAAGAACCATATAGGGTTCTGCACAGTCTCCGATTTCTCCTTGCTGAAGCACTTTTTCTATCTACAAAAAGCAGTAAAATAAGATGATTAAAGAAAAAAAGTCATCCAAATAGTAACATGTTGTTTCTCTAGCAGTTTGAAAGAGCTTGCCTAGATATATACCTGTATATAACATCTAAAAACTGTCTCTATGGAGTAACTGACACTAAACCTTCTAGTCTTCCATCTGTTAGAAAGCAGAAAGTATATATGTGATAACACCATCAACCACTTACTTTTTCACTGAAATCAGGGTAATTAACACATTCTAAATGAAGTGGTTCAGGCTAACTCAGTTTCAGAATTTAGCAAACAAAATTATGCAAAGTACACTAAACCAATGCCAAAAAACTCCACAGAATGCAAATAAAATTTTTGAAAGTGCCTTATTTCACTACATTTTTTAATTTCCATTAGGCACAGATAGGAAATTCTACATACTTAGTACAACCGGTACACAGGATACTAATATAACTTCTTAACTTGTGAGTGAGATATATCACTGGACACCTGCTCACATACTAGTATTAAAAACTATCATAATTCATCTCAGCTAGACAAAAGCCCTGTTTGTCACATGTCTTTGAACTCAGACAACAGAAACAGTTGGCAACAGGCAAAATGCTGTCAAAGTAGCACTGCAACATACCTTTATTACCAGGTAGATATCTGGTGAGGGGTAAGTGACAGAAAATATTGCTGATCTTGCCTGAGTAGACAAGTCAATGGAAGGTGTATGAGAACGCAATAATCCTCTTAATGAATCAGAATTGAGGTCACAATGAAAATTTTCTGAGATCTTGAAAAGAAAAAAGGGATTAAAATAAAGCAAAAATGCTTCAAATTTTATTTTAAAACAAATTAGAAGTTCTAACTACAACCATAAAATAAAAAATTGCAAGCATAGAACCAGCTGAATAACAAGAATCCTGGATCAGACTGCATGTATAAAAAAGTAGCAAGTTTTTTGTAACTGTTTCTAAGTTATTACTCTGGAGATAAAAACCCAGGCTAATTGAACAAAAATATTGTATACACACTTACCTTTTTTCTTTCCTTTATGTCATAGAGAGCTATGCATGCAAACAAAGGTTCTATCTCTATATCAAACCTGTTAGGGAAAAACACACAAGACAGTGATTGATACTGCACTTGCATGGCTATGCATAATTTAAAAAAAAATGGAAGATCTCTATTTTGTCTGGCACTTTCATTAAAAAATTCAGAGAAATGCTTAGCTCTGGACCTCAGCTCTCTCAAAGTCCTGAGGATTTTTTAAATTAGTGCATTATATTAGATGATTTCGAGAGGAAAAGAAGGGTAGTAAACTGCATACAATATATTTTCTAAATTTGACAGGAAGGTGGTCTCAGAAGTCAGTTAAAAATTATCATATATTGCTTTTTTTTTCCCGTTTGTGAAGTTGTCCTGGCTTTGGCTGAGGGAGAATTAATTTTCTTCAGAGTGGGACTAGGCTTTTGGATTTTTTGCTGAACATAGGGTTGATAATATAAAGGCTTGCCCAAAACGAAGGCCTTTTCTGTTTTTGGTATTCCTCCCACTGGTGAGGAGACTGGGGTGTGTGGGAGACTGGGAGGAGACACAGATAGGACAGGTGACCCCAAATGACCAAAGGGATATTCCAGATCAAGTGGCACATGCTCAGAATGTACGTGGGGGGTAAAAGGAGCAAGGGGGGAGGGAAATCTGGAGTGATGGTGTTTGTCTTCCCAAGACAGCTTATGTGTGGACTTGCTCTCCTGGAGATGAATGAACACCTGCCTGCCCTTGGGTACTGCGAGTTAATTCTTTTTTTTACCTTTGCTTGTCTGTGTGCCACTTGCTATTAGAATGTCTATATCTCAACCCATGAGTTCTCCAGATTTATTCTTCTGGTTCTCTCCCCAATCCTGCTGATGGAGGAGTGAGCGAATGGCTGTGTGGGGCTTGGCTGCTGGTTGGGGTCAAGCCACAATGAAAGTCCAGCAGTATATAGGACACCAATTGCCTTTTTTTATTTTCTAATATATAATCTGGATTCATTCCCAACTTCTTTTCATCCAGGCAAGTTAAAGATTTCTGTATAGATGGATAGAAATAATTCTCTGCTACACTAAGAAAGAACACTTAAGCAGTGAATGCTGCTGTACAGGCTACCTGTGGTGGTGTAACAAGGTGTGCAGCTGTACACTGCTGTGAACTCAGAAATGGTGAGGAATGCTTGTGAAGGATTACTTACTTCAGAGTCTGCAGCTTCACCAAAATCCTGTTGCCCAGATGTTCCTTTGGGCGATCTGGCACTGGCCGTATCTCCACTGCATCTTCCTATCATTAAACAGTTATACTCAATTGAAACAACTGCAAACTTACACACTCACATAAAACATTTACGTGACACCAGCCGAGCCACTGCTACAGACTTGCATCTTCCTCCACTCAGTGGGCAGCTAATGTCTCCAGCGATGAAAGAAAACAGATTTATTATTTCTGAATATTTACATTCCTGACCCCTATCTGGCACTTACACCAAATATTTACAGTTGTGGACCCCAAGTACAAGCTGCTATGAAAGGTGACACCCTGACATAGCTATATCCCCAGCATGTGGCTTGGCCCACACTGAGAGCAGTGCAATGTTTATCTGCTGTGGCGCAGCTTTAAGCTCGGGCCTGCTGGGACAGCCGGCTGGGAATGACTATCAGGAGAGCCGGACCCCGCTCACCTCATCGACAGAGGGGTAGAGGGCGAGGAGCTCGGGGTGCCTGTTGGTGCGGCGTGCCTCCTCGTTGAGCCTCTCGAACTCCTCGGCGCTGACGTGCCGCATCAGGTGCTCCAGCCGCGGGTCCGGCTGCAGGCTGCGCAGCTCCAGGTCCGAGCAGGCCGGGGCCGCCCGCGAGGCCTCCTCCGCGACAGCGGGCACCTGCTGGGGCCCCGCCTGCAGGAAAACAAGAAAATGTCAAGCTGTGGCTTGAGCACCGGGGTGTCACAGAATGGCTCTTGGCGACCTGGCAGAGAGGATCTTAATGCCTCCTGGTGCTCTGCTTGATGCCATCACAGATCACAGAATCACAGAATATGCTGAGCTGGAAGGGACTCACTGGGATCACAGAGTCCAGCTCCTGGTTCTGCACAGGACGCTGCAAGAATCTCATGTGCCTGAGAGCATTGTCTAAATGCATCTTGAACTCTGTCAGGTTTGGTGCTGTGATTACTTCCCAGGGGAGCCTCTTCCAGTGCTCAGCCACCCTCTGGGTGAAGAACTTTTTCCTGATATCCAACCTAAACCTCCCCTGACATAAATTCAGTCCCTTCCCTCAGGTCCTGTCACTGTCACCACAGAGAAGAGATCGGTGCCTGCCCCTCCTCTTCCCCTCACAAGGAAAATGTAGATGGCAGTGAGGTCTCCCCTCAGTGTCCTCTTCTTCTGGCTGGACAGAGCAAGTGACCGCAGCCACTTCTCACATGGCTTCACCACAAGGTGATGCCTTGAGGAGGCTGCTGGAACAGAGGCTGCACACAGAGTTAAGGAGAATAAAATGGGTATTTATTGAGGCCTACAAAAGGCCTACAAAAGCCACACCCCAGCAATACAAGTGCCACAGTCATGGCCCCTGCCTGGATGGCTCCAAGATGGAAGGAAAGGAGGGGTTGGTCACAAAACCTTACACTTTTATAGGTTCTGGTTAATTTGCATGAACCCACCCTCCACCTTTCCATGTAGTTTGTGCTTAGGGCCTGAAGTTTGGAGAAACTGTCCTTGAGTTCTTACCTAGAATAGGACTGTTTTGTCTTCCTCACCCTAGCACATCAGAAAAGCACATCCAAGGAGAACAGGAAAACTTAAAACTAAAGGCATCAAAGGCCCTTCACCATCTTTGTGTCCCTCCTTTCGATGCTCTCCAATAGCTTTATATCTCTCTCATATATCAAAGACCAAAACACAACATTCAAGGGGAGGTCACACCAGATGCTTCTTTTGAGGGAAGCTGCTGTATTTGATGACTTTTCCCAATGTGAAGAAAATGTACCTGAAAAGTTGCATCGCTGGAATCCAATGTTTCTGATTCAAATGTTTGTTTTTGAAGCGTTTTGTGAAAATCTTTTCGGGATCCCTTGTTTTTCAGGCTACAGGTATCTGAATTCCCTTGGTTTCTATCATGGAGAAGCCCGAGAAAGTCAGGATAACATGAGGAGGTGTTAATGGAAAATAAAACAGAAAAGACAAATTAACAATTACTTAAAAACTGAAAAGATGGTCCTGCAAAAAGCAGCATAGCACCACTTTTATGCAAAAATGTGACCTTTCACATTTAACATGTTTTAACACACCATTGCAACTCTATAATGTATATTTAGGACAGTTTAAAGGGAAAAAAATCAGACCATTTTTCTGTAGAGTATAAGCCTGAGACAGCAGGAAAACCTGACCGAGGTACAAAATCTGCTCTGATCTCCTCGTCACACATGGTGATTATTTCAGTGACCTTAAGAACGTGGATCAGGATCACTTATCTCTTGGCTGGCTTCTTTAATTATATACATCAAAGCTCTTACTGCTCCTATCCTGGACCTAGCTAGAATCCCAAGTTAATCACATGCAACAATCTACACGTTCCAAAACAATGCCTGATTTGGAAGAGGGCTATTTATATGCCACAATGTAATCCTCCAGGCTGGCAGCTTTGAAAAATTCTCCTGAAATTTCAAGTTACATTTTTCAGGCAGATGGAAAAAAAACAGTAGGTACCCTGAAAAAAAAGGTGTTAGATGCATCCAGAGTTTTATTTCTTTCACTTTAGTATGCAATTTGCTAAATCCTGTGACGGTCCTTTTGCAATCTATCTCCTCATTTACAACATCCTGCTTCATTCATTTTCCTTTCTGTGACACTCCCAAAAAAATGACTGAACATCTGAGTACTTTCATAAAGAAGACACAATAAGCAATTATTGATCAGGGAGACATCTTTTTATTACATTTTGGGAGTAACTGAATTATATGCTCTGATGTGTTTTAATTTTAATTGTTTGCATTTTAATCGTTTGCCAGTTCACTGCAATGAAAACTGGTCATAAAAAGGCAATCCCAGCTCTCCTTGGATGTGACCTTGTTTTGGAACCACTGTAGTTATCCAAAATAGAAGGGAGAAATTCTGCATGACTTTAAGACATTTAAGAATCCAAAAGAGGTTGTATAGATTATTTTTTCACTATTTTGGTGGCAAACAAATGATTAATGGTGAAATTTATGTACCTGAGTTCACATTTTCCCTGTGGTATGAAAACTACACTAGAGATGCCTTTCCCCTAAAGTACTCCTGGAATATGTATTTATATTGCTTATTTATTTTGAAAAGCATTATAGCAATTAAAACTTACCAAGTGGCAAACCATGCTTTCAATACCTATGTCAATTTAATGGGCACACACTGAATTAAGAAATTGAGATGAGGAAAAAGAACAAAGGAAAACTGAAAGGAGAAACAGGCACAGGAACAAGCTTCCTGCTCAGCCTCCAACAGGCCACATGGACTCCAGCTGTGCCCAACCTCTGTGCCACATACTTCTCTACCCTGGAGCCTGAGGATGGCTTCTGCTCATGAGGCTCCCCATCTCCCATTCTGAACCTTCATGTTCATGAACGGATCAAAGTCACTCACATGCTTCTCTCACCCTCAGTATATTCTCTCAGTATATTCAGCAACCTGTTCTATAACATCTGTCAAGTAGGCAGCTACAGTTTTTTTAGCCTTTCTCAAAACAATGGAAAGCCCTCTACAATTACTTTTTTTCTCACTTCTTGCTTGATACCTTTTCTTTCTCTCACTCCTATTTTGAAAAAAAACTGTCCAGCCATAATATGAGATTCCCAATAACTATCTATCACTGGTTTATGTGACACTGCAGCATATTCGGTAGTGTTTTGTTCTTCGCAATTTTTAGTAACTTGCTTGCACTGTTAGCCACAGCTGCCAAAGCTCAGCTCTCTGGCAGAGTCCACCATTGTGTTTATCACAGAGTCAACTGCTCAATAAAGATTTTGAGTGCAAGTTTACCTCACCTGAATGAATAAAATAGTAAAACACTTGGCAAAACTTTCCACATATGTGCATTTCTATGGCTCCATTCACATTTCTACCAGCACACATAAATGCAAGAATAGCTATGTTCTGTTTTTCACCTCATCTACTTTACTGCTCACTCCCTTCTCCTGTGCACAAACAAAGCTGCACGCTGGCTCTTTACAGCATGCTCAAAACAGCACTGTGTGAAAGAGCTAGTGCCTCTGCTCTGAGTGGTGCAGGAGGAGAGCCCACAAAACCCAGGAGCCTACTTTTAGTGACTCACTGAGGAGCACTTCTGAGAATTCAGTCAATTTCATCAGCACCCCTGGAGGAAGGCTCTTAATAACCCCCAGCAACTGCTTCACTGAGGAGCACAAGCTGCATAGTTAGTGCAAATTCCTCTAGAATCATCATTGTAAACCCGTAAGGCACTGGGTGCTGATGTACATCATGTCAGAAAAACACAGAGTAACAAGGGCGAGTGAAAGGGCAGAACAAAATGGCAGTAAATGTGTCAGCACTCAACCATTAGCTGCTTCTTCTGCTTTTCAAGAGCTGGGCATGAGTGCAGGAGTGGATGAAGAGGAAGTGCTACAGACAAAACTGAGCTCCAAAAACCTCTTTCTGAATAACAGGATGAGGTGATGGGGAAGGAGGCAAGACATCCCACAGACTCTCCTAAGAGTCTGGGAACAGATATCCCTGCAACAGAGAGCACTGACTGAGAGTTCCCTTCACATTTTACATATGAAATTGAATAGGACAGAATAAAATTAAATTAAATTAAAATATAATGAACTAAACTAAAGGAAATTAAGCACTTATAATGACTACTCTGGTCCAACTCTGTGTGTTGAATTACATTGACCTCAAGTGTAGAAATCATTTACTGATGTAAAATAGTAAATTTGGGTATAACACGGATAATCCCATGAATACACTCAAGCACCACTGGGAGAACCCATAATCCTTCAGTTTTCAGACACATTTGGAAATCAAATCATGTTGAATTTTCAGGACATGAATAAGAGAAAAGTATGCAAATATAATCTTTATCCCTATTATCTTTCCTTTTAGCAGGATCAAACAGTACTAGTTTTACTGATTAAGATAAATGATCATTACAGAGGGTTGATGTGAATTTCTTCCCATCAACTTCCCATCCATTCCCAGAGTGCCTGATGAGTAAGTTACAACAGTATTTGGCAATGCACACAATCTCAGACAATACAATATAGTTAGTTATTCTACTGAAAAGTCATTCTTATCTTTAATCACTAACTAAAATCATTATAATTTAGGATTATTTATAACAGCAGACTTCTCCTCTCTGGTAACTAAAATGCAATGTATTTTTTATTTTATTTAGTTTTATGTCACTTACTTTCTATTCACAATCAGCCACTCACGGATGTAAGTCTGAACACAGTCTTTGACATGTGAGTCCAATTCAACCCTGTGGAGAAAGCAACATATTTCAGCTCCTAAGTCATACTTTCAGGACAAACAAATTTATCTAAACATGCTAGTCAGATAAAGGCCTCTCTGTTAGTCCTCTCCTGTGTATTTATTTTACTGCTAAACTATTGTTTGAGGTTTAGCCCTCTGTACGGCATGAATTCCATTATTCAGGTTTTTGGTACTGTGCTGATAAACGTGCAAACATACCTTTAATGGAGGTAAACACTTGTCACACCATCTATTCATAAATATAACAGTGACGTTGCTATAAAATATAGTAAAATTGAATAAAATATACAACATAACCAACCTTGTGATTTTCAAAACTTAACAAGTCTCAAGATAGAAAAATATTTTTTAGAGGCCTTAGCCCCTGGACTCTTGCAAATACATAGTTTTAAGGTAGGTGCAATTTTCTCTTTCTCACAGAAACAAAGAAAAATCTAAAAAAGGGACACTAAGATTTTAATCAGATAGCATAATAAAATTTTAAGTTCTAAGAATATGTTTTAATTTAACTTTCTGTTTTTCAAATAAGTCTCCTTTAATGAAGGGGATTGTCAGTGCTCCTTGATAGACAGGATACTATTTGGAACTGCAGGTCTTTCAGCCAAAGACAGTGTCCATGTACTTCACATCATGATGCTGTGGCATAATTCCCCTATCCCTATCCTTAACATTTTTAATGATCTGTTCCAAAATAATTTGTAGCATTCTCCAATCCAAGTGAGTAAAAGAGTAGGTAGGACACACATTCAATATAGGAACACTTGAAAGGTATGATAATTTTCAGCACTTTCCACATAGAACTCTTAAGAGATTTGCAGCTGGTTATGGAGTCCAGCTAAGAGCTAATGTGGTAGGACAGAGCCTTGGCTGATGCCAGGCTGTGAGTGCCCCTGCCTCTGGTGGTTTGTGCCTGTGGTGCAGGTGAGAGGTGTGTTTGCTGGCAGGCAGTGCATTAACCCAGTTTGGTCGGTGGTACCTGTTTCCTGCTCTCGGTGCACAGAGGCATCAAAGACTCCATTGCCTGCAGGCTAATCCTTGGTGCACGCCCCTCCCGTGTTCTCATTTTCCCTAACACATCCTGGCACCCTTGACCAGGATTTTCTGTAGAAACACCAACATCAATGATAGCAATGCGAATGGCTAAGTGGCAAGCTGCTGTTTAAAAAAAATCTGCTGAAAGCATATTTGTTGGTATTGACTATTTGAGCTTTGTCACAGACTCCTTATAAAACACTTAATAACTCTGTGGTGCAAATCAGGCTTAAAACTGATTGTACAGCATGAGCCTGAATGGTCCCCTACTGGAAAAACAAATAGGTAACTGCTGTTTTAAACATCAAGCATGATGGGGAGCAGCCTTGGAAAAAGGTAAGGAATGGCCTTCTTTTAGATGTAATTTCAAAAGTTGAATAATTATTTCAATATTTTTGTCCATCATTTAAATAAAAGATTACTTCAAGTAAAAAACCCCCATTCATTGTCTCCCACATCCATTCTCTCTAAATTCATAGAAAAAAATAATAATTTGTAAAGACTGGGACTTTTTCTGTTAGTAACTTCACGTGAAAATCACCTTTTGTGCCAATATTATAAAATCCCTTAGAAGTTGTGTGATTCAAAGAGTTCTCAGGTAACCTGGCATGGTATCTCATCTCTACTGTCTTTATTCTCCTGAACTTCTTGAGAGAAGCACTAGGCCAAGAAGAAACTTGCAGACTTAAACCTTGCTTAGAGAGAGGGTTCTCAGCTAGTCTACAGCTCGCAAAAATCACACAAACTGTGTTACCTGCTTAGCCTCATTGCATTTGTTATGTCGGGCAGAAAAGAATTAACAAATACTGCTGTTAATATAGGGCTCTAGTTTGAACAGCTGGTTGGTAAAAATTAGAGCAGCATGCAGCAAGTTTTGCAGGAGCAGAGGGGGATGCAGGTGTGCCCTGTGAGCCAAGACACAATAAAAGAAGCCTATTTCTCCCTCAGCAAGGAGGTTCAGCACAGCACTGAATCTAGCCTGTGCTGTTCATTTCCTGGATACTCTGGAAGGAGACAGCCCCCCATCCCAAATACATTGTATGGTTACTATTTCTGCAGATGTAGCAGTTTGGGGCTAAATGGTGCTGACTTCACATTTGCTTCACTGTTACTGCTTGCAAAACTCAACAGGCCTTTGGAGTTATACTTAAAGGTACCATTTATAGTGAAACAGTCCCTGAAGAGAATTTTGTATACAATGCATAGACTTTCTAATACCACATTGAAAAAACTCTCCGATGGATTTTCTCATTCTGAAAAATTCTTTTGCTCATAGCATGCTTGTTTTTCAAACCAGCTTAAATATTTGCAGGACCATTAAGCACCAGTGTCACCACATGCTACCTATTTAATTTAAGCTGTTGAAAACAGTGTAATTATTTCATCAATGTCAGCCTAAAACCACATGTGACTTCTACACTAAAAATTAACACTCACCCCCTTCCCAAACTTTGTGAAATATAAACTGTTTCCTCCTATTTAAGCAAGACAGGTACTGAGAAGGAGATTCTTAGTGATCTGATCAATGCCATGTAACACACAGTTGTCAAAAAAACCCAGAACCCCCCCAAACCTCAATACTGTGCTTGTTACATGATCAGAATCAACTTTCATCTCTGGCATTACAGCTACAAAAATTATTCTTCATACCATCCTTCTGTCCTTCTTTACTCTTCTTCCTGTTTGATATCTACCTCACTTTTGTGGCTACCAAGCCTAGGAAGCTGTGCAAATTTGCATAATTTTCAGTGTGCTAACAAGCACAGTGGCAAAGTTCAAACATTAGAAGTTCAGGAGCCGTATAATGGCTGGATGGGCAGAGGGATGTTGGATCAACATCTTCAAAACTATTTTTTAACTATTCAAAACTAACTTTATTTTTGCAGCATTCTAGAGGGACAGAAACTCTCCTTACCCATCTTCCGGCATAGAGGGCTGCAGAGTTCTGCACTCTTTGGGTGTAAAAACAACATCCAGATCATCTTCAGGAAAGTCCCCGAGTTCTTGTGCTAGATCTAAGTCCAAGTTGTTCAGCTGCGTCATCAGGAAGCCTTCAAAATCTACTGGGTCTACTGCATCATAAAAGGAAGGCTAATGAGAAATAAAGAAGCATTTATTTTAGCAACTGAAGGTTCTTCTTGATAGTGTAATTTAGGCTTATTCATTTAACTATTGTAATTGTCCCATCATTTATTATACATTGGAAACAAACATCTAAACTTCTAACCTAGAAACAAGAAAGGATATAAGGTGACCTAAATGGCAGCAACAGACAATGCCAATGAGCAGGAGACAGCAGACAAAACACACCAGGAATAACAAGGCTAAGTCCTGGAAGTTACTCCAAGTTACGGAGCTAAGGACCAACTGTAAGCACTGTGGCTGCTGCCATCACGAAGATGCACTCATTTGAGGTGCTGTGCCTGAAAGACACTATTAGGAATGCTCTGTGCTTTCGACTGCAAACAAAGTTGAGGACATTATATACTGAAAATCAGAAAAAAATACTATTTGTCATCTCTGAATGTTACTGGGTTTTGTATTATTTGAGTTCTTAATTTATCGTATTTTTAAGGGTTTGTACAAAAAGGATTTGCTTTTGCAAAAGATTACATGGAACTACTAAAGTTATTACTGCAAACCTTAGCTATTCCCCATTTCTACAGTGCACAGCATTGCACCTTGATAGAACAGCAGTTTTATCTCATTACATTTAATTAGCCATTCTTAAACAGAAGGTCCACTCAGAACAAAGTTAAACAATTACAACCCCTATGACTCATGCATGCCATTAAACGGTCTGCCTTTTATCTGTTTAGTGCCAAAAACAGAGGCAGAAACTCTTGTTTGATTTGATACCTGGAGATGTTCTACATACAAATAAATGTGACTTCATGCATTAAAAGTGTATGTTATTGTATGTATAGACAAAATTGAAAATTATTTTACTTGTTATGTAGCAAATAAAAATAGCCTGTATTTCTTTAGGAAATACAATAGTTGTCGAGTTGGGTACAGAGACTAGAATCTCTTATCATTGATTTTCTTGGCAAGTAAAAAGTAGATCTAAAAACTACAGCTTTAGAAAATCTATAGTTTATTTTCTGTGTGTTCCAGAAAGGCCAATGACACCTCATCACTGTAAGAGTGAAGAAAATTAGTTGCAGCATTAGAATAATAGCACTGGAATAACTTATTTACTGTGAGGAAGAATTCTAGTAAAAACCAGCAAATAAATCTTCCTTTCTGTAAAGGGCGAGGATTGCATTGCACTGATTAGCCCAGATATTTTTCACAAGGCTGTCTTCTGAAGCCCCCAGCAAAAATACATCTGTGATGCTGTTGATGTGTTGTGTGGAAAAGAAGGCACCCAATGTTGCTGATATCAACACACCTTTATAGTCAATGTTATTTTGTCTATTTTCTCATCCAATGTGTTCTTAAGATATCCTCCTTATACTGTAGTGTTCTGCAAAAAAAAATCTGTGGGTCAAAACCAGCAAATCTTCTTTCATGAATACTGAGGCCTGCTCATGCAAGACTTTCATGGAAGTCAACATGAATTTCGCCAGAGCATAAAGTGACACCAGTTCATACCATTCCTACAACAGGAATTTTAGGTCAATGGGACAATGAGAAATTTCTCAATTTATGAAATATGCACAGAGACTTAACAATGGCAAAGCTCCAGTAACTCTGAACTAAATTGGTTCACACTTAATATGCCACATCAGCCACAGTAGATAAAAAATGTGTTAAAAACAATAATAAATACAAGCTTTGGAACCTTTTTAGTGTTCTGGAGATACAGCTGAAATTTTTCAGATAACAAAAATCCAGAAATATCTTGCAGAAAACAAAACATATTCGGAAGAAATGTGCTGGAAACATTCAGGAGAAGTAAACCAATTTAAACTTCTGAAAAAAATCCTAGATGTGGTAAATACTCCTGCAAATATTTTAGTAGAGACGTTTGAACCTGAACAAGTACCACCCCCTACCTCAGGTTCCCCTTTTATAGGGAAACTATATTGGCTTCTGCATAAAAACAGTCTCTGAGCTCACTCCACATTTAAGGCTTAATCCACCGAATTATCAAAAATGTCTCTGGGAAAAATCTTTCCCTTTCCTTGCTCTTTTTAGCCAAAGGGAAAACTTAACATTACCAGCAAGTCCATCAAATTATGAGGCAGTCAGCCAAAGAAAAATACTCTGCTACTCTGTTTTTAATGTAAGCAGTATCTCTGGCTTGCAAACAGTCTAGTGCTGAACATGCTGGATCAACAGCTATGAGTAATACCTTATTTCCTACTTTTTAAAATTAATTTACAGCATAATATGTTTGCAGTTCACTTACTGTACTGTCAGTGGGTAAAGCATGTCATGTTAGTATACAGATATGTAAACAGGTCTATACAGAGATTTTTAGATATAAATATATAAAGATATAATATATATATAAATATATATAAGAATATATCATAAATAAATTACATTTAATAAGTGAAAACATATATAGTTAGATCTACTAAAAAAGCAATTCACAGATTAAAGTAAAACACAGCTTAAAGTATATAAATGTATACTACATCTTTTCAGTTGCTGAAGATACGTTTTGCATGCAAAATAGCTCTGCTTAATACAATGTAATTTTTGATAAACCATTGCACTTCCTTTCAGTAGTCACACTTTTCCATCCCCGCAGGTCAAATCCATTGCATTTCATTGTGTCCTCTTTTTCTAGTTCAAGTGTTAACAATAACCTTTAATCACTAGAAATATGCACTTTTGACTATCGTAAAGCAGACACAAATGTAAAAAAGATAGTGCAAAAAGTAAATGCAGGTGGAGGGAAATGATCTCTCTAACAACTGGTACAACATTTCAAAGGAAACACAGAAAATACCTCCAATAAGAAGCCAGCACTCCTTTTCATATATCAAAAAAGTGGGCAAAACAATTTTCTACAGAAAATGCCACGAATCATTACTGCAAACATACCTTTTTAAGGATGACGAATTAGAGGCATGTAGATTGTGATGGCACACACAAAATGGCAGCTACAGCGTAATACTTGGTAAAGGAAATGCTACCAAGTTTTTTGGTAGAACAAGCGGTTGTCTGCGTGCAGAAGAAGGGACCTGGCCTCGTCAGGCTCAGTAACCACAAGGAGCAACTTAAAGATCACAGTGCTTCAGATTAAGGAAGTGAGTAGTGGCGGGAGGCCCTGACACAGGAAGCAACCACTTGCATCTAGATTTTCACAATCACTGGTGCACAAAGGCTCTTCCTGCTTCTTTTTATCATGCCTCACAAAAAGAATCAAAAATTAAAAGGGTAGGGACAGGGAGAGTGCCAAAATCATAGTCAGTTTTATTTATGGCATAGCATGTTTTCAGAATACTCATCCTCCTGAAAGGCAATAAAAAGATATGGCATTTTTTCCCTTTGTCATAAGGGCACCGTCATATGATCTGACTTTTTTAGAGGGTGATAACATGTGGAAGGCTGAAGATGATTCGGAGACACGTAACAGTTGACTCAATTGTATCTATGCCAATCAGAACATACTTCAGCATTTCACACTTCACATGCACATTCTACAGCACTGAAAAACAGTCAGCATGTTGCCCCTGCTGCTAGCTCTGGAAACTGTATTAAGTCAAATTTGTTGAGCGTTTACCTTTCTTTTTTTTTTTTTTTTTTCTTGATTCAATGATCTGTGCTGGTTTTGGCATAGATACAGTTGATTTTTCTTTATAGTAAATATTATCGGTCTATGTTTTGGATTTGTGCTGGAAACAGTGTTGATAATAACATTTGTTTTCATTATTGCTGAGCAGTGCTTACAAGGAGCCAAGGCTTTTCTGCTCCTCATACCACACCACCAGCAAGGAGACTGGGGATGCAGAAGAAGCTGGGAGAGGACACAGCCAGGACAGGTGTCTCTAGCTGACCACAGGATATTTCAGACCACATGGAAGCATGCTCAGTATATAAAACTGGGGGAAGAAGAAGGAATACCACACAAAGCATTTACTTGAAGAAGTTGAATGTTTCCATCAGGCAAAGGATGTAATATACTCCAACACTTGCTAAGTTTGATTCACAGTAATATGTAGAGGCACTGTCTATTCCAGGCTCCAAGGCTCCATTCTCATGTTTCTCAAAGGCATCATTTCCTCAGCTCACCGGAGAGTATTTTTTAACAGTTTCAGGTAGAAGCCAGTGTAAAGCAAGACAACTTAGAAGATCATTTAATTTACCCTAAAACCATTAAGCAGTGTATATACCACATCTGTGTCAAGAAGATAAACCTAGAACTTACCAGATTACATGTAGAAAAGCCAGGGGTACTTAAGCTTCGTTGACAGAACTGTGCAAAGCCTGGTTGGAGAGTAAATTGCTTTCTTATTTCTGCAGAGGAGTGCCTTTAATTAAGGAGAGAAAATATAATTACAATTATCCCTGTACAAATTCCAATTTAGTCTCCTGTCCCAGTGTTTAGAAATGTATTTTGATAATGGTCTAGACTCCTCTTAGTTTGTAGTTGGTGCAAATCTCATAAAACATTTGCAGTCCTATATAACCAAGGTTCTTGCCATTCTTCCAACAGATTTTTATCATTATATTGCAGCTTTCACAACTGGGAAATGCTATGTGAGGAAGAATGACCTTGGCCTTAAGTGTGACTGCGACCTTCAGAGCAGTACTTGGAGATTCATTTCTGCAAAGGAAAAATACTATAATAAAGCAGAGAAAGAAAAATGAACATCACATAAGTTAATATTTTTAAATTGATCAAGGGATAAAAACAAGACAAGACCACTCATGGAACTATGTAAGCCCAGACTTACACTACTAATGCAGTTTGCTGTAAAAAGCCCAAAGCAAATCATTTGGAAGAGGGTTTCCTACTCATCAGTGGTATTCCAAAAATCAAAACCAAGATCTTTTAAAGGTTATTCAATGATTACATATGCAAGAAGCCATGCAGGGAAAGTGAAAAAGTCTGTGCATTCTGTAGATTATCTCTGACCTATTTTAGAAAGAAAAGCTGCTTGTATATCAGGGTTATTGTTATTCAATTTCCCACTACAAATAATATCTGTTAATGAATGCATGTACAAAACTCAAATTATTAAAAATTATTATTTTACTGCAAACTGAGTCAGTTTCCACCCTGTGCAGAAATATCTGTTACTGATGGAAATAGTAAAGGTAGCAGCAGATGTAAAAACTGTGTTGCAGTCTATTGCAGAAGTTGCTGCTGTAAAAAATTAATTAAGACATCTTTAAATTACAATTTTAATCTTTAAATCCAATATGGGGTTACCAGATGCTTCAAAGAGGAAATTATATGAATTTTCAATACAAGAAAAGAAGGAAAATGTACCGAGGAAGCACACATACGTATGAAGGGCCAAATTTGCTGTCTGGTAAAAGCCTCGGCAAATGTAGCTAATTGAGAGCAAATGCAGTTCTCAAGAGCACTGACATCAGTTCCAGTGTCTCAGCAATAGAAAAAACTTGCAAAATAAATCAGTCCAATGGATGACAAACCTTGTAATCTGTAATGGCGACTTTCAGATAAGAATAGTTCATTTGACTGACTTCACAGTTTTGCAATAGCTAAAGGAAGAAAGCACAGTAAGAATAACAGAAGACAGCAAAATTTGTTTGAACCAACTCAGAAATTATTGCCTAGATTTGTTAGGATTAGAAAAAGGAAAGTCATAATTGCTAAAAGAACAAAACGCACAAGCTAGTCACATCAACATGGAGGAAAGGTAAGTGTAACAGTCAGAGATCTGCATGGAAACTTTTGAAAACTTGAGAACTAAGGTAGAAACAGAAGTCCTGCTATATGGCTCTTTGATAACGCCAGAATGGCTGTTGTCTGTGACATGCCTGTTTTCTGATTAAAGAGCTGCCTTGGACAATACTGGTGTACTCTCAGGAAAATGGTAGTTCACAGTCATTTAGCATATGTAATTTCTTAGCTTTCATGGAGACTGCAGTCCATCTAGGCCTGGCTATACTTCTACCTTCCTTGTCTGTACAACTGGCCTGTCTGATTCTGAGGAGAGCTTTACAGTCATACTTGACTGCAACAGTGGTCTATCTGTGTGCTAAAAAACAAGGAAAGAAGGCAAGTGGTTAAGGATAAATGCAAAGCAGCCACTAAAAAATTTGAGAAAAGGTTCTGTGGTTTCCATTCAGTTGAAGCAAGGGGACCATGAAATTTCACTTAACATAAAAATGTACATCACCTTAGATATGCCTTTTTATTAATAGTCTGATGATGAAGTGTATGGTGAGCAACTAGAAAATGTGGACTGCAGAAAATTCTGGTCCAAAAAGTTTTGCAATTATTGCTGTATTATTTGCAATTATTAGGAGATGATGAGCAATTATCGACAATATGGATTTATCTAAGGGCAGTCACATAAAACCAATCTCATACTGTTCTGTGACAGTGCAACTGGCTCAGTGAGGCTCTTGGCAATGTCCCTTGTGACATTTCTGTAAGCAGAGAGAATGGCTAAATGGAATCATCACAACTGGTTCCAAAAGAGCTCACAGCTGGTAAAAAAACATATTCAAGGCATAGTCATCATTAGTTCAAAAGAAGATTGCAAGGAAATTTTACTATGAGAAACAATTTAATTTTTCCTTAATCTGATTACAGTCCATACTTTATTGTACAACATGGATGATATAGGTAACATAGGACTAAAATCCGGAGATTGCATCAACCCAGGAGGAATTTTGAGTATTTTAGAAACAGTCTGAAATCAGCACAACTAGCTTCAATAAAAATGAATCTAAATTTACGAAGAAAAAAAATCAACCACAGAAATACAAAAAGTGAAATTAATTGTAAAAAAAATAACCATGTCATAAAATAGACAGAGTATACTGGTACACTTATCAATAAAAGTACCACAGGTGACCAGAAACTGATGCTTACTTCTGTTAAGAGAAGTCGATGAGACATACTTGGGTTGATGTGCACGCTTACAACAAAACAGAGTAAGATGCAATCAATTTTAAAAGTCTTCAAAAGATAGCAGTCAGAAAGCTAAAAATTTTGGCAAGGATGACCCAGGAGGAAAGACTGAAAAATCCAGTTGTGTCACAAAAAGGGAGACTGACAGGAGACAGCAGTTCTCCTTGACTATGTAAAAGATAGCAATATGTAAAGAAAATGATGAACAGTTCATGTCCCTAGAGGAAAGAGGAATAAGTAATGTGCTTAAATTGAAGCAAGAAAGCTCTAATAAAGAAGGAGAAAGACAATTCCCACTGCAACAGCAGCAGGACACTAAAAGTGTCCTGAGGAAGCTGCTGGTGTTGTGGCCAAGCCATTCTGCATTTGCAAAGTCCTTGTGGACAGGTAAAATCCTGGTTGACTGGAAAAAGTAAAACATTGCTCTCATTTTTAAAAAGGGGAGAAAGAAGGAACACAGAGACAATTACAGACTGGTGAGCCACTCCTCTCCCAGCCTCTCTGTGCCTGGGAAGATCGTGGGGCAGATCTTCATGGAAGCAGTGTTAAGGCACATGCAAGATATGGAGATGATTCAAGGCAACCAGCATGGCTTTATTAAGAACTGAATTGTGCCTGACTAACCTGGTGGCCCTGTGTGATGGAGTGTCTGGAATGGTCAACAACAAAAGACTTACTGATGTCATGTGCCTAGGTTTCCATGACATTATCCCATGTGACAGCTTATCTCCAATTGGAGAAGCATGGATGTACTAAGGAATTTGCTGGATGGACACAGCCAGAGAGTTGTGGTCAGTGGCTCTTGTGGACCCTCCTGGTGGAGGCTGGTGAGGAGTGATGCTGGTGAGAGAGGTGCTCTTTGGTATCTTCATCAATGACATCAAGAGTGACATCAAATGGTCCCTCAGCAGGTTTATAGACGAGACAAAGCTGAACAGTGCAGCTGACACAATAGAAAGAAAGGATTCCATCCAGAGGGACCTGGACAAGCTTGAGAAACGAGTCCATGGAATCTCAGGAGGTTCAACAAGTGCAAGTGTAAAGTGCTGCCCCTGGGTCAGGACGGTCCCAATACGAGTACAGACTGGGAGAAGAACTCATTGAGAGCAGCCCTGTGGAGAAGGGCCTTGGGGTTCTCCTGGATGAAAAGCTGGACATGACTCAACAGTGTGTGCTCACAGCATATAAAGTCAACTGCATCCTGGGCTGCATCCAAAGAACTGTGGCCAGTAGGCTGAGGGAGGGGTATTTTGCCTTTCTACTCTTCTGTAACCTGCCTGGGGTACTGAGTCCACGTCTGGGTCATCCTCAACACACGATAAACACAGACCTGTTGTATAAAGTCCAAAGGAGAGTCACAAAGATGATCAGAGGACTGCAGCATCTCTCCTACCAAGCTGAGAGATACGGAGTTGTTCAGCCTGGAGAAGTCTCTGGGGAAAACTCATCACAGCCTTTTACTATCTAAATGGAACATGTCAAAAAGAGGGAGTGCAACTTTTTTTACAGGCAAATAGAGATAGGACAAAGGGACAACAGTTGTAACGTTATAGAGGAAAGATTTAGATTAGATGTTAGTAAGAAATTCTTTACACAGACGGTGGTGAGGTACTGAAACAGGTTGCCCAGAGAAGTTGTGGATGCTGTGACCTTGGAAGTGTTCAAGGACACATCAGATGGGGCTTTGAGCCACCTGGCCTATTGAAAGGTGTCCCTGCCCATGAAGGAGATGGCTGGATCTACATGACATTTAAAGTACTTTCTGGGCCAAACCATTCTGTGATTCTAAGCAGCCATCTTGTGATTGCATAGTGACAAGAGACCATTCATGATGTCTGTGAACTATCTGGAAAACAGCATTTGGGCAACTGCAACCCTCTCAAAGACCAATGGGACTCAGCAGTGTTAATAGCTCTACTGATCCCTTATATTGATAGCTGTTCTTTTTCACTAGCTGAATAAAAAGGGGTAGATTTAGTGAAGACTTTTCCACAAAGATCATCAGTTCATCAACATTCACGTGGCATATAGAAAGAGAGAGTAAACCTATAGAAAGATGGCAGATGACAGCATACTAAGGATTTTCTGGATTTTAGGTCCTTAGCTGAACCACAGTGTCAGAGCAAAATAACATAAACCGGAACTTATTTTTCCACTCTGTGATGTCTCAGCCCTTGAAGATGATGACATATTTCTCTGGTGCAATTCTTGAAAAAGCTGGAACTCACCAGACTTCGTGAACCACCCAGACAGGACTGGAGGGTAGCCAAATTAAAACAACCAACCAAAACAAAACCCAAACCCCAAACTGGTGCTTCTAAATCTCAATTTCACCAGGATCCTGCAGGTAGATATAAACCTCCAGCACTTGCTAGTGAACAGCTGAGACATAGTCTGTATTTCACAAATACTCTCCAATGCAAAGCATACAGTTTGCATAATATATTAACAATGTAACCAAAGTAACAGACTACACCTGCAGGTTCCTAAAATTAAATTCACCTTGTAGGTAAAATTCTGGAATTTTTCTCAGGACAGAGCTTATTGAAGGATCGTGAGCTTGGAGATTTGGGCTATTAGTTGGGCCCAGATGAAGTATCAAAAAGGAAAGGAAGATAAAACAGCCATTTAATTTCTTCCCCTAACATATGTTAGATCTATGGCTGAATATTGCTTGTTCTATAATTAAAATTATATGAATGCTTATAACGCGTAAAGCAGGTTATGCAGTTTCATTGTAAATTCTGTTCAATGACATAGGTCTTTGAAATATGTAATTTAAAAGCAGGCACAATGGGTATTTTGTTAGTATGCATATAATATGAAAATTTAAACAGAGAAAAACAATTTAAAAATAAAAGGGAGAAAGAACAGCTTTAAATATCATCTATTAACTGAAAATCAGAAACTTTATAAAAAAACCCAAACACCCTAATTTTAAAAGCATGCTTCACATGCCTACTGGATGAAGCTCTCCAAAGTTACTTACTATTAGAGGAGAGGCAGAAAGGGTAATCCTTAACAAACTTACAGTCCCTTCCAGCAGACTGAAGTTGTCTTCTGCAAGAGCTGCATATTCAATTAGACAGCAAGGAAATGTGAAAATAAATAAATAAATGAATGGAGAGTACAAGAACTATCTCCAAAGACACAAACAGTCACACTTAAATGTACATGGATGACAGAATCATAAAAAAAATAGTGAAAACTTTTACCAACAGGTAAAATATTCAGTCTTGGTTACCCTGAAGAGTAATCCCTTTCATCTGACACTGACAAAGAAAATTCTCTAGTTACAACTGAAAACAAGCAACTAAAAAGCTCTAGAAGAGAAAAATGGAACAATTACCTACCAGTGCCTTTCACTCCCACACGCAAACACATATAAAGTTTTGGGCAATGATCCAGATCTTTAACTAGCAAATATGGGAATCTCACTTAGATCTCTTGTTCTTACTGCCAGTGGAACTGCCTGTTTTTCTTCTAAGTTTCTAATTAGTCCTTAAGGCAGCAGAGCTCCACTTTGTTAATCACCGTTTACAGCAGTGGTCGATCTGAACTGCTGCTGTTTCCTTGTTGGCTCAGGTAGGCTGCACACCCTCTGGCACACACCCACTTTGGGGTCTACCACATTAAGACTCGATATCAGCTAAAGCAATAAAGATCCTATTCAAGATGGTTGAAATTTAACAACAATCTTCTTACAAGGGATGGTGTGGGAACAAAGAAAAAAATCTAGAAGAGGAAACTGTTGATTTCATTTGCCGTCAGCTTGTTATGAAGTAAAATGGGCAAGAGCTCAATTTTATTTCTTTCCCAGGTCATGTACGATATTTATTCATGGAGATTTTTCTCTGGCTTTCTGTTTTTCTGTTTCTCCCTCGGGAAGAGACCTAAGCATTGACAAAAATAATTTTCTAATCCTGGCCATGCAAAGAAACGAAAGACCTATGCTTTGGCCCTGATGAAAAATGTTTTTATGCAGTTTTTAATTCACTGTCTGGAAAATAGGAATAGCTGTGATATAGCATTTGAGAAGATGATGTATATGCATTGTTGACTGGTTGGCTCTTGCAATGGAAGTGGTTTTAGATGTGAGGTTTTACATGATACTTTAGTGGTACTTCCCAGAAAGCAGAAAGTATAAATCAATGTCATCTGTCATCCTATTATACACTTAGACGGGTCGTGATAATTTATATATGCAATAGAAAATATGTAATTAATATCTCATTTGATGCTAATTAATGATGCTAACAGAAAATAAATACAAGTGTAAACACCAGAATGCTTTCGTTGTCCCCATTGCCTTAATATCTACCAGCACACAGCAATATGTACACAAAGCTTTCATTCTGAATGGAATAATCTCAGTTTATCTAAGGACAATTTTCTGTGTTTGGCTCAGAACACTTTCTGCTTAAAGCACTAAAGCTCACATTGGTACTTACTATTTTCTGTCAACTGAGATATCTGAAGAAATACTTTTTAACAAATGTGCCCCTACAGCTTCCAGAGACCACACAGGTCTATTTCCATTGCAAAACTTTGTAGTTAGGGCTTACCTTTTTTTTTTTTTTTTTTCTTTTTTCTTTCCTTTTAACTTTTTTTATTTTTGCTAAACCGTTTAAAAGTCTTCCAGAAGCTTACATTCTTAAAAATGACAATAATAATTGCAATTTTGAGGCCAGTAATGATTGTATGTGCCCTCTCTTCATACTGTGATTTGAAAGGAATAGAAAAATGTTAGTTTACTCTTCTAGATTTTTGTTTTGTCTACACTGTTCCACCAATTCATAATACAATGATCATGAAATAAGTGCAAAGACTTATATCTCAGCTAATGTGTATTATCTGAGCATCCAAAAGGCTTCACTAAGAAAATGCTACTATAATACTGATAATTTTGTAAAACCTGTACCAAGTCTAATAGTTCTTGTGCTTTGTTTTCACATTTTACTACGAAACAATTATTGACACTAATTGGAAAAAGTCAGACATTAACAACAGTAATAAATAATATTAAAATAAAGACTATGTACATGTTATTCGAGGGAAATTTTCCTTTTTGCTCCTTAAGAGTTGTTGTGGTTTTTTTTAATCAAGGTCAAAATAGGTATTTTTATCAACCAGCAAAAAATGTGTCTGTCAACTTAAAATAAATTAATAATATATTCATAAAAGGGTCTTTAATACCGAGTACATGAAAGGCTAGAAGAGGAAATAAGGCAAATGGGACAGAACTGGAAAAAAAATTGTGTTAATATTTTGGCCCCTCGTTTCCTAAGAATACAGATTTGTGGAGCTTCATTATGACTTTCCTGATATGGAAAAACATTAGGGTTTTTTTTTTTTTTCCAATCACTTCTTAGAATGACATCTTTTTCTTTACAGCTAAGTTGAACCAGAAAAAGTAGGACATTCACTAGGACAATATGCCAAAAAAAAAAAAAAATTGGCCCTCTTTCAAGCACATTAAGAGGTATTGCTATTTCTAGAACAGGGGATTTTGATTAAACTTCAGCAGGAGCCAAAGCAGTATCTAAGATACATTTGAAAGCTGGATCTTTTGCTGACACTCTTAAAAATAAGCATGTTCAGCAAATTTGGCATATATTAAAAACTATTGTTAAAAATAATACATTTTTGTGTCTGCTGATTGTCTTTACATGTAAAAATTTTGCTATTACACACTCTTACAAACATATGTGGATTATGTGAGACATTTTATATCATAAGTTACAAGCTGATATATCTGGAAAATTTCAAGCTTGGATAAATGTTACATTTTACTCAGTGTTCTAAACATGAGGTCTTGATACTATTATCGTTGTAAGGCTCAGATCATGTGACAACTGAAATAATATATGCTTTTATATAACCCAGTTTACTTGACATTAGGGAAAAATACTAATATTGAGTCCAGGTATGTTGACTTCTTTATAAAAGCTCAAAAAACTGTGATTCATCATGCAGAATTATAATTCTACAAAATTCATGAGAAAAGGTATTAGAGACTTTTTGTATAAACTTGGTCCAAAAGCTGGTTAGGCCTGGGCCTATGTTTCTGTAACTGCACTTATGATGGCAAAATTTTAATGCAATTGTATTATCAGATAAGAACATTCACAGACTATCTTTTTTCCTACTGCTACAGACAACGGTAAAGTCTGGTATGGGTTTCTCCAATCAAATAAAAATAAAAATAAAATCAAATAAAAAATAGTCAAGTCAGAATAGAAAAAAAGGACAACTATATAGATTTGTGCTCATGAACTGTAATTTTTAATGACCATAAAACCTGAAAATGGTATAAAGTATAAAATACTGCATTAAATATTTCTTTATTGCTGGTTTTCACTTTATATTTGAAAATGACAACTGTTTGGAACAATGAATAAGAAATATTCATTGGTGGACATAAAAATGTTTCTTATTTGTATCTACATTTTCCTTTGGTAAGCTTAAGATTTTCTTGACTTTTATATATATAAAACCTCAAAATAAATTGCAGGCTAGACTTCACCATGCATATATATGTCTGAAGTCTGGAAGGACATAAGGTCTTAAAAAATAATGTTAAAATGCTTTTCTGAGCTCTTCTGCTCAGAGCTTAAAGTCTCTTTCAAGCTCAGCAGTCATCTCCCAGAGAAAAAGCAAAAATCCCATTACTCTTATCTCCTAACAGGGATTATTACACCTGAGTTCAGTGATTGTACAGATATGTAAGTGCTGTATAGTACTACGCTTAAACAGCTGTAATAGAAAATAGATGGTTATATTTTAAACCCTACTTGAGTATAAAGTCTGCAGTGAGAGAGCTTCTTAGCTGTCAGTAACATCTGTCTCAACTGTAACAACAGTATTCCACTTGCATGGCCAACTGTTCTATAAAGACACGGTCTCTACAGCTGCCTACCAGCTGATAAAGTCTGCATTTCTATTATGGAGCCTATCTTTCCTGCACTTGTAATTTTTCACAGAGATATGGCTGGGTGGGCCTGTGTTTGTCATCAACCTCCTACTTAAGTGGCTACTATCACATTGATTGTATGGCAGGCAGATGACTCCATAAAGGGTAATAAATAAAACCCAAAAGTAAGTCACTGTGAATAACCAAAGGCACCAGTACCATCTGAAAAGTAGTTATGAGGGCATTTTCTTGCTATTTCTTCATTGCTTCCTGAATGTTACATATATTTTACTCATGAAATGTTGCAATTTTTGCAGAGTATGCCAAAATAAAGGGCTTTTAGTCTTTGTGATGGACACTATGATGCCAAATGTAGCAAAGGTATAATCCTGAATAATCTTACCTTTAAAAAATTATGAGATGCTTACAGGAATTTTTAACCAAAATATCAGTTTTTACCCTATGGCACAAGCTAGACATATGATGTTGCTTTCTTCTTCAGCTTACTCCTGTAACTGATTTACAATCCACTTCTTCTAGTTTACATCCCTCCCTTATATTGGAGGAGTACCTGTAAAAATGTCCCAGAATACGACACACATGTCAATATACCTAGGGGAAAAGCCATATCATATCCTCCCTCAAACTGCCTTGATTTCAAACAGTGGCATGTGGAAGGTAAAGCACCTATGTGGAGAGGCTGCAGTGGGGACTGGTTTTTATGAGTAGCATAGGAAGTTGCAGAGCACCTTGTCTTCTCTCCCCTCTCTTTACCTGCTTTAGAGCCATGTACAATCAATTCCTTATGCAGAATACAAATTCAGAAGACACCAAGACAGTGATGCCACAAGCTAGGAAAAAACAGCCTGAAGTAAAGAGATGGGGTTCTTCATCTCTCTAAAGGAATAATGTCTAAAGCTGGTGAAGTATGAGCTGGATGAGCAGGTACTGAGTTAGACTAAAAACTTCCTGAACAGTTGGTGATCATCATGGCAAGAAGTTTAGCTGGAGGGTATAAACTAGCAGTAAAACTCAGGGGTCAATACTGGATCCAATCCTGATTAACATCTTCATTAATGATCTAGATGACAGGGCAGAGTTTACCTTCAGCAAGTTTACTGTTACACAGAAATGGGAGGAAGGTGCAGCATGACCTTCTTGATGCACCAGAGGATCATGCTGCCATTCAGAGGAAACTCAGTGGTCTAGAGAAACGGTCTGAGGAAATCCTTGTGAAGTCCAACAAGTGCAAAGCCCTGCACCTGGATCATCTCCATGAACCTATATATTCTGAAAGGCACTTAGCTGGAAAACAGCTTTGCAGGAAAGTATCAGAGGTCCTAGAGCACCATTGGTTGTAGGAGATTATGACTTCCACAAAGTTGAACATGTACCAGCAATACATCCTGGTTGCAAAAAAACGAGATGCTACACCAAGGTGTGCTGGGCAGAGTATTGCTAGCAGGTTGAAGGAGTTGATCCTTGCCCTCTGCTTGATCCTGGTGAGACATGCCTAAGTTCTCTGCCCAGGTCTGGGCTCCTCAGTACAAGAGAGACATGGATATACCGGAGAGAGACCAGCCAAGGGAGACTAAGGTGATGAAGGGACCAAAGCATCTCGTCAGTGTGGAAAAGCTGAGACAGCTGGGACTGTTCAGTCTGGAGAAGGGAAGGCTCAGGGGTGTCTTATCAATTTATACAAATATCTAAAGGGACAGAGTAAAGAAAACAGAGCCAGGCTTTTCTCAGTAGTTCTCAGTGACAGCACTGGAGGCAATGGGCCTGCCCTGAAACTTGGGGGATTCCATGTGAAACATCTTTTTCCCATGAGGGTGGAGTCTGTTTACCTCCTTGGAGGCCTTCAAATTCCAACTGAACATGATCATAGGCGGCTAGGTCTTAACGGCCCTGCTTGAGCAGAAGGGCTGAACAAGATAACCTCCAGAGGTCCTTTCCAACCTCAACTCTTGTGTGATTCTGTGAAAGAACTGAGCAGATACTTTGGTCAGTTTATAATCTATCCCCATAAACCAGAAATGGGAGAGAAATGCTGTGAACAACTGGAAAGAAACACATGCTGTAGTCAGCTGAAAATCTGGAAAAAACTGAATGAAAGATGAAAAACGTACAGTGATATTCCTGTATACTCCAATATTTATTTCCTATAGCCAGAGTAAATGGTTTGCAAACAAGACCAGTATCCAGGAACAGTGCTAGTCAGCCTTACCTCAGTGCTTGGTAAGATCATGCAACAGATTCTCCTCAAAGCTATAGTGAAGCACATGGAGCACAGACAGGTGATTAAAGATAGCCAACATGACCTCACCTAGGGCATATTATGCTGAACTCATCTAGTAGCCTTCTACAATGGAGTGACTGCATTAGTGGACATGGGAAGAGCAACCTGACTTTCTTATCTCTAAATTGGAGAAACATCTCCAATGGAGTCTTAGCTGGAGAAGGAACTATCTTGATAGCTTTCTTGCTTGATCTGCAGTAAATGTGCAATGTCCAAAACGGAAATAAGCAATGAAAGCTGTTTCTCAAGGGTAAGTAGAGGGAGCAATACTACTTAAGAACTTCATTAATGACATACATGGTGAGAATGAGTACACCATCAAGCTGAGTATTTCACTTGATTCAGTTGATGGAAGGGATCTGTCCAAAGGGAAGGGACCCTGACAGATTTGAGAGGTGGGCTCATATGAACGTGATGAAGTTCAATAAGGCCAAGTGCAAGGTATTGAACATGTTCAGGGCAACCATCAAGACCTGTACAGACTGAGAGATGAATTAATTGAGAACAGCTGTCCAGAGAAGGAACTGAGGGTACTGATGAATGAAAAGCTGAATGTGACCCAGCAATGTGTGGCCACAGCCTGGAAAGTCAAATGTGTCCTGGGCTGCATCCAGAGCAGTGTCAGCAGCAGGGGAGGGAGGGGATTCTGCCCCACTGCACCTGCAGTGCTGCATCCAGCCCTGGATTTTCAGCACAGGAAGAAAAAAAGACCCCTTGGAGTGAGTCCAGAGGAGAGTTGGACCATCTCTCCTGTGAAGATGCACAAGAGAGTTGGATTTGTTCAGCCTGGAGAAGAAAAGACTCTGGAAAGACCCAGTTTAGCCTTCCAGAACCAAAAGGGGACCTGCATGAACTTGAGCTTGTAGTGACAAGACAAGAGAGAAAGTGAAGCCTCTCACTTTGAAGTGAAAGAGGATAGGTTTAGACTAGATATTACGAAGAAATTCTTTACTGTGAAGGTGGTGACACCTTGGAACAGATTGCCCAGAGAAGCTGTGGATGCCCCATCACTGGAAATGTTCAAGGTCAGCTGGGGCTCTGCAGAAGCTGATTTGGTGCCAATAACAGGGAGTTTGGAATGTGTACTCATCCTTACGTACACATCTTAAAACCAGAACAGGAAAAGCTAAGCTTGTTTCACAACTGGGCGATTTCAGGGATGAGGAAATGAAATTACAGAAATTAATGTTGAAAAATTCTTATGTAATACTTGTGTTACTTATGTAACATGTAACAGATGTCTGTAGAGGCAGTTGAGGAGCATGCCTATTGGGAAGGTTTTTAATTGCAAGAGTCACATGACTGAAAGTTAAGTTATATGTTAGGAACCTGTACTGCTGTTCTTGATAACCTTCTGTTTTGTGTGTTGAAATGTTTTGAATGTAGACCATTGGTGACCAGGGCCCCATCTAGGTGCTTGAAGCACAATTTTCTTCACTTGAAATCAAAACAAACAATTGCTACTGCAAGACAAGACCTATGTGAAAGATAAGACAGTAAATCGCCCTAGCTAAACAAAAATAATAAAAATAGACTATCTCTTTTGTTAAAGTTGCGTTTATCCTAACACACTGCCAAGACAAACTGATTAAAATTCGTTTTTTCTGGTGTCTCAAATCTACACTACTCAGCTGGAACATATTAGAGCTCACATTTCTAGCAATGGTGAGTTGTTTTCTCCTCAGTGGTTCACAAATATTTTTTTAACTTCCTTGATTCCTGGATATAAATACTGTGATTGGAAAGTAGACACACATTGCACAATCCAGATTATCTTCTAATTACTGTCTTGAATTAAACTCAGCAAGGATGATCTGGCTTTTTATGTCCCATGCTGACTTCTAGCTGCCTGGCTTGAAAGACATTAAAAATTTGTTCCTTCACTTCTACATAGGAAATTAACATCATTATTCATAAAACCTATCCTATTAAAGCAGAAAGAACGATTGACATACATGCATTAAAAACATATGTGCAAGTCTTTGCAGGATTAAAAAAGGCAGGAAGCAACAGGTTGGGGCAGCAGACACCAGATGGGTGGAAGGAAGAAAAAAGTGATAGGAAGACATGGTTACGTGGGCAGGTTGCATACAAGAGTCTGAAGGTCTGTTTTTAAAGTCTGACCTAGTTCTAAGCAAATGTGTTGCTTGTCATGTAATAGCTGTTCCTGAAACATCTGCAAGTCCAATGCTCATGAACTCACACTAAATTTAAATCATAATGAGACCACTAAGAAATTTTGTATCATGTTATTGCTAATTTTTTACAGAACACAGTTCAGAGATTGGTCAGATATCTGTCATGGCTCACCAAACACACCAGGGTACACCTTATGTTAGTGGCAGGGAGGTGGCTGATGTTTAGGCAGAAGAGAGCCAAAAATTCTGCTGGTCCACATAAAAACAATATATAGCTCGCATAAATCACTGTCAAGGGAAAGAGTGAACAAAAAAGGGTGGAGTTTTGCATGCAAATTTGTAGTGAATGCAAAGCAATTATAGAGGCAATGTACCAGGTCCTGAAAATGTTGCCTTGTCAGTAATGTTCAACTTTCACTACAAGTTGCAGTTTGAAGAGAAAGAAACAAAATTTTACAGCTGTAAATTAGCTTTTGTGTACAGACAAGAAACCTAACACACTGATCTATTATTCCTCTGATTTTGAAAATTAAAATTACTTAAAAAGTAATTTAAAAAAAAAGTCCAAACTATCACATTAAAAATGCTTCTTGTGAAGAGCACTCTTCTGTCAACAGTACAAACTGCATGGGAGGCATGTAAAAATGTCCTGCTCCTTTTGAAGAAAATCTAAAAATATCTACTATACTGATAAAACAGAATAAAGTGTAAGTGTAAAAGAAAATATCCATGCTCACAAAATAAAAGGGCACACTCTTAAATTGGAATCATAGTCAGAATATTTCATAATAGATTTCAACATTTAACTTGCTATTAAAAAAATACTATTTCACTATTGTTTCAAAAGAAAAGTAAATTTAAAAAAATTATAACAGTAATTCAATTTCACAACAGTTTTTACTAGCAAAACTTTCGTGAACCTTTGTGAAATGAAGCTGAACTGATTGTTATGGATCCACTACTTTGTAAGGCTTTAGTAGCAGAGATGAACAGTGACCATCACCAAAGCTAGGGAAAGCTGCCAAAAAAACTGACCCTAAAAATAGGAAGAAAGAAAATAACTCAAGGTCTGTAAACATCAGCTAGTTATGATTTTTGTTCAAGCGAGTCTCCAAATGATCAGGAATTGTGCCATGATCCTCTCATGAGCTGCTCATAAATACGGTGTCTCATTCTTGAGAATATTCCACCATAAATTGAAAATAAATTCCTAAAGAGTACAGAAAGGTACACTGATGCATATTTTGCCATGAGAAAGGCACATCACAGAGGAGCTAATTTTATTCTCCCTGACTGTAAACCCCGTGTCTTCCAACAAATTGCTGAGGAGGTGGAGTTTCTCTGCATACTTTTTTCTCTGGCACAGACTTATCCTCAGTTTATATTACCATTATGCTATTTGTTCTTTCATGTATCAGTAAACTCAGATACCTGGTACTTACATCAACACCCTGGAAACAGTTTTTGTCTCAGATGACAAGACTCTTGAAAAGAAGGCCTGTTTTTTCTTTTAACCTAACAATCCGAAAATAATTGTCTTGGTTTCTTACTGCCACCACAGAGCACAGACTGAGAGTCAGTACTTCCCCGGGAAAAGACCCAAAGTCTATCAGACAGCAAGTTTGGTCTCAAGAGTATGGTGTTCCAACAGCTGAACTCTTATTTGGTTTAAGAAGGGAATGTGGGAGGTAGATACATTTTCAGTCATTGGGGGTCTTTTCATAGATGAAAGAATAAAAAAAAAATCACAGGGATGTATGTCATTGCAGTATTGATGCCCTACATAAACCCCTCATTTGCCAGGAGTGGTAATTTAGATGGATCAGGTAATTTTGCCACTTCTTGTGAAGGGGAACCCCAATCCCCCGCCCCGTCCCCAGCGAGCAGCCCCTCCAAAGAACTCGGGACTTCGTCGGACAGAACAGATGGGCAAGAAACTCCTGGGGTGAGACTGGACGTCACCACTCTGCCAGAGGACACGGACCCACAGCCGGCTTCGTCTGAGCACCCTTTACCAGAGCAAACCTTCCAGCAGCTGCCGCAGGAGCAGCGGGGGCGCGGAGCGGTGCCCGCGGAAGGCTGGCCAGCCCGGCTATCGGGAGCTGTCAGATGGCTCCTCCGCCCCGGGGTCTCCAGGGGAGGAGCTGTCCCGCCCGGCTCCCGCCGTCCGCTTGTCTTGGCCAGGCTGAGAGTGGCGAGGGAATAGTTGCCAGGTACGAGGAAAGCCGCTTACCTGTTGATTTTCAGGGCGAACGCCCTCCTGTCTGCGGCAGGCAACGTCGCCATACGGGCGAGCACCCGTGGCCGTCGGCTGCCGACGAGGACTGGCAGTACGCACGAAGGGCGGCTTTATTTCATTTATTTATTTTTCTTAATTGCGTGCTCCGGGCTAAAAACCCGACGATCCACTGATAGTTCTGGGTGGCAACTTCCGCATTTCACCTTCCTCACAGAAATTGGCCGGAGTGGGAGGGATCTGCCCAAGTGCACAGCAGGCTGCTCACCCTGCCGCGTCTGCCCCACCGCCAGCAGCGCCCAGCCCGGCGTCCCGGGCGTCCTGCGCCTTCCCGGCAGCTTCCACCAGCTCGGCCGGGGCGCCAAGGCACCGCGGGAGAGCAGAAACTTCCTCTTCTATAGAGGCTAACCCCGACTCGCCCGGGGGCATTTTGGAGGGAAGAAGAGGGAAGGCAAGCGCTTAGGCACTGAGAGGAAGGGAAGGCACCGTGTACTTCTGAACGTGCATAGCTGCGGGAATCCATGAGCATCCCTCACGACCTTTTTTCTTTTGGAAACCGCACCGCGAGTGTCAGACTCCTCCGCCTCCGCCCCACCACACCCCATACACATATACACACCCGCCGGGGGTCAAGCGCTGTTCTGCGGGGCCGGGCGAGGAAACAGCGGGCACCGCTGGCCACCGCCGTAGCTGGGCCGGCCCCGGGTGCCGAGGATCCAGCCGGTCCTGCCAGGCGGAGCCGGGCCGGGCAGGATTGGGCGGGGCAGGCCTGAGGAGGGCTGCTCGGAGCAGGGCAGAACCGCGCCTACTGCCCCACAGGCACCAGAGACAGCCAGGGACCGTCCTTCGGCCTCACTGGCGCGTGGATGGAGGGCAAGCAGGGACAGCAGGCTGTGAGAAGTGAATACATGACAGCTCTTTACCTGGGAAAATATTTTGTCAGTACACGTGTGCACTGAGGATCTGTGTTTCTCTTACATCTAAACTCTGTGTGTAAGAAAAACTCACAGGTACCAACACCAGATACTAGGTCAGCTTGGCACAGACCTTGGCACTGCTGTTCTATTCACCAGCACTTATGGCCCAGCTTTATAAAAAGGCCATTTTTATTAAGTATCTTGTGGTTGTGTTAGAAAATTATGTTTCCTGAAAAGTATTTTTCTTTCTGCCTTGATGCAATTTTCACTGCTTCTGCAGATAAGGAGAGCTCACCCTTCATTTGAAAGGGGAAACAAAAGCCAAACATGGTTTCTACAGATGAATTCTGAGGTAGTAGAGGCAATTCAGTTTTAGATTGTCTTGTTTTTATTAAATCTGTTTTTTTGATGGTATTAGGATTTGAACATTAGGATTCATCCATTGAAGGGCAGTCATAGCTTATCTCTCCACTCCCAGTAACTTGGAGGGAATCTAGAGGAAAACAGTGGGATATGAGGCAAAAAGCAGAAGACTGTCAAACAGTGAGGGCCTAAAATTGTTCTGCCAACAATTATCTATTTCTCTTTAGAATTCACCATTCTTTAGAGTACTGTTAAGTACGTGTGGTCTCAAATATGAATGTTAACCTCTAGGTTAACCTCTGGCTAAGGGTCCCTAGGGAAATGTAGAGATGCCAAAGAGGTTTAAGAAAAAGAAAGCAGAAGTAAATAAAAATTCAAAAATTGAAACAAATTTGGTTATGTTTTTGGAAAAAATCCCCACAAGGATCTACAGCAGAACAAGACAAGTAATAGCTCAGAGAAACTTATGAGAGAAGACATTAAAATCTACTATTAATAGAATGTTGTTACCTAACAAATATTTGCATTGGGAAGAATAAATCGGACACTTCATTGCATGGAACTTGCCACGTGCCACACCCATCCTGTCTTTACCTCACCAAGATAAAGCTAAAGCCACTTACCTGTATGTAACTTGAACTTAAATATCACTTAGTTACAAATCACTGATATGTACCTTTGGTCCAACATGTATTGGTTACAAGAAAAATTTTGAATGCCATAGATACGGTGTCTGGTAAGACAATACGTCATTGAAGCTACAAAAAAGAGTGCAGGCTTCATATGAATAGCTCATGTAGCATGAAATAGGGACCTTGATTGCTAAATCTTGCTATAGAAAAAGAGCTAGCAGAAATGCAGATAACATACCAATGAGCACAAATACATCCATTTATTAATGATACAACTGTTTATTTTTCAGCTTTATATATTCTTGGTAAGTATGGACAAAGGGATTGCTCAAAAAAGTTTTGCCACATGCAGGAAAAAATGCCTGAGGAGACACACAAAATTTAAGTTTCCAAAACATTAAAATTTTGGCTAGTATATATATATACATTGAAAGAGAGGGTTGTCATGGTTTAACCCCAGCTGGCAACTACATCTCACACACACACCAGTGGGATAGGGAAGAGAGAATCAGAAGGATAAAAGTGAGAAAACTTGTGGGTTGAGACAAAGCTGGTTTAATAGGGAAAACAAAGGCTGTGCACACAAGCAAAGCAAAACAAGGAATTGAGTCACTGCTTCCCATGGGCAGGTGGGTGTTCAGCCATCCCCGGGAAAGCAGGGCTCCAGCATGGGTAATGTGACTTGGGAAGACAAATGTCATCAGGCTGAAAGGCCTCCCTTCGTTCTTCTTCCCCCCAGCTTTCTACACTGAGCATGATGCCATGTGGTCTGTGACATTCCTATGGCCACTTGGGGTTAGCTGTCCTGGTTGTGTCCCTTCACAACTCCATGTGTCCTACCCCCAGCCTCTTCACTGGTGGTTTGGGATGAGACGAAGAAAAGGCTTTGATGCTATGCAAGTGCAGCTCAGCAATAACAAGAATGTCCCTTTGTTATCAACCCTTCTTCTAGCACAAATCCAAAACACAGTCCCATACCAAGTACCATGAAGAAAATTTATTCTACCAAAACCCAGCTAAACCAGCCAAAAGCAGCACATACATTCAGCAGGTACAGAACAAACACTTAGATAATTTAAAGTTCTCATCTTTTTGGATGAAGTTAATTATCAGAACCCTACTTTGGCATAGGAGTAGCAAAACTCATCAAATACTCTTTTCATCTCTTATGTCAACAGTTACATTGCCTTTTTTGAAGAGGGAAAAAAAAGAAGAAAAAGTATGGACTTCTATTAAGCAAGTTTACATGGTTTTAACTCATGGGAGCACCAGATGAGAAGCTGATGAAGTGATTTTTTTAAGCTATCTTATCCAATTCAATACTGTCAGTATGAATGCTCCAGTTTTTTGCTAAACAAACACTACTGTTTGAATTCCTGCAACAAAACAACCTACCATACAAGGTAACAAAGTCAAAACACTCCGTTATAACAAGAAGTAGAAGAAGATCTTTCCAGTCAGAGGATCAAAAAAATTACATCAAACCAAGTTCCAGTGAAGGCATCAAAAAAATCAAAATTAAAGGAAACAGTACAATTCCGAACAGACCATCATTTTCCGAACCTAGCTTCCTTGGATGTCAGTAGCTGCTATTCGGGCATTGTATTAGATACAGTGGAAGCCACGCACGCATTCCCCATTCCTTATCACCATCCTCCTGTCACACACATGCATCCCAAATGGTGGTCCTATTCATCGCTTCATCACACCACCTCAGCCCTAGGATCAGTCATAAGCTATGCTTTCCTGTAATTTTTCTTGGGCTTTAAATGCTGTCACCATAACTGGATCTTACACCTGGGAGGTGTTGGGTCCATGGCCATTTGGATGCTGTACCTGAGCAGGCTGAGGAGGTGCAGGCACAGCCAAAAAAGAACAGCTGAGTGGTGGTAATATCAGCACAGGTTCTGTATGGGTGCCTGGGCAGAACAGATACTGCTGCAAATTGTTTTGAAGGAGTTTGCAGGCTGACTAAAGAAATACTGGAAGAAAAAAGTGGCTGGCATGTCAACATGTCACCTACCAAGCAATTTTTTTTCTTTTAAGGCACACATTCCCAAACATCTTTTTTCATTTTCACTGGCAGTGAAGAAAGCTACTGCATGATCGAGTACCAAGGCATCACGAACATTGTTAAACACAGCTTCGTATCCCACCACAATCATCCTAACAAAGCCCTGCTTAGGTGTCACCTGCTTATTTGTAGAGGATGTACCTTTGCTGATCGACCAGTAATTGAGTTAGATCCATGGGAGTTTCCTCAGTATTTTTTATAATGTTAAGTCTGCATCCTTGGCAAAAAACACAGTGGTGTATAACTTCATTACTGAATAAATGTGATTTGATTACCCCATAAGAATATCTGGAAGTTTACACCAAGAGGAAAACTGTGATGACCTCAGTTTGCAATACCTGCCAGGAACACACACTGCCTGTTAATATTTGCTCATATTCCACTTTCCTACCACATCAGGAGAGTGTAGTGTAGCCAGGGGAGCTAGATGCTCCTTCCTTAAAGGAAGCTGATATGCCATCAAATTCAGTGCTTTTTCTGGCACAGATCTCAATTTTATCCAGAAAAATCTAAGTAATTTAGTCAAAAGCGCTTTAAACAAAAAAAAGTTATATGAAATTTAGTAGACTAAACCTCAGAAAGATTGTGTAATTTTCCATTATTCCTATTAATGTTTTAAATAGATTGGCAATGAAAGGATGAACTCCCTTAGAAATAATTTAAAGTCACTCCTAGGTTTAAGTTTCTGTTTTGTGTTGGTGAAACAGAAGAAAGGGAATTTAGATCATTTTGCAGCTTTTTCTTTTTTAAAAGGCTGCAAAATAAAACACTTGAGTCTAAAAGAAGAAAAACAGTCTATGTGAAAGCATATCCTTTTTCACTTGTCTGTGCAAATTCTTCTAGAGGAATACAAATGCTACTGGCCAGATTCACATCAGAATTTCTCAAACAGAAATGTGTCTTTGTTCACCTTCACAGTCAGCAAAACTCTAGCAGAGACAGCACTCACAAAATTTTCATTTACTGACATAATTTCTTACATACAATGAGGCAACTTGCTAGATGAGGTCTGATATTTAAACTCCGACCATAAACCATACCTTTTTTCTCATGTTCCTAGTTTCACATTATGACAGCGTACTGATAACATAAGCCATAAAAAGGTGCAGTGTAAAAAAGCAGGTGCACTGGCTGAAGTAAGATCTTCCTTTCCTTAAATTACATGTGAATCATCTGCATTCTTCAAAGAAAAATAAGGTCTTGTTGTCAGGAGAAACTCTCAATGCAAGAACAGACAAGAAAATAAAAAAACTTATTACAGGAATAGCTACACAGATAACAGACAAGAAAGAAGTAAATGTAGCCTGGGGAATATGCAAATCATACTGACTGAAGTTATGCATTTGCCTACTAGCTTATATTTTGAGATCACAAAACTGAACTTAATATCCATTTTTTTATTGTTTTGCAGGTTAACTGGTATAATTGTATGAATTTGCAATTCCTTTCTCTGAGCCACTGAACCATACTGTACTATACTGACTAGTAGTACCATAAAGGAACTTCCTCCTCACAGGGCTATTGTGCTTTAAAATTCATATTCAACATAATATTGAAATGCCAATGACTTTCTTGTCCTGTTGTTTTGCTCAGATCATGCTCCCCTTGCTACTCTGTCAGGAGTTAGCAAGTTGCAATGCTGTTCCTTATTCTCCTGTTACAGCCTCCTTCCCTAATTCTGCTCTAAAGCCTTAAACCCTTCAGTCCATCATTAAAATCAGTCTTCGGTCCATCATTAAAATGGCTTTGCTTGCACTGAGATCTTCAGTATTAGGGAAGGGAGTAAGTTATTTCAAGTGCAGCCAACTAAAATAATAATAATAATAATACTTCTTGGTTGGTTCTAGCGACACCTTACTCCTTTCTGATGTTGTATATCTTGTCTACAATTATCTTAGAATAAAATACTTCAACTGTGCCATGCAGATTTAGGTTTGCTATGCTCATTTGGCTGCCACCACACTAAAATATGCAGGTTTTGCATCTTTAAAAAGTAGACTTCATTACATGGTTCAGCAGAAATGAAAGGACAGCGAACAGTTACAAAAAAATTCTAGTCTTTGAATATAAACTTTAAAGAAACCAAAAGAAAACCCAGAAACCATAGTATTTGTTTCAGGTAATTTTGTTCAAAAGAAAAAAATAATAAGTAGTCTTGTGTGAGCTGATGAAAAGCAGAACCACTTAGGGAACCATGACACTGGTTTAGTCACCTTTCTTTCCCAATACCAGATGTCTCACTGACATGTAAATTTCAGTATTACAAATAATCTCATTTTGAAAGACAACTTACACTCATTTTTAAACATTTGCTGCAATGCAAAACTGCTCACTCCCAATGCCTTTCTGACTTTTTCCTCTTTTACATAATCTTGTAATTTTTTTAAATCAATACCTTAATAAAAAAAAATTTATAAAGCTGTGCAGTCCCAGGACAGTAAAAACATCTACCACCAGACAGGGTTCTAGCAGATACAGCTTTGAAAATCTGATCAGCTTTTTCCTCTAAAATAGGATGCATCATACAAAACAATGACCTGTCACTGAAACAAGATGCAAAAAGATGCATTTTATAATGCATTGGTTCTACAAGTCTAGAAATCAACAGTCTGTATACTGTGGGTATTACTGTTGGAATAAATACGGTTGTATCTTCAAGGACAAGCAGAATCAATTGATTAAATTATTTTATCAATTCTTAAACTAGACATGCTTGTTAAAATTAAAATGACTACAGGAGAAGCCAACTATTTAGATTGGAATATCACTAAATATTATCAGTATTAAATATTTTAACTTACACAAGTATAGGAAGAATCAGGAATAAACACCAAGAGCATTTATTACTATACAAGCCAATAGACAAACAAGATGAAGCCAAGCACACTTTACCATAACTGAATTCAAACCAATGCTACCGAGCCTTCATTGAGAGTAGAGAACCTCATCTGGGTTTTAGGTGTGTGCATATATCAGCACGCATCAGGCCAATCTCTTCTCTGTGCCTCCCCAATGCTGTGACATTTATATCTTCTGACATGGAGAAATGGAACATGTGTTACCCATTTGTGAAACCTATGGCCCACAGAAAGCTGGGGAGCACATAACACTGTTAAAATTAACAGTAGTTGTATCTTACACATGGTATTGTGCCCCCTCACAATCCCTAATGGAGAGCAGAGAAAGCCAACATTTACCTCGCTGATTATTTGATTATGGATCGATGGAAGCACATGCACCCTGCACTGTGTTTGTTATTAACACTGGGGCTTCTTCACTGCTCCTGTGTGTCGGAACCAGGCTTGCGGCTGATCTGCTGGGGAGCAGCTCTGCAGAGAAGGACCTGGGGGTCCTGGTGGACAGTAATCTGTCCACAAGCCAGCAGCGTGTCCTGGTGGCCAAGAAATCCAATGGGATCCTGGGGGCATTGCGAGCAGGTGAAGGGAAGTGATTCTACTCCTGTACTCATCTCTGATAAAGCCTCACCTGGAGTGCTGTGTCCAGTTCTGGGCTCCTCAGCACAAGAGAGACATGGAGCTCCTGGAGCACGTTCAAGAGAGAGCAAGAGAGGCGATTAAAGGAGAGCATTTCTCTTAAGAAGAAAGGCTGAGGGAGCTGGGTCTGTTCAGACTCAAGAAACGACCCCTTCAGAAGAAGGGACCTCATCAGCGTCCGAAAGAGTGTCAAGAGGGTGGAGCCAGGCTCCTCTCAGTAGTGCCAGGCAATAGGACAAGAGGCAACAGGCAGACGCTCATGTAGTTCTACCTGGACATGAGGAAGAACTTTTGCTGTGCAGGTGACTGAGCACTGGAACAGATTTCCCCGAGAGAGCGTGGAGTGTCCCTCCCTGGGACATTCAAGAACCGTCTGGCACACTCAGGTGCCATCTGCTATGCGACGTCCCGGCCGGAGCGCGGAAGTTGCCTCAGCCAAGCCCTCTGACTTCCCACCCACCCTGGCACTCCGCGAAACAAAATTTCCTTTATTGAGACCGCCCCGCCCTGGATCCCCGAGCTGCGCCTGCGCAGAATCCGCGCGGGGGAGGTGCCCCGGGGCGGTGCGTGGCGCTGACGTCACTGCGGTGACGTCACCTGGGCGGTGTCTTCAGTGTGACGTCGCGGGGGCGCCGGTGGCGGCGCTGGCCGGGTCGGCTCTGTCCGTGCTGATGGAGGATGAAGACTGCCCCGACCTGGTCCCAATAGGCGCCGACGGCGCGGAGCAGGCCGATGGCAGCCCCGGCAGCAAGATCCCCGTAACGATCATCACGGGGTACTTAGGTGAGTATCGCGTGGAAGGACTGCGTGCAGGAAGGGAAGGCCCGGGCGAGCGGCCGGGCTGCCGCGGGGCCGGGGCTGCAGGGCGGGGGCCTCCACCCCTCGGGCCGGGTGAGCAGCGCGGGGACCTTTCGGTGCATTTGCAGGGCCACTCTGAGCAGAAAGTGTAAGCACTGTTGCTGCTTTTGGCACCCTGTTTTCAGAGGCCGCTTCGTTCAGGTCACGATTGATAAATGGCTCTTGGCCACTTAATGTCAGAATAGTGCAATGTATTTGGCTCTGTTAGATGCAGACTGCGTTGCAGTCTGAAAAACGTGAGGTTCGGCGTTTTTCCCGTACCCCTCGACCAGTGGAGTTACTGTGTGCTACACACAGTTAGGGACAGTAAGGATCTGGTTAAATTTAGGATTGCCGTCACTGTTCTGAAAGTTGTAACTTTGTACTCCATCACAGTGTTGCAGAAAAAAACTTATAAGGACCAGTAAGGAAGGTTCCCTAGTTATAGTGGCTTTGGATTAGATGATCTTCAGAGATTTCTTTTACCCTTCACAATTGTGTGATCTTGTCCATGGGATGAAACTGCACCTAAGGTGGTGTCCCAGGGGTTGTGATCAGGTTTTTTAACAATAAAGTTAGTAGCACATCCGTGGTTATTGATGGCAGAACTGGTCAGAAAAGGCAGTAAGAGGAAGAAGATTAAGTGTGCTTTTTGTTAAGAGAAGCATGGAAGTTTGTTTTGTAGGAAAAGACTGCCCTGCTAGTAGGGAACTTTGTAAGTTTATCAAGTACTGACACTTAATGAGTGGAAAATATGCGAGTCATTTAAGACTGAGATTTAATATCCTGATAGTTCTATGGGGTCGAATATATCTACAAATTACTTTCTGCATAATTAGAATAGAATGTAGGATATTAGAACGAAAACTCCTATTTGCTTGAAGCATGCATGTGTATGCATAACAGTATTTAGTTTTTATTTGAAAATTTATGTGGGCTTTTTTAACATTTTAATAGAAATATGGTCTGTGTTCTAGGAGCTGGAAAAACAACTCTTCTAAATTACATACTGACAGAACAGCATAATAAAAGAATAGCAGTTATTCTGAATGAATTTGGAGAAGGTATGTAAACGTGCAGAAACCTTTCTTTAGGCCACAAAACAACAAGTACATAAAACTGCTGGAAATGAAGACTTTTGTAAGTTTAAATCCATTACTGAAATTATTAACATACATCATAGTCTTTTTGCTGGTTTTCATAAAATAATGCGTTTTCATAAAATAGTGCAGAATCTGTTTTGCATATAAATGTAGGCCCTCAGAGTAAAGAAAATAAATACATCACCCTGTTGGAAGTGCTATACCTTTATTTGTCCCAGTCAGTTTCAAGCAAATGGAAATTAAAATAATATGTCTTTTATTTCCTTTCCCCTTGTGATTTGCAGATCACAAATTATTCTGGACCAAGAAAATGGGGAGATGTATGTTTGACAGCTGTGGTTTTTTGAACTCTTTGCTTTCAGGATTTTTAATTGGTCTAGCTATAATTTCATATCTGTACCGTAGTGAGAAGTTTACATTGTGTACAGTTTGCACTGTGTTGGTGGGGGGTTTTTTGTTTGTTTGTTTTCATCAACAACGATGCATGTCACTTTTCTAGTCATAGAGCCTAAAATAAAATGCTATTTGCTATGAAGGCACAGGCTGGCATCCCTTTCTTTTAGCAAAGTTTGTGGCACTTAGGATGTACCATCATCCAGTGGAGTTTGATCTTTGTGGAATCAGCTTTGTCTTGGCTTTTAAATTTCTCATAAAATGGAAAGTACAAATTTCTTAAGAACATGTCAGAAACATGGTCTCAGGAGAAAAGAGTGTAATCCACATCTATCTCTCTTACAGGCATTGCCATGCAAGATAATATAGCTCTACCTGTATTTTCAGGAAGTGCCTTGGAGAAATCTCTGGCAATCAGTCAAGGAGGAGAACTCTATGAAGAATGGCTGGAGCTCAGAAATGGCTGCTTGTGCTGTTCAGTAAAGTAAGTAAGGACTATTGTACACGTTCTTACAGTGGATATTGTGGGGAATTGAGAAAGGGAGAAGACATCCAGGATTTGATTCCTGAAACTGATGGTAGAATTGATTGAGACTTCTTTTGTCAAATGAAACAACAATTGGAATTTTGGAGGTAGAAATTTATTTCTTATTGCTGTATTACTGGATTTTGACGTGGTGTCTTTCAGAAAAATAAACTAAGTACCAACATATACACCAGTGGGTATCGTAGAGTAAGGATCTGTCCCTCTATTGTTAGTATTATATGCTTCCATGAAGAGAGCTGAAAATTTAGGCTGGAACTGACTCAGGTTTCCCAATTTCCTCACAAAATACTTACTCGTCATTTTCTTTGTACATTGGTTACTACTTCAGTATTGTATTCATCAGAAAGGATAAATGGGAAACCTTTTGTGACATAATGAAGCAGAATATCCAAATTTGTAAGCTGATGGTATGTTAAAAAGCAAGAGAGTATTTGTTTCTTTGACATGTTTTTTACTCTGTTTGTTTCTATGCTGAATTGGTTTTGCTAAGTTGTAAATAAGGGTCATGGCCTGTTCAGCCTGAAAATTTGGGAGAGCTGGTCTTCTGCCTTAAATAGTAATAGCTAGTAAGTTGAAAACAGAAGATCTTACTGGATTCTGTTGTTCTAGGGTGTAAGGAATGCTGTCTTGCTGCTCTGTTTTATATATGTTGGTTTCTTATATAAATGCTATACATTTCTGCTTCAGGCTGACTTCATCTGCTCTAATTTAAGTAAATGGCACATGTTAATCTTGATGTAGGGAGGTAGAAAGGCAGGGCAACATGCTTCACTTCTACCTCACCTCTTATTTCTATAATGTCAGCTGACAAACCAAATAGTTACATATCTGCACAGCCCTTCTGTGTTTTACAGCTTGTTCAGTATTTGAAAATAAATCTTTAAGTCACCTGGTGGGATTAGGCAAATTCTATTTTCAGACTAAAATGAAACAGAAAACTAAAATTTGCCTAATATTATGCCAGCAGATAACTAAATTTTCATTGCAGGCTGTAAGTCTGCAGATGTCCTGCCTCAGAACGTTTGCTATCGTGATACTGACACCGAGTTCTGCATCAGAAGATACATTTAAATATATGCTTTAGCTTGTTTTCTCTGTTCTCAGATTTAATTGTTTCTTCTTACAGGGACAATGGTGTGAAAGCAATTGAGAATCTGATGCAAAGGAGAGGAAAATTTGACTACATATTGTTAGAAACAACTGGTTTGGCAGATCCAGGTAGTTCACAATTTTCATAATAATTATTCTGTTTTTATGAAGTGCTTATTTGCTCACCAGTTAGTTCACTGCGACAGTTATAATATAAAGTGGTGAGTTGTCAGGCACCTATGCTTTGATGGTTGTATAGACGCCAATTAATTAGTTAGGGTGCCAATATGAGACTGTGTGTTTGGGTGGTTTCTGTTTGTTAAATTTGCTCTAAGTTGAATCTAAAGCTTAGAAATCCAGGTAAAATATGTTTCCATTTAGAGTATACACTGGGTTTAGCGAAGAGAAGCATACTCTGAAACTAGTAGTTTTCACTAAACTTTTGATGTTCTATGTTCCCTTTAAAGTCTAAATAGTTAGCATCTGTTGTATTCTTACACTGATTGTAATAGACCTTATATTTTGTGAAGTCCTAAAACATACTGTATAATAGCCCTAAAATACTGCAGATAGTCCTAAAACAGACTAGTATATTCTTATTAAAGAGCAATAATAGATTTTACAAAATCCTTTTGTGCTCTTTAGTAATATTTATTATAAAAAGGTGTTTAAGCTTGAGCTTGTGTTAGGAACAGCTATCCAAAACAGTTTTCTCTAAATCATCCACGTTAAAAATCTGTTGTAGTTGGAGAGGGAAGGAAATTCTTACCAGAAATTCAATCGTTTCCCCTTTAGGAGACTGGTGCTTTCCAGCTCAAAGCTAAATAGTTGTCATTATAAAGTAATTTTCTACAAAAGACAGGACATTGATTTGGCCTCTGTTACACACAAATTCTGTTTGAGTCAAATTGGAAAACTATTAAACTTTTTGGAAAAAAAATCAATAGATACCAGAAAACAATTTCATGTTGTGGTCCCTGCTATATCTTGCATGAATAAGCACTAGAACAACTGACAGGTATTTGGGTCTGATACAGAGTGGTGTTTGAAGGATTGCATCGTATCACTTCAGGTGGACAGTTTTAGATGTTGGAATTACCTTAGTTACAGATCTTCTTGTTAGTGCTACAAGTACAGTTTTTCTATTAAATACCTCAATGTTGTTAGTTTACTGGAAAAATCTCAAGTTTGCAACTGTATATATACTGCACTTCTTAGGAGCTGTGGCCTCCATGTTCTGGGTTGATTCTGAGCTGGGAAGTGACATTTATCTTGATGGTAAGAATTGCAAGCTTATTTTCCTATGCATTGGCATTTTGTATCCGGATTTAGAGTAATATGCTCTTGGTGTTTTAAGACAAAGGTTCAGAAAATGTTGGAAATCTATGAACTTGGTTGCACACTGCTAGATTTGATCACAGAGATATGTCTCTGCTTATTCTGATACATGTTTATTTACTAGGTGAAATGTTTAAGCTTGCTGAATCCAAAACAAGTTGTGTAATGCTTTTTTAAGGGATCAGATGTGGACAGCTCTTGATTGTGATGTAAGGGGGGAATCTCATTAGCTAGATATTACAAAAACCTCATATAGGAGTAATATTGCAGCAAGCTTTATTTTCTCTTTCTTCCTCCCCCCCTTTCTCCTGCAATGCATTATTTCCTAAAGGTTTTCCTATTTTTCTGAATTCATGATGTTTCAACACCTGGATGTTTATGCCTTTTGTTTTCTGCTCTCTTCACCTCTTGTACTCATTGGCTCTAATATTTGCTGTGTTCCAATAAAAACCTGACAATACTGAAAGATAAATCATCGTTATATGTAGTTAAAGAGTCATTTTTTAATGTAGGAAAAAAATTACTTTTTGGCTTTAAAAAATGACCTACTAAAGTTTTGGTCAGTCTGTGAAATAGCCATCTAGCCAAGGAAAAAAACATTGAGTTCAATAAGAAAGAGCTTCCTAAGTTTCTGCCAGAGACTTGCAAATTCCTGGTCATTTACTACTGGAATGGCTGCATACAGCAGTCGGTCCCTTAATTTGTTTCAATATTCTGTAAAAGCGTACCTCAGCCAATTTCCTCTTGCAGAAGATGAGGCATCTACTTTGTGAGAATTTATTTCACCTGGTCTGTAGACATTTTACTACCACAGCTATGACAATGAATAAAAAAAATATTTGGGTAACAAGTTTAATGCTCAGATACTTTTAACTAGTTGTAAATGTGGTGATATTGTTACATTTTACAGGAGGTTTGCAAGCTGTTAAACTATCAACTGCTTTCAGCACATTTGCACAGAAATTTCCATTTTAATGTTTTCTTTTAGGTATTGTGTCTGTTGTTGATGCAAAGCATGGATTGCAAGTAAGTTACTAGACTTGTTACATAGTTTAAAACCGCAGTGTTAGAACAGCTGTCGCAGTAATGTTCATGTGGATTAATTAATTTTAACAATAACTGTAATTCTTACATTGAATGAGGACGTATTTCATTATTACTATGTTTTGAATGGGCACAATGAACTACTGATATTCACAGGAATTCAGATTTTTACAGGCACAGCAACGTGTCTGACAAGAGTTGCCAGCTAAGTATTTGGTTCCTTCTAGTTCTGTCTCTTCACTCAGGAATCTTACTTTTAATCCAAACAGGCTTGGATTGCTGTTAAAAAAAAAAAAAAGGAGAAATTGTTCAGTGATCTGTGTCACTTGAAAGCAGAGGACTAAGAACAGATGTCTTATACCAGTGTGATAACAATAGAGTTAGGGCTTGGACTGAGAAGGGAACTAATGTAATAATGGCAGTTGTGGCGGGGAGAAATGAGAGTGCAGGTGTTCTGTTACTGCTTCACATTAAAATGTTGTATGGAAGCAGACAAAAAGAGCAGGTAGTAGAGTAATCTGTGTGTAAAGTATAATGTAAGAACAGACATATAAAACAGCGAGCATGGGTCAGAAATTGCTCAGTGATTCAATCAAATACCTTAGTTGTTTGGGGTTTTTTGTAATAGGCAGATGTAAATATAACTATTTGCAACTTAGTAACATAGGAGGTTACTGCTTTGATTGGGTATTGATTTTGAAGGATTCAAAAAAGAAAAGTGACCATAAGAAAAAATGCCTTCATATAAAAATTTCATGCTATGGAAGTGTTCTTAATATTTCTGCATTTACAATGGCTGCAAATTGCTCAGAGAACTGAAGAATAATTGTTTAAAAATAAGAGAGTGATTCTTCCTGTGTAAGTTTTTTTTTTTTTTTTTAATCCTTGGGTTTCTCCTTTCATTTGTGCTTATCTAATAGCTGCTTTACTGAAAGGGTAGCAGTCTAGTCCTCTCGTCAATTTGTGTTGGACTGGAACCAAATCTAACTTCATAGCAAGCAAGTTCGGCAAGTTCATTGTGTTCTGCAAGAACTTTTGTGGAGAAGTTGATAGACAGTGGTTTGCCCTTCCAAACAGGAACCATCTTCTGAATCAGCTCAACTATCACAAGAATCATATCATGTTTTAGGTCAGCTCCTTTTCAGCTGGGTTCACTCATGCTAATTCATTGCTTGCAAAAATATTGTTCTGGTTATCCTTTTCTTCATGCAGTACTGAATTATTGTCTTACGTCAAATATAATTGTGTTGCACACAGTAGCACTAAATTATTACTGTTTGAAAATTATTTTTTTAAATATTAGACTTTCAAGTAGTGTAACAGAAACAATACAAAAATGTTTTGAAACATTCAAATTTTCTATCTACTTTTGACCTACCTTTGGCAGCTCAATGAAAACATACATTATTTAATCAGTAAACCTGTAAAACACTGACATCTACTCAGAATAGTAGGAACTTCAGACTTTCTCAGTTGTGCACTAAGTAAACAACTTTTGCTTTATATGAAAGAACTTGCTAACTTGTTTAGTTCTCTGGTTGCAAAGCATGGTCTCAACAGCTGTTTATTATTCAAAGAACTTCGAAAGCCCTACAGCTAATAACACTGAGATAATGAGCAGCAATTTAAGTTTGTCATGCTTCAATCAACCAGCCCTTCACAAGAAAAGCTGACAAACATCCCCGCGACCAGTCAGCCAAATTGAAACTGAAGTGGTAATTGATACCATAGGTAATCACTCTAGCAGGTTTGTCATACAGCAATCTGAAATACTAATTTCTTTAATCAAGGGCAACAGTTGGACTGCTTGAAGTTGCATTCTTCAACTTCCAGGACCTGCCATCTGGGCTACTGACATTTGTTCTTTTCAGGGCAACAAACCTAAACATAAATTGAATAGAATCAATACACAGAGGATTACAAAGAAGAGGTCAGAGGAGAGGTTCCTGAGAGTCATCTTGTTGTTATGCTCTGCTTAAGTTGTGCACAATCAGGAAATAGTTTTGTTTTTACATGATAGACTCACAGTATACAATTAATAATTGATAATTCCAATAAAGAAAAGAAAATTCTATGTATTTTTCTGTGGTAATTTTCTATGTATTTCCTATATAAGAATCTATATATTTTCCGTGACAATTGTTTCCACTTTTAATTTGGTATTTCTGTAATTTAAAACTGAGCTTTTAAAGTAATATTTCTGGTATATTTAGAGCTGATGAATGAATGCACAGGACTCTAACTTTCCCAGAGATGTAAGCAAAAATGGCAAATTCTTGCTAATATTACAGCATCAGTTTGAAGTTCTACTTCCTCCAGATGTCTGTGATATTTCTCTCCTAGAGATTGCTGCCTCCATGGCAGAGTGGGCAGAAAATAACTTGTAGCTAGACCTTTACTACTTCAGTGTAGTCTGTTGCTGCGTTTAAGTTAAGTAAAGTTTTATATTGCTAAATGTTATGCTACTGCTTGAGATGCAGGTATTTTCTTCCCTTTCACTAATTCTTCTGTGAAGACACTATCTTGGGCAGACAAGTGGGGATGATAGTGAAAATCCTGTAGCTTCTAATTTTTGACAGACTTGAAAAAGAGCAGTGGTTTATTCATACAAACCTGGAAAAAGTTATCAGGTTTTGCTATCAAAATATAGTTTGTTTTGTATAGTCTTCCAGAGAAAAAGAGTATGAACTTACATCTACAAAATGCTGTATTGCAAGCCTAGCCTGTGGTTTGTTAGTTAGTTGAGTTCACACTCGTGTAAAATTACTGAGCCTTCTTTTTCATTCAGATGTATTTTTTCATTGTTACTGTATATCATGGTGACTTTTTTACTCCACTGTAAAGCTGAAAAGTAATTAAAATAAATATAAAGTTTTCCAACTCTTTTGTGTTCTAATAATAAAATTAATTAGAAGAGTCTGCTTTAAGGTAATCGTAAATCTCTGTAATGGTGAATGTATAAATATCTTTTTCACCATCATTTAGTAGAAAGATTCGAGATGCCATCTTCCTCAATACCTTCTTGAAAAACAGCCCTCAACTGAGTTGGGTCTGACTTTCTTTAATTGCAAATGAATTTCAATTTAATTTGAATGCGATTAATCCAATTCTTTTAATTTTTGTTTAGCACTTGACAGAGGAGAAACCAGAAGGTCTTATCAATGAAGCATCTCGGTATGGATGTAGAAATTAATTTTATGTATCAAGTTGGGAATTGCACTGTATAAAAGTTCATTGGAAATGGATCCATTTATAGGGCGTTTTTCTCCTGCTTTGCTTAAACTGAAGTAGATTGGTGTAATGAGGTAATATTTGAAAAAGTAACCTCATGCTTCATTTGATCTTTCTGCCAAGAATTGACTTTTCTATGGTAGTAGTGATGGAATTTTATTTTATTGAATGAGAAGCACCTGTGTTGGGGGAATTAAAAATTTCATGTTAGGATCTATCATGCTTGAAGTAGAACTGGAGATAAAGGAATATTTTTTAATAAATGGGGAGCCACAATAATGAAGAGTAATTGTAACAATTGAAGTCTTCATAAAGCAAAGAGACTTCAAGTATCACATTACAAAGATCACATGCAAGGCAAATAGGGATTGGTAAAGTTGTTAAATCACTAGGCACTTTGGATTAGATGACATAAAAACAGTCAATAAACAAACAAACAAACCAACCCTAAAATAAAAGAATCTAACAAGCTTTGATTTGATCTGTTAGGGCACAGAATAAGATGTTTGAGGAGAAGTCAGTAGGACTTTAATCATTCTCTGTGATGTTCTAATTTGATTAATGCTTGCCCTTCTGTACTAACAATGTTCACGCTATCTTTTGGGACCATGGGAGAGATGATGTTCCTGCCTTACAGATAAAGTGTTTGTTTGTGATGCCTTTTTCTCTCTTTTTTTTTCTTAATACATAGGCAGGTTGCATTAGCTGATCTTGTCATCATCAATAAAATAGATTTGGTTTCAGAGGAAGAATTGAATAAAGTCAGATCATCAGTGAGGTAGGAAACTTTTGGCATAACTGTAACACTGTACTGCCTCAAAAATGAATTTAAACATAGTTACTTCTTTACTGCTGTTAGAATAGAAATTAGATGTCATTATTAGATTGGCACAAATTGATAAGCTTGTAAGGGAAAAGAGACTTTCTCTTGATAAAGGTATTCTATGTGCTTACACAAAGCATTTTGTCAGTCTAAGTAAGATTTTATGTTATTTGCTAAGGACAGACCTTTCTCTTAAGTGTTTATGTTTTTACGTTTCCAAGCAGCTGTTGCTGGTTTTGAGAATTAGCAGAAGTGGAAGAAAAATCTGCTGGTAAATATGAGTTCAGTAGAAAATGCAAACAGGGAGGAAGTCCCAAAGAGTTGTCATGGGAGCAGAAGAACCAGTGGTCTGAATCAAATTAATGGTCGAAGACATTACCCTTTTCTATCAATACCATGATAAGCCAAATTAAACATTAAAATTTTAAAATACTTTTTGACTGTATTAATTTTTTGAAATATGAAAATAAAAATGCTTAGACTGAGCAGAGTATATCATGAATAGCTTTGGATAGGAGAATGCTGTTCTCACTGGTGGTATCTGTCAGAATTTGTGAAATTCCCTGGTGGTTAATAGAAACCAAATATTTCAACTCATATCTGATAGTTATTTAACAAGCTGATAACAGAGTTGGGGTGCTATTTCACACAATGCTCTCCGTAGTTAACATACTCAAACAATGTACCATGGTTGTATTTTCATCTAACTAATGATTTTTCTGTTTTATTTTAGGTCAATAAATGGACTTGTTAAAATTCTAGAGACACAAAGATCAAGGTATTAAATGGCCACTATTACTAGGTACTAGATCCTGCTTCTTTTGTGACAGTTTATTCTATTAAATCAGGTTCATTAAAGGAAAACTATTGAATTAGAAATATTTAATCCAATATTTGCATTATGAATAAGCATCTAGAAAAAGATTGTTTTTGAGGAAGTAAAAATGTATTTTAATTTATGTTTTTCTTTATTAGTGTTCATATCACAGAATCCCAGGATGAATGAGGTTGAAGAGAGCACAGTGGGTCAGCTTGTCCAACCCTCTTGCCAAGCAGGGTCAGGGCAATCTATTCCAGTGCTTGGTCACCCACACAGTAAAATAGTTCTTGCTCATGTTCCGGTGGAACTTCCTGTGTGTCAGTTTCTGCCTGTTCCCTCTTGTCCTGTTGCCTGGCAGCACTGACAGCCTGGTCCATCCTCTGACACCCTCCCTTCAGATACTTCTATACACTGAGGAGGTCCCATCTCAGACATCTTTTTGAGTCTGAACAGGCACAGCTCCCTCAGCCTTTCCTCATAAAAGACCAGGTGCTCTGTTCCTTTAAATGACTTTAAATGTCCTAGACTCTGTCCAGGAGCTCCATGTCCCCTGTGCTGAGGAGCCCAGAACTGGGCACAGCACTCCAGGCACAGCCTCACTGGAGCTGACTTGGAGCAGCAGGATCACCTTCCGGGAACTGCTGGCAGTGCTCTTCCTAATGCACCTAAGGACACCCTTGGCCTTCTTGGCCACCAAGATACACTGTTAGCCAACCTCGTGACTGAAGAGCAGCTTGCAAGGCCAGATTGGTTTTGAGCTAATAATTGGACATGTGCACTACAGTGTTTTCCTTCTATTGTGTCACCTTAAATATTATTGGCATTGCTGCTGCAAATAAGCTGTTCCTACAAAATGACTTTGAAAGCAGTGGAAGGAAGTTACAAGAACAAGAAAAATCATTGCACTGTTTTTGCTATTTTTAATTGAAATTCTGACACAGAATTTTCCTTTAATAAGTACTTAAATGGATATTGTATTCCCAGGACCATTAGGAGAGCAGTGTATCTTCCAGACTGCAAGGACTGATTTGTGCATTTTTACATCTATTTTTGGATTATTGTGGTCAATGTTCATAAAATACAGGCTTTTGATTTAAGCAAATTTAAAGAGAAGGTAATAGTCATAACCTTAATAAAGTATACTTGGGTTTTTAAAGTTTTTGTCAAATATACTTGGAAATTGTGGAGAAAAATACTTGCTGTTGGGTGATCAGATAGCACCAATTTTGAAGAAGCTACTAAACTACATGATTTGTGTTTTAAATGGCCATTAGGGGGAGATCCAACATATGATCTCTTTGCATATTATATAGTGTCTGATGCCAGCTAGCACTATGTTTTGGATATGAAATGAAGTGGGCCTCAGATTCAATCCTCAATGACAACTCTTCATTACTTGTAAATATTCTTCTGTAAATGACATATAGGGTCTCTTCCATAATTAAACGTTACAAATGTGAAGTAAGCACAAAATTAATTTATCGCTGTGTTCTTTGACGACATACCTTTTTTAAGGGAGGTTTGTCCCAAAAAGCTCACATTTAAGAGGGAGGGTTATTATGTGATTTTTTTAGAACACTGCTAAGAACAACTGACACTGAACTGATCATGAATTTTGCACAGCAATTGTTTGTATATTTCCATTATAAATCTTAAGTTTTAGAAACTGCTTGGTACAACTATTGTTGAATGTAAAAGTGTAATGATTCTGGTTGTATTCCAGAAGTGATTTTTTTTTTTACCTCTCTTATTATTTTTATTTAGCCACATTTTGTTTATATCTGAACTCATTAACTGCATCTGAAAAGCTGTCAGATGCTATTAGCAGTGAAATCTGAAGTCTGTATTGCTTTGTGAAGAGAAGTTTCTTACACAAGTTTATAGATAGCCATTCTTATAGGCATATATGACCAGTACTGCCAGTAATAATACAGTATTCTCTATTATATTTTTCATTTATCCGTTTTAAATTGTAGAGTTAAAATTCCTTGTAGTTGTGCTTGCCTCATAAAGTTGTTTCAATTTTGTTTGCTAACAGTGTGTCAGTATAAGATATATTCCAGGGGTTTGTTTCTATATTCCAGGGGTTTGTGTCTGTCTTGAGAGGCTCAAGGTTCCTTTTCCCATTTCGGGAAAATAATTTATTATTCAGGCATCCAGTATAAGGGATTTTGTAATATTTTTAGAAATACCTTGTATTTTACAGTATTTTTAAAAATTTTGTTTCTGTGCTTACATGTTATTGTGTAAATAAACACGGCATTTCCTTGTAGAAGACAGTACCAACCACTGATATCCAAAAATAAGTCTAAGTATTAATGGCATTAGTCTCAAAGAGAAGAGAAGAATCATAAGCTTCAGTGAACACCTTTAAAACCTGACATGTAAATACATGAAAAATACAAAGCTTTCCTTTTTCCTCCTCTGTTTAGGGTTGATCTCTCTAATGTCTTGGACCTACATGCTTTTGACAGTTTATCTGGAGTAAGGTATGGTGATAATTTTATTGCCTGCTACTAGAAAAAATATCTGTGTATGAAACAGTCACACTGAAATCCTGACTCAAATTTGCCTCTGTTTCTGCAAATTTTCTGTTTTCGGTTTCTGTTAGAAATTCTAGTTTAGTCTGTCCTAAATGTCAGGACTGTCACATTTTAAAACTAACTGCTTTTAAGTGATAATGTCAGATGGAATTCTTTTCTTCTTCAAATGCCTGCAAAAACCTTTTTGACCTTACAAAGTTGAATGAGCCAGAGTGTGTGCAGTTGGCTTTTTTCCCCAAAATGCACGTTTTGGTTTAATATCAGAATAGATTTATACACTTCTTTGGTTCTTTTCAAGCATTTCAAAATTTTTCTCCTTTGTGTATTGATGAAATGTAGGCCTTCTTAGATTTCACAGAAAAGAATGAGGGACTGAGGTTCCATGGCAAACAAAGGCTCTACAAATTCTGACCACTGTGTTTCTCATTCCTGGGGTTTTTTAATGTGAAATTTTTCCCCCCACCAAAAAGGCTTCTAAAAATTATACAATCATCAAATTAGGAGAAGGGATTTTTATGGGCAATGTCTCTGAAGTGGCAGAGAGCATCATAGTAATTTCTGCAACAGAATTTCTTCTCTGCATGTTATTTACAATATAGAGAGAAAACAGAAATAATACAGAAGATATTTGAAGAAATTTAGTGCTATCTTGATTAATCAAGACAGATGTGGATGTGAAATCTAAAGCTGCAGTACAATTTTGTGTTGTCACGCAAAAAGATGCAGTAAGACCCTAAATATATTAGTTTACAAAAGAAGTGCCCAAGTTGTTTTATTGAGTGGAGAGTTTTAAGTTTGCAGGCACACTGCATAGTAGAAGTGAGCTGTACACCTGAGAGGTGGAAGCTGGTATATAGTATTTCCATTCATGTTACAGATTTTATTATCTCAAGCAACAGTTTTGTACATTTTTTTCTTCTTGATTTTCAAATAATTGTAAAGTTTTTTTTAAAAAAACCAACATCTATTAACTTGATACATTCTAGTGGTTTATTTTTTCTTGCTTGCTTTAATGTTGTATTTTGCCTTTTTTGCACAAAGGGGTATCAAGGGTGTTGTGCTTATTGTTTTGAAATGTTCATTGTTTTAAAAACGTTTTTAATGCTGAAGATATTGCAAATCAGGACTATAATTTTCTTTATGTTTTAAAAACCCAAATTTTCTAATACAAACAATTAACTATATCAAACAAATATAATTAAACATTTTATATTGAGATTAAAATGGAATTAACAGTTGAAGCTTGTTCTGAATATATAGTCTATCTTTGATATTTCAGTTTTGCTCTGCAGTACTGAAATTTTAAAAATTTTGAAATAATGACATTTTACCCATCCTATTCAAATGCAACATTTAACTTTACTTATTTTCAGTTTGCAGAAAAAGCTTGAGCATGTACAGACAACACATGCGCATCTAGATAAGGTAATTGTCAAATTACCAAAAATACTGCTTCCATGTTTTTGCAGCAACAGGGCTGTTCAATATTGCATACTAATTTTGTTACTGTTTCGGAAGGTTTCAGTTAGGGAGTAACATGTTCTAAAGTATTTGAAAGATTGCCTAGATTACAGAAAAGGAATGTGCTTTGTTGTAGATAGATTCTAAATGTCTATATTAAGTCTCGCTTTCAAAAATAGCTTATAAGCTTCCAGTGCTCCAGACAGTCATGTCCTTTGTTGCTTGACATGCGGAGTTTTAGTGAACCAAATAGAACTGCTTTTTTTTAGGTATTTGCAGAAACAAGTCCTGAATTTGTAGCCAGTCTGTCCTGTAGGTTTTCTGTCCAAAGCAAAATCTCTCTGGTTGAACTGTGGGTTACAGTCATCCTTGGGGTGTCCCTAGGTGGGTGGGGTTCACTCATAGGCCACAAGTTCCCTCAGTGGCTACAAAAAAGTAAAAACGTCTATTTTTTTAATCTGTCTTAGAAAAATGAGCTTCCTTGGGAAAATTTCTATGATTGAATTTAATTTTCAGGTTAAAATATGATGCATAAAATGCCTGTGTTTTTCTTTTTGAACTGCATATTTTAACTGTGAAATTGCTAGTCTTGAGAACAGGAAAAGGCAATTATAGTTTAATTTTGGAACTAAAGATTAAATACAAAATCAGATCATGCTTTATTATAATTACAATGACAATGTTGATAGTTTTTGTTTAATTAAAATTCTTAAATATGTTCAGGTATAAAATCTTAATAGATCCTTAAAATAGATAGAAATGTTAAGTAGAAGCCTCCCTGAATGTTTTGAGTTATAGTATCCTTGTGTTATTACGGAGATTATTGTTAGTTTTGTAGTTCGGAGTCATTCGACTCCAAATTCGACAGAATTCATTGTATCTCTGTTTAGTTTAGCACCCACATATTTAAGATGATTGTTGAGACATTTGAAGCATAAATGAGGGCAGAACACTTCTCTCAGTAGGCTGCAAGTCCTTGTTGTATGACAAAGTGTGCTTATCATCTTCATGTTGAAGGTCAGCAGAAACAAACTGCATTGTGCTTGGAGCACAGAGAACTTCAGTCTGCTGTGTTTTGAGGCTGCTCAAAGTGTTAGCTCTTGGTTGTTTTGATAAGTGTACTTGGTCTTTAGACAAACATTTGCTGCTCGTTGTTTTAATTTTTTTTCTGTATGTTAGACTAGTCATCTGAAGGTAGTCATTTGAAAGCATCACAGGAAGTAATTGTCTCTCTGTTCTTCCATACCACTGAGCAGTTATAGTGACAAAAATAAGACGTATTATTTCTTCTTTAAATAAATTGTTAATTTTAAACTACGTTCTATTTTCATATTCTATTTCGATAATTGATCCTGAACAGTTAGCTGGTGGTTGCTTTGGAACAAAACTTAACTTCAGACATCTTTATTTTCTGAATCTATTCCTACATTGTCTGTTTATAAATAGCCTTTCTTATGAGGCAAGTACAGGTTGCTTTTTATGAAAACTATGTTGATTATTTTTTGTCTGATAGAATTGTCGTGAAGATCAGCATGCAAAAAACGTAGCATTCTTAATCATATATGACAGCTTGATCATAATAGGCTCTACTGCAAAGAATTACATGGTAGCAGCTAATGGTATTAAGCTGTTCAAAGCATTGTGTATGCCCTATAAGTGCACACCCAAACAGAAACAAAAAGTAGAGTTTCATTTAGCAAATTAGAGCAGAATAGAAATAGAGATTTTTTTTTTTAATTTGATGTTGTCATATACTTACCTTTTTATGAGGTCAACTTATAAAGAAGACTTGAAATTACTGTAAGAAGATGTTTATTCAGTGTGGTAATAATAAGTGTATCTTCCCATTTGCAGGCTATAATTACAGTAACATTTGAAGTTCCAGGAAATATAAAAGAAGAAAACTTAAATCTCTTTATTCAGGTAGGTAATACATCACCATCAACTCGAAAAGTCATTGTGGCTTTTTATAGAAACTCATCCCATGCCAGTTTGTTGATGGAAACAACTTTTTCTTTTCATAGAATCTTCTGTGGGAGAAGAATGTGAAAGATAAGACTGGGTGCACCATGGATGTCATAAGACTGAAGGTTAGTCAGAAATTACCAGCTGCTTTGTTTTGTGCTTTTCATCTTTACACCTAAAAAACTGCAGTGTGCTGTCAGTTATGGACCTGTCAAAGGTGCTGCTGGATCAGTTGGATCTGGTGCAGCAGAGCAGTTGAAATGGAGAGTAGCAAGTTGTTCCATTAACGACTCAGAAAGCTGGCAGAGGAGCAAACATTGACCCTACTTGTTTTGAATGGGGAGGGCAGATGAACAGTTCCCAAACATCAGTGGCAGGGTTAAAAATCAAGCCATATTTAAATAACTTTTCATTTTCCACCTCCATTGCTTTGAGAGATACCATCCCTCTCACATATCTAGGGTTGGGATACTATAGATTGGATCTTATAGATTGCTACGTGTACTTAAAATTGTTGCCATAATATGCAGAGATTCAATTTGGCATAATATAGGAATGCAGTAGTAATTGTGGTCTACAGTTAACTTTTTACAGTATTGTCAGGCTGTAGTTTTAAAGATGCAGCTCATAAGTATTCATCTTCATGGGCACTTCACATGTTTCTCAGTTGCCTGGTTTGGAGAGGAGTAGAGGTGACAATTCAGGATCTATATTAATTAACCTTATATCAAGCAGACAAGTAAATGGAAAAATGAGAATCCAGTCAGTCATTTGGCATGCTGTAAGAAATATAAAAAAAGTAAAGATCTGGTTTTTTTCCTGACAACACTTGACCATCTTAGATAGCATCATAATTATTTTAGTTTTATTGGAAGGAAAATTGTTTTCTTACTTTTTCAGCAGCAAAATTAGAGTATCCTTGTCTTCCCCTTCCTGAGAAATAGAAGAGAGTAGCCACTGATGTATCTGAAGTTGCCTGAAAAGCAGTAATGTCATGTACAAGTATGTTTTTGGTGTATTGAGCATTGGAGTCAAACAAATTCTTTATGAGATGTGAGGCCTGTGATAAGATGTGTGCTGTCCTACAGTAACAGACAAATACACCAAAGCAAATGAACCCCAGGCAACTAATTACAAAACAGATTCCAAAGTTTGTTGCTTTTATATTCAAGTTTTATCTGCAGTCATAACCCTTTTGGCAGTAATAGTCATAGAATTCCAACTAATAGGTCAAATGGAGACCTATTTTTTGAAATATTTTGAACTCCTTCTTTCTTTAGGGCAGTTCCTGTTTTAGGGCAAATTCTGGGAGGAACTTTCAGGAAGTATAAGACATATTTTGCAGAATGTGTTCCAGTAAAGTATTTTAGAACATTGTACTATGAAGTGATGAAAATGTTTTAACAGAGTTTTTGATATGTGGGTTAATGCACTCACACTGACTGTAATCCCTTTTAAGTCTGTTGTTAGTTGTTTCACTTTGCAAATGTTTATTCTTTCTCCAATATTCAGAGATTCTGTTTCAGAAAAGTAAATATACTGAGCATAAGAGCTTAACTGGACTAACCTGAAATCAAACATTTTGGTTCATTTTACATCATTTTATTGGCAGGCAGGCCTTCATGGACTCCCATGTCAAATACCATATATGCACTCAAAGAGGCAGAGAAGATTATGACATTTAATTTTTGCTTGAGCAGGCTGGGTACTGACAAATGAGGCACAGAAGGCAAAGTGTAATTGGTAAAGTGTAATTCTTTGCCTTTGACAAAATAAGGAGATGTGAAAGTGGATGTTACAAGTAGATATGTTGATTGACTAACAACTGTATAGTTGCCAGAAATACTGTTCCCTGCTTGAACTAGATTAAAAGTTTTGTTTCCTCTCTTACCTATTTTATTTTTTAAGTTTTGTTTATATACCCTAACAGTTATTTTTCTGATAAGGGACTGGTATCTATTCAAGGCAAATCTCATCAAGTGATAGTCCAAGGTGTCCATGAGCTCTATGACCTAGAAGAGACTTCAGTAGCCTGGAAAGAAGATGAAAAGAGAACAAACAGGCTGGTCCTAATTGGTAAGGGGAAATTACACATCTCCTTGTTTGAATTTAAGAAGCTGATTTTTTCGCAGACAATCCTCTGACTTGGCCAGTGAAAAGCAATCAGACTAAACTGGGCAGAATAAGTGCAGTGAGTATGTTCAGCATAACACTTTCTCAAAGGTTTATCCATCAAAACCTCCTGAGGTTCAAAATTGCAGCTGAGAGGGGTCTACAGTATCCCTATTTGTGCCACCAAAATCAAACCAAATCAATAAAATGTAAAGCTTTCATAAATTATATTGGCATATTTAATGTTATTTTAAAAATCTGTCATTAGAAATTGGGTGGTGGGAATAGTTTGAATGTTTGATAAAATATTTAGTAACTGTAAGGAAGGTTTTAAAATGTTTAAAATCAGTTTTGTTTCTGAAAAGCTTGAAGTGCTGAGGTTCTATATTTTTGTTTCTATTTATTTCTGTTTGCTGTGCAAAGTGTTTTATTACCAAAAATAGCCTACTTTTTCCCTTTTCCCTTATTTGTGCAGCTTGAAGTCTGTTGTTGTCTTAATTTTAATACTTCTGTTCTCACTGATTGCTATAATAAACATTTTCTTAGATTATAAGAAGCTACTTTTTTGTGGTTTTTTTGAAATGCACTGTTAAAATAACTGCAAAATACAGTTAGATATTTTAATTCTCTTTACAGGCAGGAACTTGGACAAGGAGACCATCAAAGAAGTATTCATAGCCACTGTGAGAGAAGAACGAGGAAACAGTTGACAGAAAACTAGAAAAAAGATTAAATACCAGTTTTAATCCTGCAAGGATTTTATGACAGAAAAGACTGAATGGCATGGACTGTAGTAGTTTCTCTATCCTCTTGCAGTTTTTTCAACAGTTAAACCCTGAAGTCTTCCCAAGAATTCCAGCTGACCTACTGCTTAAAGATTAGCTCTTATGGTCTAGAATCAAACACAATTCTCCTATTTTGGATTTGGCTGAACCTGTGTCAGCAACATGTAACTGTGCCAAAATGCAGATAGGCAAAAGGCTGTTATATTCTACATGAAGCGTAACTGTAAGGATACATGGGGGATACTGTAGGGAAACATGTTTGAAGCATAGTGCTTTCTCTTGCTAACTCTCTTCCACTGGGAACGAAGCAATAGTGATTATTGCCAGTGATGTAATCACAGTACAAAATGTTTGGTGTTTACTATTAAACTGTCTTCCATCTCTTCCCACTTGCTTTGTGATTTTTGAATGTATCCCAGGTACTGCTAAACCTGTTGTGTAATGAAACTAAAAATACCCAGGTAGCAGAGGCACAAGATCACATGGAGTAAATGCTGCCTACACAAAAGCTGTGAATGCAGTGTTTGGTCACATAGGCAGCAGTTTGAAAGATGTAGTTGAACGCTTGGATTTTCTAGGCCATGCCCCTGCCAGTACAGGATCTGAGGAACTGGGGACTGCACATTTCCACTGTGTTCTTGCTGGGTGTCAGGATGCCCCAGTGCTTTGTCCTCTATTCTGTTCACACATAATGATACTGGAAACACGCCAAAGACCTCATCTTTATCCATGTCTCCCAAGAAGACCACTGGTTACTTTTCTTGGACATTTATTTAACCAATTTTTTTTTTTTTGGTCTGTTCTTACATTAACAACTTGGGGTACTACGTCTTGTCTTTGCATCACGCCAGAACAAAAAGAGGAGGAAAGATAATGACAGCTGCGTAAAAGCTGTGAAATTACTGTTACTGGGACCTATGTTAAGGATGGCCTTCTCGAAGGAACTAGAATTGTGTTGAAGTGACGTTGTGGAGGAGGGTGAAAGGGACAAGCAGACACCACTCAGCCCTTTGTTGAATAGTGGGGCAGCCAGGGGATGCTCATGTTGGGGTGAGGAGGGATCTGGTGAAGACAAGCATTAGCAGTTCTTCCTATGCAGGTCCTCACAGGGGCACACATTCTTTGAAGAAATGATGGGAATCTAGACCCGGGCTTACTTCCCAGACAGACAGCTCCCACTAATGGTGCTTCAGTCCCTCCCCCAAGAGAAAAAAAGCTCCAGGTAGGAAGTGGTCTTGTCAGCAAACCCCACACATTTTGTTCCCTAGCAGAGGCAGAGGAGTTTCTGTCCTAGAGGCAAATTGCAATGATTTGTTTACTCCTGTGCCTTCATGAATATCGAACATCTGCAGAAACAGACTTTACAAAGCATCATTTTTCCCCACAGTATTCTACTTTCCACATGTTTTTACGAGCTCTGTTAAACATGAAATGAACAAAAACTATATCCTTGCACTCGTATGTCATTTGTTTATGTCATCTGTTGAGTTTAATCTTCAGGAATTACCCAGGAAGATGAATGGATGATCATGGTTTAATTTATTATGCCCTCTAAAATGTAGGCATCCCTGAATTTGGTAGTATTTTACTACATTCGTACTTTTTAATCCTTATATATCACCTCCCATCTGCTGGAGCAGGTGCATCCAATTTGTTATAAAAACTATATATAAATATATTCACTACATACAGGTCCAGGTCTGCATGGTTTGCAGCTGATTGTAGGTGAATTGTATCTAGCAGTGGGATTCCAGAGCTAGGCCTGTGGTGCGTTTCTAATCACCCTTATGCCTGTACTCCTCTACAACGAATCCTAGTCTCCCCACTTCTCAAGGCCACTGATACTGTATCAGTCATGTTTCCCTGTGCTGCATTATTTCTTACTTTAAAGCCATTAATATCTCATTCTGCACAGAATGCCAGCTTGTTACTACTAGCTGTAAAAAATACGGTTGGAACATCCAAGGATAAACTAAAACAAATTAGCAATTTACACCTGGCCAGTTAGAGACACTGCTGTCACAAATAAATTGAAGTCAGAGCTTCAGGCAGGTCAGGAAAAGATTGGCCAGACCAGGTGTGGCAGACCTCAGCCCTGAGGTGCTGCGCACTAAGCACAAAGCTTGTGGCCTCTTACTGGCAATGGCAGTGGCATCCTGCAGGATGGCATGACTGCGTTCCCATCCCAATGCCCTACACGTAGTCCTTTGCTCTTCTTCTTCATGCAGGCAAAGGGAACAAAGAGGAAATCCAAGTCTGGCTATGGCCAGCAGCTTCTCAGAGACACCTGCTCAAGGCATCAGAGCTCCAGTGCACCTTGGCCTCAGTCCTGCACGCACCAACATCCACAGAAATTTTCAGAAAAGGATGGATGCAGCTGTAACAGATTAAGTGTCAAGCAGTCTAGGATGTGTATTGCCCATTAAGAAATGAGTAAAACACTTGTAACTTGCATTTACTTTAAAATAATGGTCTAAAGTATGGTTTTACTTGTAGTGCTTCCAGTCTTTTAGCATACTGGAGATCCTCAGTGATCTTACTGTCCTCACTCAGCTAGTCTGAAATATGTACTAATTTCACATTGCTCTCTTAATAGGATTCAAATCTCTTTCATTTCTTTCAGTTTAAAAGTGTCAATCTATAAGCACAGCTGATTTGTTATTTGGTTTCTTTATTCCTTTCCCTGTACTGTTCTTGAAATGTTCAAGCTTTTTAATCTGAATGAGCAGCTAATAATGATCTTATACTGTTAAAATTGGTATTTTTTATAATTTCACTTAAATGCAACAGACAAGGCTACATTTCTCTGTCTTGACCAGTGCAGAATTTTGTTTTAATTCACAAGAGGTTGTTCTGAATCACAGCACCGGAGAAATCCACGTCATATGGAGAAAGTTTATGAAAAACCCCTACATATATACCGCAATTACCTGCTAACAACATATAACAACATAATGCCATTCTAATGCTATAAAAAAATGAAAGGGCCTAGTTGTTGTAAATTGGTATGGCTGCTATCAATGTATTGGGGAAAACCTGAGTAAATGCTTGACATTCCTATGACATTTAAGCTGTACTTTCCAGAAGAATCACAGAATCATCAGAATAGTTTGGTTTGGATGGGACCTTTAAAGGTCATCTAGTCCAACCCCTGCACTGAGCAGGGACATCTTCAGCTAGATCAGTTTGCTTATAAATCACAGACTGAATAAACAAAACTTCTTAAATCACAGTGTTTTGACTTGCTTCTTTGTAAATGTTCGCTACTTGTTTCTGAAAACATGCCTGTGGGACCAGCATCTGCCTTAGAAGAATTGGAGGAAGGTGAGTAAAAATGAAAACTGACACAGTTGCTGGAGTTCTGGTTTGCAAACAGGAATATCAGAAAGTCATATCTCAGAGGACAACTCGAAGTTAAGACGGTAAAGCAGCATATTACTTGAGCTGAAAGACTTTACTATCCAATAAGTAAGCAAATTTTACTCGGTGAAGAACTCTGCCATTGTTTACTGGGGAAACCGAATTTGTTCCAAAAGGCGATTGATCCGAGTTGCTCCATGTCTTTGTTTTTGCCTTCTAGTAGACGATCTACTCACAGGCAGGAAAATGTCACATTAAACGAGTATTTGGTGTCATCTAGCGGTAGCATTTGTTTCAGCAACTTTGTCAGCTGTTCGACGATGCAGATATAGTATTCTAGGAAACTCTATCTGACTATCTATCTATGGTCTTACACTTTTTTCTAGGTAATAAAGGAGAGAGTTTATGGAATATAAAAATCTGTATCCCTTTATAGACTGAACCAGCCCTAGATGGTTCAGTCCAAAATCAGAGTGAGTTTTTTTCCCCTGCAAATTCTTTCCCCTTTCTTCTACAAGTAAGAGAATACTGACTTCATGGTTTTGATAGAGGACTTTGCTGATATAGTTGCAAGACCGAATTATGATACCAAAAGTGCCTGAGAAGGTAAGTTTTAGCTTTCCTGCACCACCACCACCACAGGAAGAGTGATAACTTTAATCATGCTCTTCAAAAAGAGTGGTCAGAATGCATAGTGTTGTCTTCATTACATTTTTAGTTTGGTGGGGAATTTTTTTTCCCTCCACCCCACAGTTATTCCTGATGCTACGGAATGAAGAGTGTTTCTGATTAATTATATAGCCATGAAAGTGACTGGATGTGATTGGCATTATTGACATAATCTGATGCAAAGTAAAACCTGACAGGCAAAGGTCAACAAGAGCAAGTCAAACCAGCACCCTCAGTTTAACAGGTAGGTAGAATTTAACTTCTGTGCAAGAGGAGCATCCTGGGAAAAAGAAATGGTAATTCCAGAATAACAAAGTCAGCATGTTACTTCTCTAAAAGCATTGTGGCAGACTTGGTCAAATGAGTTCAATGACAGATTCATTTTTGCAGTGGTAGGCTGCAGAACCAGATGAAAGATCAGGCAAAACCAAGAATGGAAGACACACCAAAACAGAAAGGCTAGATTGTCTGACAACAATTTTCCAAAGGTGTACCTACTAATGGATATCCCTAACTAAGCACCCTTCCTGGCTTGCAGGTCGTGAGAAGTGAGAGCAAACTCTTCAGACATGAGCCAGAAGATTTGGTAGATTACAGAAGAGGAAAATAAATCAGACTTTGGCACAGAGGCTGGCAGAGTAAATATGCCCACAGAAGGAGGCGCTGCTCCATCACTTTCCACACCTCACGGTGGCACCTGCGGTCACCCAGGGTTCCCCAGCTGCTAGCCAGGACTCGGATCCAAATCTCTTGCGGTATCCTGAAATTACACCTTTGACTCGTTTTCTATGATTTTTCCCTGGGCCTCAGTCAAAGGTTTCTTCTGAACCGTTTTTATAATTTTAAAGAACTGTTATGTCTGTCTAATATTCCAGAAGAAACAATCAGAGTCACTTGAATGTGGAAGTGTTGTTTAGCAGACATGGCATATTGCTGTGAGGAATTTTCTTCCTTTCATTAGCTACTGTCAGAAGATAAAACAAGTTCCCTGGCAAAATAAGTTTTTCAGGTAGAATTTAGACTATGTATGCTGAAAAATTACTTGACTCTTGACATAGAAGAACTCTTAAAAAGAGAAAAATCTCAAGTGCTTTGTCTAATAGTATCCCCTTAAGGCAGAGACCGACACAGCTGACATGGTGAAGTTAACTATTTTTCAGTGGGTGCAAAAAAACCCCAAAGCAAACCACGAAGCAACTATGCCAAGTGATCAATACCATGATGTTGACACTTATTAAAGGATCACTGGAATTTTGTCTGGAATTCTTCCTTAAAACAGGCCTTTTTAATCCTTAGGTCTCAAAGCGCCTTCTAAAAGGCCAGTGAATTTGTTTGTTGCACTGAGACTTAAACATACTCTGTCTTTCCCAAAAACTCAGAAATAAAGCTGCTATTAAAATCCTCCTCCAATTGAAGGAGCTGTTTTTCTATGCTGCTTTATTCTTCCTTTTTTGATCTTTTGTTTGTATTTCTGTGTTTGTGTTCCTGAGTAGTTTATGCTTTGAGTTCTTGTCAGAGATGCTACAACTCAGAGCAGTGATGCTATTTTGCTTTTATTACCTTGCTTTACTGTTGTAGAAGGCCAACATATATAAGGCAAGGAATCCCTGTATCAATCATTATGTTGACTGTATATCTTCCTTCAGATATGTTGATGAAGATGTGTTGTGGGAATATTTCTTTCCCTTTGTTTTTAAACTTTCATATGCTTTGACTTAACATTAAAAATCATAGCTTTTAAATCAGACGAAAAATAGATCTCTACTATAAATTCAGTGTCTCTTTCATGTACTAATCTCTTAGTACAGCATGAAAACCAGCAGTATTTCTGCAACCTTTACTATCTAGCACCCCTGGGCTAGGAGACAGAAAGGCAGGATAAATTTGAGAATGCATTCTGTGTTACCACTACCCAGCTCCCAGCATCAAACCACTGTGTCTCAGCCGAGGTTTTAATTTTACTCAGTAATTCCACCACTGAGAAGGATGGAGATACACAGAGAACATGGTTGCTTCGAAGGAGGGGACTTCAGACCTTGAAGTAATTTGTTTGCCAGGAACCCACAGTGCACAAGTGGGTGATGATGTGAAAGAGGCCATTCAGTTGGCAGTATCTGTAAGATGTAGAACATTGTAGAACATGATGTCATCTGAGCATTGCAGCCTGGAGGGCCTTGTCATATGTCACTCTCATTGCATGCAGTGGCAGTAGCTATTTCTTGCACCTCTGAAGATCAGACTGGGAATCTGCAGGTCTGCAGCAGTGGGAATGGTTTGGAAGTTGCATTTTATTCTTTGTATATCATGTGCTGGAATGACAATCATATGGATAAATTTTCCACTCTTAACTGGTGACGTAATTGGTAAATAATCATAAATGGAAGTGTAAGGCTTCCACAGTGTATCTGAAATAAGTTCCTGCTAAATCAGGCCTTGACAACATGGTGCTTACTTGGCAGTACAAACAGCTTGTTAAACAGAACATATCTATCTCCGTCACACAGTCTAGCAAGATTGTGGTGACTGCACACTTAATTTTACATAAAGTAAGATTAACTAACCTATTTTCAGTTAGAAAGAGAGTATGACTCACTTGAGAGTGGGCAAAACTATTTGAATAAACTTTATGCATCCTTTGGACATTTTGGAGGATGTTCCTTTTATAAGAATTGCTTTCTCTATTAGGTTAATGATTGATGATTGTCCTGTTCCTTTTCTCAATCCTTTTCTTCCTTCTTGTTTCTCCTGATAAGATGCATAGTAACAGGCAATTTTGTAAGTCAGGCCTGACTTATAGAACGTAAGTTGCTGGCATAGCAGTAAATTAGTTATCAATTATGAGAAACATGTTTTCAGGAATTTTTTCTGTTTGGGCTTTGTAAATCAATTTGCATGTAAGTTTGTGTGAAAATGTTCCTTAAAACAATCACTGTTTCACAGTAATTACAGACTTGCAGCTGTAGTGAAATGCAGCCTTTCTGGGGATTAAGTAAAATTTCCAGAAAAGAACTTGATGGGTATCCATGAAATCATAAATACTACTCCTCAATAAAATTCTGCAACAAGGGAAGTAACTTTCCTATAAGAATATAAAATACATTTTCTCTGCCTTTTCGAATAGAAATGCCCACATAGAAAAAATTTGTTTAATTTGTTTAATTGTTTAATTTATTTGTTTAATTTAACTGAAAGACAAGACAGGTGTAATCAGTCAAAATATCCACCAATTTTTCAATTTTATTGTCTTTTTAAATTTCTTTTAACTCCTAAATAATTTACGTCTTGAAGCAAAATACTTGCAAGTTTAAGAAAAATAAGCAGAAAATTCCTCATTTGGAAGCACTGGGGTTTAAAAGTGGTTTTGTTCTTATTAGCAAAACAATATAATTATTGAATTGTAATTGTTGGAGCGGTTTAAATGAACTGACATTTTATTTTTAGAACATTTTTGTTTAAATAGCTCAGGTTAACAATTTACAATAAGGGCATGCCATTTTTCGTATGATAACTGCACTATAAGAGGAACTGGAGTATCCAGCTCAGTGGCAGGATAAGAATTTGAACTTCAAAACATGGCACCATAGGGAATGGCTGAATTAACTTTGAGTATCCACATTTCTATCTGGAACACATATTCCATGAAACAACTACAAAAAATATGTTTCCATCTAAAACTCAGATATTATACTAGTGATGAACTCTGAGCTTAAAGGCAAAACTTGCTTAGTAAATGGCACGGGTTCAATTCCCCTGCAACATTTGCATCTGGTACAACACGTTTTTTCCTTAACAGAAAGGAAGTGTCATGTCCATGGCAATTTCCTGTATGTTGGCATCAAATCAGAACTGGGCTGGGCTTCCATATTCTACCTTCAAGAAAATCCATTAGTATTTTCTGTCATTTTGAAGAGGAGATATTTCAGGTCACCAGGTCAACTGAATTAGAAGTACTTGTGTGAATATAGCTCTTAAAGTAATTAACACTGCCATTTGTCACAGGACAGATGAGTTACGATAAACATTTTAAGGCTCAGGAATTAAAAAGCTTTAAGAATCAAATAAGAGCCCAAGTAGGGGGTGAAAGCATTCCTGAACTAGACTACACACATATCAAACCAAGTTTCTAAAATTGGCATTCAGAAAGCTAATTGTTTTAGTTGGAAACAGAACAAATTTAACATGTATCCTGTCACTCCATTAAGCTGTTTTTTATTTTAACAACCTTTAAAAAACTCACTCACAAGACAGTTTGGTAATACTAAGAATATATTTAGCTGTTGTTTCCCAAGAAGACATTCCAGACTTTTAATATCATCCCAATTTGATAATTACTCATTTGTTGAAGGTACACAGCAGTAATCAGTTAATGCACTGGCCATTTACAGAGACCTCCACTTCTCCATGACATCTACTGACAACAGGACTGCTTATGGGACTTGCATTGCTATGAAACAGAAATTAAAGGACTTACTCACAGATAAATGTACCAACATAATGGTAATGTAGGTGTTGGAAAACTGAAGAACTGAACTAAAAAGAGCAAAAAATTGTTCCTTTTCTTCAGATTTTGTACTAAAATGTTCAGGCTTTCTACATTAACTTCCTCATCCTTTGCAATGCTCCTGTGAAGAAAATCCTGGTATTTTATTTTTTAAAACAGAACATGAGGTCCCCCTGAAATAGCATGACATTATGGCACAGTTTTGCAAATCGTTACAAGAACGTAATGAAAGAGGTGTTACATAAACTTTTGGATGGACTTACCTATAGCAGAGCTTGAGTTTGAACTAAAAAATTTACAGGGTTCAGTAAAACCCCTTATACTTCTGGTAGTGCCTTTGTCAAGGCAATTCTTGAAAAGACTGTAAAACACACTTTTTCATTACTGTACATCAATTACATGGGTCAAGACAAGCAATTCTGGCAAATTGTCATTGATTGTCCCTCAAAATATGCATTCTGAGAATGTCAGTGTTTGCAGAGTTTTTTAGAATTGATTCAAATTGATTTTTCTTCCAAATGCTCAACACTTTTTCTCCATCCAAAATGCAGTCAATTCTTTATTCCAAAGACTATCACATTTCTTCTTACTTTAGTCTTGCGTTTTCCTTTATTTGGATTTAATCTGTTCTTTCTAACACTTTCCATCTTTGTTGCTGTTTCCTTGTTGGGTACTTGCTCTGGTAGATAGCAGTTATCTGATTTTATTTCAGCTCTCACTAATGCACACTAATGCAATGTCACAGTTTCATTGCTGTCAGTGCCCAAAACTATTTCAGATAATTGTGCTTTGTTTGTATTAGGGATATGAGAACTGGTGTTTCCACAGGGCAGATTTTTCCCTTTTACTGTTTAAAATGCATTCTGAATCAGTATAGGAAGCCACAATCATGACTGCAGGCTAGGAGGTCTAACAAAAGAAATGACATTACTGTTCTCTTGCAGGTGCCCTGGCCCTCTGCTGTAGTACATGGCCCACTATAAAGGTATTCTGCCGAGAGCCAGAATTCTTGTATCTGCTTAAATGGATTACTTCGTTTAAACCAAACTGCTGGGCCTTGCCTACCATAGCATGTTTTACTGCGTTTTACTGTAATGGCAGCTGTCCCTGCCAAGGAAATCTATGTGTAGAAAATGGTACCTTAAAATGTCACATTCTATCTGCTGTGAACAACTAAAAAGCCTGCAGAAATAGGGCTCAAAACCGTAAGTTCCTCTGGTTACCATTCAGCAGGTGATTCTCACTGACTCTTAAAAAACTACTGAATGAACTCTCAGCCTCTGTAGAAAACAAACCCATTTTACCCCATATTTGCCTGGACACCTGCTATAATTGCAGCTAAAACGCTGCTGTGTTGAACCAGAACACTCCACTGGGCTTCTGAGCGGTGTATGAGCAAACTCCTTCATAGAAAAGAGAAAAATGTCTTACAAAACTACTTTTACTTGTTCAGATATAGGTCTATCTACACCAGGGATTTCCTAAGCACAAGAATGACATGGAGGTTACATGAATATTTTTCCCAGCTCCCCTAACAAGAGAGTTGTCCTGGCAAAAAAATGCTGTGTGGGCCCAGTGTGAAAAGAGCATTTGGATGGAAAATTTCAGCTGATGTTTGACAGTCATAGGCATCTATAAACATAGCCTTTATACTGGGAAATGTCAGGCATCTTTGCAGCCGCTAGTGCCACCACCTCTGCATTTCATTTAAGCAGAATGAACCCATGTCAATGAACTAAGCTTTACCACACATCTGCATTAAATAACTTAGTTTATCACAGGGGAAGACATCTTCGCGGTTGACTTTACAGAGAGTGAGCCTGGAGAGAAATCAGCACGGTCAGTAAGCAAGCCCCTCTTAGTTTACTTACTACACAAAAACTTTGCTTTTGAGCAATACAGTAAGAAAAAAAAAAAAAAAAAGATTTTCTTTGTTCGTTCTTTAATAGCCGGCTCCCCCGTTTCCTCACCTGGGACAGTACCACTGCCCGGCCCCACCCCAGCCGGGATTCTCCGGTACCCACTCCGCTGTGGGTGCAGCCGCTGTGCCCGGGGTGCCCGGGGCGGGAGGTCCCGGCGCTGACAGACCGTGATCCCCCCGAGCAAGTGTGCAGCGCTGGCTCGCCCGCTCCTCGCTGCCTCCAGTTACATCCCTGGCAGGAGCCCGCGGCTCTCGGCTTCGCTTTCCAGGGTTATTTTTGGCCGGGGCCGCCGCATGCTGATGGCAGCGAGCTGGCGAGCCGCGGGCGCCTTGCCGGGCGCTGAGGCGCCGGCGGGGCCCCCGGCGGGGCGGGCGGGCAAGGGGCGGCGCTCGCCCCGCACTCCGCACCCGCCCCGGCTCCCCCGCCACGCCGGGCGCCGGCCGGGGGCCGAGCCAGAGCGGCCCCGCCCGGGGAACGCCTCTGGGCTCCCCACCGCCGGCTGGGCAGCCTGCGCCAGGCCCCTCCGCTGCCCTGCGGAGCCACGGCCGGGCGGGCGGCAGCCGCCATGGAGCGCACCCCCATCCCCGTGCTCACCGTGCAGACCGCGCCCTACGAGGACCAGCGCCCGACGGGCGGAGGGGGCCTGCGGCGGCCCACGGCGCTCTTCGAGAGCCAGCGCAACTACCTGCCCAACTTCGTGCAGAGCCTCCTCTCCTCCGTCGACCTCCGCGACCGGCAGGGCTGCACCATGGTGGTGGGCAGCGACGGCAGGTACTTCAGCAAGACTGCCATCGAGATCGTGGTTCAGATGGCCGCGGCCAACGGGGTAAGCTGTGCCCTCGCCCTTCCCGCGCCCCTCGGCGGCCCTTGCTCCCCGTCCCTGGCAGCGACACCCGCGCTCTGCCCGCGCCGGCGCTCCCCGGGGCGCACGGGGCGCACCGACCCTTCAGTGCCACCTCCCCACAGCGCTTCCCGGGGCACACCGACCCTTCAGTGCCACCTCCCCACAGCGCTCCCCGGGGCACACCGACCCTTCAGTGCCACCTCCCCATAGCTCCCCAGACACAGGTGAAGCGTGCCCGGAGGAACCCGGGTGCTGCTGTGTTTCAGCGCTGTGCCCGTTCCTGCGTGCCCCGGGCTGTGCCGCTGGGCTAGCGGGGATGGTGGCAGCCGTCGGGGAGTCACGGCGGGGATGGTGGCAACCTCCGGAGACTGGCAGCCGTGCCGTGCTGTTTCACACCTTGTTCTAGGAGGAAGGCAAAGTTTCAGCATGGTAACTGAAACAGGGCTCTCTCCGCAGTCGAAAATGTAGCAGCGTTAAAACTAAGTACGCGGGAAACAAAGCTATCAGACAAGCATCTGGTGCTCAGGATATTTTAAAAATAATTCAAGGGAAATGGTACTGTTGAAGGATGAGGAATTCAGGATTTTACCCACACCGTAGTAAAATAATAGTTCTTTTCTGTTGATCACTTGCTAACAAATTAAAAAATGCGGTGGTGGCAGAAATCTCTGGTCAGAGGGGGTACAAATTTTTCTTGTGCAGTTTTGAAAGTAGGAAAGAACTCAGGAAGAAAACGTATGTCTTCTGCTAGATACATTTGCATTCATGTGTGAATGTGTATGTACAGAAAGCTGGAAACACCAGATTTTGCAGGCTTGAAGTTCCTACTTTAAAGCAGAGCAGAAACTGCTATCTCTTGTTATGATGCCTAGACTGATCCTCTAGATTTCGCGAAAGGAGTGATATAATTGTATAGGGTTGTTTTGTTTTTGGTTTTGGTAGGATTTTTTTTTCAAAAGCTCAGTACTTTAGAGGCACTCCTTTCAAAAGATCTTTCAGTTTTGAAATGAATCTCCGTATGTGCTTGAATTTTCCCTGCTGATTTGTTGTAACAGACAAGATCAACCAGTCTTATATGAATGATGAGTATTTTAAATTTACTTCTGAAGCATGTTCTCAACACGCTGGTAATATCAAGCAGATGCTGTGTGTTGCCTGAGATTTCAGAGGCTGTGTTACATAGTATCAACCTAGTGTAAATCACCTTTCCTATAGGGATTTGGTAGAGGCCAGGGTTTATGTGGTCCGGGGTGTGGGAGGGCTCTGTGGGGGACATGGTGACAGTGGGGACGCTGGCGAGACTATCACAGCGGTTCCATGTGCAGCGTCAGGGGAGGGAGCATGCGGGGAGTGAGTGTTGGGCAGCGGAACTGAAGCGGGCTGGTGTGTGGGGAGTTGCAAAGAAGGTGGGACAGGACATGGTAGATTGTTCTCCCTAACCCCATTGCCATTGTAGCTCCGTGGAGATAGGCTCTCTGATGGAATTGTGCCTGTTGACCATGTGGGATAAACTGCAGCAATAGCTAAAGCAAGAGCCCAGCAACAAGAACTGCCCTGCAAAGGCTGAGGTCCTTGCGTGCTGCTAGGAGCTACAACAATAGGTTATCGTGCAGGGAGACCACAAGAGCTGAGATGCTGAAGAAATTTAGGGTTTAGAGGAGCAGGGGCTTCTCAGCCAAGTTATGCTGACTAATTTTTCCTGTCAGCCTGCCTCCTTCCTACTGCTTCTGTCACATTCCCCATCTTTCTGGAATTCTTTCTGATCTCGGGAGATTGCCAGTTTGAGATGATTCTGACACCTTGCTGTACTAATGCTTTCCCCTTTCTTAAGTTAACTGCAAGTTTCTTAGATACACAGTTTCTTCCTAGTACTTTCTGAAGCTCAACCCCAAACTTTTCTGCTCGCAGTTCTCACAAATACCTGAATTCACATATGGTTCTCTTGCTAATGATGCAGTCCTCAGAAATTCAGCAGCCCAACTGATAGGGAGCTAGTGAAAGGGCTTCCCATTTCCATGTTCTAATGCTCTGTTCCCTCTCTAACATTCTTACCCTGTTCATCCTCACCTCTGTTTCTCTCAAGCACAATGTAAATGCATAAGTTTCACATTTACTTAGTACTATTTGTACGTTTTATTTTTTTGGTTGTTAAAATATACCTGCTGGGAAAATATCTAAATCTCCTTAGTAGCATTTTTTTGTGTTCTATATAAATAGGGGGAGAGGAAGAGAAAACTCATGACAGCAAAGATCTGTCCCTTTGGATGAGGTTAATATCATGAGAAAGCACGTTGCTGATATCACAGGGAAAGAAGTGAATTGATGTAGGCTGGATCAGATGAAACGTGGGGAAGGCTTGAAGGGTGCATTGAAAATGTTCAGCTGCCCTGAGTGCCAGCAGTACTGATAAACTGAGCTTTAATCTCCTTCCTGGAAGACACATACCGAGAGTCATGGCTAGTTGTGCTGGCTGAGTACAAAAATAAAAGTGATTTTCTATTATCATCTGTAAATGGATTGCCCTTTAGAGTTGCTAGGTTCCTCTTGTTCTAAATTGGTGACTCATCCCACATTCTCCCTGTGCTAACAGCCTCGCACGGTTGGCATAGGCTCCAGTACAAGGAATGAGATGAGGTCCCTTGCTAGTCAGCTGCCAATGCTTGGCCTGCCTTCTTCTCATCCTCGGTGCTGCAGGCTCATGCCCTCTAGCTCAGGGCTGCAGGTGCATGCACCACAGCTACAGCCTGCTCAGCCTTCCCGTGGTGGCACAGCTACAGGCTGGCCCATGCTCTGCAGCTGCCAGCAGCACATGCTCCACCAGCTCCTTGTGTTCAGAGCCCGGGTGGCTAACCAGTGTTACCCTTCAGTGGGACACACAGCTGGGATGGTAGCAAACACATTTGGGTAAGGCACTGCACGCCATGGGAAGGTGGGGGAGCGTGAGGAAGGCCAGACAGAGGTCCTGTGCCATTCTGGGTTGCTATGAGCAGTTTGACAAAATGGAGTGGTAGGAGAATGTTTGAGGGTCTATTTCCCTTTTCAACTGTGTTGTGCCAGTAATAGTGTCTGTCAACCTTAATGTCTGGAAGAAACTGAGGTGGAAGGCTCCAGCAGTTGCAATATGATTCCTCCAATTAGTTGCAAATATTCCATTAGATCCCCCAGCTGGATGGAGTGTCTCATTTTTGATGGAAAGTTTAGGATACGTTTAAATGAGAAACTATTATTTGTGAGTCTCAGTGGCAGATCAGAAGGCATGATCTTACACTGAATATGGAAAGTCATGACAACATGTAGAGAGACTGCAGAGTGTTGCTGGTAATGCAGTAGAAGTTTGAGATGGCAGAGTTGAGTTTTCTGGTTGTCTCTGATGTAATACCGTACTGGTTTAATTTTCCATGGCCTTTCATGCAAATCTTGCCCTACCTTGCTGGGTCTGTGTGATATTTATTTATTTGCTTCTACACTGAGTGTGGTGTTCAGTCATCTTTAGGATACTGTAGTAAAATACAGGAAAGCACATCCCCAAGTTGTTCAGGATATGATCTGCTTGCTTCATGTTCTTTCAAGTATAATTGACTGAGGCATGTGAGAGATTACTGGGAAAAATAATTTTAAAAAGCATTAAGTGACTCCGTGGTAATCAGCTAAATCGTCTGAAAAGGCACAGCTGCAAGCAGTAATATTGCGTGAAAGTGTTCTTTTAAAGTACTTGTTAGGGTACTTCATTCTTTCAGCTCTAACTGTTTGCTGAAGATCTTTGTTTTTGCTGTTGTTACTAAAAGTACAGTGGCAAAATAGAATGCGGTGTAAGGACGGAGTATTAGAAGAGATGTTGCATGCCTGTGATCTTGCAGCCGTGTAAGTTTTTGAATTCCAGAGATAATCTTTCCGTGCTATGAAATTGTCCAAGATTTTTAGAAGGATATTACTGGAACTTTAATTGTGAGTCAATATGTGCGTACAGTTTGGCTACTATTTAGCCAATCTGTTAGCTCAGATTATGAGAAGTCTGTAAAAACAGATATTAATTAAATTAATTAAAGAAATAATTAAATGCTAGTTTAGCATTTAATTCAAAATTATTCTGAACCAAGAGAGGATGACCTTGTGCATTCTGCCACCAAAGTGAAAAAAGCAAAGGAAGATGGATAGCACATTTACACCTCTAAAGTCTGCACTGTCCTCAGGGAATTTTGTAGCAGCACTGATGACCTTAATATAAGGTGAAACTTTATAGTAGTCCCTGGAAATAAAATACCAATATATCTTGATCTATAGGATCCTTAATTTAGAATACTAAATATTGCAATATTTCTGTAGTACAGAAATTAGCATAATAAATAATATTTCAAAGTAGTATAGAAATAGTAGCCTCATGACAAGTGCTTAAGGCAAATCACTCATTTATATTAATATTTGGCATCCAGAAAAATGGGAAAACTGATTTGCGCAACATCTGCTGAATGGGAAGAAATGAAATATGGTGAAGAGATAGTCCTAGGTAATTTGTGCATTCTGAATAATTCAAGTACTGTACTAACTTTCAAAAATACAGTGTTTTGCATGAAGACAAAAACTTAAAACTCACTACTTTGGATTTAGAAATACTGAAAACATGCTTGTGATAAGCCTGCATGCAAGTGCAAATACATTTATACTTGAGTACCTCCAGAGTATTCAGAGTGGTTACTTTCAAGTGTTTTGTAAAATGTTATCACTGTCATATTCCTTTTGTTTACCCATACACAATGCTGTTTTAAGAGCTGGCACCCATTTCTGACAGCTGTATTTGGAAGATTGAGTCATTGCTCTAGCTTTGTACATGCTTCATAGTTTAAAAAAAAGGAGGGACAATATTAAAAACAAACAATTAAAGGTTTTTAAAATCGTATTTTTCTTTCCATGATAATTTTTTGTTTTTTTCTTAACTTATTAACTCTCCTGTTTTCTAGCAACATTCCATAGACTTCAGTTTTATCTGCAAAAACTCTGAAAAGAGAAGCAAGTAGAAAAACAGTCATTCTTTCACATTCTTTCATCAGTGCTTGAGGTAGAAATCTCAGCTAGAAAAATGCATTTTCTGCACATTTTTTAAAATTCCAAAGCAGATCCTGTGATTCTTAGTGAAAGAGAAATGGCTTAACATAGTTTGTGATTGGTGAAAATTATCAAAAAAGTAACTTATGGTAGAAGTTGATTTCTTTGTGATCTTAATTTTTAAAATTCAATTAGTTCGCAAAACCAGTTTAAATAAATAATCTTCTAATCCTTTTCTCTTCTGAAATTATTTGGACCCACACTTCTGAGTAACCATTAAGGTCTTCTTGTGAGTGTCCAGAAGAAGGTCATCTATGTCTGAAGGAGCAGCTCTTCATGGACAGGAGGCACATAGTGACATCTCCTGTGCTGCTGCTTTGCCACACAGACTGTGGAGCTATCAAATCTCCTTTAAACTAGAGAATGAAGTCTGAAGTTCAATTCCCAGTCTGTTTTCTGATGGGAAGTGAGAGGGATTCAGTGTTCTGCCTTTCCCTCTGCCTCCCCTAACTGCCCTCCCCTTCCCAAACTGCTGCTCAGTACTGGTGGTGGTGGTGATGGGAGTTTATTTTTTTTTAATATTGATGTCACTAAGAAATTCCAGACTTTGACAATATCCTTCTAAGCTCCATATGTAGCTGCCTCAGTTCTCATCTGTAATACTTAACCTCCCCTTTTGGGTTCCCCAGAAATTGGAACTCTCTTGTATTTCTTCGTAAATACATTTCTTATTGGCTCCTAGATTATTTATGTTAAGCTGAAACTGTAGTATCTGCGTAGGGGATGAAGGCATGGTTTTGAAATTGGAACCTTGCAGTGGAACTGCACATAATACCAAGCACATTGAGTCAGTGTTTAATAACACCGCCTGAAAGGGTTTTTTTTATTTTAAGAATGGTGGGAACTTCCCTTGCTCAGCTGTGCCCTGGGAAACACACCCTGTTCGTTTGGAATAGCCAAGAAGTCACTGGTAGCTGAAGGAGGAGCAGTGCTTTCTATGGGTCAGGACATCCAAGGCTGTCTTGCCAACACAAGTGTAACTACAAGAGACTGCAGGTCCTAATGTGGAGTGATACTTGTGATTACACTGAAAGGCTGCTCTATGTAAGACAGTTCTCTTTTTGTTCCTTTTCTATTAAAGCCCTAGCCCTGCAAATGCATCCGTGGAATCAGCCCTAAACTGTACTAATATATGAGAGAATTTGTGGGGTTATCTGGCAGGTTTTAGTAGTTGGATGATAGCCTAGTGTTGAGCTTGGAGCTTTGCAAATCTTTGTAATTGTTGTGCTCTTGCTTTACTGTCATATCCAGGCCACTGGGGTTAAATGTGCCAGGCTAGAGTATTTTTTGTCAGTGCTCCATGTTAGCATGCAACCAACTAATGGATATTTATCTGCAAAAGAGTATGTTCCATATCAAGACTTCATCGTTTCTATCCTGTACATATATGCCTGTTGTGTGTGTGTTTATATACAAATTTTCAAAAATTGAGTATTGTTCAGAGTACTTTGGTGTGTTTTTTCCATGTAGATCGGCAGATTGGTTATTGGACAGAATGGGATCTTATCCACACCTGCTGTTTCGTGTATCATCCGAAAGATCAAAGCTGCTGGTGGAATTATTCTAACAGCTAGCCACAGTCCTGGAGGACCTGGAGGAGAATTTGGAGTCAAGTTTGAAGTCGCCAATGGAGGTATGTTTTTTGGTTTGTTTTTTTTTTAAAGGCACTAAGACATTGCATCTTGGTATGCTGAAAACGGCCTATGAGGATAACTAGCTTATAGTCTGTAACTATATGTTTTTAATTTACTGTGTTAAAACAGTGAAGAACATAGGCATCTCTTTTTCTTTAAATAATATAAGTGTATTTGTGTATATGGGTGTAAAAAATAAGTATTAAATGTTCACTGAAGCCCTTGGAGTAGCTGTAAGATTTCTGTAAACAACAGACTTGCCATCCGTTTTTTACAGTCATTTATGTAGCCATCCAGATCACCGTAACAGTTCCGATCCTATGAGGGAGCTCTGTTTTCGTCATATTTCTGTGTTGCTTGTCTTGGCATTTATTTTAAAGCATGTAATTTCAGAAGTAAGCAGTATAACTCACTGTCTTCTATGGAAGAAAGCACTTCTTGTGTTTACCCAGGAAGTAACTGGTCTTATCCAGGTAGAGAGTTGTACCATTTTACCAGTGCAATTCCACCATTGAATAAAGGAATTTTTGTGTATAGCTGAAGTCTTGTTTTCCAAAATTGACAACTAACACATTTAGGTATGTTATAGGTTCTGTATATTTTACTTTATAGATCTGTGTACACTCATATAACATAATTCAATTATGTTGCTGATACCTTGTATACCTCACACATATAGAGTGCTTTTCAGCTGAAAAAAATGAACTGAAAGTGCTTATAAAATGTTTCCTTCCCCATTTTGAATGTGGGAGGTTCTCTCCCCCTTAGATGGGGGTGCTTTCTCCCTTCTCTCTTGTGTAATTGAAAAATGTGCGTGGTTAAATGAGTGTGATTTTATAAACAGAATAGGCTTGAGTCCCAGAGGGATTAAAGGGACTGTGTCAGGTCAGCCAGTAAGAAAGCCAGGGTCACAGCACACATATACCAGAGCCAAACCATTAGATGCATTAGCACTCTATAAACTTTAAAACATCATATGCATCTGAAATCTGCTTGATAAATGGATAACAGTTGGTGCAGTCTTTCTAGTGTGCTTTGCCTTTGCAAAGAGAATTCAAAAAGGCTATTAATTTTATATATGAAATACTCCTCAAACACAGGTCACAAGGTTTAATTATTTATGTTAATCAACAGGGCCATAATGAAAAGTAGTTGGTTTAAGTTCCAGCTGAGAAAATGTGGGCTGGGTATTAGGCAAGGTGTTTGAGCTAAGGCAGTGTTTAGGCACAGCAGCAAGCTCCAAGGGAAGGCTGTTGTTGCTCTGTTTTCTTGCTCAGTCTCTTTGCAGCTCCAAGTCAAGCAGAAATGCTTTGTCTCTGTAGCTGTAGAAGAGAATGTAGAGTGATTCTGTGGAACCTCCTTAGCTGGAAATATCAGTAGATAATACATCCATCTATCAAGGAAGATCTATAGCTGATGGCATCCTCACCCTTTGGATGGGTTTGGATTAGATGAGTAAGAAGTCATTTTGTAAGTTAAATGAAGAGTTAAGCGGCTGGTTTTTATTGTATTGGTTTGGACCATGCTGGTACACTGAATCTGAGAGGGAAGACAGTAATTTATGTGGCAATGCCCTGCATATAGCAGCATTGCTATACAAATGGTAAGTTCGCACTGAAAAAGCCTTCAAGGACATTTTGGATGAGGAGAGAGATCACAACAAAGGGAATAAATGAAATAATTTTTTGAGTAGAAGTGTAGCTTTAATATAAGCCGTGCAGAGTCCGATAAGCCAGAAAGGACATGCTGCAATTCATACTCAGTTGCAACTTGGACTCAGCCTTTGTACTGCATATGGCATAGTTCATCTAGTAATTTTTGCATCAAGCCTGCAACTTTAATTTAGTTGACAGTAAATCTTTGAAAATAAGGCAATTTTTCAGGCTTTAGCAATGAAAGTAACTCACAAGTAAGATGTGTCTTCTGTTTCTGAATGATGTAAACAGTCCAGGTCGTAATTCCTAATTTTTGAGCAATTAAGGTATTTTGAATTCCAACAAAGATAAATTTTATTCAGAGTAGTGGAGGGAAATTTCAATATAGCACCACTGTCAAACTGGTAAGATTTGTACAAATGGTATTTTTTTTCTAATTAAATAATGTGAAACACCAAGCTATCTGATCTTCACAGGTGTGCATTTACAGAAAGTCATATGAAACACCAGGACCTGCTGCTGAAGAACAGGCTTTCCTTTAATAGCTATGTTGAGATTCCATGCAGAGTGAAAAGAGGCAGTCTTTGACTAATAAGCCCAAACAAATATGACTGTGGTTACCTCATCCTTCCTGCCCCTGGATAATAATTGATTTAAATACTCTATGTGAATCAAAATATTGTGAGAAATGCAGTCATTTCCATGTTTTATTTTTTGTTGAGAAATGTTTTAATCCTGTGTTGTAGTGAAAGAACAGACCTTGTTTATCACCGTACTTAGTTTTTTAAATATTCCATAGTAACTCAAATATATTAATATTAACAAAAAAAAAAAAAAAAAAATTGCTATAGGAAATCTTCATTTAAAAGAAATGACCCACCACATTATTTTCTGTTATAGGACCTGCTCCAGACATGGTTTCAGAAAAAATCTATCAAATCAGCAAAACCTTGGAGGAATATGCAATTTGTCCTGATCTCAGAGTTGATTTATCACGCCTAGGAAGACAAGAATTTGATCTGGAGAACAAATTCAAACCTTTCCGAGGTATCAGTGTGTGCTTTTACTCATGCTAAATCCATTGATTTTAGGTATTAGTATTGCAGCAGAATTATAACAGGTAGTTATATCAGCAGAACTTCAATTCTTCAAGATGCCTTACTGAAAGTCACCAAAATACAAGGCAGTAGAGAATCATAGAATGGTTTGTGGTGGAAAGTACCTTCAGGATCATCTTGTTCCAACCCTAGCGCTGCTGAAAGGAGACATTTCATTAGAACAGGTTGCTCACATTTCCATCCAGCCTGCCCTTGAGCACTTCCAGAGACAGGGCATCCACAGCTTCTCTGGGCAACTTGTTCAAGTACCTCACCACCCTCACAGTAAATAATTTTTTTCCTAAAATCTAATCTGTCTCTCCTCCTTCAGTTTAAAACCCTTCCCCCTTGTCATAGCACTATTTGCCTGTTTTGAAATTCTTTGTATAAGCTCCCTTTTAGGTACTGGAAGGCTCTCTTCTGAGCCTTCTCTGTGCTGAATAATCCCAGGTCTCTCAGCCAGTCCTCACTGGAGAGGTTCTCCATCCCTCAGATCATCCTTGTGGCACTACCTTGGGCCTGCTCCATGTCTTTCTGGAACTGAGAACTCCAGAGCTGGATGCAGCCCTGCAGGTGGGGTCTCAGCAGAGCAGAGGGGCAGAATCCCCTCCCTCCCCTGCTGCCCACACTGCTCTGGATGCAGCCCAGCACACGTTTGGCTTTCTGGGCTGTGGGTCATGTACAGCTTTTCATTCCCAAGAACCCCGAAGTCCTTCTCTGCAGGGCTGCTCTCAATGAGTTCTTCTCACAGTTTGTACCTGTGTCTGGAACTGATGCAGGCACAGCACGTTTTGCTTGAACTTGTTGAACTTCATGAGATTCTCACATATCCACTTCTCAAGCTTGTCCAGGTCCCTCTGGATGGTATTCCTTCCTTCTGTTGTATCAGCTGCATTGCTCAGCTTTGTGTCATCTGCAAACCTGCTGAGGGAGCACTCGATGTCACTCTTGATGTCATTGGTGAAGATACTAAAGGGCACTGGCTGGTCCCAAAACAGAGCCCTGAGGGAACCCACTCCTCACTGGCCTCCACCTGGACACAGAGCCATTGACCACAACAGTCTGGCTGTGTCCGTCCAGCAAACTCCTGTTCCATTGAACAGTCCGTCCATCAGATCCATGTCTCTCCAATTTGAAGATAAGATACCATGCAGTACAGTGTCAAAAGGCCTTTAAGAAGGCAAGGGAGATGACATTGATATGTCATATATCACCTGAAAGATCAAAGCAGCTGCTGGAATTGTTCTGACAGCTAGCCACAGTCCCAGGAAACCTGGAGGAGAGATTGCAGTGAAGTTTGAGGTTGCCAATGGAGTTAGGGTTTGGGGTTTTTTAATAAAGCAAAAGGTCTCATCAAGAGACTCCCCATATCAGGTGGCCCCAGTCACAAAGAATCCTGTGCTGATCTCCTTCTTGACTCTCACCCACAGGGTCTCAGTCTGTTTATCTGTCTCAAGCTGTTTATCAGAGGCAGCTCTTCACAGTCTGCCTCTACTTTAACATTGAGCACAGCAGCCCCATCCCTCCTGTCTGTCTGAAAAGACCAGCCTGTCTCTTCCAAAAAGCTTGTAGCCATCAAGTCATACTCATCCCACCATGTTTCTGTGATAGCAATTAGATCACAGTTTTGTAATTGCACCACGGTTTCCAGCTCCTTTTGCTTGTGTCCAGTGCTGTGTGCATTTATAGGTGAGTGTTATGTTTGTTTCTCATTTTAGGAATCTGAGTTACAGACTTTTAAGTGCATCAGGACTCATCTTTCAGGCTAATATCTCTGCCAAATTTATGCTTGCTAGTAGTTAAACACCAAACGCAAAAGTTTTTTTCTAGAAGTGGTTTGCTTATTGTAATCTAATTGAAAAAGAGTAAGTGAGACTCAGTTTATTCAATCTTGCTAACACTTTCTGAAAAGTTGTGGGATTTGTACAACCAATGACTCCAAATGTAAAGGAATTACTTAAGCACATGTTTAATTTTAGGCATAGTGAATACTTCTATGCTTACAATTGATTTAAAATTATCTAACACAGCTGTTCTCTTGAAGGAGTCAAAAACAAGTTAAGGGGTCCTGACATGTATTTAAAACTTACTGTTTATTTTATATATTTCAAATACTGTAAAACTCAATGTGGCCTCAATAACTTTTCTGCATTCCTGATGCTGCAGAATTAAAGCCATTTTGTTTTCTACCCAAACTTCACATTTTGAGACAACTTACATTTTGAGAAATAAAATTTATCATTTAAAAATATCCTTAAATTTTGATTTTGCTGAGGTATTTTATTTAATTGCAAAAAATATGTTTGGCTTTTTTAGGCAAACAAAAAGCAAAGAGAACTCAACTGCAACACCACTCTGGAATCATAGAATTGCTGCAGTATTAAATTTTGGTTTTTAAACTGTTAATCTCTCCAAAAAGTATTTTTAAATAAAAACGAGTCAAAAATAAAAGTGCATTGTATGCAGTTTTTCTGTATGTTTTTCTTAGAAAAAAAGTAATTTCCCCCCATCACATCTTCCAAGAATACATCAACCAGAGACAGCAGAGCGATCAAGGAACCCTACTGAAGCAATGCAGTTGGCTTATGAGTGCATGAATAAATACAGTTTACACAGATTTGAATGCAGATTGAAAGTACAGAAAGAATGAAAATAATCTAAAAAGTAATTTAAGATACTGTCTGATGTATTTGAAACTTCTGCTTTTTCTTCAGTTGTGTGAACTAACTCCTGTGAATCAAGGCTACAGAGGTGTTGGAACAACTGAGGTTGGGTTTGGCAGGAGTTAAAATGATTTTTAGACTTTAATCCTTCATGTGCTTTATCTTCACATGTGTGAGCAGCTCCACCAGAGTAGCCACATTTGTTTATATGTATAAAGCTTAGGGCCTACTAAAATGCTGTTTGGAGCAGGACATAGAAGATATAAAATAATATAATCTTAGTGAGTGCTTAAGACTTTCAGCATATACCATAGAATTGACTCCTTTTCAAATAGGTTTTACAGATTGTTTTTCAGCCTTGAGAACCTTCTTTTGTTTCTTCAAGCATATTGTCACAATCTATTCTAAGTGTTTTTCTCAGGCTCCAAAAATGTCTGTGTCATTTTCATGTTACTCTAAAGAAGAGCATTAGTGTGAGGTCAGTGTTTCTGAGCAAAATTGGATGAGATTCTAAGTAATAATTTAACTTATAAGTAAGATATTTCAAGATACTCATTTAACCAGATGAAAAGACATTTGTATAACATATGCTTTTTAATTTAATCAAGAAAAGTAATTCATTCCAAGATGACTGAGAAGCATGGCTTTTGACAGTTGTGTGGTTACTGCTTTCATTATGACAGACTTATTTTCATAAATTAATTTTTGTTTAATGTTTTACATCCAAAAGAACTAGAAAAATTGTAGTGCTCTTCTTTTTTGAATTCAAATTTCAAGTTATCAAGGTGTTAGCCAAAAACCAGATGTTGTATCTGAGCCTTACTTCCTAAATCAATGAGATCTACAGTGCAAAGTGTAGTTTGTTGTCCCTCTGCAACAAACTGAGCACAGATATTGCTGGTGCCAGAATTAAGAAGAATGGATTGTATGTCTCTCTTGAGGGAATGATGCAGATAGATAGTGCTGTGAGATAGAAGAATAGAACCTCTGGTATCTACTTGTCATGGACATATTTTTCCTCTGAGAATAAACTTATTTAGCTTGCAAAGTTCTTCAGTGGTTTAGTGAATGATCTAGAAAGAGTTTTCTTCGATGTAACACACACTCATTAATGTCTTCAGTGAAATAGGAGGTGTCAACTTACATTATCTCTGCAATCTTTTGGCAGGTAAAACTGTCGATCTTTTCAAGGCTTAAAGCTTGATAGTAGCCACACTGAAGGCAGCAGGAACCTTCAGCCTTTTCCTCTGTGGACTTCAAAGCAAAGCTGTGTCATAAAGGGGTTGTGTGCTCTGACTTTAGTTCAGCTGGGTGGAAGAGGGCTGGAAGAAATAAATTGACTTGGGTGGTCACTTCCTTTTGTGTGTGATTTTTCTAGTGGAAATTGTGGATTCTGTGGAAATCTACCTCAATCTCCTTCGAAGTATTTTTGACTTCAATGCCATCAGAAATTTGCTGACTGGACCCAATCAGATTAAAATAAGGATTGATGCCATGAATGGAGGTATGAACTTAAGTACTATTGGAACAGAATTGTAGGTGCACTGAAATAACTTCCCAAAAAAGTTGTACACTGCAGTGGTTTCCCACTACAACAATACAGCATATAAATGTCGGACTTTTGTGTACTAGAAGTTAAGGGTCGTGAGAAAGGATTTGAACCTTATGATACCAACAAAGGCAATCTAACAACGGGTTAGATTTCTTACTAGGCAAAGAGGTTTATCTTACTCGATTAATAAGTAAAGACATATGTGTCCAATAGAAGTTTTCTTTCTGCATTTGGAAGCAAGCAGGATGAGGTAATCTTGCCATGACAGGGTGATGAAGTGTATTGCAGTGTCCAGTAACCGAGGAGGTTATAAGGCAGTCTCTACTAAGAGGAAATTATAAATGGTATAAAACTAATTAAGTCTGAATAAATAAATGAAACAGTTAGCTGAGACCTCTCTCTCACTAATGTTAAAAGTGAACAAATTTTAGAGTACTGTGGACAAGTTGAAAGTGTCACAGAAGGCAGCAAGGGGATCAATGGTGTGCTGATGTTAAAAAAATATAAGCTGTGTTAGTTGGGGAAACACAGACTAGGATAAGATCTATTTTAGGCTATGTTATGAATATATAAATAGGGATTTCTGCAGATAATGAGTTGAAGGGCAGGAGTGTAAGTAAGACTGTTCAACATTAACTTATGGAAAACAGATTACATCCAGCAAACCAGGTTTCATTCTTCAATGGGATTACAAAAACAGACCCATAAAAGGAGCTGGATAGACTTAGAAAACTTCTGTCAAACATTTTATCTAGTACAGCATGATAATCACTGTTTGAAATACCATAGTGAGTTCCCAGTCAGTGTGAACACACAGTTCACTGTGGCCAAGGATTATAGTCTGCATCCAAGCAGTGTGACCACCCAGTTGTGGTAGGCTATGTCAGAAGGGCAGGTGGTGTCCTTGAGCAATGCAGAGGGAGCAGTGAGGAAGGCACTGCCTCTTGCCATGTACCATACTGGAGGGAATGTTACTACAATACCTGGGAACTCTCATGTTCAGGTCTGTTACTTACTGTTAAGAATTTTTACATGTTGTCAAAAAGATGCATAGTCTGTCTTAGGGTTAGAAAAGCTGATGCATCACAAGCATTGCAAAGGACTTAGTTTGTTTACTTGATTTGCAAGGTGACAGAGAATTTGCTTTATGACCTTGCATTTTGGTGGAGAGATGAATATCTGTGATTTAAAGTGCATGTAGATTAAGTGTATACAGGTGAAATGTGTTTTTATGCCTGTACACAATGGTAGTTTAACGCTGGCAGAAAAAAGAGGAATTTGATGGGAGTCCACTTTAGATAAGAATGTGAATCATGGTATATTTTACGGAATTAACATCTACATTTTTATGCAAAGAGGCTTCTCTCACACAACTTTACCTGACGTCTCAGCTGCTCCAATTAGCAAGATTTGGGAGTAAGATAGGAGAAAGAGAGAGCAGTCACTCATGCTTTTTTTTACCTATGAGTGACCTGTTCACACCTGCATCAGGGATGCAGAGTGCTCAGGTAGTGACCATTTAGTCACCAAATGCATGTAAAAATTATGGTATATAACAGCATGGGGGTTTAGTTGGTCATATCTTTAATGAAATAATGAAATAAAGTATTTTGGAGTTAGTTTTGAGAAAATTTTAATCTATTTTCTGCATAGTAGCAACTAAAATGTAGTAAAATTCTTTGGTGGACAAATCTATTTCAATTTTCACATGAGTTGGAATCTTAAGGTAGGTGTATTTCCCATATGTATTCACCTGCTGTTTACTTTCCTTGCTATTATGTGTTATTTAGACACATGGAATAGCATTTTATTTTTATTCTAGTGAGAAAAACTCCTTTATGTGTATGATAATTTCTTTACTTAATAATGGGTAAGAAAAAACTCTGCGTCTTTCACCATTGTGATTTTCATGTTGAATTGATTATTTTTGTACTGATTAATTCTTTACTTTGAGGACAATCACATACTCTGCTGTGAAGTAATAGTTTGGGGGTTGTTGCAAGGACAGATGTATAGAATTGCTGAAAGTATGTTTTCTATGCAGTGTCCACAGTGCTGTGAAAAATCTGAATGTCAAGCATACGCTTTTGTGATTGCATGGCAGATTTCTGTTTTCACAGTTATGGGACCCTATGTGAGAAGAATCTTGTGTGATGAATTGGGAGCTCCTGCAAATTCTGCCATCAACTGTATTCCTCTGGAGGATTTTGGTGGACAGCCTCCTGATCCAAATTTAACATATGCAACTGCTTTGCTGGAGGCTATGAAAGGTGGAGAATATGGATTTGGAGCTGCTTTTGATGCTGATGGGGTAAGTATTTAGATCCGTTTTGAGGTTCCACCATAGTTGTTGTTTTGTCAGGGGTCAGATATGGAATGTGTAAGTTTAATTTGTCTGCTTTTCAGTAACCAATTGAAGCTGAAAGTGGTATTACTTTCAGATACAGATGGTAACATTTGCAACCCATAAATCAGACACATATGTTGTAATTTTTCTCTGCAGATGACTGCAAATCAAGCAGAATTTGAAGGCAGGATGAGAATTATTTAAGTATCAGGCTGGTTTTGTCTTGTGATGGTGTAACACTTTTTTCTCTGATTAGGAACAGATAGCATATAGATGATACAGACTTTTCACAGGAAAAAAAGTTAAGTCCTTTTTAATTAGCATCACAAATTAAGGGCTTTTTAGCTAAATAAAGCACTGAATCACAAACTCTGTTTATTTTAATTTTTAATGCCATATTATCAGCTTAATAAAAAGCAATGTATTACAAAAGAACCTTCTGCCCTGACAAGGTGGGAGAAAGATTAAAAGGTTCTGAAGAACAAAAGCTGTTTTCTGTTCTCAGGAAACACAAAACACTCTCCTACTCCCATAATAGTGCGTGTCATTGGCAAAATGATTCTCCTACACAAGCATTCTCTTGGCAGAAACAGAGCTACTGAAGTGACATGTAGGAGGCAGAAGCTAGAAACTGATCTGGAGCTTCAATTTGCAAGGCAGGAGGGAGTGATGGTGTGATAGTGAGATTATAAACCTGCCAGGATGATGCCAGTAAATTTTTCTACCCAAAGAGGGATGTGAGTAACCCAAAGCCTGTCCTTCTCTCTACTTCCAGTGGATCTAGGAAAACAAATTAGGTGACCTCGATACATGGAATTTAGGATGCTATTTTAAATATCTTTTCTTCTCCAGGACCGCTACATGATCCTTGGCCAAAATGGTTTCTTTGTTAATGCATCAGATTCACTGGCTATAATTGCTGCCAATCTGTCTTGCATTCCATACTTTTGTCAGATGGGTGTCCGAGGATTTGGCAGGAGCATGCCTACCAGCACAGCTCTGGACAAGTAAGATGAAATATTTATTTGTGTCACCTTGGTCATTACGTTGGTTATCTCCACTTTTTATTACATAATAATTCCAAAATCGTGAAGTCTTTTGGTAAGAGCTTCTAATTTTCCCAATCTTTATGTGCTTTATTTTTTAAACTGGTTTTTACAAGATTTTGGTTTTACCTAGACTAATTTTTCTCATATTTACTTGCATTAAAATAGTTTAATTCAGTCTGGAGAAGAAGTAAATTAGTAAATCTCATGTACAGATATTTGACTGTATTTTTCCAAAAAACCTTTATTCTTTTTATTTGTAAATAATGGTTTACAGCCTAATCTGGGGGGCCTTTTAATGAAAGTCATGAAAGTTTAAAAAAAGATAAAGTAATAATTCAATACTAAACAAATATTCAAAAAATCAAGACCTTCCTCATACTGATGAAATATGAGAATCTGGTGTTAGCAGCTGAATTTTGAACAAGTTTCATCCTGGCCTAAATTTTCTGTAAACATCAAGACGAGATGATTACATATTATTATGTTAATATATTCTGTTTGGAAAAGAACTGGCTAAACCAACTGTGTCTCAGTGTTCATCTGGCTGCATAGTTTTACTATGACAAGAGTGATCTGCTGCTCCCTTAAATGTGCCTAATCAGGAAAAGTAATTTTAAAGTGAAATGTAGATTGTGTGGAAAGCTTGATTGCTCTATCTACAATTTGCCCATTCAGGAAGTTTTGAAATAATACTAAATCCAGAGCTTGCAGCTCCCTCTAATGATTGACAAGGTCTTTGGGAATATATTCCTTACTTGTGGGTAGATAGTCTAGTTTAAGGAAATACTGTTAGGTCAGGTTTTGATGTGTTTTGTTTATTCTGTTCAGCAGTCCAAAAATCTCATTATCGTTATATTGAAATATGATGTAAAATAAGTAGATTTCATTTTAGATATAAACACTGTATCTTCATTTCTGTAAGAACTAAAGAAACAGAGACGTTTAAATGTTTGTCTGTCTTCTTTTCATAAAGTTTGATAAGTATGTCAGAAGGAATAAGCTCAAGTCCCCTTCAATAACATTGTGACTGAATTATACTCTTTGTGATGTTTACTTGACCTTCTGGCACAAAGATCGTCTCATGGTGATTACTGCCTTATTTAGTTTTGTGGAGCTAAGCCTGACTATTAAATAAAACTGAGCAACTGATAATGATGGAAGGATGTAAGTATTTTCCCTTCCATTCTTACAAATATTTGCTGTTATGAAGTTTTCAGTCTGTGTCCAGGGCACTTGGTTTGTTTTTTATTTTGTTTTGTGGTTCTCCTTGTTTTCTTGAAGACTTACAAGTTACATGCTGTCATGTAGTTCAGTGTAGATCATGCAGTTTTCATATAGATCATGTGGTTCCAAACCCCCTGCCATGGGCAGGGATACCTTCCACTAACTGTGCAACTCAGGAAGTGTGCCTGGAGCACTTTGGCTGGTAAGGACTGAGGCAAAACTGCCACTGAGTTCTCAGCCTTCTTTGTATCCTCAGTAACCAGGTTTCTTTCTGGAGAGAGTCCACATTTTTCCTAGTCTTCCTATCTTATCCCACTTATCACCAGTGTACCTATAGAAACTATTCTTGTTGCTTTTGACATTGCTGGCCAGATTTAATTCTTTGAGGGCTATATCTTTCCTAGCCTTATCCTCAGCTACTTGGACAATTCATCTATATTCCTCACAGCCTATCTGTCCCTGCTTCTACCCTCTCAAGATTTTCTTCTCGTGTTTAAGTTTGTTCAGGGGCAACTTGTTCATTCACACAGGCTTCCTGGTGTTTTTGCATTACTTCCTTTTTGTTGAAATGCATCTCTGTCAAGCTTGTAGGAGGTGATCTTTGAATGTTACCCAGATTTCATGGGCCCTTCTCTCCTGGACTTTGTCCCATGGCACTCTGTCGAGCAGATCCTTGAGGAGACCAAAGCCTGCTCTCCTGAAGCCCAGGATGGTGAGCTTGCTGTGTGCTCTCCTCACAGCCCTGAGGGGCTTGCATTCCACCATTTCATGGTCACTGCACTTCACATTCCACACCAGCCCCTCATTGTGGTGAGATCAAAGTTCAGCTTAGGATGTCTCCTTGTTAGCTCCTCTGTTGCTTGGAGAAAACAAAAATTCATCCATGCACTCCAGGAACTTCCTGGGTTGCAAGTGGCCTGCTGTATTGTCCCTTCATCAGGTACCAGGGTGATTGAAAGCCTCCATGAACACCAGGGCTTGTGAATGTGAGGCTGCTCCTGGCTGTTTGTAGGGGGCTTTATCCATTTGGTCTTCCTGGTCAGGTGGCCTGTGGCAGACCCTCACTCTAATGTCTCCTCCTCCTTTAATCCTGACCCATAAACTCTCCGTAGCTCTTTACCTGTCCCGGGTGGGTGTGTGTGGGCTGACTCCGTGGATTAGATCACTAATCCAAGAAAGAAGTATCATAGACACCTTCCTTGGAGGTTCGCTGAGTTTTGGCCTGCTTCTGAACCTTGGTATTAAGAGTGGCTGTCCTGTGGGGGAACTGGATTAATTCCTGTCCACTTCACTAGTGTTTTCTGACGTCACTGAGGTCTTTCCTGAAGTCTGTGCTAGACAGCGAATGAAAACCTCTTTTTATGGTGTGTCCATATTTTGTGGCCACAGTTTAGCCTACGTAATTGAACTGGAGCTTTCCTTTAGCTCTGTTAAAGAAAAACAAAAATGCACAATAACTTAAAGCTTTAGAAATCTATTCCTTTTTCACTTGTGTGCATGATGTGTTGCTTAAGACTTTTTCAAAGGGCATTATTAAACTTAAAAAGAAGGAAGCAGTAATCCAAAGGACTCTAAATGTTGCTTAGAAATATGGCATTAGCAAATAGAGCCATGAATTACGAGAGAATTCACTGAAAATATTTTACCAGTGTTGCATGTGTTTGCTTGAAGTGACTGCTGGAATATGCTAATATGTACTGTAGGGAGAGGATAACACTAGACAGGAAACATCTGCTTTAATGTGCTCCAACATCAACAGGATTATGGCAGTATGTCTCCAGACTTCAATTCTCTGGCAATATGTACCCTTAGGCTAGTGTTCTTTTTGTTTTGGGGAATGTGAACCTGTGTTCCCTGTTCAAAAAACTATTCTTGTTTCATATCCTTTTGTTCTGATTTATCTGATGCCTGCATATCAGGAAAGGAAATGAAATACTGAGATGTTTAGCTAAAAGCATACAAAATGAGAATCACAAGGGTGAATAGAAATTGTTTCTGTAGGAAATATGAAGTTGGGTGTGTGTATAAAATAGCAGTCAAGATGGTACTGGAGGATTTCTGGGAGAATAGTACTGTGACTAGCATCATCTGACAGGTTGTTTCTACAGCAAGGTTCTTTCAACAGCATGTAGCTGCTTTAATTACACTTAGCCTGGGCAAAGCTGAGCACCTTACTGTGCTGTACCCCACCACTTTACATCTAAGAGCATGTCTCTTGGTGCAGCTTTGACACATCAGTGTTCTATCTGCTGATTGTTTGTTGTCTGGTCATCTAGAGACAGCTTGTAAGGGGGGCTGCAGTGACAATGAATGTTCTGGCTTGTTTAAAGAAATGTCATGTTGTTATGAAGGGCAGAGATGCTGTGAGCTCTAACAGATCTGCCTTGGGTGCAGAGAGGAGTCTGCCCCTGGCAGCAAGAAAAGTGGTTTAGAGTGTGGTCCATTTTGTTTGAAGCAGACCAAGAAGCTTTGCTTATGTCATAGAAATATTTAGGTTGGAAAAGACCAATAAGGTCATGAAGCCCAACACTTCCTTTTTCTTTTTCTTTTCCTCTTCCTTCCTCTTCCTTCCTCTTCCTTCCTCTTTTTCTTACACATTTGATTTCTTCTCTTCTTTTGCTGAACACATCCTTTTATTTTTATCTCTTTGTTCTCTTTCTTACCTTCCACATTCCCATGTTCTTCCCTTGTTCCTCTTATCCCACTTCCTTCCCATTCAGCCATGACCTTACTCCTTTTATCTTTCTTCAGCAGGATAATTTGGTCTTGCTCCCTCTTATATGAAATAGGCTAACTGTGAATTTTTAAGACACCTCTGTGAAACTGAGTCCATGTCACATACAAGCAATTTTTAAATTAGAGCAGAAGAACAATTTGTGTTCTGGAATGCTGCAGAAGGACAACAGCATAAAACCTTCATGAATGTAATTTAACATTTTTGAATCATAATAAAAGTGTGGGAGCACTGTGATAAGAAAGGTGTTTAGGATTTGTAACTTCTAAAGTAACATTGCAATATTAAAAGTGTCCATATAAATCCTCTGTATACTTGTATATACGGAAAAAAAAAAGTTATTTTTTTCTGTATCAGCTTTTAAATATGTTCTACAACTTAATGTTTTATTTACACAGACATGACATGTTTGAGAAGATTTGTGGAGGAAAAACCAACTATCATTACAAGGCACTAATGTTCTTTCTTTAGCTGTGCCTCTTAGTTTTATTTCCATAATGTGCTTGTAATCTGGCTGCTAGCCTTTCGTCCCTGAATATTTTTTAAGCAGTGGAGGTAATTTATCATTGCAGACATTTTCTAAGATATCCTTAGGGAGTTGTCTTGGTCTTTGTGTTTTCATTGATGGTGGTTTTGTTATGCTTTACTATAGAGTGGCATATATGACTGTTGCAAACCCACCGTCTGCTTGACTATGCAGTGTTTCATTACCCTAGCTTCTACTGGTGGAAACATACTGTAGTCATGACAGGCTACATTTTTAATGTATATGGGGTAAATGTTTATTCTCAACACCTTATAGGACAACAGCAGTTGGATACTCAAACGCTTTTTCAGTGAAAGGTAAGAATGAGCATACATCAATCTGTTGCATGCTGTTGACATTTACAGGAGAGAATTAATCTTGTGTTCTTCAGTGGCTGCTCATGAAGAAAAGGACAGAAAACATGGTGGTGTCCTGCCCTGTGAAATATCAGTAGAATATTGATATTTCAATCATATCTGAGTATCTGTTTTGTCCTTTATGGCTTATTATGGATATTAGCAAGAGAGGCTAAGCAATCTCATGACTTGCCTTCTTTTACTTGGCGCACGACTTAGCTTTAGGGTCTGAGAGGGATTCTCTGTCCTGTTCTGGGCCTGAAGGCAGCTGTAGCCTGTTGAGAATGGCAGGCTGCAGAGCAGCCTTGCACAGCACACAGCTCTTACTCTTATACAGAGGTAGTTGGATTCTGGCCTGTACATGGAGTGGGCTGCTATAGCTGCTAACTTAACATGATCAGGTTCATTGGTTGTGCAATGTGAAGCTTGCAGGACTGAGTACATAAAGGCGTATTGAAAGCTTTATTCGTGTATGAAGAAAAGATGAGTTGAAAACTATGCAGTCTTCTGTTTCCAGCTTAATCTTTGGCTGCGAATGAGGTCAGCTTGTCAACCAGAGTTAGAGAGATAAAGATTTGGTGCTTGGTGAGAAATAAGTATGTTTTGTAACCTTAATTGACTCCTGTTGAGAAGTGTGTGTATTTGTAATGCTCACAAGCAAACATACTTTTGTCTAGGCTTAATGTGCCGTATCTGAACAACTACCTGAGAAAAAGAAACATTTTGCAAAATGCCTGGAGCCGGCCTTGCAGTGTGCAATAGATTGATGGTGGGTAACAGAAAGTCACTGATTTCTTAGTGCATGTCTTATATCTCAAAAAGTATACAGCTACAAATAAACAGCGGGAATTCCTACAGATGTCCTGGTAAAAAGTCCAAAACTGTTTCAATGAAAATAATCTGAGGAATTTTTCATAAGTCAGTTACAGAAGACTTTGTGACCACGTAAAGGTTAAAGGCCCCTTTTCTTTCAAGGTTTTATGCAGTCTTATTATGTACTTCAACTTAGAAAGGCTCCCTGGTATGTCTGTTCAGCATGTCTCAGCATGTTTTGCCCAGGCTGGAAAGCTTATCTGGTATCAACCCAGGAGCAACCTTTCCCAGCAAAGGATTTTTTTGTTAATGGTGACCTTCACAGAGAATGCTTCCTGCTGATTTAAAAGAAAACTTTTCCGGCACAGAATTTCATTTTGTATGTTTAAAATTCTACTTCTAGGGTGTATTAAAGTATAATCTTCTTAGGTTGTTTAGAAATTAAGTTAATTTCTTTAGTAAATTAAGTAAATTGTTCTTTACATTCTGTGTGTTTTGAAGAAGATCACTATAAGACTAGCAGAGCCAGGGTATTTAAAATTATTTGAAGAAGTTTGAGAGTCCTGTTAGACTAGATCTTCCTTTAGGTAATAATCACTTGAATTCTTATATTAATTTTGAAGGAGAAGAAACATTGTCTCATGTTTCCTTTTGTGGGATAATGAAAGAGGCCTAAAATCTTTCCAACATCAATGATTCTTTGATTCTGTAGTAACAGTCTATACCTATGGCATATTATACTTTTGTCTTCTTTCTATATTTTTGTTATGAACACCATCATATACTTGTGAAACTGCTTTCTTCCTTTCCTTTCTTAGACAAGCCCTACAACCAAAAAGAGCACTTACTAGTTTTCAGTCTCTAAAATCTACAGAACAGTTTGCAAGAGAGAGAAGGGAAAACTAGTGTAAGCTAGGCAATCTAAATAGCATCATTAGGGAGCTACAAGAAGAAATCATATCTAACCAACCTGATTACCTGGCTGATAAAATGATGGAATCTGTCGATAGGGTTAAGATAGTAGATGTGTGTTTACTGCCATTTTAGCAAGGCTTTTGAAACTGTCCCACATTATTCTTGTGTCCAACTCAGGACCTTATGGTTTGAACGTGTGGAGAGCTAAGTAGTTAAAAGTCTGCTTTGATGCTCAGACTCACAGGCAATTGATTAATGAACTGGTAAAAAGTGGGGTACTGCAGGGGTCTGTTCTGTGATCTGTCCCGTTTAACATCTTTGTCAATGGTCTGAAGGGAGAGGTGGAGGACACTCAAAGCCAGTTTGTAAATGACACCAAATTTTGTGTGTAGTGCTTGTTGATGTGCTGGAGAGCAGAGCCTGCAGTCACAGGCTGGAAGAGATCTACATCATCCAGCCCAACTGCTTACCTGGCACTGCCCCTGTCACCCCCAAACCACTAAGCCCATCACCAGATCCAGACACCTCTTGAACATATCCAGGGATAGTAACTCCACCACCTCCATGGGCAACCTATTTCAGTGCCCCACACTATTACAGTGAAAAAATTTTTTTCCTAATATCTAATCTAAATATCCCATATTTTAGCTTAAGGCCTTTTCCTTTGTGTTCTCACTGTAGGCACAGTAGAAGAGACCATCTCCCACCAAGTAACAACCTCCTTGCAGAGAAATGGTAGAGAGTGATTGTAGAGTCTCCCCTGAGCCTCCTCTTCTATAGACTAAACAAAAGCAGATCCCTCAGACATTCCTTCTATTACATGTTTACTAGATCCTTCGTGAGCCTTTTTGCCCTTCTCTGGATGTGTTCCAGAGCCACAAAGTCCTTTTTGAAGTGAGTGGTCCAAAAATTGACATAGTACTTGAGGTGCAGCCTCAGCAGTGAGGAATACAGGAGGACAATCCCTGTCATGGTCCTGCTGGCCACACTGTTCTTGGTACAGTCAGGGGAACCTGGACAACTGGCAGGAATGGATGGCAAAGACCTAATGAAATTCAGCAATGACAAACCATGAATCCTGCCCTCAGAAAGACAGAGCCCAACAGTGATGCAGACTGCAGCAGAGGAACTGAGGAGCAGCTCTGCAGAGATGGGCCAGCATCCTGAGGTCACTTGTCTGAGAAGTTGTGTGCTCTGGAATCAGAAGAGGCCAGTGACACCCTGGGCTATATGAATAAGAATGTGGTGCAGAGAGTGGCAGCAGTGATTATCCTCTGCTTATCATGTGTGAAACCACTTCCAGATACTTGGGTTTGGGGTCCCCACTATAGGAAAATCATCAGTAAAGTGGAGTGAGTTCTGCATAGGATCACCAGCACAGGTGGGAGCTGGAGCACAGACCCTAAGAGGAGAGGCTGGGGAGCTGGGTTTATTCAGCTCAGAGAAGGATGGCTTCTCTGGTTGGACCTACCAACAGCTTCCCATACCTGTGGAGTAGCTGTGGAGAAGCTGGAGCCGGGTACTTCCCAGCTGTGCATGGTGGAAAGACGAGGCAAAGAAATTTGAAAGAAGCGAGTTGTGTCCAGGATGTTGGACTAGAAACCTTCAATGGTCACTTCCAATCTGAATTATAGTACTGTGTTCTTATGAAGAGACCTTTGCTGGAAAGCCCTTACACCACCAAGATTGTTGAGCATGCTTGCACCTTTGCACTCTTGTAGTTACTATGTAGCAGCAAGGTGTTTTATAGAAAAAATTTATGTTGCCTTATATTATTTATTTTTTTAAATTTTCTTCAAAACTAAGGAATTGCCTATCTGGAGAAGCTGTATCATTTCTATCCTGATCATTTTCTGAGCTACCCTGCTGACTCTGCATGAGGGGATGGAAGTAGTATTACAGTGCTTGGGAGGTGAAGAAGCAGCTAGGGAGGCAATCAGTAACTTCTGATATGTACCTAAAGCCGTTCTTTCCTCTGTTATTCAGATAATTCAGAGTACTGGTAACCCAGTTTGAATTGCAGTCAATACAGAGTTTTGTAACACATGTAGTAGATATATTAACATCTGGTTTGCATCTTCATCAATGAGCATAGGCACAGTGAACCAGCTGACCTCACTGAAATAAGCCAGGAAAGGCTAATGAATGAGACGTGTACTCTTGAGTTAAGGGAGGGTATTTTTCCTGTGCTTAGTTCACAGGATTATTGCATTTCCTGAAAGATACCATGGATCATGCTAGTCTTTAGTTATGACTGTATTGAGGTTCACCTCACAAGTACCTGCAGAAGAACATTAGGAGAATACCTCTCTATTACACCTTACATCATGCCATTTCTCTTCTCTGGTATGATAAAATCTTTCTGACAATTTCTGTAGAATTAGAAAACTTACAAAGCTTTTTCTCCTTGACTTCATAGGCCTTTGTATTGCTGAAAAACCCATGGGTTCAGTATGCAGCAGTGACTGTGCAGAACTTGAGACTCTAACAGAAAAGGTCCCTGTTTAAGGGTGGGGAGGTGAGAAGGCTTTAACTATTGTTTTTTCCTTGTTCATGCTTTGGGATTTTTTTGTTTTTCTGTAGTTTGCATTCATTACAGATCGGGCTGATACTTCATTGTTGCACTAAACACGAACGAAGGTTTTCCTTAAAGAGATGAGGTCCACTACTAAATTAGTAGTATACAAGGTCCACTACTAAAATTCATTTATGTCATTTTATGCTTCCGTGTGTCTTATATTCTTAGGTAAGTTTCATTTTCCAGGGACCAGCTTGCTTTAATCAGCCTTTTTGTTTGTTTCTGTTATTTCCATGCATTAAGTAGATTGGTTTCCTGCCTTATTTAGGAAACCATCAACAAGTTAGGCTGTTAACACAGCATAGTACAGCATAGCAATGACAGCTGTTTTCCTTTATGTATATTTGAAAAACCCTGCTCGCAGAGCTTAGCTTGTCATGGGCCATGCTGTTGAGAGTGTGGCAGAGACAGGCTGTCTAATACTAGGTCAGTCGTCATAAAAGAAGCGTACAGTGTCTTTTCTAGAACAAGATATAATCTTCCTGCTGCTGAGCCGTGACAGAATTTGGAGGCTAAAATGAACCTGGAATTTTTAAAGGAATTGCATTTGTTGTGTAAAAGTTCACAGAATGCTAGAAGTCACCGTATCTGATCACTGTGCCTTCTCTTCGTCCTACTGATGAAGAGTTAACTTACTCTATAGGCACATGAATGCTGAAATAATAATGAAAAGTGGTTCTTGTATCTCTGCCAGGAAGGGCATGAATAACCCTAGGGATTACTGCAACACATCTGGAGAGCATGGCTGCATGCTTTCCAGCTGGTTGGACTTTATTACTACTGTGAACTCTGCAATCAAACCTCATTCTCTGTGGATATGCAGTACATATGTGTGCAATTTGTCACTGGAAGAGGCTTTCCAGGGAAGTGGTTGCGGCTCAAAGTCTGTCAGAGTTCAAGGAGCATCTGCACAATGATCTCAGTCATATGGTTAATTGTTAGGTCATTGTGTGAGGATCAGGGAGTTGGACTTGGTGATCCTTATGGGTCCTTTCCAACTTCAGATATTTTACGATTCTAATTTAATCTCACAAGGACTCTGAATACTATGCCAGCTGGTCTTATTATGTGAAAGACAAAATTCTGTTGGAGTATGTTGTTGCCAAAGCACATCTCTCTCTCATTATACTCACAGAAATGTGTGTGTTTGCTAGCTGTCTGTAGCAAAGCAGCTTTTGTCTCTTGCTTTATCCTTACTTCTAGCCTTGCCATAGCTGAATACTGTATATGTCAGCAGCTGTTTCTAATCATTCTGTGAGAGCTTGTGTGAAAAGGACAATGAGGTTTTCACAAGGCAGGGAGTCACAGGCTCGCTGTCCTGAAGGCTATACTTCCTTTGGGAGTTGACTTTTGAAACATTTGCAAGAGGGTGCGAAGTTATGCATTTTGGATCTGAATCTCAAACTGATGACTAAAGCAACATGAGACAGCATTTGGTGTGGAACATCATGATGACTACACCTGTTAACATCCCACACACTGAGGAAAACAATCCCCTAATGAGAAAGAGTTACACGGACTGCATCTTGTGCAAAGCTTTCCAGTACATTTGTAACCAAGAGAAACGGTTGGAAACAACATTAGTTGCTGCAGTACATTTTGTTGGAAGTTACCAGACTTACAAGTTTGGGTTTATGGGAAAGTACATTTCAAAGCCAATGATGGTGTTTTCACAAACTTGCATATTATACATGGAGGGGTGTATTACTTAAGTTAAAAAGAAGATATGTTGCCCATATATATTGTTTGTGACTATAATGCATATACAGTTTTTTATCTTAACTGGGTTGACTGGGAACCTAGCGAGAATTTTGGTGTTTTCATCACTTTTATCAATTATATAATTCATTTAAGTTTATGAGAAGTAGTATGGGCTTTGTTGTTGATGAAAATTACTGTGGTTTTGCTGTCCAAGTAGCATTTATTGCCACTAAAGCAACATCATGAGGTTGCCAGAATATTACAGAGTAACTAAAATTTCCTTAAAAGATTGCTCTTTTTTGTTTATTTCATTTGGTACTACGGATCTGAGGTGCGGTATGTGTAGTTATGGATTGTTTAACTGGCTCCAGAGAGGAATAATATAGATAGAGCAAATGTCTCTGTACACTTACTGCTGAATTGTATTAGGAAATTAGCCTAGTCATATTGTACCTCTATTTGTAAATTGTAGAATTAAGTTCTTTAGGATATGCTCCTGTCTGGCTGATCACTCAGTGCTGGAGTAGTCTGCTGGATTGATTTATCTCTGCAATCATCCAGTGTCATATTTTTCTCAGTTTCTTTCCTCTCAAGTGCAGATTAATTTCTTAGAGAAAATGGAACATGATGGGACTGTAAGGATAACTCCTTTGTGGGCCAGTCAGCACTGGTTGTCAGCCCTCGGGCAATGGTCCACACCAGCTCTGAGGCCAGAATCGAGAGGTAATTCTACATCCCTCCTAGTTAACAGAATGTTGAGTAGATTGTTCTTCAGAAACACAAGAAATTGTTGTCTAAAATTAAATTAATGTCATCTCAGGAGCACTGCTGTGAGCTTACAGATTTCTAAGAGTACTTCCTCTTGTTCAAATGAATCGGCTACCTATCAGGTACAACTAAAACTCCGTCTGCTTCTTTTTTTTCAAATCTCTGCACAAATAGGGTTTGTTTTTCTCCTCCATCATTTAGAAATGCTTAAGATCTATTCTTGCTTTTGCCAATTAGAGGATTTTATTGACATTGTTACCAGTCTGTGAACTGTATGCTCCTTGTCCAGTTTCAATCTGACTTAGCTTCTTTGCAGAAATTGTCTTTGTGGTGGATATCGCTCAGCCAGCATAGAGAGCTAATTAAGGTTCTTGTAAATCACTGAAATGATGTATTACTAGAATGTCCTGCTGAGTTTACTATAATGATACTGATCTGCTGCTTGAACTAACTCACCATTTCTATCCTTATAGCCACCTTTAAAAGTAGTACGTATCAAGGCCCACTTGTCATATTTTTTAGAGGACTTTGTTATTTTTATCAGATCAGTCAATTCTTTGTTTCACTGGGACGAGTTGTGGAAAGCCTGGCAGTAACTTTTCTAGAAATTCTTCAAATGTATCATTCAGAATGTTAAATGTTATTACTGATGAATGGATGAGAGTCTTGGTAATGCTTTAGCATGTCTTAGAGTGTTACCGTACCTGAGGAAAAATGGGCAAGGAGTCTACTGTGTTTCTCTTGTGCCTGTTGCTCGTGCCCCAGAGCTGTATTACATGCTCCTTATTTAATTACTTATCTTTGAATTTTCTATACATTACCCTGTGGCTTTGGAGTGTGCTGAAAGGTCACCCCAAGTTAGTAGAATCTATGTGGGCAGAATCTCAGTGAAGGAAATTAATTTCTTAATATTCAGTAACTCTTTATTCTAGAGGGGTTTTTTTGCTCATGTGGGTCTGACAAATTGGCCTTCCTCCTGTAAGCTTTGAAGTCCATCTCAGCTACAATTAACTTAGAAGTGATGACTGATACATTGTCAAGCTAATTGGTTTGATGGACTTCAGATGCAACGTTAGAGCTTTTCCTCTAGAAAATGGAATTTTCCTATTGGTACCTCTGTTTAAAAACAAAGGAGGAGTCTGCAGGGGCTAGGCAGGAGGAACCTATGCAATCTGTAGTCCAGGCACAGATAAACCTCTCTGCTAGGTGTAGTTATACGACAGAATCATTTGGCTTCTTTACACAGTATGCTGACAACATCCTGTTTTTCTGTATAGATTAAAAATGATTATGAGAAATCAGAAGCCAAGAGGATGAACACATGCATTTTGTTCTTTGAAATTGCTTCTTCCCTCCTTTTTGAACAATTAACCTTCCAACTTACTTTTATTTGCACAGATGTATTCACCTTGGTATAATGTTTTTTCCCCTCTTTGCAAGGAGTGGTATTTTTGTCTGTAAGGTACTGTATTTATTAGCAGATTTCTTGGAAACAGCTCTTACAACCCACATAACTAATTTTGCTTTATAAGGGGTGTTTAATACTCAGTAAAGCAAAATAGTTGACATTTTCCTCTTGGTACCAGTTCAGCAAAAAAATTAAGCACATTTTACTTTTGGGCTCATGAGAACCCCTAGAGATTTGAAGGGAAATAAGAAAGCTTTTTGTAAAAGTTTATTAAAAAAATAAATGGATGGAGAATATAGAAAAAAAATAAGATCTGCATAAAAGGACTAGTTTTTCTATTACTCGTTTGGTTTTTATTTTCATCCATTTTATTTTGTACTCATTTCTTTCTGGCACTGAACGCTTTTATAAAGCACTTGTCCTGTAAAGGAGAAATTGAAGCTGTGCTGTGGTTGAGTCAGCATCTCCCGGCACAAACCTCCTAGGTTGCATCTCTTCATAAATCTCAGTGTGGGTGGCATGCTGAAGCTGGGCCAGAAGGGCATAAGACATGGAAGGGGAAGAGTGCTGAAGAGCACAGCTCAGAAGTTGAGGTTTCGTGTCCACGGAGAGTACTGTAGTGTGAGATTGTGTAAAGCTTGTGAACATTCTCTACACTGCTGCAGATAAGGAAGATACAGATTCAGCAAACCCTGAATTACTTCTTCTTCAAACAGTGCAGTGTTTTTTGTGGAAGCCTGGATAAGCCCGTATGTCTACATGGTATCTATGCAGAGGAGTGCAGAGATAATCTGTAGAGTCCCACTGCCTGTGTGTTTGTGCCAGCAAAGCACCAAACCTGGCCTGAAGGAGACCAGCCAACAGGGGCACAGTGCCACACTGATGTACCCAGACTGCTTCCTGCTTAACAGATAGCTCCTTCACCCTGAGCTTACAGGTACCCACACCATGCTCCCTTGTTCAGTGTAGCTTTTATTATTCACCTTCAGAGGTGCCTAAAGTGGGTGGGTATCCAGAAGAACTTAAATCATTAGTCCTCCCACAAAAATTTTGGCTATGAACTTTGAAGGCCTGCCCCTGAGAAATGCTGCACCCTTTTTTCTAGTCTCCTTTCTTGCTTATTGTCATCTTGTCTGCGTTTTTCTGCACACACAGCAGAAAAGAACACTGTTATAAATACCATACTTAAAATGAATGCCTGCTCTTAGCAAACTCAGTCCAGATACAGGCATTCAGGTTGACAGTCTGGGTTAGTTCTAAACACAGTGGATTCGTTCTGAAATTTGTCATTCAGTGGAAGAGAAAGAAGAGATAAGTGTTTGTAGTGTGATAAGTTAAAAAGGGTAAACTTATTAATATTTTGGAAAAAAAACTTTGCAATCAAGTTATTCCAAGTAGAAGACAACTAAGAGTAATTTCTAGCAGTTAAAAATGAATTCACTTAAGATCTGGTTTCATTGTTTGTAATGAGAGCACAAATATTTCATCTGAAATTAAGGGTTTTGCATTATGATTAAATTAACTTTTCTTTAAGAAAAAGGTAGGAATACTGGGTTTTCGCTTGACCTCACAATGTACATACAGTTGAGCAAGACAGTGCTCCTTAGTAACTCTTCTCATAGCAAACATCACCTGAGACAGTATTTATTCAAATAAATTTTATTGTTAGTGTATCAAAGGCTGTTATCTAGGAGTTGGAGTTTGGAAGATCTTCTCCATACTAAAATCTTTTCTGTAGGTTTTTTTAAAGCTGATAGAAGAGGTTTAGGTTATGATGCTTTTTATTTTCTGGAGACTGCAAGAAATTGTGTGTTTTGTAGTCTGACCTGCCATGCTTTCGTGCTGATAGCAGTATCCATACCGTAATAGTCTGACTGAGCAGAAGTAGATGCCACAGTCTTATTGGCCAGTTTCATGTCTGAAGTAAGGGGCTTGTCATAAAATCTATGATGGGATTTTTTTTAAGGCTGAGTTTCCTCAAAAGGAGGAATAGTTCTCAATTTCTATGCATACAAACTTCAATTAAATGGAATTAAACACTTAGCACTTCTGAGAACTGTTTTCTCCTATGGAATCTCATTGCTAGAATTCTGTTTTATCATTTGACTTATAAGCCAAAGTTGTACTTAAGGCCTTAAAACCTAGGCCTGCGTAAGAGGATTCCACCAGGGTAACTTCCTAAAAGTGATTTAACTTTCCAGAAAGCAGATTCTTTAATGGCCCGTAGTACTCCGAAATTTGGGATGGTAGCAATCTCACTATAACATATATGTAACTTTCATGCCCTTGATAGTTCTAACACTGGCAGTAATTTCATATTTTGATCACTACAACAATAACCTTTTTGCAGCACCTGCGAGTGTGGGGTGATAAATCCCAGCTTTGCATGCCATCTGCTTCATGTATTTTTTAAAGGTGCATTTACCATCCCTGTTCACCAGTGAGTTCTGCATCAGTGGCAGTTCACTCCATCATGGATTAGTGAGAGAAGGCCGGAGTACAGAATCCATAAAAAGTATCCTTGCACCTCCTGCCCAGAGTGGACAGGATTAACACATTAGTTTTGAAGGCAAAGGCAGACTCAGCAGAGTGTGCTGGCTATTTTTACTTTGACCACTTAACTCCCTGAGGAGTAAGGAAGAGGCAGTGGCTTTCTGCAGTTCTTTCTCAGAGATTTGAAGCAGAGCTGTGCTGCAGCTGTTGTAAATGCTTACAAATGCATTTCAGTTCTGCAGTGCTCCCCTGGCTCTGTATCTGACTATGCAGTTAGGCATATGAATTTACTTTTACCCTCTGAGATAGAATTGGAAAGTTACCTGTGGGGATTGGGACACTATTATTTTGTAAAGTGCCTCAGGTACTTTTTAGAGTGCTGCTTTTTTGTATGTTGCACAAGGTGCTTGTAACATTTGACTGAGGTGCTGCAGAACCTGTGTAGGAGAAGCAAAGTGTGAAATACGGAGCTGCGTGTTCACATCATGACCTACAGGTGGCAACAAGGAATGTGATGGAATGCGAGGCCTCACGCTGGGTATTGGGGAGCTTGAGTTCCGTGATGAGTGCTTTCATCGTCCTTGTGATGGTGCAAGTCTGCTCCGAGTTCCAATGAACTTCAAGGGGTCAAAGGGAGATAGTAAGTTTTAAATTTGTTTGGTTTACAGGTTTAAAGCCAAGTGTTTGACTTTCCACACAGTATTCCTTAGATATGGTGGTGATTGTGTTGAACATGAGTTCCATGTAGTTGAGTTTCTTGTATGCATCCTGTGGTATTACAAGACACGAGCCAGGTAGATTGTACTCATGGATTTATTATCTAAACTGAGCAAAGGAGAAGCATTACTGGACCTGGACTAGTGCAGATGAGCTCATTAGAGAGGTTAAGAGCAGAGATTGACTGGAATGTAGTGAACATGCCTGGGTTGAGTTTGTGATTGCAAGGAGCATGGGCCTGGCAAGGAACATAGTCCAGGTGCTGAGTTTTAGAAAAGAAAACTTCCAGTTGTTTAAAGAATTAGTAAATGTGATCCCCTGGGAAACTGTCCTTAAGGAGTGAAGAACAGACCTTTGGTCTGTCCTTAAGCACCTTGCAGAGCTGTCAACTCTTTAAGATCACTTTCCTTTGAGCACAAGAGTTTTCCATCCCAGTGTTTAGACAATCAGCAAGAGTGGGACAGAAACTAGCATGGTTGAGCAAGGATCTGCTTCTCAAACTGAGGAGTAAGAAGGAAGTGAAAAGACAATAAAGCAAGACAGGTGACCTGGTAAGGGTATAGAGATACAGATTGGATGTGTAAGGATGGGTCAGGAAAGCTTGGCAAGGGATATGAACAATAACAAGAAAGGATTCCATAAGTACATAGCTCAGAAGAGGAAGGCCAGAAAATAAAGGCTGTGGTAAATGAGAAGGAAGAATGGTGAAAACAGAAATGGAAAAATCTGAGGTACCCAGTGAGTTCTTTGCCTCCATCTTCACTGGCAGTCAGGCTTTCCACATCTCTCAAGTCCTTGAACATCCAGGTGGGGCCTGGGGGAGTGAAGTTCTTATTATTGGCAGTGAAGAGCGGGTGTGAGACCACTTGATGAAGCTAAATAGGCACAAGTTTATAAGGCCTGATGAGATGAACTCCAGGCCCCTGAGGGAATTAGATGATATTCTTGCCAAGCCATTTTCCATCATAGTTGAAAAGTTACGGTGGTCAGGCAAATTCCCTAGAGACTAGAAAAAGGGAAACATCACTCCTATTTTTAAAAAGGGGAGAAAGGAAGACTGGGAACTACAAACTGGTGAGCCTCTCCTCTGTGCCTGGGAAAATCGTGAGGCACATCCTCATGGAAGCAGTGTTAAGGCACATGCAAGATAAGGAGGTGATTCAAGGCAGCCAGCACAGCTTTACTAAGGACTAAATTGTGCCTCACCAACCTGGTGGCCCTGTGTGATGGAGTGTCTGGAATAGCTGAGAAGAGAAGACTAACAAATGTAATATATGTAGGTTTGTGTTATGCCTCTGATATGGTCCCACATGGCATCATAAAGAGGAGTGGCCAGCGGGCTCAAAAAGGGGATTCTGCTGTTGTGAGACCTCACCTGCAGTGCTGCATCTAATTCTGGGGTCGTCAGCATGAGAAAGGTGTGGGCCTGTTGCAGCAGGTCCAAAAGAGGACTGTGAAGATAATCAGAAGTCTGAAGCGCCTCTTCTTTGAGGACAGGCTGAGAGATCTGTGGTTGTTCAGCCTGGAGAAGAGAAGGTTCTGGGGAGACCTTGGGGGAGCCTTTCTATACCTAAAGAGGGCTTATGAAAAGATGGAGAACAGCTTTCCACATGCGCACATAGTAATAGAACAAGGGGGAACGTTTTCAAACTATAATATGAGAGCTTTAGATTAGATATTAGGAAACAGTCTTCACTGTGAGGGTAGTGAGGCACTGAAACAGGTTGCCTAGAGAAGTTATTGACAGCCCATCCCTGGAAGTGTCCAAGGCCGGGTTGGATGGGGCTATAAGCAATGTGATCTAGTGGGTGGCATCTTTACCCATGGCATCTAATTCCATCTTTACCATGGAACTAGATAATCTTCAAGGTCACTCGCAATCCAACTCATCTTGTGATTCTGTGACTCTGTGATTCTATGACTGCCTCTCTGGTAGGGCAGTTTCTAGTTTTTGCTGTTGAAAGATTTAAAAAACAAAGAAAGGCCAGTGCGAGACTGATAGGCAGAAGAAAATATTGGAGCTGTTTTATTGGCACAAGTTATGTTACATGAATGCAAGGAGGCTTCATTGATAGAAAGCTAATTCACATAGTCCTGATTAGAATTTATTGGTCATTTCTGCAATTATCAGCAATCCGTTACTCAGGACTATTGTCAGCCAAAAAAAATCCACATGAAGTTGCCAGTTTGCAAGACAGAAACTGCCCCTGAACACCAGAGTTTGATTCAGCATGTCTTTATTCCACCTGTATAAGTATTTTAGCTAAAACGTTACAGGGGTTGCGAGGAAGGAAAACAAAAAAGTCCTTACTTTTTTAGATGCTTCATAGTTAAAGTGTCTCCAGATGCTTTTTCTTTATTGATTTCTTTTACTGTGATTGTTCTCTGTGAGATGTAGCGTACTAGAAAGCAAAAAGTATGGGAACTTGTCTACTACGTACTTTTTTCTCTGCCTTAGGGTCCTGACAGCCTCTTTGCCAGATATGACAGCTTATGTCTTATCTTAGTGATGTGTCATGCTTATCTGTGTTGTGTGCAAGGGCTTAGCATTCCACTGCTTTTTTCTTAATAAATTAAAGACTGGGAAGGAGTAACACTGTAATACTTGACCATATTAGGGAGGTGACTGTTTTAGTTCTGCTCCTTGCATAATATGCAGTTGAAGCCTTTTAAGGGAAGGTGGTGCAGGCAGAGTGAAAACATCCAGAAGCAGAACATCTATTTCATGTTATAGTTGGTGCCAGTGCTCCTGCTGTCATTGCTACTACTGTGAATTTCTCACAGTCTATTACAGTTGCATAGATAAAGAGTGAAGATGGGACTAAAAAAAATTACAACCATTTGGTTCATGACTCTTGCATCTTAAGAAGTAAGAATGAAGAGAGAACTGACCAAAGGTGAGATTAATTAGACTTCAGAAGCTGAAAAATGAAGTAGCAAAGAGCTTTCCAACATCGGGAAGAAGGGACCAAAGAGAGAACAAGTGGAAATACCATGCAGTGAAAATGGGATAGGGACTCAGTGACAAATCAGGCAATGACCATGGTGTCAAGAAAGTTAAAAAATACTTAGGTGTTTTTTGCAGAAAAAATTGAATGTTGAAGAGAGTGCTCCAAAGAATGAAACCATTTAGTTTTGGGTCTGGTTGCAAGTACACTTAAGACAAATTCTGTAGTATATGGTTAGAAAACAGCCAACTCAGTATCTTTAATAAAGGGATAGCAAAATTGATGAAGGCAAACATAAATCACTTGTGTTGACCTCAGAAGTGTCCAGAGTGTTAGAAAAAAAATCCAAGCAACTCAGGCAGTAAAATATCAAATACAAAGATTTATAGGCTAAGGTTAGACTGTGTGAAGACTTATTTTCAACTAGAGAAGTTATCCTCTTGATAAATAAAGAGCAGGTCCCTCATTGAGATATTTTTAATTCTTTGCATGAAACAAAACTATAGAAGTGGAAAGAAAAACAGTTTCTTTTAGTTTCAGTCAAATAATAGTCTTGTCTTTGCAATAAAATATGTTTCAGACATAAAACCACATGAGGCTTTATCAGCCTCATAACATGGACTACTTCAGTGGCTAAGTAGAGATTTAGAAGACCTAGTGTGAGACCTTTTCCTTCTATAGCTATAGTAACTCTGAAAGAAACCATTACAGATGTTTGTTCTCTCTTGAAGTGCTGCTACAACACACTATCCTTCAGCGGTCCACGTCTGTACCACAAGTTCTTTCAATTCCTGATTGTTAGTGCCTGTCAGTGCTTACCCTTCTGCAGAGTAAGACTGGTTGTTCTCTGAATTACAGCACTTTTTTTACCTCAGTGCTGGCTCCATTGAGAGGAGTAGGATTGAAAATAAGTGTATCCATGGAACACCAGTCAGTGTTTTGAAGCCTGTTCACCCAGGGCACTATAAGCATTTTTCACGTGTCAGCTGATACCTACAGGTGGTGTAAGATGAGAGACAAGGAGATGCTATAGCTGCTTCTCTGGTGTTTCTTTCATTTTTGCCTATTCCTTACTCCAAGTTCAGACTCCAGAATGAAAGTGATGCTGTCATTTACCCTAGATAGCATTTCACCCACAAGACAAAACTCTAGCCAGTCACTTACATCTCTACAAGTTCATGAGACCTCTCATAGAAAGCCCTTCCCCCAGTGCTGTGACCTTTATCTTTGTGATGAACAGGCATCACAACTTTGGCAGGATGGTTCTGGGTGATTGACTGATCTATTCTTGGAAGTTATAAGAGTTTCACTGGCACAAGAAAGTCAGCTTGCTGCAAGTTGTTGTATTTGAATGATTTATATTCATCAGGATGTTTTTGTGGCATTGTAGAGATGAGGTTGGAGAAAACTTCCCTCTGACTCTTGTTAATGTAAGACAGGGTAATTCTGCTGGTGTCAGAGGTGTTTTGCTAGTGCAAAACCATCAAGTCAGGGAGATGCCATCAAGGACCATTTTGTTTTATTAGATTATCTGTGAAAAATAGTCTGTTGTTGCTACTGAAAACTGAAAGAAAGTTGTCACAAGGATCTTTAATACTTTTAAATAAAAGAACGTGTTTTCTAAAATTGAAAGTTATCTTTTTACACGTTTAGCAGGCTAATCTTTTTAGAATTCCAAGGAAGATTATCTGGGCTACAGAGTCCTGCACCCTCTGTTTTCCTGGTTAGGTGACGTGTAGGTGGCTATGAAATATAAGGAAAAAGACCTGGGATATTCAGATGTGAAGCTGTACAATAAGTAGACCAGTTGCCAGGTAAAGTTTTCCACATTAGTCTGTTAGGTCTTTCAGGAGTAATATTAGAACTAGCTGTTACATTTTTTTTTTCTGTCAGGAAATTTTTAAAAATTCTGATCTTTATTAGAAGGCTATAATTTCTTATGAGCTGGCTAGCATGCTTAAGTGAAACTTATTGTAGAGTTCAAGAATTGGCTTCACATTTCTGTGTTGGTACGAAACTCTCCAGTAATTCTGTTTTCTAGACATGAAATAACTCAAACTACTTTTCTTGGTTGCATTGTATACATTCTCCTAATGTTTGAATAAAAAGTGGGCAGTCGGTATAGGTAGTGTGGGTCTAGCTCTTCAAAATTAAAATGACAGTGAAACTGTGAAACAGTAGGAGAGTAAATTTAATTATGGAACTGTACAAGAACTTATATTCCTATTTTCATTAATTTTGTTATTTCCACATTTAAAAGCATCTGCTCCTACTTTTTTTATAATCACAAAGTACTGGTTTCAACATGTGTAATTGCAAAAAGTCCAGTCCACTCTTGTTTGGTTTAGCTTTTCCTCCTTAATTAGTATTTCAGCGTCCTAGGAACATAAATTCCACTAGTTCTGATGTGGGCAGACTAACTAGAAAAACCTTTTATCCTAAGGTTATAACTAAGGTTACCTTTCATTTTGGTTCCAAATGTAAATACTCTGTTTCCTAGTCTAGCAAGGGGTAATTACTGCTAGACACAGACAAGAAGAAACTTTCCTGTATTATCTCCTTGATGTAGTGAGTGCTTACACTGAAAGAAGGCAAGCAAGAGTAGTGTTTGAAGTCAGTCCCATTAAATGTCCAGGACGACAAGAACCAGAATTGTCCATGTTTTGTTGTCTTCTTTCAACATAGTTCATACTCACGGAACATATAAACGCAGGTATATCAACTGTGTGGTTAGACATAAATAGAATGCCTTTACTTCAGATAGACTAGGAAAATGAACCTATTTATAGGGCATCTTTTTCCTAGTTTTTATTTTTAGTTGCTCTGGAAGTATATTCCATCCATTAAGTCAGGCCTTTTAACAGCCAATACCTACAACATGTAAGCTCAAAGCCTGAGGTATTGCCCTTACAGGTGCACTGCTGCATCAGTATCTTGATGATGCATTATAAATATCTAAGGACACATAAAATTTACTGTGTTACCTGAGACCTCTGCAAGATATAAACCACTTGCAGTACCAGTTCCAAGACTCATTTATTGAGAGAAGTCATATCCTCTCTCATCAAGAGGTCTTATACAAACAAAACTCTTTATATTTACTTGACTTTACATTTTTAACTCCCCAAATTTTAGGATTCTAGTGCAAGTACACAGAAAGAAGAGAAATTTTAAAAGCTGTACATACATAGTCTTGGTTGAACTGTCCTGTGAAGTTACATTTCTAAAAACACTGTAAAATGTTATTAATGGACCTATGATTTGCTAGAGATAAAAATCCTTACTGTGACTCATCAGCAGTTCTTGTGGAGTTGCAAGTTCCCAAAAAATCCTTATCCTAAGTATTTATTTGCCTAGCATCTATCAATTCTATCAGGAAGCCATATGCTCCATTAAATTGTGCTGGAAATGGTCAGTTCAGCAGTACACAGAAACTGATTTCCAAATTTTGGTCCACAGGGATTCTACCAGTCTCAACTGGAACTTCTTTAAAAAGAAATCTGGCTTCTTGCTGTAGCATTGATTGAAAGCTCTGATTTAGGAATTTTGTCTATAAAAAAGCAGACTGGTAAATATAAAGTAGGAAAAAAGAAGTTCTGGTAAAATGAAGATTATGGGTTTTTTTCGGCTTTTTCTCTACTGAAGTAATACCCAGTAGTATTTTTAGTTTAGAAAGATCTAGATGTAGGAGTATTAAAAATCCCTTCCCTTTCCCGCATCTAATCTCTGTTTTCCCTGGCTTTGAAGATCTAGAAATTTCACCGTCACATATTAGTTTCCTTCCTCTGAGGGTGTTTTCCTGTATTTTGTATGACTAGCTGTTTGATCTAATACAGCATATTATTTCTCAGAGTCTGCAGCTTTGAGAATTTTTGCACCTTCATATGAGAACCTCCCTCATGTTTTCTGGGGTGATTTTTCACCGTGAATGTCTAAAGGCTGCATAAAGGCACATTCTGTATTTATTGAGACTTCCAGTGATGACTCTTTATTACAGAAAAATATCAGTAAAATAGGCATATGCTTAATTTTCAGTGTACTACTTCTTACTCTGTTGAAGTATGAAGAGCCAGAAACAACAGCAAAAAAAGAAGTTGCATGGAACAACCTGTCATATTTCTACTATAAACTATGCATACTGTAAACTCTGTACAAGGAGAGCCCACATGCCAACAGAAACAACATTTGTGCTTTCATTGCTAGCCTAGTGCATAGAACTCTGTTGGGTTAAGTCCATCCTAGGCTATTTGTTCCCCAGCTAGAGGAATATAGAAAAGTAAATGGGAAAGGATTTCTTACTCCAAAAACTGTACCAGGATATGGGAACATTTCTGCAAGCAAACATATTCCAGCTGTATTGTTAGGCTACCTTAGGACAAGGTTTTGCTCTCCCAGCATGTTAGGTATTGCCTTCTTGTTTATTGTTTCCTCTTTTTTTGGCAGTACAGTCCTGTTTTCAGCCTGAAGTTATTGTCACACAGAGATTAAACTCTTTTATGTGCTTGATTTTTTGAAGAGCCAGACAGAAACCTGTTCAGCTGTGCCCTGTGAAACCTTCTTTATGGAGGGTCAGTAATATATGTAGTGCTGTATAAACACAAGGAGGTACATACCCACCCCTACCTCTAAACTAGAGGTATGAAATCCAAGTTTAGGATTAAAAATTTTGATAATACCCTTTTCTTCATGTACGTTTTGGGCCCTTTTCAAATAAATAAATATCAGCAATTCTTACTCTATCTCATTTAAAAATCACTCATTTTAGATGAACTATATAAGTAAAAAAAATGAACACCTGGGCTGAATAGGAGAGAACTTAAGAGAATAGATATTCTTACATAAAAGAAAGGTTGATTTGGAGACTACATTACAGTGCAGGCTAACAGAGTAAAAGTTTGAGAGGGAACACTTAAAGGCTGAACTGTTGTGCCACCACTTAGAGTGGTGAATGGAGCTAAGTCGAGTTGGTGGCTGGTCACTGGTAATGTTCCCCAGGGGACTCAGTACTGGTGCTGGTCCTGTTTAACATCTTTATCAATCGTTTGACTGAGGGGATAGAATTCAGCTCAGTAAGTTCCCACGTAACACCATCAGACAGGAGCATTGATGTGCTGGAGGGCAGGGAGGCTCTGCAGAGGGATCTGGGCAGGCTGGATCATGGCCCAAGGCCAGTGGTGTGAGGTTCAACAAGGCCAGTGCTGGGTCCTGCCCTTGGGTCACAACAACCCCAGGCAGTGCCACAGGCTGGGGCAGAGTGGCTGCAAAGCTGCCCTCAGGAAAAGGACCTGGGGGTGCTGGTGACAGCAGCTGAACATGAGCCAGCAGTGCCCAGGTGGCCAAGAAGGCCAATGGCATCCTGGCCTGTTCCAGCAATAGTGTGGCCAGCAGGAACAGGGCAGGGATTGTCCCCCTGTACTTGGGGAATGATACTGAGGTGCTGGAGCTTGTCCAGGGAAGGGCAGTGGAGCTGGTGAAGGGTCTGGAGCACAGATCCTGTGAGGAGCAGCTGAGGGAGCTGCGGGTGTTTGACCTGGAGAAGAGGAGGGTCAGGGGGGACCCTGTCACTCCCTAGAACTGCCTGCAGGGAGGTTGTAACCAGGTGGGGATCAATCTTTTCTGCCATGCATCAAGTGAATGCAGAAGCGGCCTCAAATTGTGCAAGGGGAGGTTCAGATTCAATATTAGAAAGATTTTTTCACTGAAAGAGTGGCTAGACATTGGAATAAATTACCCATGGAGATGGTGGAGTAACTCTCTCAAAGTATTCAGCAGGTGTCTGGATGTGTCACTTGGGGTGATTATGGTGGTGCTAGGTTGACATTTGGACTAGATGATCTTGAAGGTCTGTTACCACCTTGACAATGCTGTGATTCTGTCATTTAGATATATTTATGTACCAGGTTTTTAAGGGGTCAGTACTGGCATATTTTGACAGTTTATCTCATCTATTTTATGCACTTAATTTAAGACAGAGAGATGTGCCATCAGAAAACAGGTGTTTTGTCAATCAGAAGGGTGACTACTTTCACCTTGATACTTTTAGACAGATTGTGTTAAGTGTGTTGAATCCACCTTTGATTGATCTGCTTTGCTTTGGCTTGACTAGAGTTAATTTTAAGTAAACTCTCTTGCCTCAAGAAATGTTGTTAGATATACTAGCTGAAGCAATTGTAAGGCCCTTGGTAGTTCACTATACCCTTCACTATATCTGGGTTCTTACTTCTCGTATTATGAAACAGTTGGTTCTGAAAACCCTAGGCACACAACAAAAACCAGCAAATAAAATTATAAAGAAGATTGGTAATACCCATTCTGTGTAAATCCCATCTTGGTATTTGGAGTTCTTTAGAGTTGTTGGGTGCATTTTCTTTCTTTCTTGTTTTTTAGTCCAAGAAAGGATTTTTGTCATTATAGTTTCAAACAGAAATATTTACCAGTTAACAAGCTGGGGGAAAGAATGCACATCCAGCTTATAAGGTGGTTAATTTTGGTTCTTGAAAACACTGGCACATCACCCAAATAGTGAGAGGGTTTCTTGTATTACATAATAAGAAACAGAAAATTATTTGGGATTCAGGTTGAGACTGAGAAAGGCTTTTAAAAAAATATCCTGCTTAATGGAAGCATTCCTGTATTTCCTTGTCTTTGAATACATTGCAAGAAGTAAAAGTTGCTTTCAAGCATTTTGATATTTGGCTGTCTGTATTTTGTAAAGGAAGGTGCTTCAACATGATACTTTATTACACTATTACAAAACTGTCTATCCTTAAATTAGCTTTATCTTGGTCAGTAAGAAGAGAAAGATACCGGTAAAGCCTATTGAACTGAAATCCTACATCTTCCAAAGTAATACACTTAATGTATAAACATACTTGGGTTTTGATTGAAGTTAGGTGTTGATCTGCTCTTGGTTTTGTTTTTTTTTACTTCTAGCCCAGCTATCAGGAGATGTAATGAGACCTAGAATATTCCTCAGACCATATGTAATGACCTCATATTATATGTAAAAAAAGCACCATCTTAATCATGTGTTGTTTTATTGTATGTTTTCCAGAGTGGCAAAAGTAATGAAGGTTCCTGTGTATGAGACGCCAGCAGGATGGAGATACTTTTCCAATCTCATGGACTCTGGACGTTGTTCCCTTTGTGGTGAGGAGAGTTTTGGCACTGGTAAGCAATACATAATAAAAAATTACCACAGACTTTTAATTTTTCCTGGATGCCTCAAGTCAAACCCAGAAGAACCAGCATGTTAGCTCTGTCTCGTGTTGAAACAGACAACTTTTTGTTGTTCACATCTTGAGGTTCATCTTGTAAGTGTGGTGTCCAGCACCTTGAGGCATGAAAAATGTGGAAAATGGATATTCAGCAGTGGCAAGCAATCTTAGTACTGTCCAGACAGCTTCTGGAGGTGCCTGGCACTCTCTTCTGACTTGAACATAATGCAAAAAAGCCTCACTGGTTCCACTGCAGCAGCATTTGGAGGGATTTTGCCAATATGGAAGCCACATGTTCTTTCCTAATGTGGATAGGTGTACTGGTATATCTGATGGTGCATCCAAACAAAACTGTTCCAGGCTGTCCTTTTTGGAACATCACAATTGCTCAAGTATCAGATAAAATCATCATTAGAAGAAATTCAGTTACGTGTCAGCATTTGTGTTTTCCCTAGATATTTATCCCTTATCAGTCTCAAGAATCAATCAAACAACAGAATGCAGAATGAATAACAAATTTGAGCGATCAGAAATATAGTATTGGCAGTAAGCAATAGGGCAAATAATTGAACTGTGTAGTCTGTAAATTACACAAATGTGGTTTTAGTTTATGAGAATAACAGAATAAATTTTGGAGTGTTTCTTTTTTTTCTTTCTTGGATTCTGGCACAGAAATTCTTTTTTGTTTATTAGTGGGGCTATATTACAAGTCTTTTTGAAAAAACACAGACCAGGATAACTTAGTAATTTGCCTGGATAATAGTTTATTCTATATTTTGATGTGAGTTTTATGGAGTTCTCTATTTCGAATGTGTAGTACCTTGGCTGCAGCTTTTTGTGGAAAATTACTTACCATGCAGTGAAATTTGATTTAAAATTTCATTTTGCTTTAATTGATTTATGTCAAGTATTAAGTTTGTTGGTTCTGCTCAGTTAGAGCAGAATGCTGCTTTTTTGAAAATAATGTTTCCTTTAAGCAGCTGTAGACATGGCACTTTATGTATTATCTTCTTGTTTGCTGTATGGATCTGAATGGACTATGATGCAAAAATCAAAAATATGTTCTATTTCTTTGGGACTTATATATAAAAAGGAAGAGAATTTAAATTTATAATGAATGTTAATTTCTTTTTTGTTGTCAATACAAACCAATGTCCCATGATTAGCAAACTGTATGCCTTTACTATTTGCTCTGAATGGCACAGTTTGTATTGCCTTGACTATATCTTTTGAATAGAAACTTCCTCTACAGCATGTTCTGTGAGGTTATTAAGAGAGATGTAATTTGGGGAAGGGCAGGAAGATCTTGTACCTTTCAGAATGTTGTGGTGTGTTGTTGAGCTGCATCTCCATTAACCCATGAGAGATGTGAACTGGGGAGTTTTCAACTCTCACTGCTTTTTAATGCTTTTTCACTGGGCCAGTTCTGCACCACTTCCCTCTAAATACTGAAGTTGCACTTGCTCATGCAAAACCAGATACTTTCATGAAATTTGGGTGGGTCTAAAGACATCAATACGACCTCAGCTGCACACAAATTATTTGAAAAAAATTCCTGGCTCATCATCATGCTGAAGAAAGCTAAGTGTGGATTTTAACTGGAAAGAGCTTGTAGAGTTTTGATGGTGAGCTCCTGTGGGTTCCTTAGCCCACAGAGTGCTAAGTGCACCTGCTGCTGCATGCAGGCTGATGTGTGGAGGTATATAAAACAAACAGGAATAGCTTCTCTGTGCCGTATGCTGTGACAAACCACTGCCACAGATCTGTCTTTGCTTGGGAGTTACTGTCCTAGACCAGCTTCCTCTGATGGTGTTGAGTGATGGAATCTTTCAGATGCTTTCTGTCTGAGGGAGAAGAGAGGAATCATTGGTTGTACTTAGTTAGAAGCCATGTCCTCTTTGAGGAAACTTTCCATTTAAATTCTATGGTACAATTATAGAAAAAGACAAACATCAGATTTCCCTTTCACATTGCAAAGGCACGTTCAGGTCTTGCTAAGTAGACTGTCCCAAGTACTGTTGGACTTCAGCCCAGGTGATTAGTCGTATAGAAATGAAAATAAAGTGTTTTGATCTACCGTAACAAAGGGGACATTGTGATCTCTGTAGGTCTGATTTTATTGTCCTGAGTATCTGATAGTGGTTGACTTTGGAAGAGAAACACTCGTGGAGGTCAAGGAAGTGCCTCTAGGGTTTGGCTGTTCTAGATAGGCAAAAAATTACCCTGACTTCTCTCTTCTTTTGCCATTGACTTTTTTCTTTCTTGAATCTTTCTGTGAGGCCTTAAAACAATTGCCCTCTGCACTATTGCTTCTCTTGCAAATTTGTTGGACCTGACCTCAGACTAGTCTCTACATTCCTTAACACTCTGTGTTCCTTATATTAATCTGGTTCTTCTATCTTATCATCAATTCTTCCTATTCCTGATAAATCCTGACTCTTGTAAATGAGTGCTTGAACAACATATTGCTGGCCAGCATGGAGAGCTGGTCTACAGCAAATTCTCGGCATCCTGGTATGTTCTGATCAGATTAACTTTGTTGTACCTGCAGCACTTCAGTGCAGAAAGCCTCCTGTTTTGACCTCCAGTTTTATCCAATTCCATCTAAAGGCAAATCTAGGTGCTTGAGACTCAATCCCATGGGCATCCAGAGAACTTGAGCACGGTATTTGAATTCCTCAGTCCATGTGTAGTTGCTGTGTAAAAAAGTATGTGACAGGAGATTTCCTAAAGATGTTGTCTCCCTCACTGGAGATATTCAAGAACTGTCTGGATGCAATCCTGTGCCATGTTCTCTGGGATAAGCTTTCTTGAGCAGAGAGATTGATGCACATGCCCTATTTTGGTCCCTTCCAACCCAACCCATTCTGTGATCCTGTGGTACTTTTGGGGCAAATTATGTAATGACTATGATGTCTAAAGCTTGTTTTTCTCACTGTTTCAGTTTCCTTATCATCTTTCAATTCAATGCAGATGTCTGAAAAGTGTCCTTATATGCCAGAAGGTTTATTTGTAAAACATGTTCTGGTTTGCAGATAACCAGTACTTTAGCAATGTGAGCTGTTTTTAGCAGTAAGTATTTACCTTATTGCGAATCTTTTAGTAATGTCCTAAGCTGTTGACCCTCACATGTTTCTGCCCGTATTGGGCATTTGAATCAATTTTACAGCTTTTGCACAATCATATCTATTTAGGGAACTAAAATTTGGCACTTCTTTAGCTTTCAGCATGGAATATTTATATAAGTGTATGATATAGTGAGCAGAGTGGGAAATTTGCTGCTCTGTGTAAGAGAAAAGAGTTTTAAAGATCCACCTTCTGTCGTCAAACTGCATTGGAAATCAATTGCTTGTGTACCTAGGTAATCAAGCCCAGCTGAAATTTCCAAGTAATACAGAGCTCTGGTTTTATAACATAAGGGAGTTCGGTCTGGCAAGTAAATAAAAGCAAATTTACTGCTATAAAAGGAGAAAAGATGTTGAAAACATCCCGTACAGCTGTATTTCCCAAACTTGTTTTCTGGCAGCTGATCTTGGAGCTAAACCAATGCTTTAAAAACTTCTTCCATTTTTGTAGCAGTGTGGGGAGCTTGTCAGATGAGGTTAGTATCTTTCTGGTTCTATGACTAATGCCCAGCACACAGTTCAAAGGAGGGCCTCGGCAGCAGCAATTAGTTTCTAAATTTCATCAGCAAGCTATTAATCAGGATAAGGAGAACTGTGGGTCTGATTTATCTCTCTGCAGTTTAAGCTACTTCAGTAATTGCTACAACTTTCTTAGATTTGTTTGCTTCATTGCCAAAATCCCAGCATATATTAATATCAAACCCCTTCTCCTGAAAGCTTATGTGGAAGAAGAACTAGTGGAGAAAATAAAAATATGCTGTTGCTGATATGAATGAAAGTCACAAAGGTGTTATCTGGTAGTGTCTGTTGCAATAATACAAATCTAAAGTAATCTTACTAACTTGAAAAAATCATCAGATCAGAATGCCCCTAAATCTCCGTTTGCCTGAAATATTCCTAAGTTTCAGACTGCTGGTTGATATATTTGCAAGACTCAAGTATGTGCAAACAAAATGATTTGTTGTGGGTTTGTGAACTCCTGTGATTTTCTTGTTTTAAAATCACATTTACAGAATACAGTATGATAGACTGGGATTACTAAATTAGGGAAAAGCAATTACCTTTTATTCATGCATATGACTCACAGGGCTTGCTTTCCCTATCAGAATTGGATATTTCAGATACAGACAAAGTTAGACAACTTTCAAGTAGTAGGAAAATCGTTAGATGAACATATTTGCATGATTTTGCTTTGTTTCTCAAGCTACTGCCTTTGAAGATTTTTCTTCAGTTTAAGACTCTGTATGCTGATTGCTTCTCGATGAATGGGAACATGCTCTGATAGTTTTGTCCAGGTTGTTCATGCTGAGTCTGGACATAGTCATTTACTGTAGTAAAAAATAACTTTTCCTACTGTTATATGGAGACAAAAGGAATTAACTTAAAAATAAGTTGTTGAAACATTTGCAGTTATTGTAATTTCCCTTACTAATGGCAAATTAAATGTAAAGGGTTAATCAGAAAAAAATATTTGTAAACTCCTCTGTTCTGTTGTCTCTTTCTGCTTCAGCTCATTGAATAGAATCAGGAGTGCATTAATTCTGGGATGTTTCAATTAAAAGTAGCACTGAGAATCATCCTGAGCCTCAAGCGAGCTGGAGGAGGTGTTAGTATTGCAACTTCAGGAATACGGAGCCGTGAGGCACCTTTTCCTTCTTCCCTTTGCACAAGACAGGTCTGCCTCTGCAAATTCATTGGATCTATGGAGCAAAGAATGGTGTTAGCTGAAATGAGACAGCAAAATAAACTCCCTCCCTAGAGTTTCTACGGTGTAAGCTGGGCAGTAGGACTAAGTTAAGGCAGAGCAAGCAAAGACATCTACAGATGACTTTTGGTAGCTGAAAATCAGAGTAACAAAATTGCATTAATAGATTTTATTTTGCTGAAAGAAGGAGGAGTAAATACAACAACATATGTGTATACAGTAACCACGCTGATGGATGTGCTCAGTTTCACTTCCATTAAGACTAATAAACTGAAACACTTTCTGGTCACACAGGATTATTGTCCTTATAGTTGTATCAGGCTATTCTTAATTGCTGGTTTTTGTTTCTGAAACAGTTGAATTGCTTCTAGATATCCAGACTGTTGTCTCTGGATTACCTTCTCCAATTGCTTTGTCTTTTCTGAGAAGCAACAATTTATGTCCTCTAAGAGACATGCAAGGAATGAGAACATGCCAAATCTTCTAAATGTATGTGAAGAATAATACGTTCAGCCCTCCTCATATAGATTTATGCACTTAAGCCATGCCAGAACAAAGTTCAGAATGCAGCAAAGAACTCTTCAGAAATGCTTCTGTCCATGTTTTACTAGAACATTTTGGTTCAGTGAAATGTATTTAAAGTGTTTGCTAAATCAAAATGCTTATCTTTAATGCTCGCTTAGCCTGTTGCTCTATTGTCATGATATAGACCATTTTGCTGAATGACTGCAGTGCTCTTCACTGTATGATTTGCTGGCCTGCAGTCTGCAGAGTGTTACGTAGCAGGAGTATAAATAGTTGTTCATATTGGAGCAAATTGCTGAGGGGTTAAGCTCACTTCCATGTCTCCACTTCTTGCTGGTGTCTGTTGAGACACTTAAGCCATTTAGGTGGCTGGCGATAATCAGCAACAGAGATGATATTTTAGGCAGAACGGAATTTTTTCTGTGCTAAGGATGAGTGGCTGAAAGGAGAAGCATGCAGGTTAAGAAGGAAAGGGACAGCCATGGCTGGGGTGAGCCTGCTGTTGCCAGGGCCCTGCCTGGCCCGCTGGGGCTCCCACACTCTGCCCAGGAGCAGCACCAGGGCTGTCAGCCCCTGCCCCAGCAGGGCCAGTGCCCATGCTCCCACATCCTGGCCTGGCATTGCCCTATCCCCATTCCCAGGAGGTGCCTGATGCCCGGAGCTGGGACTGCTCGTGCCCTGCTGTTCCCAGTCCCCTGAGCATCCCCGCCCCCTGTGGTGATGTGATGATTTTCCCTGCTGTTACCAGAGGAGCAGTGTATGCTCAGGGGGAAGTGAATGCTCTATTCTCGATTTCTCTTTTGGTGGCAGGGACAGAGGCCTGCACCATTATCTGGGAATAGACTCTTGGCTTTGGTGACAATGACTGTGACTCTGCTGTCTGCTTTGCCGACAGTAAGCTGACTTTATTATCCATAGGACATATTGCTGGTGTTCCTGTAGAAAATATCCTTAAGCTGATCTAGCATATTACTGCAAAGAGGGAGTAGAAAAGGTGAGAGATGACCTTTAAGGTCCCTTCCAGCCCAA